>NW_026693010.1:2976796-3628592 GCF_021218885.2 Marmota monax | reverse complement strand
GCATTTTGATATTTTTTGTTGAATGGGTGAATGAATGAGTAAATGATTTCAAACTCAATGCCCCTCAATTGCTCTGAGAATAATTCTAATACATGATGCATAAAATAATAGAACTAGAAAAGAGTTAAATAATAAAAACTGTGAAAGGCCCAGGTAATGCAGCCTCAATTTAAAAAATTAAATTTGGGGGGGGCGTTATTAGAAACTTAATGGGTGATTGCTATATCATTCCAAATCTGAACAAATCACAAATCTGGAATGCTCCAGAATTTGGAAGTATTTGGGTGCTGACATGATACCACAAGTAGAGGCCCCATCCCAGACCTCATGGGCATGGAAATGGAGGAAGAAGAAAGTGGGGTTAGATATCTTGGAACAAACAACAGTTTTGCATCCTGGCCCCACTATGTATCACTTTGATCACTGCATTTTAAAGGGAAATGCCATTTCACTAACAGCAATGTAGCTGTGCCTTTCCAAATCTAGCTTCTCACCAGACCTTGTTTCTCCTGGGGGTTCTGTGTCCTCTGGGCTTTGAATGGGCCCACCTCTGGGGCTATGTGCACCTGACCTGCCATTGCTGGTCTAATGGGCTGTGTTCCCTGGATTGGGTAGATAACTTACAGAGAGGCAGGTTTCCAGCAGGCTACCTGAGGTCACACAGACAAGAGGAATGCCAGCAAAGGAGGTCTCCTTCCACCCTCACCTTTCAACCATGGTTCCATCCTCACTGTTCAAGCAGGGCTTTTCTAGGTCAACTCAGTCTCAATCCATTTTAGCACCCCAGAGAAACTAGGAGGGATGTATCTAGCATTTACCCACTCAGTGCTTGTTATATGCTTAAGCCTTTGTTTTTGAAAAGCTCATAGACTAGTAAGGAAGAAACACACACAAGTGAGTGATAGCAGGTCAATATATTAAGTGTTACAATAGAAACAAGTAAGAACAATGGGTATATTCAGGGAACAGCTAGTAGCCAAGGATCAGTGCCCCAGAGAGACAAGAACAGGAGCTTCAGGAAAGTGGAGCCCTACCTCCCAATTCAGGACAGGCTGGAATCCTTCTCCAGGGCTCCTAGAGATGCACACCTGCTTACACTAACCACTCCAGCCTCCGGCTCTCAGGGAACCCTGCTTCCAGACCCCCAACTCCATCTCCACCCCTCTACCTCAAGTCCCTGTTCTCCTGCAGTCCTTTCTGGAGGCAGTTAGCCTGGGTCCACATCCTCCTTCCCTGTGCACATTGGACACACGTGGCTGGACAGCTGGCCACATGGAGGACTCTGTCTTCCTGCTCTGTGCACTATGGACACACATCTGGCTGGATGGCTGCACACATGGAGTTTTCTGTCTCTTGCCCTGTGCCCTCTGAGCTGGCTGGCTGGCCACATGGAGGACTCTGTCCCCCTGCTCTGTGCACACTGGACACAGACCTGGCTGGCTGGCTGGCCACGTGGTAGACTCTGTCCTCCTGCTCTGCTCACTATGGACACCTGACTGGATGGCTGGCCACATAGAGGACTCTGTCTTCCTGCTGTTTGCACACTGGACCACACCCGGATGGACAGCTACCACACGGAGGACTCTGTCCTCCTGCTCTCTGAACATTGTACACACACCTGGATGGATGGCTGATCACAAGGTGGACTCAGTTCTCCTGCTCTCTGTCCTCTGGACACTCACTTGGCTGAATGACTGGTTACATGGAGGACTCTGTCTTCCTGCTTCACTCTCTGGGATGATCTTGTGTCTAATCCTGTTCCTCACATCTGGCCTGTGACACTGGAGAATTTGACACTACCTAATTTAGAGATCCATGGGTCTTGTCTTGATTTGAGCTGCACAGTGTATATGTGTGTGTGTACATGCACATTTTGTTTTAAAAAGCAGAGAAGAGACTGAAAGTTGCTAAACTTTTTTAAAAAATGTTATCATCATTTCCCTTTCCCCCACTAGGAGATTGCTTTCCCTGGCCATTTTCCCCTCCAGTGCAGACCTTTGCCTGTGAAGACCTACCACAGATTGAACCAGGTGGCTCTTCCTTCCCATGGTGAGAGGCTTCATTTTCTTTCAACTCTTATTTTTCACCATGCTCTCTCTGGTCTCCTTAGGTGTTTTCCAGCAGCATCAGTGATGTCACTAAGTGTGCTGTTGTGTCCTTGTGGGGTTTCTGCACGTATTTGTGCATCTCCCCCCAAACTCCACTTCAAGCTTCATGGTTTGCACTAGAGGGCAGCTCCCCTGGCTTCCTCTGAGTTGCCACAATACCTCCACTTTTCACATCAGCACTCAGACAGCCATTCGTCCATTCAAACTGCTTCTGCAGGCATGTACATTTGTCTTATGCGTTCATGCTGATTCATTTGAGCCTCACAATAGTCAAAAAGCTTGGGTCAGCAATTGTCTCAAGGAGGATGTGGGCTAGAGGACATTAAGCACCAATCATAGTTCACATTCATGGCTGTGGAATGGTGCCACATACTTCCTGAGTCTCCTTTCCTAGACATTTTCTGGATGAGATTAGCAGCCTGAGATGTGAGTCACCAAGGCCACACCATGGACTCACACTGCTCATCTAGTGATGGTGATGTACACTAGCATGCACTCAATCCTCACTCGGACTCTGTGCAGAGGCTTCTCTAAGTTATTTGAAGTGAATTCCACATGATGTATAAACACACCAATTCCTGGAAAGTCTGAATAATACTCCAAATGTTGTACAAGCATTTATGACAGAATTGAGAGTCAAAGGTGCCATGAACACCTTATGAAGATTGATGAGCAATACTGAGAAGCAGAAGGCCACACTCAGGTCAGGGTGTGGAGGTCAGCAGGTGGTCACTGCTGGGGTCTGAATGTGTGTGTTCACCCAGTTCCTGAGCTGAAATCTTGCCCCTCAAGGTGGTGGTGTCTGTGTGAAGCCTTCAAAGGCTGTCAGGTCTTGAGGTGGCCCTCACCATGAAGTTAGAGCCCTTGCAAAGGGGGTCATGGAGGCCTGGCCCCTCCACGACTGTGAGCAAGCAGCCAGGGAAGCAATCGTGCTGGGGCCCATCCCGATCTCCAGCCTCAGCACTTGGGGCTCATATTTCTGCTGTTTAACAGCTTCCTCATCTTGTATACTTCTTATAGCAACCTGAGTAGGCTGAGGAAAGAGATAGCAATAAATATTCTGTGATACTTGTTAGAGAAAATTGATATCTCTGGAATTCTAACCAGGAAATAGTACCAGTAGGATTTCTCTCTATATCTATCTGTATCTGTGCCTCCATCTGTATCTTTGTCTATATTCCTATCCATCTCTATATCTGTTTATGCATCTTTGTCTATATCTATATCTGTGTCAATATCTACGTCTATATCTTTATTTCCATATCATCTCTATATCTGTATGTGTATCTATGTCTCTATCTGTACCTCTATTTCCATATATTTCTTAATCTGTATATATATCTCTGTATCTTTATCTACATCTCTATATACAACATCTAAATGGGTATTTCTATCTATATCTAAGTCTGTATCTTTATTGTATGTACGTTATCTAAATCTACATATCATCTCTATCTAAACAGACTTAATTTAAGGAATTGCCTTGCGGACTGTGGGACTCCAGACCTTGGATCTGCAGGGCAGCCTCACTGGCTGAGTGCTCTTAGGTAGGAGCTCACACTACAGTCCACAGGCAGAATTTTTTTCTATTTTCAGGTAGCTTATTTTTTCTTAGTTATTTCAGGTGATTGGATGAGATCCACACAGATTATCAAGGTTCATCTCCTAAACCTGCAGATTGTAGACGTTAACAACTGCTACAGTGTTCAGGGAAGTTAGACTGTCATTATTGTTTCCTAGCTGAGTAGAAGCCAAGGTGAATCATTACCAGAATGCAATGAGCTGAGCCTCGTTTTCAAGGGATGTTGATTTCAAACATCCCTGTCTACACTTCCTGGGCAGTTGCTGCTTTTGCGTGTCCATTGACCACTCTGGTTACCTGGCCTGGGGCTGGGATGGAGGGCCTCGCATGTGTGTCCAGCAACCCCAGGCACCCTCGTGCTGGCAAGGGCCTATTTAGCTCTTGTTTCAGCATTTTCAGTGGATTTAAGTGGGTGCTCAAAAGCCTGAGAGCACAGAAGTAATCACCTTGGCTTTTCGGCACAGACTGTCACCAACATAGTGGAGATGACAGTGTTTATGGGGGGCAGAGTGATCTCAGCCCTGGAACTGCCTAATTGTTCTCCTCTGAAATCACCTGGTATCAGGAATCTCTGCTGCTGTGCATCTCAGTTCCCCTGAGAGGCTCCTCGTTCTCGTCTTCTCAGGGGATGACCCCGCTTGGGGACACTGCTGTCATAGGTCCTGTTAGCTTTTCTGGAAGGCTTCTTGCTGTCTCCCTGTGGGGCATTGCCTTTTTCAAAATTTTTTAATATTTTTTTTTTTTTTGAGAGAGAGAGAGAGAGAGAGAAAGAGAGAATTTTTTAATATTTATTTTTTAGTTTTTGGCAGACACAACAACATCTTTTGTTTGTATGTGGTGCTGAGGATCAAACCCGGGCTGCACACATGCCAGGTGAGCACGCTAACGCTTGAGCCACATCCCCAGCTCCCAATTTTTTAATATCTTCACTTTATTAATTTATTTTTATGTGGTGTTGAGAATCAAACCCAGTGCCTCACATATGTCAGGAAGTGCTCTACCACTGAGCCACAACCCCAGCCCCTGGGGTGTTTTTACATTAGTGGCATAGAGCACCTGGTCTCTGGGGCCATGTTGCACTCTGAGGTCTTGGAGGTGAGCCCAGGTGTGCAATCAGCCTTGGGTTACCTGGAGGTAGGGCAGGGGAACCTGCATCTCTGTGACCGCATGGTCTCCACACTTGGAGTTCTTCTCCAGTTCTCCAGGAGACTCACTGGTCCAGGGGACACCATGCTGGGCTCCTGTCTGTCCTTCCAGATCCCTTTTCCACCCTGTGTTGCTCCCTAACTTCAGGGTAACATCCCCAGAGCCCCCTTTCCCTCTAGTCCTGATTCCACCTGTGGTGGGTGCTGGGGGGAGATGGAAGGTTCCTGGCCAGACTCTCTCTGCAGGCCTCTGGATGGCAGAGGCTTGTGCTACTGAGGCAGGGCTTGGCCCTTGGTCAGCCCTGAGTCCTCACTGCTTTACTCCCCCCTCCATCCCAGGAGAGCAGGGGCTTTCCCTCTTTCTTACTTCTGCTGCATCCTTGTATAAACCTCTCTTATTACAATTTCTTTTTTGTTGGGCGGGGGTGGGGGGAGGCGTACCAGAGATTGAACCCAGGGTCACTTAACCACTGAGATACATCCTCAGCCCTTTTTGAAATTCTTTTTTATGTTGAGATAGGGTCTTGCTAAGCTTAGGGCCTCCTTAAGTTGCTCAGGCTGTCCTTGAACTTGTGGTCCTCCTGCCTCAACCTCCTCAGTTTCTAGGATTACAGGTATGTGCCATTACTCCTGGCCTTATCACAATTTCTTCAGCCACCCACTGAGGATGCTGCCTTACACTGCGAGGTCCTGAGTGGCACAGATACCTAGAAGCAGAGTCCAGTGTTGGGCCAGGGTGGTGGGCCAGAAACGTGGTGGATAATCTTTCCTCCAGCCACAACCTGCCCACCAAAGTCCTGCCTTCAAAGGCAATGTCTCATGAGGAAAAAAGACCCCTTGATAACTGTAGTCTCAGAGGACCCAAGCAAGGGTTAATTGTCAGGACATGTGACTAAATCACTCAGGGTCACTTCAGATGAATTGGGTTGGTAGGAAATAATCACACAGAAACAGAGAAAATACCTTTTTCTTGGAGTTCAGTGATGACTCCTTATCCCCAGCTTCCACAACGGAAGCAAGAGAAGCAGACAAAAGAGAGAGAGAGCACACTTGAAGCCCTATTTATTGAGGAGAAGGCACTCTAGAAAGTTCTATCCAGATGCGGAAAGGGATTGGGTTCAGGGAGGTATAGCCCTGTCTCACTGGGTGATGCCCATTTTCAGAACTGTAACTCCCCTGCCATGCAGAGATGGGCATCCCCCTACTTCCGTGAGCAGTGGAAGCCAGTCTACACATTTCTATTGCTCAAAGCTAGGGGGTGCTCAGCTCCTGTGTGTCAGCTCCCCACAGTTAATGCTCTGCTGTGCCATCAAGAAATTCTTAGTAATTTTTTAGCAAGAAGCTCTGGTGACCAGTCCTGTGAGGACTTGGACTTGAGGGCAGTACATTGGTGAATCTGCTCCCAAGGGAACTCTTGGTGTTACTTCTACTCCCCACAGATCTTACTGTGTTGGGACATCTGCATCCTGGCTGAAGACACAACAGGCCAGCCTCAGCGCTCTCTTCTGTGTCCTCCAGCTGTTCTTAGCCTAGGGTCAGTGCTCTTTCCTCTCCATCAACTAGCCCTCAGGAAGGCTGGAGCCAGGCTAGGACAGGGTGGAGGGCCTGGCCTTAGAGCTCCCTCCAATTCTGTTTATGTTCTGATGCACCCTTTTCTGCTTGGCCTCGACCTCTGTGAGAGACTGGAATTCTGGAGTCTGGGCTGGGAAAAAGGAAGAGGCCTTACAACTCCTTCCTGGGCCCTGGGCTTTAGTTGAACCAACACCATCATTTAGAGCTGCAGTGTGCAGTTTCAGGTTCAGAGGCAGATGGCAGCTTGCATTCTGCTAGCCAGACAGCACTTTGGATTCTGCTAGCCAGTCATCTAGGAGTCTGCTAGCCAGTCAGCAGCTTGGATTCTGCTAGCCAGTCACCCTACACCTTGGAGTCTGCTAGCCAGTCACCTTTGCTCTTTCCCATTGTTTCCTGAGTGCACAATCATCCAAAGCTCAAGAGAGGCATTACTAGTCAACAGGTGGAAAAAGGTTCAGAACTCACCTCATTCCCCTCTGCTCCTCAGGAGGAACATCCTGCTGGACATCCAGACTGTGCCTGTGTTAATATTTAAAAGTGTACATCTACACACACATTTGTAAAATATAACTGCACCATAACTGTGTATGCCTATCAGTTTCTGAGCTGTTTGGTTTTTGTCTTACGTGAAACATCTTGATGGGCTCTCCATGTGGCTCCATGATGTCTGCCCAGCATCTTCTTCTGGCAGTGTCCACAGGCTGGAGTCCATGGTCCTGTGGCATTTGTGCTGCTTACCATCTTCCTGTATAGCCAGCGCTTACCCTGCATGTCTAAGGGTGAACACTCTCTAGGACATACCCAACAGTGAGCCTGCCCCATAGGTACTGTTGAGAATGCCATTTCTGCTCCCATTCCTGACAGTGTGACATGACTTGATATCAATTTTATTTCATTTTTATTAGTTCATTATATATATATATATATATATATATATAATATTGGGGATCATTTTGACAACATTATATATTATTAAGCCCACATCTTCTCCCCAAGGTGCCTCCTCCAGCCTGTAGCCCGAAGGCTGGCTGGTCTTAGAGGGACCTTCTCTTCTCTCTTGAAGCCCACATCTGCTGCCCCAGGCACCCTGCCTGTGCCCTGCAGGATGGTTGGTCCTTGGGGAACCTCCTGTGCTCTGGGTGATCCCTCCATTCATTTGTTTTTATTTCCATTTCTTCTGAGCACTTTTCACAAAATGGCATCTTTAGACAGGAGTGCAGGGCAGGCTGTGAATGCACTGCCAACCTCTCTAGGATTTGGACATGGCTGATATCAGAGTCAGAGGGAATGTGCTTTGTTGTCTCCAAGCACATGCACTGGGTTTGTTTTGAGGATAGGATTTGATCTCTCTCCCTTGGTGTGCCATGTCTGCATGAGGCAGGGACCCCTGCTCTCATCCTCAAGGTCTTTGTCCTCTTATGCATCTTCTACATGGGCTTCCGGCTCAGACATGGCCTCCTGCCCACACACTGTCAGAATCCCCTTTATCAATACAAGTCTGACTGTGCCACTGCTTGAAGCACTGCTGGCCGAAGCACTGCTGGCCGAAGCACTTCTGCAGTAGCTCTTGTCCCCAGCCAAACACTGCTCTGACCCTTGTCTTTCTCATGCTTTCCTCTCTTGGGCTGTCCTCTCCCTGAGCTATTCTGTGCTGGATCAGTTTTGTTAGCCATTGGGTGCCAGTTCAGGTGACCTGCTATCCACAGAAACTTCCAACTCCTGCATGGAGTTGATCGTTCTTGCTTCTCTGATCTCAAGCTATGACCATCTTTAGGTGTGGGTCTGCATTTCCATTGCCATGTCGTCTGCAGAGACAGGGACCATGGCTGATTCCTTTGTGCTTTCTTGCTGGCTGGACAGTTCCTAGCACACACCCAGGAATTAACCCTATATGTCAACAGGCCCCTGTCCTAAGCTGGCTTGGTGCTTCCCGCACGCCTGTCTCACGTCTGCTGGTGGGGTGTTGTCCTGGGGACGCTTTCCTCCTCCTCACTGTACGCTCCCTCCTTGGGAGTCTTCTCTAGGGGCAAAGGTGAGTTTATGGAGGAGCCCTCCCCAGTGGTAGAGATGACCCCAGCACTACCATTCTGGTCTCTGGTTGTAGAAGAAGGTCACTTTCCAAATATCATGAGGACCAGAGGCAGACAAGAAGTGACTAATGTGAAGGGAAGGGGTATTTGTGGTGTGAGAGGAGACACACTCACCCCTTCTGCAAGTGACAAAACAGTTTCCTCTGTTTCTGATGGTGCCCAGAAAGGAGGCGCTGCCATTGAAACACATGCAGATTCTGTCCATTGTGGACGTGCAGTTTCTAGTCGCAAGCCAGAGCTCAGGTCACTCTCAGTGCCCCAGCCCTTCCTGCAGCCAGTGGATGAGGCTGACCACCCACATGACCTTTAAGCCAGCCTGCTAATTAACAAGAACCACAGGCCCGGCAACCAAACCCGAAGCATGTCAGACCCCAGAGTGACTAAAATTAGACCATGTCTGTGAACATTTGAATCAACACAGCTGCCCTGTGCTCAGTCACCCACGCTCGCTGTGGTCCTGAGACCCAGGGGACAATGAGAGGCAGGGGCACATGCCACAGGACAAAAGCCTCAGGAAGCTGCTGAGTAATGAGACCTTTCCATCGAGGTCATGGTAGGCCAGGCTCAGTCGCACTTTCTACAAAGTTGGCACCTGTTTATCTCTAGAAGCAGAAACTTCTGGGTTCCCTCCTCTATCTGGAGCTGCATTGTTGAGCCCTTGGTGCCAGAAAAGTGACAGGGTGAGGCAGTGGGTTTGGCTCTGAGTAGGGACTCTGCCCCTTTCTCACTGAATGCTCTGAATGAATCACTTCATTGTCAGCAGCTCCTCTCCTCCCTTTGCTGGTGATGGGGATGCCTGCCCATGCAGAGGCTTGTTGGGAACCCCGAGTGCCTGCCTGTGAGCCCAGAGTGCTGCTCTCACTTAGTCGGCAGCTGAGTGGGATGCAGGGCTATTCTGGAGGGGTAGCCCTGTCCCCCAGAGAGTGAGGACCTGGCATTGCTGGGCTATGATAATGACAATGAATCAGATCCGGGACACCTGGCTGGTCCCTGCTTGCACACGCCAGGTGTGTGCATGGAGATACATGAGTCAGTCATGCTGTTTTCTACAGAACCTCTTCTGTCCTTTTGAGAAATTAACATTATTTTGTTTTGAAAACATACTTGCCCTTGAGGTTCTTCAAGGGCTGAGGCACATCCCAGTAGTTCTATGAGCTACAGCACCAAGCAGAGTTGAGCTTAGTGTCTCTCAGGGCAGTCTCATGAGACCATTGTGACTCACAGGACCTCCTGTGGCCTTGAGCAAGTCCTGTACCTCTCTGGGCATCAATTTCCTCTTATGAAGAACTCAAAGATTAATATTCTGATTAGGGTTATATGGGATTTAAGTAAGATGTTTAATAAAATACTCAGCAAGGATGATATAATAAAAACATATAAAACATAAAATGAATAAGTAAAAACACGAAACTGTAGGATAAAATGAAAAGTCAGAATTTTAGAACATGACAAATAAAAGTTTACTGAATTGGTATAATGGATAGAAGCCATTTATTTACATCAAATAGCTTCGGCTAAGACCCTGAGGCAGGTGGGACTCCGTATGCAGTGCCGTGAGTGGACAGCAGTCCCCAGCAGCAGAGCCCAGGCATCGCTGAAGTCCAGGGACAGGCAGGAGTGGGGCACTTGAGCTCGTCAGCCCAGCATCTTCCTCCAGGAGCAAGAAGCAGGGCAGGAGGTCAGGGACAGGGACAGGGCTGAGTCCCAGGTGCCAAGACACAAGGACTGGGTGGCTGCCTGCAGTTGCACTCAGCTGCTGGGACCCAGTGGGGTGGAGTGCAGGGCAGGCTGTGGATGCACTGTACATCTCACACTGGGCTGGCAGGACTGGGCAGCTGAGGCTCCTTCCTGGTGTGGGGATAGGAGCGCTCAGCAGGCAACAGAGGAAGGAAGCATGTTGCTGGAGGAAGGAGAGGCACAAGGGCATGTAGTGAACCAAGCAGAAAGAAAAGCAGGTGAGAAGGGCAGGTTGAGAGGAGGGCACGTCCCAAAGTGATGGAGTTTGGGTTCCATCCAGGTCATAGAGGGACATTGAAGGGATGGGGTGGGGAGAAGACTGAGACCCAGGTAGGATGAGGACACCCTCTGTGCAGTGAGATGGTGGATCAGAAGCAGAGGCACAGTGAGCACAGGACAGGCGGAGGGACAGCAAGGATGGTGGGACCCTTCTAGGTGCAGGTGTGAGAAGTAAAGCCACAGGAGAGGCAGCCATGGGGAGAGGGGGGATTGGAGCTGGGTCCTTTTCTACTTGCTTGCCACCCACACAGAATCTCAAAAGAACAGTGGCCTCCAGAGATGAAGGGTTGCAGAACTAAGTAAGAAGCATCAAGGATGAGGTCCTGAGGATTTCTGCACCTGTTGGCTGCTCCTCCCTGAGGGCCCCTTACTGGGACTCAGCCTCAGAGAAGCCTGGAGTTGGGTGGTCCCAGCAACCTCTTTTGAATAGCAGGATGTCTTGGCCAGCATCCCTGACAAGATGTTTGAAAAGTTTGGAGAGACTTTAATGAGGGAAAATGGATGGCCCTTCCAGTGGAAGTTACAAGATGGATAAAAATAACTGCAGAATGTAAATAGACCATGGAGTGGGAGATTACCAGGACTGTGGTCTCCTCGGATCATGAGCATCTTGGGAAACTTCCAGAGGCTGTCAATTCCCACGCATCACTTCCTGTTCCTCCTGGGAAGTAGGGCAGCTAGAAAACAATTCAGTAATCTCTTCCACTTCCTCACCAGATAGGAAAGTTTTGTTGAAGTTTAACATGATAAATCACCAGATTCCTGACAAGGGCCATCCAGTGAGTGGAGAGCCAGGGAAGGGTGGCGGCACACACAGGACCAGCCTCACCTGGGTCCTCATGGGCGCTGCAACCACAGTCACAGCACATTGCCCTTCATGTCTTTGTCAAGTCTGCAAAGTCACATTGGAGAATTTCTTCTAACTTTAACATTCAACAATTATGAAATCTGTAATATTGCAGAAATAGAAATATACTGGATCAATATTTTCAACTTTAAAATGGGTACATTTGCCTTGTTTTAATGAAAAATATGTTTGAGGCTCATTACAGGTCAGTTTTACCCACTGACTACATGAAATTCAGCCTTTTATTAATTTTTTATTTGTTTTAATTAATTATACATGACAGTAGAATGCATTTATACACTTTAATATATCATACATAGACGGGATATAATTTCTCATTTTTCTGTTTTGATTTGCATTTCCTATCCCCACATTACTTCCCCTCCCCTCCCGTTACTTCTTTCTACCTAATCTAAGGTAATGTTATTCTTCTCTGGTGCCCCCCACCTTATTGTGAGTTAGCATCCACTCATTAGAGAAAATATTTGGCCTTTGGTTTTGTGAGATTGGCTTTTTTTGCTTAGCTTGATATTCTCCAACTACATCCACTTACTGGTGAATACCATAATTTCACTCTTCTTTAAAGCTGAGTAATATTCATTGAGTATAAATACCACATTTTCTTTATCTATTCATCTATTGAGAGACACTTAGTTTGATTTCATAGTTTAGCTATTGTGAATTGAGCTGCTATAAACATTGACATGGTTGCATTACGGTAGTATGCTGATTTTAAGTCCTTTGGGTATAAACCAAAGAGTGGGATAGCTGGGTCAAATGGTGATTTTATTCTGAGTTTTCTGAGGAATCTTCATACTGCTTTCCATAGTCATTGCACCAATTTACAGTCCCACTAGCAATGTAAGAGTGAACCTTTTCCCCCCATCCTCACCATCATTTATTGTTGCCTGTGTTCTTGATCATTGCTATTTTGACAGGGGTGAGATGAAATCTTATAGTAGTTTTGATTGGCATTTTTCTAATTGCTAGAGATGTGGAACACTTTTTCATATATGTGTTGATGGATTGTATTTCTTCTTCTGTGAAGTGTCTGTTCAGTTCCTTAGTCCATTTATTGATTGGGTTATTTGTTTTTTTGGTGTTAAGTCTTTTGAGTTCTTTATATGCTTTATTAATGCTTTATTGGAGGTGGATGTATTAAAGATTTTCTCCCAATCTGTAGGCTCTCTCCTCATATTATTGATTGTTTCCTTTGCTGAGAAGAAGCTTTTTAGTTTGAATCCATCCCATTTATTGACTCTTGATTTTACTGCGCATGCTTTAGGAGTCTTGTTAAGGAAGTCAGATCCTATGGTGACATAGTGAAGATTTGGGCCTATTTTTTTTCTGTTTGGTAGAGGGTCTCTGTTCTAGTACCTAAGTCTTCAATCCACTTTGAGTTGATTTTTGTGCAGGGTGAAAGATAGAGGTTTAATTTCATTTTGCTACATATGTTGAGGTATGTTCCTACTATCCCTAGATTTTCTAATGTTTTGAACATGAAGGTGTGCTGTATGTTGTCAAATGCTTTTTCTGCATCTATTGAGATGATCAGATGACTCTTGTTTTCCCAGGACCATTTATTGAATAGGCTATCTTTTCTCCCATGTATGTTTTTGGCACTATTGTTTAGTGGGTTTGTCTCTGTGTCCTCTATTCTGTACCATTGGTCTACAAGTCTATTTTGGTGCCAATACCATGCCATTTTTGTTACTATAGCTCTGTACTATAGTTTAAGGCCTGGTATTGTGATGCCTCCTGCTTCACTTTTCTTGCTAAGGATTGCTTTAGCTATTCTGAGTCTCTTATTCTTCCAAATAAATTTAATGATTACTTTTTCTATTTCTATGAAGAATGTCATTGGGATTTTAATAGGAATTGCATTAAATCTCTATAATGCTTTTGGCAGTATGGCCCATTTTGACAATGTTAATTCTGCCTATCCAAGAGCATGGGATATCTTTCCATCTTCTGAGTTTTTCTTCAACTTCTTTCTTTAGTATTCTGTAGTTTTCATTGTAGAGGTCTTTCACTTCTTTTGTTAGTCATATTCCCAGGAGGTTTTTTTTTTTTTTTTGAGGCAATTGTGAATGGGATAGTTTTCCTAATTTCTCTTTCAGTGGATCACTGATGTATAGGAGTGCATTTGATTTATGGGTATTGATTTTATATCCTGCTACTTTGCTGAATTCATTTATTAGTTCTAGAAGTGGAATTTTTTAGATCATCTTTATATAGAATCTTGTCATCAGCAAATAGTGATAGTTTGAGTTCTTCATTACCTATGTGTATCTTTTAATTTATTTCTTTTGTTTAAATTGTTCTGGCTACAGTTTCAAGGCTGATGTTGAATAGAAGTGGTGAAAGAGGACATCCTTGTCTTGTTCCAGTTTTTATCAGAAATGCTTTCCATTTTTCTCCATTTAGAATGATGCTGGCCCTGGGTTTAGCATATATAGCTATTACAATGTTGAGGTATGTTCCTACTATCCCTAGTTTTTCTAGTGTTTTGAACATGAAGGTGTGCTGTATGTTGTCAACTGCTTTTTCTGCATCTATTGAGATGATCAGATGACTCTTGTTTTAAAGTCTATTAATATGATGAATTATATTCATTGATTTCCATATGTTGAACCAACCCTGCATCTCTGTGATGAGCCCCACTTGATTGTGGTGCACTATTTTTGAAATATATTTTTGTATGCAATTTGCCAGAATTTTATTGAGATTTTTGCATCTATGTTCATCAGGGATATTGGTGTGAAGTTTTCTTTCCTTGATGTGTCTTTGTCTGGTTTTGGTATCAGGTTGATATTAGCCTCATAGAATGAGTTTGGAAGGGTTTCTTCCTTTTCTGTTTCATGGAATACATTGAGGAGTATTGGTGTCAATTCTTCTTTGAAAATCTTCTAGAACTTGGCTGAGAATCCATGTGGTCCTGTGATTTTCTTCGTTGGTAGATTTTGATGGTGTTTTCTATTTCATTACTTGAAATTTATCTGTTTAAATTATGTATGACCTCCTCACTCAGGTTAGGTAGGTCATATGTCTCTAGAAATTTGTTGATGTCTTCAATATTTTTTATTTTATTGGAGTATAAGTTTTCAAAATAGTTTCTAATTATCTTTGGCATTTCAGACATGTCTGTTGTGATATTTCCTTCTTCATCTTGTATTTTAGTAATTTTTAGTAACTTTTTCTCTTCATTAGCATGTTCAGGGGTTTATCTATTTTATTTATTTTTTTCAAAGAACCAACTTTTGTTTTGTCAATTTTTTCAATTGTTTCTTTTGTTTTGATTTCATTGACTTCAGCTCTGATTTTTATCATTTCCTGTCTTCTACTGCTTTTGCTGTTGCTTTGTTCTTCTTTTCCTAGGGCTTTGAGATGTAGGGTTAGGTCATTGTTAGAGTCTGTAAACAAGTCAAAATAACACCTGGCAATTTGCCAGGGGAATGTTCATAAACAAGTCTGGATGGTGCCTGGCAAAATGCCAGAGGGAGTGGTTTGAGAAGTAACAAAAGCAAGCCATTAAGTGTGAAGATTCCTGATTGGTTGACTGATGTATCTAGTTTATGCTAATTAGATAAGCTGTGTGGAATGTATAAATACTGCTCCTGTCCTGTAATAAACGGCTTCCACTCCTGCTGTATCAACGTTCAGAAGTTGTTCGTCACCCCCTGGTTATTCTGCTGCAGCCGGACTGCCACAGGTCATTTGTTTATTGACTTTTTATTCTTTCAATGAAGGCAGTCACTGCAACAAATTTTTCTCTTAGTGCTGCCTTCATAGTGTCCCAGAGATTTTGATATGTTGTATCAGTGTTCTCATTTATCTCTAAGAAATTTTTAATTTCATCCCTGATTTCTTCTAATATCCTTTCAGCATTCAATAGTGTGTTATTTAATCTCCATTTGTTACAGTAGCTTGTATTTTTTATTTTATTGTTGATTTTTAATTTCATTTCATTGTGGTCTGATAAACTGTGGGGGTATTATCTCTGTTTTATTGTACTTACTAAGAGTTGCTTTGTGGCATAAGGTATGGTCTATTTTAGAGAAGGGGCCATGTGCTGCTCAGAAGAAAGTATATTCGCTCATTGATGGATGAAATATTCTATATGTCTGTTAAGTCTAAATTATTGATTGCATTATTTAGTTCTATAGTTTCCTTATTTAGTTTTTGTTTGGAAGATCTGTCCAGTAGTGAGAGAGGTGTGTTAAAGTCACCCAGTATTATTGTATTGTGGTCTATTTGATTCTTGAAATTTAGAAGGGTTTGTTTGATGTACATAGATGCTCTATTGTTTGGGGCATAAGTATTTATAATTGTTTGGTCCTGCTTATATGCTTCCCTTGAGAAGTATGAAAAGTTCTTCTTTGTTTCTTCTGATCAACTTTGGTTTGAAGTCTACTTAATCTGAGAATGGAAACCCATGCTTGTTTACTCAATTCATATGAGTGATAAGTCATTTCCCATCCTTTCACTTGGCCTGTGGATGTCTTTGCCCATGAGGTGAGTCTCTTGAAGACAGCATATTGTTAGGTCTTGCTTTTTAATCCAACCTGCCAGTCTACGTCTTTTGATTAATGAGTTGGGCCATTAAAATTTAAGTTTATCATTGAGATATGATTTGTATTCCCTGTTATTTGGATTTATTTGTGGTTTTTGATTTGTCTTAGTTTCTCATTTGGTTGAGTGTCCCTTTAGCGTAGATCCTCCCTTTGCTGGTTTTCACTTTATCTCATGGAATATTTTGTCAAGAATGCTCTGTTGTGTAGGCTTTCTAGTTGTGAATTCTTTAAATTTTTGTTTATCATGGAAAATCTGAAACTTAATTTTTATTTTGCTGGATATAAAATCTTGGTTGGCAGCCAGTTTCTTTCAGAGCTGAAATATGTTATTTCAGAACCTTCTAACTTCAAGCATCTTGGTTGAGAAATCAGTTGAGATCCAAATTGGTTTTCCCTATAAGTATTTTGATTTTTTTTCTCTCTCACAGCCTTTAAAATTTTATCTTTATTCTCTGTGTTAGTCATTCTCATTATAATGTGAGTCTGCTATAATTTTGTACATTTGGGGTCCTGTAAGCTTCTTGTATTTGATCTTCCATTCCATTCATTTTTTTTTAAATTAGTTGTAGTTGGACACAATATCTTTATGTTATTTATTTATTTTTATGTGGTACTGAGGATTGAAACCAGTGCCTCACATGTGCTAGGCAAGTGCTCTACTGCTGAGCCACAACCCCAGCCCCCATTCCATTATTTAGGTTTGGGAAATTTTATGCTATTACATTATTGAACAGATTATGAATTCCTTTTGTTTGTATCTCTGCTCCTTCATCTATTTTGATAACTCTTAAATTCATTTTTTTTCATGTTATCCCCTAATTTTTGGATGTTCTGTTCATGGTTTCTGACCACCTTCTCTGCATAGTCAACTCTACTTTCAAGATCATATATTTTGTCTTCATTGTCTAAGGTTCTATCTTCCAAGTGGTCTAGTCTGTTGGTGATGTTTTATATTGAATTTATAATTTGGTTTACTGTTTCCTTCATTGTGAGGTTTTCTGCTTTTTTTCATGATCTCTAACTCTTTATTGAAGTGGTCTTTCATTTCACGTATTTTTTCTTTGATTTCACTCCTTCTACTAACCTTTACTTCACATATCAATTTAAGTATATACAATCTGAATGCCTTTTTGGAAATTTCTTCTACTCTGTTATCAGTGGCTTCTGTTGTTGAAGCATCTTGGTTTGTTTGGGGTGCTTTATTCCCTTGTTTTTTCCATGTTGTTAGTATATTTTGCCATCTAGAAGTATGGATCTAAGGCAGGATAAATTCTACCGTGTAGACCTATAGTGTCCCTAAAGGTTTCCAGTGCTTCACCTTTCATGGTGAGACCAATATCAACAGCACCCAGCATACTACAATATATAGCTTTAAACTTTATTAGGCATCTAGTAAGGTGTCTACTGCTTTCTCATATTAAACCAAAAGGATGAGTTCAATAACTATCTATAGTACAAACAGAAAATTTGTTAAAATGGTTTACAACTTAAAATGGTACATGAAAGAACAGAGTAGTGTAGTATGTGATATTTGCAAGAGAGAAATAGAGGAGTTAGAAGTAAAAATTCACAAGAAGAGTGGAAGAGGAGCCAACAGAATTTGGCTGTTGGTTGGAGAAAAATTGGAAAGAAAATCCAAGAAAATAGATGAGAGAGGAAGAATATGAACAAACAAACAAAAAATAGATAAAGACAAGAATACAACAAAAATGCAAAACACCATTCATATATCATTGTCCTCCACACACTAATTCATAAAAACATCCTGTTCCAAATATGGTAGTGAGATTAGTAAATTAAAAAATAAAATATATCTTGCTGGAAGGTCAAACTGTCTCCCTCAGTGTTCAACAGTTTCTCATTTCTGTCTCTGACATCCCATGAGATCACCAAACCCAGATCAGCCTCACAAACTCAGTTTCTGTCCCACTGATCTAGGCTTCAGATACCTCAGGCTCTGTCACGCTGCAGTCTCAAGATCTCAATGCTGCTCCTATTTGCAGAGAGACCACCAGGGATACACTCATGCTAAGTGGCAACCCCGAGATGCAGCAGCAAGACAAGGGCCACCAGCACTCTCACTAGGAAGACCCCAGGCTCCTCCAAACCTGCAGGCACCCCCACACTGGACCTGGCAGTCCCAGCTGGGGTCCCCAGACAGAGGCTCTTGTGGTGGTAAACTTGCTGGCATCCAGGCTCCAGGCCAGGCTGGTGTTCCAAAATGGGTGTAGCCACATGCAACCAAACCTAGAGTCTCCCCTGAAGCAGTCCTCTAGGTGGTGGCAGCAGTGGTAGTGGTGGTGGTTGTTGGCAGCAGGTAGGGCGTCAGCCCCAGTGACAGCTGCAGCAGCAGCTGCAATTGCAGCTGTGGGGACAGCGTCACCAATCTCCAGGGGTCAGCAGCAGTATCGGCTTCAGTTGCATCTAGGGCAGTGCTGTCTTCTGTGGCACCAGCACCCAGAAAGAAGACCTCCAGGAGATCTCAGGTTGGCAGCAGTGGAATCAGAGGCAGCAGCAATGGCAGAAGTAATGCAGGCAGCAGTTGGTTGATTCACCCTGTATTTCTTTTTCCAGTCTCTGGTGTATTGTTTTTCTGAGTCACCAGAAGAGCATTTGTCCAAGAAATATAAAATGGGTAGATTTATTTTTATTTTTTAAAAAAAAATTGAAATATTCTTTTGGAAGATATATCCTGATTTAAGCTGATTCCTAAATATACCAGGACTTGTGTTTGAATTTAAAGTAGTTATAAATTTCAGCCTTAAACTCTATGGATTTTAATGATTTTCAAATTCATTCCCCTTTCTCTTAGCTGTTATGACTCAAGTTCAAGTAATTGCCCATATTGTCACCATGGTAATAATGGGCAGGTTGCTGAATCCAGAATGTCACTATGATGGTGAAGAATGAGCTGCTGAATCCATAATGTCACCATGGTAACAATGGGTGACACTACTTAATCCAGAATGTCACCATAGTAACAACAGGTTAACTACTGAATCCAGTATGTCACCATGGTAAACATGGATGAGGCTGCTGAATCCAGAATGTCACCATGGTAATGATGGGTAAGCTGCTGAATCCAGATGCAGATATCCTTCACATTCTAGGTAAGCTTTGGAGATAAAGTACTTGAAAAATGTGAGCTTTGGGACTAACCTCTGGAAGATAAGTCTGTTCTTCCTACACAATTTTCCACTTTAAATTAAAACATATTAACTCTTGCCAGATGTTTGAGTTAGCTTTTTTGGCCCTGTACCTAAAAGACTTGACAAGAACAATTTTAGAGGAGGAAAAGTTTACTTGGGGCTCATAGTTTCAGAGGTCTCAGTCCCTAGATAGCTAATGGTACTGCCCTGGGGCTGAGGTGAGGCAGAAAATCATGGCAGAAGAGCACAATGAAGGAGAGCAGCTCAGAACATTGCACCAGGAAGCAGAGAGAGACTGCTTAGCTCAGCAAGGACAAAATATAAACCCCAAAGTCATGCCCCAGTGACCCCCTCCTTCAGTCACATCTTACCAGCTATAGTCACCACCCAGTAATCTAGTGGACTAAAGCAGGTTAGGAGCCTATAACCCAAGAATTTCACCTCCAAACTTTCTTGCAATGTCCCACACACCAGCTTTTGGAGGCACCACACATTTACACCATAATATCATGACATTTTTTCTCCTCCTCCAAAGTGTTTTATGGAAGCTTGGTCTTATTCTCACCCTTATTAGAGAGAGGCTGAACTTTTGTTTTTTAATTTCAAAAAGAACTTTCTTGGTTTGAGTGCTCAGTGTATGTCAGACTCTGTCCACTGGGTCTTGCATGGATGGTCTTACTTAACAATGGGCAATTAAGAAAACCATTCCCTTGAAAAAGATACAGAAACTGAAGGGCAGAGAGCTTCAGTAACCCTTCAAAGGTCACAGCTGCAACTGTGGTGGGATTTGAAGCAGGTGCCTGGTTAACACTCTCAGTGCCCAGGTGCCTGACCACCCACCAGGCTGCCTCTGCTGTGGGAAGTGCAAGCTCCTGTTTGCACATGTCTGTGACTCACCTGAGATTCACTCATAACTCTGGCATCTTCCGTCAGGTGTTACAGTGTGACAGTGGCAACAGAATTTTGTTTAATGGATGAAGACATTTTCTGAAGAAGACAGCCCAGTAATGTGTGTGTTGTGTGTGAAGTAAGGATCTCTCTACCAGGAATGCCTGCAGCAGAGTGACCAACTGGCTAGTGGCTTGAGGAGTTGGGCCACAAGCAGGGAGCAAAGCCTCTCGGGGGCGTGAGTGCCAGCTGTGTTGGGAACCCTGGTCTGACTCTTCTTCTCACATCTGATGAGGAAGAGAGGAGCACACTGCACTGCATTCTTGCAGAACAAATGGCCTGAGCCAGCTTCCCAGCTCTGCCACCCTCATGTTCACAGCCAAGGATGAGTCATTATACACCTTTGCTTTGCACCTCAGCAAAATGGCGATGATGTTGGAGGTCTCTAAGTCCCTGGTATCACTCCCTCCCCTCACCATGGAGATTGTGTGGTGACTGTGCAGCACGCTAGATGCAGGAGGTGAGCACAGGCCTCCTTGCCAGCTTTGTTCCATCCTCAGGATCCCTTGCCTGGCGGGCACACTGCCTATTGATAGCGTGTGAGTCTGCTTCCAAACACCCTGCCAGGCAGAGGCCAGAGAAGATGACTTGGGAGTGGGCCTGGGCCTCCATTTTGTGACTCCAGCCTGCTCCTTCCTCAGCCAGGCTGCCTTCTCCTGGCTGTACCACAAGGACATGACACAAGCCAAGAGCATTCCCTGGAAGGCAGCCTGGTGCTGGCCCATCTAAGAACTCATGGAGGTGTGAAGACCCATCTTTGCAGCCTCCCCAGGAGGGTGAAGAGGATGTTCTGATGCTGACTGACTTTCCTAGAAGAGCATTCACCTGGCTTCTTAACTCCAAGTCTCCTCAGAGTGTTCTACCTCCAGTTTTCCTCCAACCCAAAACACAAATCAATTGTGTCCTTTTCAGAATTAAAAGTGTCAGTGGAGGTTTGGTTGTCTGTGGGTGGACTCAGCCTTGCAGGGCAGAACACACCCAGCCTCCCTTCCCATTTGGTCACACCCTGGCCTCCCTCTTTTACACCTAGGTGTCCACCTCTCTTGGAAACCTCAGTTGTTCTCACTTCTCCCCATGTTTCCTGCATTAGTTTTCTCATGTGTAAGAAGAGAATACAAAAGCCCTCTTTCACAGTGACCTTGAACTTAGAGGGAATATGATAGACTCTCATTTTTTGAGCTGAGCCTGGATATTTGAGCAGGGCATTATGGAGGTGACTCATTGGAAGATGAGGCCTCTGGACACAACTCTAATGGGTAGGAGTGTGGAGAGGACAAATTGCCCTATGAAGGTTTGAGGAGTTGAGTATAAATAGTGCAGGCAGGAAAATGAGTCACAGGAGAGAAAGTCGTCAACATGAAGAAAGATCCACTAAGGAGCAAGGGTTTTCAGGCTAACCTCAGGCAGGCTGCAACAGGCTAGTGACCCCAGCAGCACAGCAGGAAAGGAGGAGACACCCAGCTTGAAGCTGGCACTGTGGGCCTTACTGCTCTGCAGCTTCAGAATCCCCCCATGTCTGAACCACCACAGAAGCCTGACACATGCACAACCCTGAGACAGTGGCGTGGGATGCTAAGGCTCAGGGATGGTGTCCACAGAGCAGGCCATGGAAGAGGAGCTGGGTCATAGGCAATGACGTTGCCCACCATTGTGCAACTGTGATAAAATAATGGAACTGGGTGATCATCAGTGTTGCTCCCTGAGTGAAAGTGCAACAGGAAACCTCATTCTAGTCAGTGATGCTGACAGCACCCAGACCCAGAGATCCATGTTAGCATCTGGAAATGGCACCCAGATGTCAGGAGTCTCCCCATGTGGTGCTGTCAGGGCTGCACAGACATCTGGGAAGCAATCCCCACCTTCCAAAAGATCAGCATCTGATCAGTCCTCATGATCTAGCAGGTTAACAGACACACAGGGGCTTGCAGGCCAAGTCAGACAATCCCACTGAGAATCAGTGGGACTATAGAATTGGGAGGTAGAGAGCCTTCCAACTCACATATAAAATACATGACCCAATTATCCAGTAAACAAACGTTAAAGAAAGGAGGAAGAGGTACTCACAAAATTGAGAGGGATATGGAGATATTAAAAGTGAAGACTGTGTGTGGACTTACATTCTAAACTGGCACTAGCACTAATCAACTGTAAAAGAAAATTATAAGCATGGAAATTTGGAGAACTATTTGGTATTTGATGACATGAAAGAATTATATTATTTTTAGATGTGGTAATGGTACCATGGTAATTTTTTTTTACTGGAGATTGAACTCGGGGACACTGGATCACTGAGCCATATCCCTAGCCCTATTTTGTATTTTATTTAGAGACAGGGTTTCACTGAGTTGCTTAGAACCTTGCTTATGCTTTTGCTCAGGCTGGTTTTGTACTTGTAATCCTCCTGCCTCAGCCTCACGAGCTGCTGGAATTATACATATGTGCCATCATGCTAGGCTACTGCCAAGACTGATGTGGCCAAACTAGCAGGTTCCTGTGAGGGACAATGGGAGATTAGAAGAATAAAGACTCATGTATATAGATTTTAAAGATAACAGCAGCTCTCTGATGTAGAAGCAGGTCTAAAGAATTATACCAGCAATCTTTATTATATCTGTCTCATTAATCAGACTAAAGTCTATGCAATCATTATTCTTTGAATTCATCAAATTTACAGAGTTTGCAACACTGTACAGCTTATTCCTCATTTACATAGTACAATTGAAATGTGCAATGTTGGGAGGCTTGTGTAGCTCTCAAGAAAGTTTATTGTTTAAAGTTACTGTTAGGGGAGAAGGTTCAGGAGCTGCAGAGCCAGTGAAACATTGAGGTTGTCTAGCAAAATGGTTTCTTTATTCTCAGGAGCTGTGTGCCTGAGATCAATGTTGAGGCTGATAAGACTCTAGCACAGAGCCTCCTCATGGAGGGAATTATCATAGCAACCAGCATCCTGCACCTTTGCACAGAAACTTTCCTAGGCACCAAGTATGCCACAGCCATGAAGTCATAAGGGACCCCAATCTCAGGCACTGCTCTACCATTCACTGTCACCACTCTCCACAGGTGATAATGGTAATGTTTTTTAAATCTTTATTGATACATATTATATTTATCAGTCAGGATTCAGGACAGAACCAATACTATATATTAAATAATAGAAGATTATCTAGCCATCTTTCTAGGATACTCTTGCTGACATTAGAGAAGAAGGTCACTGTGGTGTGAGTATCCCAATGAAAAGAATGGGTAGAGAGATGGAAGGGATTTATTAAGAGAATTGGCTTGTGTGATGATGGGGCTGAAAAGTTCCACAATGGGCCATCTGCCAGGTGGATACTCAGAGAAGCAGGGCAAATCTCACTTCACTACCACAGGCTGAGAACCAGGAAAGCCATTGGGGAAGCACTTGATCCAACTCTGGAGGCCCAGGAACCCTGGGGTGGGGTTGGTGCAAGGGCTGCAGAGCTGATGTCCAGGAATGGAGAAGAGGGGCCCAGTTCCAGGAAAGAGGGTGATTCATTGTCCCACTACTGTTCTATCATATTGGTCTATCTTTCTATCTACCAGCTAATTGAAGGTGCTCCCCCACATTAAGGGAAGATATCCTTACCCAGTATGATGAATAATGAATGCACCAATATCCTCTGCAAGCAGCATCATAGACATACCCCAAAACAATGGTTTGGTAACTAGTTTCCTTTATCTGATCAAGTTGACACTGAAAATAGACAATAACTTGTACTATATTAGTCAACCAATGCTGTGTAACAAACAGCCAACTTGGAGGATAAGAAGAACGCCCATCTACAGTTTGTATTATGTAACACACAGCCAACCTGGAGACTAAGAACAGCACCCATCTATGGTCTGCATTAGTAACACACAGCCAACCTGGAGGCTGAGAACATCACCCATCTATGGTCTGTATTAGGTAACACACAGCCAACCTGGAGGCTGAAAACAGCACCCATCTATGGTCTGTATTAGGTAACACACAGCCAACCTGGAGGCTGAAAACAGCACCCATCTATGGTCTGCATTAGTAACACACAGCCAACCTGGAGGCTGAGAACATCACCCATCTATTGTCTGTATTAGGTAACACACAGCCAACCTGGAGGCTGAGAACAGCACCCATCTATTGTCTGTATTAGGTAACACACAGCCAACCTGGAGGCTGAGAACAGCACCCATCTATTGTCTGTATTAGGTAACACACAGCCAACCTGGAGGCTGAGAACAGCACCCATCTATGGTCTGTATTAGGTAACGCACAGCCAACCTGGAGGCTGAGAACAGCACCCATCTATGGTCTGTATTATGTAACACACAGCCAACCTGGAGGCTGAGAACAGCACCCATCTATGGTCTGTATTATGTAACACACAGCCAACCTGGAGGCTGAGAACAGCACCCATCTATGGTCTGTATTATGTAACACACAGCCAACCTGGAGGCTCAGGACAGCACCCATCTATGGTCTGTATTAGGTAACACACAGCCAACCTCGAGGCTGAGGACAGCACCCATCTATGGTCTGTATTATGTAACATACAGCCAACCTGGAGGCTGAGAACTGCACCATCTACTACTGTCTCTACATGTTTCAGCTGGGTCTGTCTGAGGCTATGACAAGGGTGTCCCCAGGGCTGGGGCTCATCCCAGGCTACCTGAAGAAGTGTGCACTTCCATTTTTATGCCGTGGAGTGAGAATTTAGTTTTTGGCCAGCTCCCGCACTGTGCTTTGTTTGCTGGTAGTCAGCTAGAGGCTGCAAGCTCTGGATTCCATGCCATGTTGGGATACCTACATCATGACAGCCTGTTTTTCACAGCCTAGGGCTTTAGTCTACCAAAAAGATGGTTATGACAGTCTCACATTATTTAACAGATACATTCTGTCATGTTTGCTGTGTTGTGTCGGTCACAAGTAAGTCACATACCTTGCCCACAAGTAAATCACACACCCTGCCCCTACTACACCAGGATATGTGCACCAGGAAATGGGGACCATGGGGCACCTTGTAGGATGGTGTGTGAAAATGTGTGTTAGTGCATGTGAGTGTGAGTGTGCTTGTGTGTATGTGAGTATATGAGTGTGTGAGTGCATGTGTATGTATATGAGTGCATGTGAGTGAATGCACACGAATGTGTGTGTATGCCAAATGTGTGTTAGTGTGAGTGTACATGTCTGAGTGTATATGTATTTATTAGTGTATGGTGTGAATATCTGATTGTGCAAGAGAGTGTGAGCATGTGTGAGTGTGTTAGTGCGTTGTGAGTGGGTGTGTGCATTTGAGTTCATAAGGTGTGTGTGTGTGTGTGTATGTGAGTGCACTAGTGGGTGTGTGTGAGTGCTTGAGTTTGTGCATTTGTGTGTGTTAGTGTTTGTGAGTGTATATTTGTGCATGTCCATGTGAGTGTGTGCTTGTGAGTGTGTGAGAGTGTAAAAGTGTTAGGGTGTGTGAATGTGTGTATGTGAATGTGTATGAGTGTGTGAGAGTGTGATTATGTGTGTTTGTGAGAGTATGCACAAGTGTGTCAGTATGTGAGTGTCACTGTGTTTGTGGTTTTGCACGTGTCAGGGTTGTGTGTTTGTGAGATGTGTATGAGTGTGTGTGTTGTGTGAGAATATGTGAAAGTGTTTGTATATGACTTTGGATTGAATCCAAAGATCCTCTCTCACAGAGCTACACTCCCAGACCTTATTAATATTTTATTCTGAGATAAGACCTCACTATGTTGCTGAGGCTGGCCAGGAAATTGCTGTCCTCCACCTCAGCCTCCTGAACAGCTGTCTTTACAGGTGTGCACCAGTGCACAGGGCTTGTCTGGGGCTTTTTGAAACCACCCAGTTTTGGTAAAAACGTGGGGATATTTATTGAAATATTACACTGTGAATCATTAGTTGTTGAAGCTGATATGCGATTGATTTTCTCTATTCATTTTTATCTGATTGCCAATTTTCATTGTGAAATTCAAGATCATATCAAATAAATCTTTCAGAAGAAGAAACTCAGAGCCAAGAGTGATTAGAAGAATTCTGAGCATATTAAGCGTCCTTGGAGACCTGAGAAGCCCTCTGAGTTTCCTGACTTAAGGCAAACTTTCAAGGCAGCTTGTCCTAAACATTGAAAGAAAAGGTGGCCTCTGCAGTCTGGAGACTTAGGGGCCATCAGGAGCTGGCCTCAGGTTTATGGGGACTCTGTGGGAAGCACCTGGAGTCTGTAGATGATAGTGGCCTCTCTTGGGACCAGACACTCTGTGAAGTGCCTCTGGAGGTGGGAGACTCAAGTCTTCCTGCTGTGGCTGCTGCTCCTCCCTCTCCCTCTCTCTGATAGTGTCCTTGCCATAGGTTGTTCTTAAGTCAGCCTTCACGTTTACATGGCACCCGTCTATTCAAGCTTGATGGGATTCCATGTGGAAGCAATGGGAGTGGCCCTCTGCCTCACAAGTGCCCTTCAGTGCTGTCCACCTGGACTCTGCTTTTCTCCTGGACTCACTGAGATGCACAGTACCAGAGATGAAGCTGAGCCCACAGCCCTCCACCTCCCACCCAGCCTCAGCACGCTGCCCCAGTAGAGGGCTTAGCCAGCGCTTTAAGTTGTGATAGTGACATTTTGATTATAAAAGCATCCTGTGTCTGACTGGGACAGTTTTTCACAGAGAAAGAGAGGTGTGAACTGAACATGAGACCAGGGGTCAAGACACCTAGATATTGCCCAGACTCAACTTCAACTGCTGTCTGAAATGCTGTGCATTACTCTCTGCCAGCCTTAACTTCCAAATTAGTGGAATTGATTACAGTCCAAAATGGCCACATTCTAAGTTCTTGTCATTAGAGAAAACTAGTAAAAACCAGTTTTGTGTATGTGTATGAGTGTGTCAGTGCATGTGAGTGAATGTATGGGAAGACAGCATGGGAACGTGGCTGTCTTAAATTGCAACTATGATACTTGGAAACCATCTCTTTCCAACATGAATCAGGCTCTTCATCTGAAAAGTAGGGGTTGGTCCCTGCGTTAGTCAACTTTTTTGCTGTTGTGACAAGGGTTCTAACCAGGATAATTTTAAAGGAGAAAAAGTTTATTTGAGGGCTCATGGTTTCAGAGGTCTTAATCCATATACGGCTGGCTCTATTCCTTGGGCGGGAGGTGAGGCAGAACTTCATGATGAAGAGTGTTGCAGACAGAAGCAGATTGCATAGTAATCAGGAAGCAGAGGGAAAGAGAAGTCTCCAGTTTCCAGATACAAATATATACCCAAAGCTTAATGACCTGTTACAGGTGTGATCGTCAACTTCTGATGTGCCCTGTCAGAGCCAAGGGTGATACAATGGATTGCTCCCCTATCTGGCACAGCAACAGGTGACCATGTCCTCAGCACTCAGACTCCTCATTTTCAGGCACATCATATTCTTGGTGTTGTCTCTGGAGATAGTGAATTGGCCCTTCGCAGAGTTGGCATAGTTTATTGTACCACCATTCTTATTAATATCTCCAACACACTCCAGCCCTTTCCCTGGAAAATGGCAGACCAGTTCATCCAGTAGTTACTGAAGGTGAATCCAGCGGCTCTACCGGAGAGTCGCAGGGAACCCCCAGGCTGCACCAGGCCTCCCCAGACTCCACCAGGTGCACATAACACTGGACACCTGCGAATATACAGGCAGCCTGGTCAGGACACTGTCAACTATCCACTCTTTCTCTCACTCCTGATCACTCACACACTCAGGGTCTCTTGTTCTTTATTAATTTCCTCTGCCCTTTGGAGCCCTGGGTGGGGGATATGAGTGTCACATAGCCTCATCATGAGGAATAGACATTTCATATACACCAACAATCACTCTGAACATACACATGTATGTGGAATTTAATAAGGTTTAGGGCCTCCTGTCAGCATTCCTCTGCTTGGTTTATGAACATTTGGGTCCGTTAATTCCTTGCTGCAGGTGCTAGGCTGATAGCTGGAGGTTTAGCAGCCACAATGGTCTTTGAATTGGACTATCACTTTCTTAACATGGGAGAAATAAAATGACTCCAGACATTGCCAAATGTCCCCACAGGTGGAAGGTTCCTTCATTATATGAGTTATAGAATGACATGTGTATGATGAATGGGAATGGGAAGGAGTCATTGGAAGGGGACAGGGAACCCAAATGAGCTTGAGTGGAGAAGATATGGCATCAGAAGTTCAGAAAATTTACCCAGCCATGATGGAGCTCATGTACCCCAGGTACTCAGAAGGCTAAGGCAGGAGGACAACTAGTTCAAAGCCAGTCCCGGGTTTCTTAGGGAGAACCTGCCTCAAACTAAGACATAAACAGGGCTGGGTTGGAGGTCAGGGTTATCACATCTTGTGTTCCATCCCTGATACTGAGAAGACGAGTCTATAACATTCATATAAATGTTACTATGTGGGAAATGTCAGAAAATATTAATCAGAAAATATTGTTTAGTGGTCTATTCTGACAGTGGAAATTCAGACAAGCCTGAACCTACTGCTGTGCCAGAGACAAGGCCAGTAAGGGGACATTCAGCACACAGGAAGCTCAGGGTCACATAGGAGCAGGTGTGGGGGTTGGGTGAGGGCTGGTTTCTTAGATGTGGATTTCTCTCCATGAACTAGCTTCCCAGGGAGCCACCTGGACTATCTTTGGTCCCTCTGAAAATATGAATCCTGGTTTTTGTGATATATTTTGTTTCTTTTTAATATTAGTACATCATAGTTATCCTTATTATTGAGATTCCATTAATTTAGTCATATACATTAATTGAATATAAAAGCTCCATTTCTGCCCCAGTACCTCCTCTTTCCTTCCTCCCCATATCCTTTACTCCACTGATTTTCCTTCTGAGTTTTTATAGTTTTCTTTGAGTTAACTTTGCATGTACACATTTATCTATGAGAACCTTACTGTGGTACATTTCTACATGTGCAGTATTCACATGTGTGCAGAATTGGCCATTCACATCTGCTCAGTTCTCTCCCTGTCCTCCCTTTTCCTGTCTCTCCTTCCTCACCCTTGGTCACCTTTGACTTCTCCACTGATGTCTTCTATTATCTTGGGATTCCACCTGTCTTTGTTTTCCTTATTTGTTCTAGCTTCCATGTATGATAGAAAACACTCATCTGTAACCCTCTGAGCCTTTCTTATTTTACTTGCCATGATGTCATCCAGTTCTGTCCATTCACCATAATTTCATTCTTCCTAATGCTTGAGTAGAGCTGCATTGTTGGTATATGATTCACATTTCAATTATTCTTCCATTATTGATGAGAATGATGGCTGGTTGCATAACCTTTCTCTTGGGTAAGATAATACATGAACCTAGCTGAAATGAGTCAGGCAGAGAAAAACCATCACCATCACCACACCATCACTCATGTGGGGAAGTTACAGCATCAATATCCTGGGAAGAGAGAGGACCATGGCCCCTGGAGATGGGAAGGTGCAGGGAGTGTGAGGGTAAGAATGAGGGTTGAGGACCATATGCAAAGGGGGGCCTTGTCCTGGTGCTCTGCAGCTCACAGGGCACCTGTGGCCCACAACCAGGCTCTTCTTCACAGTGACTGGTGCAGAGCAGCTGATGGGTTCCCAACACCAAGGAGGGACAGGTGATGGACAGCTGGGTGTGCACAGCCTGAGATCCATTGTGGTGCCTGGTACCCATGTGTCAGGTGCTGTCCTCTGCCTCAACAGAACTACATTTCAGTTTAACTATGAAAATAAAGCTGGAATGGCCAGCTGTGTGTCTGATGGAGAGAGATACTTACATTCTTAGCAATGTTGGTAATAAACACCATCACTTGTAAAATAAAACAAAATACAACACATTAATGTTTATTCAGGTTTTTTCAAAATATATCGAACTTTCAATCCCTGAACCTAACTTCCATAACTAAATCTAAACATTTTAACCAGAAAACCAGTCTTAAGCAATCAAATACAGACTATCTGCAAGTAAGTGGCATCATGATTAGGGAAAGAGACTCCAGCACTGACCTGGACTAAGGATGGAGCTGAGTGAGGCCCCCAGAGCAAGTCCTGAGGTTTCAGTGAGGCAAAAGAGACAGAATCTAAACCACCGAGAAAAATAAAACATTGGAGTATTCTCTCTTTATTTAGATACAACATCCATTTTGTTCACTAAATCACAACATATTGTACAGTATTAAATTATTATTCAGGTATTTCTCAGGCCAGCAGAGACACACAACAAAGGAACATCATTGAATTTGTAATTTATATGAAGAGACCTTAAATAATAAATAGAAACGATACCATATAGAAAAATTTCAGGTAGAAAATATAGGCAGGAAGCAATATCTCTGCTACAAAATTTTGCTTATATATTTGTGAATATGTCAAAATAAACCACACAATTTTGCACAATTATACAGCACAATTAAAATATTCAAATGAAGAAAACTTGGAAGTTTTCTTGATAGAAATAGAAGAGGCAACATTTGTTATAAACATAATAATTTACCTTGCAAACTTACAAATTTATTATACAATTCAATGCTATAGCTCTAAACACAAATTTTGAAAATACACAGATGATTTAATTTTCTGAAATGAACTAAGAGTACCTTAAGGAAATCTGGATATAAACATTGCAATACTCATCATCACCCAGACTGGAGCTAGACTCTCAGCAACAGGGTGGGCACTGACATGAGCAGGAACAGAGCCCAGGGTGTCCCTGTGTGTGATCCTTCAATCCAGCCACAGTGGCTGGAAACCCAGGCAGGCTCCAAGCTGCCTCTCCCCAGTGTCCAGGTGTCCTGGAGCTTCTCAGCATTGGAGTCACATCCCAGGAGTGCTCTATAAATGGCACTTGTTCATTCATCATCTACCCTATGAAGGGCTCATTTTTTGATCATGAAACTAGAGTTAAGAACAGACCTGTTGGACATCAAGCTTCACCTGTGTGCACACTGGACAGAGTTCCTGTTCCAAAGCCTCAGTCTGTCCCACCACATGTCTCTGCTGGCATAAGGCCATGCTGCACATGGTAGGGTCTCCTGTCTGTTGCCTTCCAAGCTGGCCCTGCTAATGGTAGACCTAAAGTACTGGGGCCTTAGAGGTCTTGCCCAGGCTTTACTAAATATCACCGTAGTGGGATGCTGTGTAGGGGGCACACTTCAGACAAAGCTCAGCCTGAGACATGGCTATTCAGTTCATCTTCTGGAACGCAAGTGGAGGAAGACCACCTTCACACTCTGGCACCCTGTGTGCCTGCAGAGTTAGCCCCATGGGTGCTGCCAAGTTAGCTGCTGAGTGCCTATCCAGCACCCAGATCAGAGTTGGCACAGACCAACAGTTTACCCATCACAGGGCTGTGTCTACATCTTTAGATGTTTAATAGGACCACCTTGGTCCCCAATACTGAGTTCAGTCTCTGCAGCTCTGAGCAGCTCCTGAGGCTGATGATTTATAATTAGAGGACTGTGCTGCAGCAGATTCTGGAGACCAGGATTCAAACATCAAGGTGGTGCTCCTGACCAGAGCCTTCCTGAGGCTGCACCACTGCATGGCAGGAGGCAGGAGGCAGGAGGCAGAGAGATGCAGACAGGACTGGAACCCCTGAGTGGTGCTGGGGTCACCCTGGGGGCTCGGGATGCTGGGAACTCACTCTACCAGCCCTCAGGGAATCTAGGAGGCCTGGCCCAGGGTGTAAGTTGTTTTCTCCATTTTGGTATATCATGAACATGCTGAGGGAGACAAGGTAGCTGTTTTGGGATGGATCTTTGAAGAGAATCCCAAGACATTTTTTTTAGTCACCTAGACACTGTTTGCCCCAGGTCTACAATGCACAGGAGGAAGAGATAATGCCTAGATTGCACATGATAGATGATAGATAGATAGAGAATGACTGATGATAGAATATATGTAGATAGATTATTGGTGCTTGTTGTTCAATAGGTGATAGATGGAGAGAGAGAGAGAGAGAGAGAGAGAGAGAGAGAGAGAGAGAGAGAGAGAGAGAGAGAGACCTAGAAACTAAATAGATAGTGAAAAAAAGTATATTAATCCAGACCCTGAACACAGCACCAGGTCCATGGGGATGCTGGCTGGTCCTTCGTCCATGCTTTCACAAAAGGGGTCTACATGTGGACCCCTGTGGACTCAGTTCATGACAACTAAAAGTGAGGACGGAGGCTAAATTTCTCCCTGCCTACACTTGTGCCCTGTGCCCACCACAGATGGCAGCAGCATGTGGACCTGAGGGCTCTGTGCCAACTGGATGCTCCTGAGCTGAAGGAGGCCCTCACAGGGAGGCACAGCCTTCCCCCTGCAGGGAGCCTCTGAGGCCCTCTGCTGGACACCTCCCTGGAGAGCAGGTGGCAGCAGAGGGGAGAAGACACACAGCACATTTCCAATGCAGGACGGTTCTGAGGACCTCACCAGTGTGTGCAACTGGGGGCTGGAGGAGGGTCAGGGCAGCATTCATGACCAGGGTGAGAGCAAAACCCCAAATATTCAGTCACTCTTGTCACAGATGAACTGTAGGACACAGCCACATATTACTGTGCCAGAGACACAGTGGGGGACCCCACTGTGAGCCCAGACACCAACCTCCTTGCAGAGCACCCATGGCCAGCAGGGGGCGCTCAGCACACAGGGAGCTAAGGATCAGCTCAAGAGCATGTGCAAATAGAGATTGGTGGCTGGATTCTTGCATCTGGTTTTCCTCAACTTGAATGAGGTTCCCTAGGTAGCTCTGGAATTTTGGTCTCTACTAATATGTTATGTCTCTGAAGAAAACAATTCTGGTTTTCAATCCATATTTCCCTTTTGATTAGTGCATCATAAGTAAAATATTTTTGCATTTTGATTTGACATGAAATCATGAAAAATAATTTACTCCACTTCAGTCCCCTGCCATTTCCCTTTTCCTCCCCTCCCCTTTACCCCTCCATCCTTACTCTTTTCCCCTTTCTGTTATCAACAGACTTTATTAAAAAAATAATTTTGTTTGTTAGTGCTTCTTAGAGTACATAAAAGGGAAATTCACTGTGGTGTCCTCATACGGGTACACAGGATATTTTGTTCAATTTCCTGCTCCTCCCATTTCTGTTCCTCATACTTCACCCTTAATCCCCTTACTCTTGTCCCTCATCTCTTTCTATTTCCATGGGATTCCTCCCAGCACTTTTTCTCTTTTTTGGTCTGGAATTTGCATTTGAGAGTAAACAGTTGACATTTCACCTTCTGAATCTGCCTTTTAAACTTAGCAGTACATTCTCCAGTTCTATCCATTGATCAGTAAATACCATAATTTCCATCTTCCTTTTTGCTGAGTAAAACACTGTTCTGTATATACACCACCTTCTCTTTATCCATTCATCTGTTGTTGGGAATACATTATGATTAGATAATATAGCTGTTGTCAGATCCACTGGTATAAACATTGATTTGGCTATACAGCTATGATATGCTGTATATTTATTTCTTTTGGATAAATACTGAGGAGTGGATAGCTGGGTCCTATTGTGGCTCCATTCCTGGTCTTTCATAAAATGTCCATTCTGCTTTCTAGAATGGAAGCACTAATTGGAAGTCCCACCAACAATACATCTGTGATCTCTTTCTTGCATCTTTGCCAACATATGATATTATTTGTGTTCTTGATGATTGCCTTCTAATTGGAGTGAGATGAATTCTCAATGTAGCTTTGATTTGCATTTCTTGATTGCTAGAAATATTATGTTTTCCTATATTTTTTTTGGCCACATGTGTTTATTTATTTTTTTTGAGAAGTGTCTGTTGAGTTTTTCTCCCATTCATTCATTTGTTTATTTGGGTCTTATCATTAAGTGTGTTGGGTTCTTTATATATTCTGGATATTAATGCCCTACTTGGGGAGTAGGTGGCAAAGATCTCCCTTTTGAAGGCTCTGTCCTCACATTCCTGCCTGCTTCCATTGCTGTACAGAAGCTTTTAATTTGATACTGTCCTACTTGTTGATTCTTGGTTTTGTCTCTTGCACTTTAGTAACCTGGTTAAGGAAATCAGTGCCTGTGCCAGTACACAGGAGGGTTGATGCAATATTTGTTTCTAGCACTTGCAATGTTTCTGGTCTAATTCTTAGATTTCTGATTCTGAGTTGAAGTTTTGTAAAGTAAGAGACAGTGACCTATTACATTCTTTTACATATTGATATTCAGTTTTCCCAATACCATCTGTTAAAAAGGCTGTCATTTCTCCAAAATTTTGGAAACTTTGTCAAGTACCAGATGACTGCACTTATGTGTTTTGTCTCTGTATCCTTTATTTTATTTCATTGGTATTAATTTCTGCTTTGGCCCCAGCACCATGCCGGTTTTATTACTATAGCTCTGTCAAAAAAAATTGAGGTGAAATTCTGTCATATTTCCACCACTGCTCTTTCTGCTTGGGATTGATTTGCCAGACTTTGTACCTGAGAACAGGAGCCTGACTGCCCAGATCCTGCCTAAGATTCCAGGTGGCCCTATACCTGAATTGTTCACAGTATGCTGAGAGGGGCAGAGGAGAGACCTGGGGGACATCCAGGGACTTGTCTTCCCAGGAGAGCAAGTGTAATGACATCTGTGGCAGTAGCTGATGAATGGGTGACTCTGAAGTCCCTTCATTACTGCAGTGCTCAGTTCTGGCCCAGGAAATATCCACCACCATTCCCAACCCAGCCAAAAGTTCTCTGCTGTGGAAGCCCTCACTAGGACAATCAGGACAGTCTAGGAGACTGCAGACCAGAGGGCCATTAGAATCAGATTGATTAGTAAATGTTGCCCATTTACTAATCAATCTCCCCTTGGCCTTGTTGTTATAGTCTCCCTCCTAATCAATCCTCCTGAACCAATTTGCTGTTGCTATTTGTACAACTGCCAGGGAAGTGAACAGGACCTACCTGCTTCCACACTCAAGTGGGAGGACAGATGTAGGACACACATGGTTCCTTCCACATCAATATGTCAGGAAGACAGGAAGGTAACAGGTTCCCCAGGCCAGAGACAGCAGGGACTCTTATTACTTCTTCATGTTGCAAAGGGTTTGCCTCCTTTACGGGTCATCCTGGACACTTGGAAGTGGCCGCAGGCTCTCAGTTGTGACCCTTGACTAATGGATGCAGGAGCAGTAGTGCTAGCCTCTATGGCTGTGGCAGAGTCCTCCTAAAATTTCTTCTATAATGTGTATAATTGTTCCTGGCTGAGGACAAGGTTAGCCTCAACAGAAAGCAAGTCCTGGCCTCCCTTGAACCAGGGCTGGGAACCTCTGAGCCCCTTGCTGGCTGAACAGGGGAAACCATGCCCTGGGAAGTCCTGGGTCAGGAGCCCAGAGCTCTCTCCCACAGGCCCTGCCCTGGAGGGTCTTTCAGATCCTCATCTCTGCCTCTGAGCTGGGGAAGCTGGGCCTTGTTGATCCCTGGGATCCTGAAACACCCTCCATCCTCTGGGTGCAAAGCCCTGGGCTGCTCCCAGTGGAGCTGCTGGCCTCCCCCTCCTGGCCACAGCTCCTGGGCAGCACCACAGGTGTGCTGCTCTCCTGGCCAAAGTGCAAAGCCCCAGCTCTGCCTGCACTGCCCCTCTCTGCCCCTCCCTGTCCTGCACATGGCCTGACATCAGTCAGGGGGCCACATGCCAGGGCCTCACCTGTGCCCTTGAGATTGTCCAGCCCACAGTCTGCTCCAGCCTGAGTGAGCCCAGCTCCCACCAAGTGCCACATCATGCACAAAATGGTACAAGTTCTTTGCTGTGGTGTAGCGGAGGTGGTCTCCAGGCCAAGGTCCAGGAGGATTTCCATATCTACCTGCAACCTCACTAGCCTCATTGCAGGTGACCTCAGAATCAGTATTCTTACATTTGTTGCCCATTTACTAATTGAGTTATTTATTTTAGGGTATTAAGGTTTTTTTCTGGTCTTTCTGTGTTTCTGGATGCTAATCCTATGTTGGGGGACAAACTGGCAAATGTATTTTCACATTCTGTAGGTTCTGTCTTCATACCCTTAATTGGTTTCAGTGCTGTGCAGAGAGGCTTTCTATGTTGATATACACTTATTGATTCTCGGTTTTATTTATTTTATATTTGGAAACCTGTTTAGAAATTTAGTTTTGGGCAAATGTGTTGATCTATGGAGTCGACAGTTTATTCTAACAATTGCAGATATTCTGGTCTAATTCTACCTCTTTCATTCACTTTGCTCCAAATAATTGCAGGGTGAAAGAGAGCATCTACTTTACTGTTATTGAAACCAAGTCTAAGTAAAAACATCATAGGAACCATCTGTAACAATGTTCAGGTGTTCATGGGCACGTGACTGTGTTTTCAGAAGGATCTCAAAATAGTTGTTCTATAAAGAGAGACTATTCCCCCAAATTCTACAGTTCAAGGACAAAAAACTGAGGTATGAATCACAGATGATGATGATGATATTGAAAGGTAGATAGATATAGACACAGAGAGACACCAGGTAGACACGTAGGTTGCAGATAAATAAATTTATACACAGATAACAACTATATAAGATAGTTTATAGATATAGATAGATAACTATGTAATAGATTATATGTGGCAGAAATATAATAAGATGATTATGGATAATATATACATAATAGATGATAGATAATGAAACAGAGAGAGATTAAAAGATAGATGATAAATAGACACAGACAGCAACAAGTGGTCTCATGTCCTTAATTGTACAGGAACACTGACACAATTTAAAAACCTTCCTAACTGTGGCCACTTGGCATTGTAGTCAGTCTCCATCAGCACATTTGCTGGACTAGAGGAGGAAATTATGGGCATAAAGAATGGGAACCATTGAGAGGACTGAATTCTCCCAGGGCTGCAGCCTTTATCACTCACCACAAGCCCACGGCCAGGGCCTCTCCTGCTCCATCTCACTCTCAGGTACACATTTCCCAACCATGGCCAAATCACAAGGGGTCACAGGGGCAGCCTGCACTGTCTGCACTAGCAGGGGCTGTGTTTCTGTCACTGCCTCCAACATGGAAAGACCATCATGGCCACCACCTGTGATAATAGCCAGGTGACCAAGGGCCAGGTCTACAGTGCTATGGATGAGGGCCACTCCACTGGCCATAAGAGCTTAGACTGGCTGGTCTTTCTGTCAGAGAGACCAAAGAACAAGTGTGACATACAGCTGATGGGGTCTGGGGGAGGCCTGGTGCAGCCTGTGAGGCCCCTGTGACTCTCTTGGGCAGCCTCTGGGTTCACCTTCAGTAGCTACTGGATGAGTTGAGTCAACCAGGCTCCAGGGAAGGGGCTGGAATAGATCTTATACATTAGCAATAGTAGAGGGATCATCAACTATGCACCTGGTAAAGGACCGATTCATCATCTCAAGACAACTCTGAGAACAGGTTCTACCTCTAAATGAGCCAGCTGAGAGCCAAGGACATGGCCATCTATTACTGTGCTAGAGACATTGAGGGGACTTCAGTGTGAGCCAAGACACAAACCTCCCTGCAGGGTACCCAGGGCCAGCAGGGGGCACTAAGCACACAGGGAGATCACTACCAGGACAGGAGCAGGTGCAGATGAGGGTTGGAGGTTGATTTCCTGCATCTGGGCCTCTCCATGTATCAGCTTCCCAGGGGAGATTTGTGGGTTTGCCTATACTAATTCTGGACATCTCTTAAGATAATTATTCTGTTTTTCTTATGCATTTCCCCTTTTAAAATAGTGCATCGTTGTTGTACTTATTTGGTATTTCAGCCAGCTGTTTTGACCTTGCCATTAAAGGATATAACCAAAACAATTTTAGGTAAATAAAAGTTTATTTGAGGGCTCTCTGTTTCAGAGGTCTTGATCTATAGAAGGCTGACTCCATTCGTTGGGACTCAAGCTGAGGCAGAAAATCATGCAGACGAGTGTGGCAAAAAGAAGCAGCTCACATGGGGATCAGAAGCAGAGAGAGGTCTGCACTTGCCAGATACAAATATATACCCCAAACCACACCTCAGTGAACAACTGTCTCCAGCCACACACCACCTTCCTCCAGTTACCACCCAGTTAATCCCATCAGGGATTGATTCACTAATTAGGTTAAAGCTATAACCCAATAATTTCTCCTCCAAACCTTCTTGTATTATCTCACACATGAGTTTTTTGGGGACACTTCACATTCAAACAATGACATTGGGATTCATTTTGACATGATTATATAATTCATTGAATATAAAAGCTTTTTTCTGCCCTAGTGACTCCTCTTTCCTTCTCCTCAAATTCCCCAATTACTTTATTGATTTTTCTTCCATGTTTTATACGTTTATTTAAATAAACACCATGTATATGTTTACACACACACACACACGTCTCTCTCTCTCTCTCTCTCTCTCTCTCTCTGTCTCTGTCTCTCTCTCTCTCTCTCTCTCTCTCTCCATATATATATATATATACACATATGAGAAATTCACTGTGGTGCATTCCTACATATGCAAGGTTCATACATGTGTAGAACTGGCCATCCACATATGCTTAGTTCCCTCCTGGTTCCTCCTATTTCCTGTCCATCCTTAGTCGCCCTTAGCCACCTTCATCCTCTCCACTGATCTCTTGTATTTTCTTGGGATTCCACCTGCCTTTATTTTCCTTATTTGTTCTAGCTTCCAAATATGAGAGAAAACACTGTACCATGACTTTCTTGCCCTAATGTTCTCCATCTCCACTCTTTCATCATAATTTCATTCTTTCTAATGACTGAGCAGAGCTGCATTATTGGTATATAACCCACATTTCCTTTATGCATCCATTATTGATGGGCATGTGGGCTGGTTGCATACCTTGCTCTTGGGAATTGCACTGTGTAAACCCAGAAGTGGCTGTGTCACTGTAGTTTGCTGACTTTAGGTCTTTTGGATAAATATCAAGTAGCAGGAGAGCTGGGTCACAATGTGGCTTCATCCATGCTATTTTGAGAGATCTTCACACTGCTTCCCTCAGGGTAGCTCTCATCTGCAGTTCCACCAATGTGAGCGTGTACCTTTCCCCATGTTTTCTACAGCACATAATTTTATTTGTATTTTGATAACTACCATTCTGATTGAAGTGAGAAGGAATCTAATTGTCATTCTCATTGGCATTTCTCTGATTGCTAGAAATACAAATTTAAAAAAAATATTTTTAGTGTGTTGTATTTGTGCTTTTGAAAAGTGTCTGTTATTTGCCCATAAGCTATTGAATTATTTGTTTTTGACGGTTGAGGTTTTGAGTTCTTTATATACTCTGGGTACTAATCCCTCACTGAGGAGCAGAGCAGAGGTGTTCACCCAATCTCTAGGCTCTCTCTATGCATATACATTTCTTCTGTGCTGTACAGAACCTTCTGAAATTGTCGCCATCTTCATTGACTGATCTTTTTTTTTTTGCACTTTATAATGTTGTTGGTTGGTTTATTTTTTAAGACTCTTACCCATGTGTTCACATCATTAGCCAACATACATGGTTAGTTTCATCTTTTCTGACTTGGATGATTTTCAACATTCTTACTGGCTTATCCCTTTGTCAGGGTCCCAGACTTTTGTGGAACAGGAAAGTTGAGGGGGGCTTTCTTGCCCTAGTCTCAGGGGAAAGCCCTCACGGTCTCCCACTGAAGCAGGATTCACTTCACTGTTGTGTTCCTCCTGTGTAACTTTCATGTTGCTTTGATCTTAGAAAGGGCTGGATTTCATCCAGTGATGGGTTCTGTGCTTGTGCAGATACCCTCGTAATGTTGGCCTCTGTTGTGCTGAGGAAAGAATCACAGTGAACTGCTCCTTTATCTGTCCAGGCATCCCAGGCCCACCTGACAGGTGTGGCTCACTTACTGTGCTCTGCCCTTCAGTTTGCAGCTTGCCAGGACTTTTCTGAAGAGTTCTAGCACCTAGTTTACCATGGCTGTTAAAATGGGTTAGTTACTCTTCAGTCACGTGCCTGGAGATTGTAGTGTGGGCAGGCTGACTCACCACCCTGACTAGGGTGAGAACACATGAAAAATCAGACTGGACTTGTGGCTATAGACCTTACCATAATCATTGCACACTCACAAAAATACTTTCTGTACCACGGAGCCTGTGATGCTGAGCAGGTGTGGAATTTGCCTAAAACCATCTCCACATTCACTGCATGTGAAAGGCTTTTCTCCAGTGTTGACACTTAGGTGTGCAATGTGATTGGCATTTCTTCTAAAGATTTTTGACTTTTACTACACCCCTGATATCTTGTTCCAGTAGGATCTATCTGGTGTATAAAAGGCTGGACTGATGGTGAATATCTTCTCACATTCACTCCATTCCTGGGGCCTTTTCCCTGTGGGAGGCCCCTGCACTCTCAGTGCTCCCTGGAGGCTGCCCTCTGGTGAGTCCCCTGGTCCCTGAACACACTTGAGCTGGCTGAACGTCCTTCCCACCTCCCTGCTCTCCAGGCCTCTCCCACAGGTGGTTCTGCAGCTGCTCAAGGCTGCGACCCCGTCCTCCTCTTTTAAGTGTTGCTCCCCAGGGCACAGCATGGGGTGCTGAGGGTTCCCACTTAGCTCTCCTCCTGAGGGTGCCCTCTGCCCAGGTGGATCCTCCACAGCCTCTGCTCTATGCCAAGAGCCCTTCACCATCCACAGGGGGTTCTGCAGCCTCAGGAATCAAGCTTAATTCCTGCCCCACAGCAGATGACATCAGACTCTCTTCCTGCTGGTGATGTCACAGTAGCAACCAGAGGCATCGGTCTCTGCATGGGAACAAAATCCTCTTCTGTGTTGCCCTCTTGTTCTGGTCACTCTTAGAATGTCTTTAAAATATATGATTTTTCAACTCTACCCCTGACTAAACAAATGAGGACATTAAGTATCTCCTGTTTTGTTATGTGCTCTATAAGAAAAGGACAGACTGGAAGAGAGAAATGTCAGAGGCTGACCTCCAGGCCAGGCGTCCTCATGGTGGTGCAGCTGTGCAGGCACAGATACAGGCAGGTCTCAGACGTCCTCTGAGAACTTGAGAATCTCAGGCATCACAGGGGTATGAGCAGCTTCATCACAAGGGGTTTAAACAGGAGTGCTGCAGAGTACAGTGACCTCACTGATCCTGGGGGAACAAGGAGCTGACCCTTGACCATGCTGCCCTTGCTCCTGCAAGAGCCCCACAAGCACACCACACCACTCATCCAGAACCTTCCTGTGTGGCTGCATCTCACCTCTGCATGGCTGTGCACTCCTGCAGGAATCACCCCCTATTGGTGTGATGCTAGCAATCCCTGCACACTGGGCCTCCCCATTTCTGGATGGCTGGCAGGAGGAGGACCAGCAGGAAGCAGGAAAGAACTCCCCAGCTTCACTCCCAGTGCCTCTGAGCAGCATAAGGCAAACACTCTTCCTGGGAAAGATGGTGGCACTGCCGTCTGCTCCCTACGTGTACCCTAGGCCTCCCTCATGCAAAGCAGCTTCTAATCTCAAGCTGAAAGCGGAGCCTTGGCTGAGCAGCCCCCGTCTCCTTCTCATTAGTTCTTCATTGCAGCCTGGAGGTTCTGGTGCTGCTCCTCTGCCTGGTGACACCTCACTTTGAGAATGTACAAGGATTTCATGAGAAGGTTGTGGTTATGCAGGTGCTAGTGTGATTAACAAGAGGTGATGTTTCTTGTACCCAGGTGTCATGTCCCAAGTGCAGCCCAGGAGTTGAGACCTGGCCTGGTGAAGCTCTTGCACACCCTGTCCCTCACCTGTGCTATCACTGGATTCTTACTTCCCACCCATGGTCTGAGTTGGATCTGCCAAGATCCTGGGAAGGGCCTGGAGTATGATAGAAGAACATTTAGTGGTGAAAGCAGATGCCACTACACACCTGTTCCTGAACCCCCTGCTGGTCCTGAGGACTCCCTGATGGACCTGAGCATATGCTGGTTCTTTTCCCCAGATGTCCTTCCCAATTGCACCTGCAGGGATTGAAATCAATACTGTTGAGAGTCAACATCACCAGGGACATTTCCAAGAGCCAGGTATCATTAGCACTCAACAGCTTAAAACCTGAGGATATGGCTGTGTGTTCCAGTGGGAGACACCCAGTGAGGGAACTCAGTGTGAGCCCAGTCACTCACCTGCCTGCAGGGGAAGCTCAAGACCACCATGGGGATCTAAGGACCACCAGGTGGAGCTGAGAACCAGCAAGGATCTGAGGACCAGCAGGGGGATCTCAGAATCAGCAGGGGACTCAGGGGACTCAGGGAGCTCAGGACAAGGAGGGGGAGCTCAGGGCTATCAAGGGTAGCTCTGCCCCAGGATAAGGTAAAGAACTGTCCAGAGGAGTGTTTGTATTAAAATATTTTGTCTAATTATACAAATCCCAATTTCTCTGTCTGATTGCAGCTCTTAATTGTTAAATGCTATTATCAGTAAATAATATTCTGTTTTCCTACTCTGGGCCCATGTACTTGTGAGGTTCAACATATTCATGAATTTCAACATTAAATTCTCAGCCTTGATAACTATACCAGTAAGGATAAAGAATTTTAAATATTGTGTGATTCCTTCTCCTTATTTGCTGTGCACACAGAGGAAGAGGGACACCTGAGGATTTGAAGCAGCATCATAGGAACATGAGAACATGAGGCTTGCCTTGCTCCAGACTTCTAAAGCAAGAGTGTTTCAGCTTTGGAGGCCAAGTCAGACTTGCTCAGCCCTAGGCGGCAGGTCAAACTCACATTTGAAGCTGTTGTAGTTTTGCAGTTTTCCATAACATGAGCTGCCTGAGAAAGCATTTCCCACTCACACCCAAATCCCAGGAGGATCCTTCACTGTATCCTGTTTTACTGCCTTCTGTTAAGAACAACATTTCTTCTGACCACATTGGAGGGCCACATTCCCTGCAATGTCTGTGAATTTTGATTTGGTTATTTGCATTCATCATAAAGAATTTCCCAGGGGCAAGAAGGATGAAATAAGCTGACAGAAAGCAAGTGAGTTACAGGAAATTTTTCTTCAGCTATAACCCACAGTGATCTTGGCAATGGATCCTGTCTTAATTAGTCAGCACTCTCAATGTTCACAAACTAGAGTAGAATCATCTGAGCTGAAAAGGAGGCCACTCAGAAAAGTTCCAAAGCAACATGAGTCCTGGCTGCAGAACTCACGGAAGAGAAATGAGAGTCAAGATATTGAATCCATGAACCTTGATCCTAACAGAAATGCGGAGCTCAGCCTAAGTGAGACTGGATGGAAATGTTACCTCAAGCAGGGCCATATGAAGCCCTGGCAGGATGGAGTCTACCGTCTTACACATTGCACAGGTGAAGTGGGAATGAGAATCCTAAAGAAGACTCCAGATTCCCCAGGTCAGGGCTAAGATAATCTGAAGATGTCTCACCTTTGGTATGCCTGGAAGAATAGCTTTTTAAGTTAGAAGATTTTCTAGGACATGGAAACTTCACCAGATGGCACTCATGAATTTAGGTGGTAAAATTAGGGAGATGAGCAAGGTCTTACCTGAGTCACCCCAGGACCAGGGGTCAGTGTTTTCAGTGAATTTATGATTAACACCAGAGTGAATAGGTAGAGGAGCCTATATGTCTTATTAATATGTCATGTTCACTCAGTTAGGCAGGAGATAAATTCCTGAACCTCATCAAGAGATCAGCAACTACACCTGTCCTCTCAGTGACCACACCTCTCTAAAGACAGTGTCCACTGTTTTCTCAAAATGCTGGGCTGTGGGCAAGGCAGGTCTCACTGCAGTGATGCTGCACAGGGAAGGGACCTGGGGCTCCCTCCCTCACCCCAGACTTCCCTGCATGCCTGCTCTGTCTGATGCCAAGCTGTGCTGCTTGAGTGAACTCAGTGGTCCTTAGCCTCAAGCTACAGCTGAGGGCTGCTTCTGCTCCCAGGACTCTCACCTGGCCCAGCACCTCCATCCTGTCCTCTCCTGGTGGAGACCAGAGGGCAGGACAGGTGAGGGGAGGAGCTCAGGGAAGATTCCCACCCACTGCTGTCCACAGTCATTGGCTGGACAGTCAGGAGGACAAGCAGGGCAGAGGGTGGGGAGGGCAGTGGGCATAAAGAAAAAAAAAAAAACCCTCCCCTCCTGAGACCCGGCTCCCTCCTCCAAGGGCCAGGATTCATTAGCACTCAACAGGGTGAAACCTGAGGATATGGCTGCATATTCCATGTGGGAGACACCCAGTGAGGGAACTCAGTGTGAGCCCACTCACTCTCCTGCTTGTAGGGGGCACTGAGGACCAGCAGGGGGTGCTGAGGAGCAGCAGGGAATCTCAGAATCAGCAGGACACTTAGGGAGTTCAGGACAAGGAGGGGGAGCTCAGGTCCAGATGGAGGCTCAGGACCACCAGGGGGCTCCAGACCAGTAGAAACCTCAGGAGCAGCTGCCACCTCAGGGCCATCAAGGGGCTCTCTGGTCCAGGAGAAGGTCAAGAAACATCCAGAGGACTGTGTGTATTAAGAGGCTAATTTTACCAATAAGGTATTTCTTGTGTCTGGTTGGGGTTCTTCATTGTTAAATGATACTGTCAGGACATAATATTCTGTTTGTCCACTCTGAGTTCATGGTTTTGGGGGTTTAATGTACGTCTGAATTTCAAGGGTAAGTTCTGAACTTTGATGACTATCCATTAAGGCTGAGGAATTTAAATACTGTGTGACTCCTTCTCCTTATTCAATGTGCACACAGAGGAGGAGCCACACCTGTGTGTTTGAAGCAGCATCACAGGGACATGAAAAAGAAGGTGAGCTTGTCCTTCCCCTGACTTTGACAGCAAGTGACCCAGCTCTGGAGGCCACATCATACCTCCTCAGCCCTGGGAGCCAGGTCAAAATCAAGTTCAAAGCTGTTGGGTTTTTGCAGTTCTTGATGGAGATGAGCTGTCTGGGAAGGAAATTTCCCCCAGGGACCCATTCCCAGGAGGCTCCCTCCACCCACCCTCTTGTTTCTGTCTCATGCTATGAACAAATGATCTTCTGACCAGCGATGGAGGCCACGTTCCCTGCAATGTCTGTGCATTGTGACTGTGCTGTTTGCATTGGCACCAAGAGTTCTGCTCCACTGCTCTCTGGGATTCCAATGGGGAAACTGCAATAGGACTTAGTAAGAAGGTGAGATATAAGGAATTTTCAAGTGGAAATCACAGCAATCCTGGCCATGGCTCCACCATTTGTGGATCAGAAATGTCAATCATCCATGAACTGAAAAAGGATTCATGTGAACTGAGCAGAAAACCACTAAGGAAAGTTCCAAAGTAACAAGGGTCAAGGGATATGAAGTCCCGGAGGAGACTAGGAGACCAAGGTTTTAATCCATGAACTCTTGCTTACAGGAGTAATACAGATCACAGCATCCAGTGAGGCTGATGGTCAATACAGTCAGTGGACATGTGACCACAGGAAGCGCCATGTGAATTCCTGACTTGCGGAGCCCAGTGGCTCACAGCTGGAACAGGTGAGCTTGGGAATTCTGTCACATAGAGGGCTCCAGGTTCCCAGATCAGGAGGTGGGATCATCTGACGATGTCTCCCTTTGGTCTGCCTGGAAGAAGAGCTTTCAAAACCTATGATTTGCAGAATGTGGAAACTTCACCCAGTGGCACACATGGTTTTTCAGGTGGTGAAAACATGGAGACCAGCAGGTCTTACCTGAGCCACCCCAGGAACAGGAGGTGGGTGCTGCAGGCTCAGTGTTTGCAGGGAGTTCATGGTCAACACCACAGGGAACAAGGAGAGGAGCCACATGTCTTATTAGTGTGCTGTGCTCACTCAGTTAGGCAGGAGGTCAATTCCTGAGCCTCATCAGGAGGTCAGCCACTACACCTGCCCTCTCAGTGACCCCACCTCACTAAAGACAGTGTCCACTGTTCTCTCCAAATGCTGGGCTGTGGGCAAGGCAGGTCTCACTGCAGTGATGCTGCACAGGGAAGGGGACTGGGCCTCCTCCCTCACCCAGCCTGCCCTGCATGCCGTCCTGTCTGCTGTCAGCCTGGCTCTGCTGCTCTGGGGGACTCAGGGGCTCTCAGCCTCAGGCTGCAGCTGAGAGCTGCCTCTGCCCCCAGGACTCTCCCCTGGCCCAGCACCTCCATCCTGTCCTCTCCTGGTGGAGACCAGAGGGCAGGACAGGTGAGGGGAGGAGCTCAGGGCAGATTCCCACCCACTGCTGTCCACAGGCATTGGCTGGACAGTCAGGAGGACAAGCAGGGCAGAGGGTGGGGAGGGCAGTGGGCACACAGCAGGAAGCCCCTCCCCTCCTGAGACCCTGCTCCCTCCTCTCCTGCTCAGTCTGCAGCCCCCAAATCTCACAGAGATGAAAGAGAAGAACTAGTCCTGAGAACAAAGGGGGGTCTTCTCCTGGATGTGGGGAACCCCATCCTCAGCCCTGGGCTCTGTTCAGTCATCACTGAGGGCTTCTCCTTCAGGGCTGGGAGGTGGACCTGGGCCTCTTGCATGCTGGGCACGTTCCTGCCACTCTGACACCCTCCCAGGAGCAGGCAGGAAGGGCTTGGAGGAGGCAGGGCTGGGCTCAGGACGGTGGGCTCCCCCTCTGACAGCCTTCCAGCACCCCTGAAACCACCTGCTCTCCTCTCACAGGTAAAGCTCCACCTGGGTTCAAGACAGGGACACATCTAGGAGCACAGAGGACCTGGGCAGCCTGACCTCAGCCTCTCCAGATATCAGAAGAGCCTCACCCACATGCAAATCCCTCCTCCTGCCCTGGGTTCAAAGGCCCTCTGGGCTGTGGGAGCTCCCAGCTCTCTGCTCAGACAGGGCTGAGGTCTCTGGGAAGGCAGGTGTGGTCTAGAAGATGAGGCTGCTGGGTCTTGTCCTGTGCCTGGTCACAGCTCCCCAAGGTGAGTGTCCCCAGTGTCAGACCTGGGTCCATGGGGAGGTTGTAACTACAGGTGACTAACAGGGTGTGACTGTCCTTGTCCCCAGGTGTCCTGTGCCAGGTGCAGCTACAGGAGTCAGGACCTGGCCTGGTGAAGCCCTCGCAGACCCTGTCCCTCACCTGTGCTGTCTCTGGTTTCTCCATCACCAGTGGTTACTGGTGGAGCTGGATCCGTCAGCCCCCAGGGAAGGGGCTGGAGTACATAGGGCACATAGATAGTGGTGATAGCACTAACTACAACCCATCCCTCAAGAGCCGAGTGTCCATCTCCAGAGACACGTCCAAGAACCAGTTCTCCCTGCAGCTGAGCTCCCTGACCACTGAGGACACAGCCACCTATTACTGTGCCAGAGACACAGTGAGGGGACCTCAGTGTGAGCCCAGACACAAACCTCTCTGCTGCTCACCCAGGGCCAGCAGGGGGCGCTCAGCACACAGGAGCTCAGGTCGTCCCAGAAGCAGCTGCAGATGTGAGTTGGGGCAGGTTTCCTCCATCTGGAGGCCTGTCCATGTACCAGCTTCCCAGGGGGTCTCTGTGGCCTTGTGGTCTCTCCTTATCTCTGATGTGTCTGAAGATAATCGTTCTGTTTTTGTGATGTTCTTTTTCTTTTGAAATAGTGCATCTTACATATATTTATTATAGGTTTTCACTTTGACATAGTCACATATATTCATTGTCTATAAAACCTCTGTTGCTCTCACAGCACCTCCTTTTAAATTTTCATCCTTCTCCCCATTATTTAACTGACCTTTCTTTCACAAGTTCCTAATTTTCATTAAATTTACACTATTTGTGTGTATGTGTGTGTGTGTGTGTGTGTGTGTGTATGAAACTCACAGTGGTTCACTCCCACAGGTGCAGGACTCCCACGTGTGCAGAATTGACCAATAATATCTGCTCAGCTCACTCCTGGCCCCTCCCTTCTTGTGTCCCTCCTCCCTCATCCTTTGTCACCTCCTGATCCCCACTGACCTCTTCTATGCTCGTGGGGTTCCTCTTCCTTTATCTCCCTTATTTGTGGCAGCTCCCACAGAGGACAGCCAACACTCACCTGACTCCCTGAGCCCCTCTCATTCCTCTTCCCTAATGTCCTCCAGCTCCGTCCACTCACCATCATCTCACTCCTCCTATTGGCTGAGCAGAGCTGCAGTGTTGGTACATGACCCACATTTCCTTTATCCATCCACTAGTGAAGGGCCCCTGGGCTGGTTGCATAACCTGGTCTTGGGAATTGCACTGTATAAACCCTGCAGTGTCCGTGTCCCTGCACTGTGCTGACTGGGGTCTTTGGGGTAAATACCAAGCAGCAGGAGAGCTGGGTCCCATGGTGGCTTCCTCCCTGTTGTTCTGAGGGGTGTCCACCTGCTCTCCTCAGGGTGGTTCTCATCTGCTGTCCCACCAAAAAGGTGTGAGGGTCCTCTCCCCAGGTTTTCTCCAGCTCCTGTTATTACTTGTATTCTTGATAACTGCCATTCTGTGGTCATGGGATGCCATGCTCACACAGGATAACCAATACTCAGTCACCTTCCTGGAGATTGTAATCTGGCCTGGTTGACTCAGCACCCTGACCAGGGCAGGTATGACACATGAGGAGACGGCAGAACTTGCTGGAAGGTGGACCACAGAATAAAGCTTGAAAATTGACCACAACGTGCAGAACACAGCAGGCATTTTCACCAAGATACAAATGAGCTCTCTGGAGCTCACCCTGACCTAAATACACGATTTAGCAAATACCAGGGTGGACAGCCCTCTGCAGCCCAGGAGAATGACAAGCAGTTTCCACAGACTCTCCTTGACTGCACTCCTTTGATGGGTCCTGCACTTAGGAACCTCCTTCTCGGGAGCTCCATAGAGAGGGGAGCAGAGTAGCAAGAGGTGCAGAGTCCTGCCACACCCCTCCATAGCAGGAGATGGAGAAGACAGGGCAAATCTCCTCAGTGAAGGGCATTCTAGAATGTTCCCTGATGATCTGGGAATGAGGCTCCTGTGAAGTCCCTCCCACACCTCAGTCTCCCCATGAGGACAGCATCAGACAAACCCAAGAGGAGACTCATTCAGCATAATGTCTGAAAAACCCTCCTCCCTCCTGGGATCTCCAGAGATGGGAGGAGCAGAGGAGCAGTTCTGACATGGTGACAGGCACCCATCAGACCCCACATGTGAGGTCTGTCTCCATTAGTTAGGGCGTCTCCTCCACTGCCACCTAGACCTCAGGCCATCCAGACATGCTCCAGGGACCCACACAAGAGGTCCCTTGTGCTGGGGAGCAGGATGGACCTCAGCAGCCCAGCCTGGACACACTCACTGTGCACTCCTGCAGGAGGGGCCCTCATATGGCCACACCTCAGACCCACTGTGCAAGGTGGTCCTGGCAAGTGGGCAGGGCAGCCAGAGATGGACAAGTGGAGGACACAGATCTTCTCCTTGTCCACACAGCAATTCCAGGAACCCTGGACCTGCACCAGTGCAGTAGGTGGGCCCAGACCACCCAGCAGGGCTGGCAGGACCACACAGACCTGAGCATCCCTCAGGATCCCCAGGTGCTGTCCAGTGTGGCCAGGGTCAAGCTTGGCTCTGGGTGTTCTTGTGCCTGCTCTCCTGGCTAAGGTTGAAGAGGCTCCTTAAGTTCCCAGCAGTCCTGACCTTCAACAGTGGCCATCACCTGCAAGGAGGGACTGTCCATGCTATGTCTCCTGTCCCCCTTCCCAACCCCAGATGGATTTTCTGCTTTACTTTAATTATCACTTAATTTTGCCTTAATCACTGATTTTCAGTCCTGATTACATTATAATTTCTTCATAGAAATTTCTTTACAGCAAATGAAATATTTATTTAGTGAAATCTCACATTCAGTGTGAAGAGCAAGAGTCAGTCTTCCTTAACCCTGACCACTGGGCTCCTCCCTGCCTGACTCCAGGTCCCCTGGATGGAGATGTCCCTAGTGTGTCCCAGGACTTGGGCTCCCTCTCCTGGAGCCCAGGCACAGAGCCACCTTCCTGGGAGGAGGAGGGCAGCAGCATTTCCACCCTGTGGTCACTGTGTCATGTGAAGGGCTGAGGTCCAGTCCTGGCTCCACCATGAAGGTGACTCTCATAACTTGACATTTAGTCTGGTCCCACCCAGGGCCTCTCTGCAGCATGGACGTCCTGGTGTGGAACAGGGGGCCCCACTGGCTGAGGCCTCTGACCACTCACTGCCCTCCCAGGGCCTGTTCAGGCTGTGACGTTTGTGCAGCTGAGTCAGAGCAGAGCAGTGGTTAGAGTCTTCTCCACACTCACTGCTCTCTCAATGCCTGTGAGCTCCCTCCTCTCCAGGTTGTGAAAAGGTGGTGGGTGTGGTGAAGGACTTCCCAGATATGAAGCATCTGGACGTTTCTCTCCTGTGGACTCTGCTGCTGGATGAAGGTCAGTGCTGGCTGAGGGACCTGAGCACATGCTGGTCCTTGTTCCCATGTCCTTGGTCAATTGCAGATGCTAGGGTTGGGACCTGGTCTGGGAGACATCAGCATCATCAGAAACACTCTCAGGGGCTCTCAACAGCATGAAACCTGAGAATATGGCTGTGTGTTACAGTGGGAGATACAGATTAAGGGGAGCTCAATGTAACCAGTCACTCACCTGCCTGCAGGGGGAGTCAAAAAACAGCAGAGGGAGCTGAGGGACAGCAAGTGAGCCAAGGTCCAGCAGAGGAAGCCAAGGACCAGCAGGGAGCTGAGGACCAGCAGGCAGCAAAGGACCAGCAGGGAGCTGAAGACCAGCAGGGAGCTGAGGACCAGCAGGGAGCTGAGGGACAGCAAGTGAGCCAAGGTCCAGCAGAGGAAGCCAAGGACCAGCAAGGCAGCTGAGGACCAGCAGGAAGCCCAGGGCCAGCAGGGAGCCCAGGGCCAGCAGGGAGCTGAGGAGCAGCAGGGAGCTGAGGACCAGCAGGGAGCTGAGGACCAGCATGGGGAGGTGAGGACCAGCAGGGGGAGGTGAGGACCAGCAGGGAGCTGAGGACCAGCAGGGAGCTGAGGACCAGCAGGGAGGTGAGGACCAGCAGGGAGCTGAGGAGCAGCAGGGGGAGCTGAGGAGCAGCAGGGGAAGCTGAGGACCAGCAGGGGGAGCTGAGGAGCAGCAGGGAGCTGAGGAGCAGCAGGGAGCTGAGGAGCAGCAGGGGGAGCTGAGGACCAGCAGGGAGCTGAGGACCAGCAGGGGGAGGTGAGGACCAGCATGGGGAGGTGAGGACCAGCAGGGGGAGCTGAGGAGCAGCAGGGAGCTGAGGACCAGCAGGGGGAGCTGAGGACCAGCAGGGGGAGCTGAGGAGCAGCAGGGGGAGGTGAGGACCAGCAGGGAGCTGAGGACCAGCAGGGGGAGCTGAGGAGCAGCAGGGGGAGCTGAGGACCAGCAGGGAGCTGAGGAGCAGCAGGGAGCTGAGGACCAGCAGGGAGCTGAGGACCAGCAGGGGGCGCTGAGGACCAGCAGGGGGAGCTGAGGACCAGCAGGGAGCTGAGGAGCAGCAGGGAGCTGAGGACCAGCAGGGGGCGCTGAGGACCAGCAGGGGGAGCTGAGGACCAGCAGGGAGAGCTGAGGACCAGCAGGGAGCTGAGGACCAGCAGGGAGCTGAGGAGCAGCAGGGGGAGCTGAGGACCAGCGGGGAGCTGAGGAGCAGCAGGGGGAGCTGAGGACCAGCAGAGACCTGCAGAACAGCAAGAGGATCACAGAACAGGAAGTGGGAGCTCAGTACCAGCAGAAGACTCAGGACCCACAGGGAGTGAGGACAAGTAAGGGGAGCTCAGAACCAGGGGGGCACAGGTCCACCTGAAGCTCAGGGCCACCTGGGAGCTCAGGAGCAGCAGGGATCTCAGGCCATCAGGGTTGTGGTTCTCCAGGAGAAGGTGAAGAAAGGTCCTGGAGACGTGTGTTTTAGGAGGATGTGGTAAATTTTCAAATCAGGAATCACTTCTCTCTGCTTGTGCTACTAAATTTTCAAAATCTATTGTCAGTAAACAGTACACAGTTTGACTACTCTGAGTCCATGTTCCTGGAAGGACTAATGCATTCTTGAATTTCCACACTAACTTCTGAGCCTTGATGACTACCCCAATAAGGTGAGGAATTTGAATTCTGTGTGACTCCTTCTCCTTATTTGCTGGCACACACAGGAGGAGCCACATATCTGTGTTTGAAGCAGCATCACAGGAACATGAAAAACATCATGAACATTGTCCTGCTGCAGACTTGTAAAGCAAGAGTGTCCCAGCTCTGGAGGCCATATGAGACCCCCTCAGTCCTGGGAGCCAATGTGGGGAGCCACTCCAAATGCACACACCTTTAAGTCCTGATGCACCACGGGGATCTGAAGGATCATTGTAGTCTGGAGCAGTAGTGCCATGACTCCATGATTCGGGCTTTTCCCTCACTGAGATAACCAGGCGTGGCCCTAGGAGTAGGTGGGTTGAGCTACACCCACCTGTTCCTTTGTAATCCTAACATTTAGCTATTTGGGGGATAGAATGTTCCATGGAATTCCCTTTGTGTGTCCCCTTTTCTTGTCCTGCCTTTGGGTATGGCCTTCCCAGAAGTCAGTTAACCTGCTGACAGCAGACATCTAAAGCTAGACTAAACTCTCTGAAACCTGACCCCTGGCCTACTTGAATGGCCTCTTCATCTCCAGAGATACGTCCAAGAACAAGTTCTCCCTGTAGTTGAGCTTCCTGACCACCTACTACTGTGCCCGAGACACACTCCTTGTGAGCCCAGACACAAACCTCCCTGCAGGGTGCCCAGGGCCAGCAGGGGGCGCTCAGCACACAGGGAGCTCAGGGTCACCCAGGAGCAGGTGCAGAGGAGGTGATGGTAGACTTCCTCCCTCTGGGGGCCTCTCCTCTCCATGTACCAGCTTTCTAGGAGAGCTCTCTGGACATATTTTTCCTACTAATCTCTTGTGTCTCTGAAGAGAACAATTTGGGTTCTTAATTTATACTTTCTTTTTTCATTGTTGCACCATAATTATAAATAATAGTGCATTTCAATTGGACACAGCTACACAATCATGGGATATAATTTCTCCACTTCTGTCCCCTGCCATCTCCCTTTCCCTCCCTCCTCTCTACCCCTCCCTCCTGACCCTTTTTCCCTTTCTTTTCTTGACAGATCTTTTCTATAATTTGGTCTCATTAGTGCCTCTTAGAGCACATAAAGGGGACATCCACTGTGCCATCCTCACACAGGACACAGGAATGCTTCATCAGTGTCATTCTACTGCTTGTCCCATTTCTGTTCCCCTACCTCACCCTTGATCCCCTTCCTCTCCTCCTGCTCCCTCTTCTGTTTCCAGGGGATTCTTCCCAGGACTTTCTACTTTTGTGATCTGCAATTTGCATTTGAGATTAAACACTTGACATTTCTCCCACTGATTCTGGCTGAATAAACTTGATATTCTCCAGTTCCATCCATTGACCAGGAAATGCCATATTTTCCCTCCTCCCTGTGGCTGAGTGAAACACTGTTCTGTGTATACACCACCTTCCCTTTATCCACTCATCTGTTGATGGACATCTGGGAAAGTTATGTAATATGGCTGTTTTCAGGCCCACTGGTGTAAACACTGATATGGCTAGAGAGCTGTGCTGTGGTGATCTGGGGTCTTTTGGGTAAATACCGAGGAGTGGTAGCTGGGTCACATCGTAGCTCCACTCCTGGTCTTCATGAAATATCCATTCTTCTTTCTAGAATGGCAGCACTAATTTGAAGTCCCAGCAATAACACCTCCGTACACCTCTTTCCCACATCTTTGCTGACATTTGTTATTATCTGTGTTCTTGATGGTCGCCTTCTGATTGGACTGCGATAAATTCTCAATGAAGTTTCAATTTGACTTTCCTGATTGCTACAACTATTGAGTAGGTTTTCCTATATCTGTTGGCCACTTAGATTTCCTCTCTTGGGAAATGTCTGTTTATCTCTTTCCCATTTATTGATTGTGTTATTTGGTCTGGTCATTAAGTGTTTGAGGTTCTCTATTCTGGGCATTAGTGCCCTATCTGGGGGGCAGGTGACAATGATGTCCCATTCCTAAGGCTCTCTCCTCACACTGTGGCTGGCTTCCATTGCTGTGCTGAAGACATTAAAATGATATTGTCCTACTTAATGATTCCTGGTTTTGATTCTTGCATTTTAGTGACTGTGTCAGTACAGAGGAGGGTTGGTGCAATATTTCATTCTCACACTTGCAGAGTGACCAGTCTAATTAGTCAATTTAGTATCAACTTTGAGTTGATATTTTACAGGGTTAGGGATAGTGACCTAGTATATTCTTTTACATATTGATATTCAGTTTTCCCAGCACTCTCTCTTGAAAAGGATGTACTTTCTGCAACATGATTTTGGAAACTCTGTCAAGTGCCAGATCAGTGCACTTAGGTTGGTCTGTCTCTGTACCTCCTACTTTGTCCCCTTGGTCTCCATGTCTGCTTTGGTGACAATGCCATGCTGGTTTAGTTACTGCAGCTCTGTCAAGTAATTGGAGGTCACATGTTGTCATCTCCAAGTTCACTCTTCCTGCTTAATCACTTTGCCTATTGTGTGTTTGTGACTTCTCCTCACAAATACTAGGACACTCTTCTGATTTTCTAAGAAGGTTGTTGGTATTCCTTGGAGATTTCACTGAATCTGTGTGACATTTGAGGTAGTTTGGCCATTTGATATTATTAATTCTGATGATAGCAGAACATGGGGGCCTTTCCATCTCTAAGTTCTTCAAAGTCTCCCTGAGTTATTCATTATTTCTTTTGTAGAGGTCTTTCACCTCCCCAGTTGAATTTTTCAAAGTTTCTTTTTAAGGTCAATTAGAATGGGACCATTTTCTTGATTTCTATCTCAGGTGACTCATTTTGGAAATATAAGAAAGTGGTTTATTTATCTCTGCATGATGTACTTAGCTCTCTTGCTACAGTTGCTTATCAGATTTAGAAGCCTTCTGATGGAGATTTTGGTTCTCCTAGATATTGGATCATATCACCAGCAAGTAGCATATTGAGACTTCTTTCTTTCCTCTGTAATACTTTAATTTCTTTGTCTTACCTGATTGCACTGGATAGGGTTTTAGGGACTGTGTACACAATGTAATCTTTCAAATAAACAAAGAGATGTTTTCTAGAAAACATAAAAAGATTGAAAACTCCTGATAAACTAATGAAAAAATAGCAGAAACCCAAATCAATAAAATTAGAGATAAAACAGAACATATTGCTGCTGAAATCCAGAAGATTTGAAACTATTTTTACAAATATCCTTCAGTAAACTAGAAGAATGTAAAGAGATTGACAAAATTCTAAACACAGATAATCTAGACAAATTGAAGCATAAGAATCTACAAATGTAAAACAGAAAAATATCAAGCAATGAAACTGAAAATCCATTAAAGATCTTCCACAAGAGGAGAGCCCAGAACAATGGTTTGCAGTTGGTTCTAAGAGAGAAGTTTCTAAGAGAACTTTAAGAAATACAGCCAACCAGTCATGTCCATGGTAAGAGCAAAGCCCCAAAACTCAACTTGCTCTTTTAGATGTGATCTGTTGGACACATTGATGCACCACACCTGCTGCTGTGTGTAATTTTACATTTGGACCACTGACTGATCCTTTCATCATATGATTTTTCTTATATATTACATAAATTAAGATAATGGAAAAACAGGAGCAAATACAAGAAGCTGTAACCTCTTGAATGCTCCTCTGTCCACCATGCTGCCCATGACATGCCCATCTGCCCTCAGTGCTGCTCTACCTGGGCCTCCAGCCAGAGCTGCTATATAGCAGGAGCACATGCAAATAGGGCCTCCCTCTGCTCATGAAAACCAGCCCACCTGACCCTGCAGCTCTGCACAGGAGCCCAGCCCTGGACTCCCAGCTCAGCCCACTCAGGGATCAGGACTGAACACAGCTGCTCACCATGGAGAGTGTGCTCAGCTGGGTTTTCCTGGTGGCTGTTTTCAAAGGTAATGAATGGAGAACCAGAGATCCTGAGTGTGTGAGTGGACAGCAGTGAGAGGAAGAGTGGATGAGTGCCAGTGTCCTGACCAGGCTGCCTCTGTGTTTGCAGGTGTCCAGTGTGAGGTGCAGCTGGTGGAGTCTGGGGGAGGCCTGGTGCAGCCTGGGGGTTCCCTGCGACTCTCCTGTGCAGCCTCTGGATTCACCTTCAGTGACTACTGGATGAGCTGGATCCGCCAGGCTCCAGGGAAGGGGATGGAGTGGGTCTCATACATTAGTGGTGGTAGTAGTTACATAAACTATGCCAACGCTGTGAAGGGCCGATTCACCATCTCCAGAGACAACTCCAAGAACATGCTGTACCTGCAAATGAGCAGTCTGAGAGCAGAGGACACAGCCACCTATTACTGTGCTAGAGACACAGTGAGGGGACCTCAGTGAGAGCCCAGACACAAACCTCCTACAGGGTGCCCAGGGCCAGCAGGGGGCGCTCAGCACACAGGGAGCTCAGGTCAGCCAGGAGCAGGTGCAGAGGGAGGAGGGAGCAGCTCAGCTCAGGCCCTGAGGTCCCTGCCCACCCAGCACCTCCTGACTCCATCTTGCCTGCAGATTCTCGAGGTCCCTCCTCTGCCAGACCCTCTGTGAGGTGATTCTTCTCTAGGTCTTGCTTGTCTGGAATTCTCTCAGCACAGACCAGGCAATTTTATAGATGGAGATGAATTTTCAGTGACATTTCCTGAACAGCACATTTAAAGTGAACTGTCATAGCAGCACAATTCACAATTGCTAGACTGTGGAAGCAACCCAGATGCCCTTCAATAGATGAATGGATAAAAAAAATGTGGCATTTATACACAATGGAGTATTATACAGCACTAAAAAATGAAAAAATCATGGAATTTGCAGGGAAATGGATGGCACTAGAGCACATTATGCTTAGTGAAGCTAGCCAATCCCTAAAAAACAAACACCAAATGTCTTCTTTGATATAATGAGAGCAACTAAGAACAAAGCAGGGAGGAAGAGCAGGAAGAAAAGATTAACATTAAACAGATACATGAGGTGGGAGGGAAAGGGAGAGAAAAGGGAAATTGCATTGTAATGGAGGGAGACCCGCATGGTTATACAACATTACATATAAGAGGTTGTGAGGGGAATGGGAAAATAAACGAGGAGGGAAATGAATTACAGTAGGTGGGGTAGAGAGAGAAGATGGGAGGGGAGGGGAGGGGGGATAGTAGAGGATAGGAAAGGTAGCAGAATACAATGGTTACTAATAGGGTATTATGTAAAAATGTGGATGTGTAACCGACGTGATTCTGCAATCTGTGTTTGGGGTAAAATTGGGAGTTCAAAACCCACTTGAATCAAATGTATGAAATATGATATGTCAAGAGCTTTGTAATGTTTTGAACAACCAATTAAAAATAAATAAATAAATAAATAAATAAAATAAAGTGAACTGTATAGATCTTTCATTTCCTCATTGGGGATTGAATCCAGGGTGCTCCACCCTTGACATCCATTCTAGGCTTTATGTGTCTTATTTGGAGACAGGTTCTCCCAAAGATGCCCAGGCTGACCTTGAAGTTATGATTCTCCTCCCTCAGCCCGAAATGTCCCTGGGGCTACAGGTGAGCTCCCCACACCTGCTGAACTTTACACACTCCTGACACCATGTCTTACTCCCTGTCTGTTCAAGTGATTCCCAGTCCCCTTCCCATGACTCCTTCCCTTTACCCCTCCACCCAGTGACCTTCCTGTGATGGATCAGGTCACAGAACACAGTTCTCACTGGAGCCCACCTACTGCCAGAACTTTCCACTCCTGGGGACCATTTGCAATGTCTGGAAGGAGTTGTTTTCACATGTGAAGTAGGGATTTTCCCGGCTTCTCATTTTTATTGACCAATGAGGCTGCCACACCTCCAACCATCACAGGACAGCACCCACAGCGAGGAATTATCTGACATGACTATCTATGGACTAAACAGAAAAAGGGGGAAAGAAAACCATAAACTTTATTGAAATGTACAGAAATGTGTATATTCAGAGTGAACCTTGGTGTGTGTGAGCTGTCTTTCCCTCATGATGAGGCTCTGTGACACCACACCCAGGGCTCCATACGGTGGACACACCCACTCCTCATGCAGCTGTGCAGGGCCTGTGGACAGGGGTGACCTAAGCAAGGTCTTCAAGAGAAAGGGGCACCCTGGACAAGGACCCAGTGGGAAGGATGGTCAGCTATTCAGGTCAGCTCTGCCACCGGCCTCAGAACCCTGAAGACACACTGTGCCCAGGACCACACTGACCCCATCTCAGTATGAGCTGACCCTGAGCCTGAGAAGCCCCAGGACACCTGGCTGCTGGGGAGAGGCAGCTTGGAGCCTGCCTGGGTTTCTAGCCCCTGTGGCTGCATTGCAGGGTGACAGACAGGGACACCTGGGCTCTGTCCCTGCTCACATCAGTGCCCACCCTGTCCTGAGGGTCTGCTCCAGTCTGGGTGAGGATGAGCAGTGGCAATGTTTACATCCCAGATGGTCCTAAGAACACAGCAGCTGTGGGAAGACATGAAACCACCAGTCCCCTTTGATTTCAGCACTGACACCATCAGTCAGCACACTGGTGTTTTATTTTTCATTTTAATACACTTTTAGCTGTAGGTGGGCACAATGCCTTATTTTACTGGTTTGTTTCCCGGGTGCTGAGGATCAGACCAGGCCTCCCACAAGGGCTCTGCACTGGGCCTCAACCCAGCCCCACACACTCCTACTGCTGTTGTGATACATTGGTTTTTCTTGACACTCCCTGGGTCTCTTCCTGAGGACTCCCAGTGCCAATGGTCACACAGGACAGTGGGGCTCCTCTGACATGGTCACAGCAGGTGGGACATGGTGGCTGTACTCTTTCCCCAGGGCTTCCTCCTTCCTCCACCCTCCCCTCCCCCGCCCCTCCCTCTTCTCTCCTAGTTTTCTGGTATTTATTTATTTATCTTCTCTATTTAGTGCCACTCAGCTTCTGAGTTGGTCCACACACAGTTGGATCCCCTTGTCTGACCACCTGTCCTGGAGGGTGGGGAACTGCCTTTCTCCTCACAGTGGCTCTGCTGCACCAGGGTGAGACTGTGGGTCTGCGAGGGCAACTGACCACCACCTGCACCTGTGTCCTGTGTAGAGATGTGGCTTGAACCCCCTCCTTCTGGGAGTCCCTGTCCCTCTGCTGTGCTTTGGGGCAGAGTGCTGGGACATCACTCCCTCCAATCCTCCTGAGACCCAGTCCCCAGCCCTGTCCATCACACTGTGTCTCCCACAGGTCTGTCTGTCCATTCAGATGTAGGTGCCCATTGATCTTATCCACACCTAGACCTCCAGCCAGGACCCAGTGCCTCTCCTCCTCCCAGAAAGGGGCTGGAGCTGGGCTCCGAGGACCCAGTGAAGAGTGCACCTAAGTGGCTGTCCAGTCCGGACACTCAAAAGCACGTCCTCCTGTGCAGGAGAAATAATAAGAAGGGGAGAGTGGAGGGGATTCTGAAGTGAAGTGTGGTGAGCAGAGGTGCCCTGGAGGGTGTCCACGCCTTCCCATTTAGTCCCTTCAACTCCAGCCCCTCCCAGCTCTGGCACCTGTGCTGGGAAGGTCAAGTACTGCATGGGGGTTGCAGGCCCTCTCCAGCCAGGGACCCTGGGCTTTCCCTGGTAAGCACAGCCCAGCTCCCCTGAGGTCAATGTCTGCTGGGCTGAGGTCTGTTACTGACCCTGCTTCTCCAGGCCTGGGGGGAAGTGTCCCTCCTCCTCTGAGGGAGGGCTTCTGCTCCCCGTGGTCCATGCACCAGACAAGCTGCAGTGGGTCTCCTGAGCCAACCTTCTTTACTCTGGGAGCCAGTGCTTTCAGCTTTCTCTGAACATCAGCCCACGAGGTGCCACCTGCCTTTCCTGTGGCCCTGCCTCAGTGCCTGCTGCTCAACTGCTGAGCTCCTTCTCTCCTGGGACCTGCTGCAGCTCCGTGGGATCCCCTCAGCTGCCTTCTCCATTCCTGCTACCTCATTTTCAAGTCCAACTTATTGTCTGGGGAAAACTTAGTTCCCTGTTCTCTGTGTTTGCATTTTACAGAGGAGCTGTCCATATCATTAACTGACCATGTTCTCATCAAGTGCTTCACACTAAAACATGGTGATTGACACCTACATGAGAAGGCCCTGGGAATTCCAAATTGTGTGCAGACCCCTCCCTTTGCTTTACACGTGCAAGGAGAGCCCACAGCCTCCATGGATTAGTGCAACTGTGCAAAGGTAACATGAAGTCTAAATACCAGTTTCAGATTTCTAATGCAATAGTGCACAACCCTGGGTGCAGTAGTTCCTGATGCCAGAGATTCGGGATTTGAAATTTCCATTCTGGCTCAGTGTGGTGAGGAGAATGTAATACTGACTCAACAGTTCACATATGAATGATGGGTGAACTTGCTGATGCTCTTGGCACGCACACCCTGGGGAGGCTTGAGGCCCGGAGTGTGCACAGCGAGCTGAGGTCACCCACTCCTCTCTCAGCTTTCTTCCTGCCCTTCAGGGGCAATTTAGTGTAGGAATTCCACATTTTTTCTACGTTGGCAAGTTGGCACTTACATTAGACCCAGGGATGTTGGTATAGTGCCCTTTGTCCTTCCTCAGTGTTAGAAGGAGGGAAGATTCTAAGAGGGTAAGTATGTGAGTAAAGGTGATTTTCTGGTATTGTAGTGCTGTCCATGAGCTCAGGGTGAATGAATCACAAATTTGAAGTTACAGAAAGAGGCAGAGAAATCAGCTGATCTGAGCCTGAGGGTGCTCTGGGAACTGGTCACTGACTCTAACGTGGCATGTGACCCTGGTGACATCTGGACTGACCAGATTATTGGGTTCCTCCAGTGAAAATACAGAAGTGCCACCAACGGTGTCTCTTGGAGTTGAGGCTGAAGTGTGCACGGCCAGGCTGCTCAGGGTGAGGAGATGAGAAACCTTCTCTGGATGGAGCTGCTGGTCTCACACATGACAGAAGGTGAGGCAGGTGCAAAGGCTGAACCTGGGGGTCGAGCACCTTCTGGGGACAGGAAGAATGTGGCAGGATTTTCTCTAATTTCTTGCAAGTGCTGCATAGGAGGTGGTAGGTGACGGAGCAGGTTGTGAGTTTACATGGAACTGACTAATTTGCAAGGACCCCTATGACCCAAGGTGTGGTTTCATGGATGAACATGTGACCAGAGGCCAGCAGGAACCAGCCCTGTGTGTCCCTGGGGGCAGCAGGTTGGCAGCCAGTAACTGAATGTCTGCAGTGACCTTGAGGATTGGAAGTCCCCACATAAGGGGCTGGACTGCACAGTGTTGTGGGTGTTACACTCACACAAGAGGCAGAAACCATCTTTCTTCCCTTCATTTTACCATGAAATACACACAGAAGTTTATTGATCTCTCTCAGAACTCATGTGTCCCCATCCTGCTTATGGACACCTCAGTGGTTTTCTCTGAAGGACACTTTCCTGGTGTCTGGGTGGACAGCTCAGGATGCGTCCTCTCCTGCACACGTCTGTGGATGCACTAGTCAGGTGGACAGGCCACATCAGAGGGTGGAGGGAGGGGAGTGTGCACAGAGCAGGCAGCTCTGTCCTCCTGAGGCCCTGACTCTCCTTTCTGCTGTGTCACCCCAGGGCTTGCTGTGACCCCGACTCTCAGCAAGGTGAGCACCTGAGCTGTGCTTGATAAACCTTAGTACTCACTGGTCCAGGAAGTGATGGACAAGGTTCTCAGCTCTGCCACCTGGTTCCATCATTGGGAGGAGCAATCTCGACCTCCACCCCATGCTGAAGGCACCACTCTTCACCACAGCAGAATGCAGCACCCACCTGTGCCCTCAGCAGGAGCAGGGGAGCCTGAGTATTCATGGAATACTACTCAGACAGGAACAGTGGTGGGCTCTCATTTGGGCCAACACAGGTGTCCCCGAGGACACTGCACTCATTGATATAAGCCAGGCACAGAAAGACAGGAAAAACTGCCTCACTTACAGCTCTGATCTAAAGTTTCCCAGAGGTGCACAGAGGAGAAGGAGGCTAGCAGGGCCAGGGGCAGTGGCCTGGGTGAGGCTGGTCAGAGTGGGGCTCACTTCTGATAAGCAGGAGGAGAACCTCAAAGACAGCTGCTCAGAAGGAGGTTCTGGTGAGTCCCACCTACTGTGCACCTGCAGCAGTGCTGAGAGAGCAGGCTTTGATTTCTCACCATGGAATGGTGGAAGTCAGAGCTGCAGCACCTGCTAATACCTGGATCAGCCTTTCCACCACGGGTGCCCATCGGGAACCTTCATCCTAGGTAAAGGGTCTCCAGGGGCCCTGCTCTGCCCTCTGTGGGCTTTATTAGAATTACATTTAAATAGTGATGGCAGCAGACACTGAGACCCAGAGGTTTAGTGCCCTCCTTGTTTGCAGTGTTCCCTTTGGAGCATGGTGAATGCGTTAACTCAGAGAACACGGCCATGACCTCAGGTCAGAAGATTGAGCTTCATAAGATTGTGGAGTTAATAGTTGACAGAAGGAGGCACATGAGGTCCATTAGCATGATGGGCTTCTCCCACCTGTCAAGTGGAGCACTGAAGTGTCCCTGCTGCTGTGGAGACAGTGTGGGCACAGAGGGCCTGGGCTAAGGAGCTGTCCAGGTCACCCCTCCACAGGGCTCTGACATGCCCCTTAAGGTCATGACTCACAGTGTCTTAGTAATACAACCAGGAAGCACTGAGGTGGTGCCTGGGTTGTGGGGCGCTGTGGGAACTGATGAGGGGAAGGACACAGCACCTCGGGGCCCTGGCTCAGTCTCTGCACTGAGCACATGAGGTCTGGTTTCCCTTGATGGCCCCTGACCTCACAGGGAGCCAGCAGAGGGCAGCACCTGGGGCTCAGGAGAGGACAGGCCCCAGGTGGGTGCCCACCTGCAGGAGGACCGTCCTCAGGCAGCACACTGAGCTCTGCCCAGGAACGGGCTGGGCACCAGGAGCATGGCTCATGCTGCTCAGGAAAGGACCCCACAGGTCCCATGGAGATGTGCAGAGATAAGACAAGGACTGGGCACTGCGGCTGGTCAGACATTCCCTTACTCCAAAGAGCGGGGTCTTCTCATAAGCCCACTGCTGAGAGGGACCCTCGGTTTTGTTGGCAGCATTTGGACTGCTCAGCTGTGCACCCCATCTTCCCTGGGGCAGGAGTGTCCCCACATTCCCTCCACCTCCCTCCTGAGGGTGATGGAGAATGGGCACTGCTCCTGGGACCAGAGCAGGGCTGGCCCCGGGGTCTGCAGACGCATTTCCCAGTGAGACGTGTGGGGAGGATGGGGCTGGAACCTGACAGGCAGGTGGTGTCACTGCTGAGGGTCCAGACAGCAGCGTCCTGGGCCTGGGCTGCTCTACACTGCCACCCCCGTCCAGCACAGGCAGCTGAACTGAAGTCACTGTGTGAATTTGGGGTGACACAAAGTCCCACACAGACACAGAATACCTTTCATAAGCTTCATGATGGCTTTCTCCATCTCCCAGCCTCAGGCTCCCCAAAGGGGGACACGAGAAGGTCAGAGAGGCTGACAGGAGAGAGGGGGCACGTTCAGAAGTGGGCTTTTATTTTGGGTGATGCTGTGTCTTAGAATTTTCTATATGAAAGAGGCAGAAGGGGCAGGATTACAAAGGAACAGGTGAGTGTGACTCAACCCCAGCAGGTGACACCTACTCTTGGAGCCACACCCTGTTATCCCAGGTGGGGGAGCACCCAAGTTACTGGACCTGACACTACCCTGCCCGACTGAATGCAATAACTGTTCAGAACCTGGAGCATCAGGACTTAAGGAGGTTCATTGAGGGGGACTTCCCTCACTAATGGCTCTCCTCACCTGGGACCTATACTGAGCTGATCCCTTGCAATCCAGGGAAGCCTCTGCAGATGAATAGGGAGCTGGACATAGAGAGGGAGTCACATGTCAGGTGCACAGCTCCTCTGGGGACAGCCACATAGACAGTCTGTCTCCTCCTCTTCCCAAATGCTCTCCATCTCATGTTTCATCCAGTCTCCCTGCTGGTGCTGATGTGTCATGGATTACAGGATATTTAGAAGATGAGGAAGGCTGTACCTATGTCACACAACCAACATGACAGTGTCACAAGATCTCCAGGAACAGAAGGACCATGTCACAGTAGCAGACAGTGGGAGAAAAAGCAGTGTGCTGGACTCAGAACTGAGCACTCAGCACCCAGAGCCTGAATGAGTGTGGTGAGTGAGACTGGGCACCAGGAAGGGAGCAGGGTCCTGAGGAAGGGGCTGGGCTCAGGAGGGTGGGCTCCCCCTCTGACAGCCTTCCAGCTCCCCTGAAACCACCTGCTCTCCTCTCACAGGTAAAGCTCCACTTGGGTTCCAGACAGGGACACAGCTCAGGAGCACAGAGGACCTGGGCAGCCTGACCCCAGCCTCTCCAGATATCAGAGGAGCCTCACCCACATACAAATTCCTCCTCCTGCTCTGGGTTCAAAGGCCCTCTGGACTGTGGGAGCTCCCAGCTCTCTGCTCACACAGGGCTGAGGTCTCTGGGAAGGCAGGTGTGGTCTAGAAGATGAGGCTGCTGGGTCTTGTCCTGTGCCTGGTCACAGCTCTCCAAGGTGAGTGTCCCCAGTGTCAGACCTGAGTCCATGGGGAGGTTGTGACTTCAGGTGACTGACAGAGTGTGACTGTTTGTCCCCAGGTGTCCTGTGCCAGGTGCAGCTACAGGAGTCAGGACCTGGCCTGGTGAAGCCCTCACAGACCCTGTCCCTCACCTGTGCTGTCTCTGGATTCTCCATCACAACCAGTGGTTACTACTGGAACTGGATCCGTCAGTCCCCAGGGAAGGGGCTGGAGTACATAGGGTACATACATAGTGGTGGTAGCACTAACTACAACCCATCTCTCAAGAGCCGAGTGTCCATCTCCAGAGACACATCCAAGAACCAGTTCTCCCTGCAGCTGAGCTCCCTGACCACTGAGGACACAGCCACCTATTACTGTGCCAGAGACACAGTGAGGGGACCTCAGTGTGAGCCCAGACACAAACCTCCCTGCTGCTCACCCAGGGCCAGCAGGGGGCGCTCAGCACACAGGAGTCAGGTCAGCCCAGAAGCAGCTGCAGATGTGAGTTGGGGCAGGTTTCCTCCATCTGGAGGCCTGTCCAAGTACCACCTTCCCAGGGATCTCTGTGGCCTTGTGGTCTCTACTTATCTCTGATGTGTCTGAAGATAATCATTCTGTTTTTGTCATGTTCTTTTTCTTTTGAAATAGTGCATCTTACATATATTTATTATAGGTTTTCACTTTGACATAGTCACATATATTCATTTTCATAAAACCTCTGTTGCTCTCACAGCACCTCATTTTAAATTTTCCTCCTTCTCCCCATTATTTAACTGATCTTTCTTCCACGACAATTTTCATTAAATTTACACTATATGTGTGTGTGTGTGTGTGTGTGTGTGTGTGTGTGTGAAACTCACAGTTGTTCACTCCCACAGGTGCAGGACTCCCACGTGGGCAGAATTGACCAATAATATCTGCTCAGCTCACTCCTGGCTCCTCCCTTCTACTGTCCCTCCTCCCTGTCCCTTAGTCACCTCCTGATCCCCACTGACCTCTTCTGTGCTCTTGGGGTTCCCCTTCCTTTATCTCCCTTATTTGTGGCAGCTCCCACAGAGGACAGCCAACACTCACCTGACTCCCTGAGCCTCTCTCATTCCTCTTCCCTAATGTCCTCCAGCTCCGTCCACTCACCATCGTCTCACTCCTCCTATTGGCTGAGCAGAGCTGCAGTGTTGGTACATGACCCACATTTCCTTTATCCATCCACTAGTGAAGGGCACCTGGGCTGGTTGCATAACCTGGTCTTGGGAGTTGCACTGTATAAACCCTGCAGTGGCCGTGTCCCTGCACTGTGCTGACTTGGGTCTTTGGGGTAAATACCAAGCAGCAGGAGAGCTGGGTCCCACTGTGGCTTCCTCCCTGTTGTTCTGAGGGGTGTCCACCTGCTCTCCTCAGGGTGGTTCTCATCTGCTGTCCACCAACAAGGTGTGAGGGTCCTATCCCCAGGTTTCCTCCAGCACCTGTTATTACTTGTGTTCTTGATCACTGCCATTCTGGTGAAGTGAGAAGGAACCTCATTGTCACTGTCATTGGCATTTCCCTAATTGTTAGAGATATGAGCTTTTATCACATATTCATTGTTCATTTGTCTTTCTTCTATTGAGAAGTGTCTGGTTAATTATTTGTCGTCTAATAAGTGGATCATTTGTTGGGGAGGTGAAGGTTTTGGAGCTCTTTATATATTCTGGGTACTACCCCCTGCCTGAGAAGTGGGGCAGAGGGCTCACCCAATCTCTAGGCTCTCTCTCCCTGCACTTACTTGTCTCCTGTGCTGTGCAGAACCTTCTGCAGGCCCTGCCTTCCCACTGACATCCTTGATCTTTTTCTGGTTGGTTTATTTTTTCATGTTCTGACTCTGCATGTTCACATCATTCACCAACAGACATGTGTAACTTCATCCTTCCTGACTTGGATGACATTCTCCACCATTGTTACTAGCTAACCCCTGGCTAGGTTCCAGCCCTTTGTGGAAGAGGAAGGCTTAGGGTCATTCCTTGCCCAGAACAGGTCTCAGTGTAGAGCACTCAGGGTCTCCCACTGAAGTGGATTTGCTGTGTGTTTTTCACAAATGACCCTCACTGTGCTGTTCTTCCTCTGAGTAACTTGCTGGTTCCTTTCATCATGGAAAGTGCTGGATTTCGCCCAGTGGTATACTCTAGGTTAGTTGAGATGCTCTTGTGACATTGGCCTCTGCTGTGCTGAGGAGGGAACCACAGTGGGCTGCTCCTTTAGCTGTCCCTGCACCCCAGGCAGGTGGCCCCTGTCAAGGTGTGGCTCTCTCACTGTGCCCTGCCCTTCAGCTCCAGCCTGCCAGGACTTCTCAGCAGAGTTCCAGCCCCTAGTTCATCATGGCTGTTGGACTGCAGTTGGCCTCACTGTGCTCATCTGGGTTTTGGACCAGCCTGTGTCTGGCCTCCTCAGGTGGTTTCCCATCAGTTCTCCTCTCATGTGTTGCAAGACCATCCCGAGGTCCCCTGCCCTGACTCTGCTCCTCCATTCATTGTTAGTCACCATCAGTGCATCCTGCCATGTCTCTGTGCCTGCTGTTTACTTCTCCTAGGTGCAGTCTTGGCAGACCTGGTGGGACCTGGGCCATCCCCCTGTCCTGTAGTTGGCTGTGACATCATGGCTGTGGGCAGAGGGGCAGAAGGGAAGCCGTGGGCAGGGTGAGCTCTCTGGGGAAGGCAGGTGAGGACGTGGACTGGACCTGAGTGCTGCTGGGCAGGCTGTCTGCATGGCCACCCTGACACACTCAGGCAAGAGTGGGGGCTGGGCCTCAGGATTGTGTCCTCTGCAGCTCTCCTCTGACTGCAGCTGCCCAGCCAGGCCCTGTAGGGTGAGCTTCCTACATGGAGGGCATCTGTGGTCATGGGATGTCATGTGCACACAGAACCACCAGCTGATGCTCAGTCACAGACCTGGAGATTGTGGTGTGGCCATGTGGACCTCAGCTCCCTGTGTTACATCAATGTTATGATTCTAAAAATACAAAGAAAATGCCAGTACCAGCTTTGAGATTCTAGGAGGTGTTTGGTGTCATAGGGAATCACCTGCCCTGGGATGGGGCATCAGAGAAATCTTGGAATAGATGAGGTGGTTTTCTTTTACTTGGGGGAATGTCTGGGTTAAATCGTGGCTATGAAGCAGGCCATCTTCACAGGAGAAAGCTCATTTACAACAAATAATGGCACTTTTAAGTCTTAAATCATGATTTTGAGGAAAGGAGGCCTGATCCCAGGCACAACAGCTCTGACTCTCTCACTGCTTCCCAGGACTCCCTGGGCCTCCCTGGCAGCAGCTCAGATGGGGAGGACGTGGGAAATGGAGTTTCCTAACAGCCTCCAGAACAGAGAAGGGAGGATGGGGTGGGAGGGGAGAAGTGCACACCTGGGGGCCACGATCACAGAACAAGAGACACCACCACACACTGGCTCCCCCTGAAGCTGGGCACCAGGCCTGGTCACTGCTCCACAGGCTCACACACCCTCACCACGTCTGAAGTGGGCTCAGGACTTCAGGTGGTTGAGAAAGATAGGGATGGTGAGCTTGTCCACCCACAGGAAATGACCCTCCATGACTTCTAGAAGCTGCTCACCTGCTGTGTGTGTTCTTTGAACTTTCCTCTTTCTTCCTCATGACAAGTCCAGGAGGTTTGGACTGGGCAGCAGGTCCTGAAATAACTACATGCACTTATGAAAAGATGACCTTGCCAGATGCTTTCTCCTCTGTGACACTTGATGAATCACCCTCATCCTGACCTGATTATAGGTAGCTCTGTAGCTCACTTATCATCTCAGAGTGGACTACACCTCCTGGTTCTTTAGTACTGCCCTGGACCTCAGGGACCACTGGAATCTGAGGCCTCCACCTCTTAGCAGCTGACAGACCCTGTCTAGAGGTGGTCAGAGGTAACTGCCAGGGTCAGCTAGAATTCAGGTCAGGACACCCAGAGGAGGTGCCTTCCACTTCCTAGAACCACGACCCTTTCCTGTCCTCCCTTCTCCACACCAGGTGAGGACACATGAGGGAAGGGCCTCTCAGCTGCTGTGTGACATTGTAGTGCCATCCCCTCTCCACAGAAAATCTTCATGAAGTTGCTCCAGAGACCTCCCCATGACTGTTCTTAGACCATCAGCAAGAACTTCTGCACAGAGCTTTCAGGCTGAGGTGAGGAGCAGACGCAGGATGTGATCACAAAGTAACCCAGGGCCTTCACAGAGGCTTTGCCTTTCCATGGACACTAGTCAGGTCCTGTGGAGCCAGCAGGCTGGAGGGAAGGGAAGGGGACCCTCCCTGTCCTGGGCACTGATATTGCAGAGTGTCCTTGATTTTGCATACAGGCCTGGGTTCTACTGTTCTGGAAAAATCTGCTTCTGCATGAACTTCTGCAGATTGTGAGCCCCTCAGCCCCTCCCCTACACACTGGAGATTGTGGTGTGGCCAGGTGGACACAGAGCCTGGGGTTCAGAGAACTCGGGGTTCAGAGGGATTGATGGACTGTGGTGAAAGCCCCCCTAAACCTGGGTCTAGCCAATATGCCTGCTTCTTGTTAATGCCTCCTCTGTCCCACAGCAATATCAAAGCTGACCACTCAGGAGCCCACCACCCCTGCTGAGGAGGACAAAGGCAGCCATCCACATGGGGCAGCATCTGAGGGCTCCAGACACTTGGGGAGGCTGGCCCTGGACTTACCAACACCTGCTCATGGAGAGACTCTGCACTTGTCATGGACACTCATGGGATGCCACCTTGTCACCTGAAGCCTCAACAATGCCCAACAGCAGCTCCTTTTAGTCATTCACAAGAACTTTGTATTATGAGTAAAGGATTCTCATACAAGAGGGCACCATTGCCAGCTGCTGTGCTGAGTAGGAATTAAAAGGAAATTCTAGTGAGTTCCAAGCATGGTCTTGGAGACACAGATATGCACAGATTACCAGGGTTAACAGAGCCACTCTGTCCTCTGCCAGGACCTTTTCCATAGTTCCCAGGACATGACAGGTGAAAACATCACAACCTGGGCCTTGGGTTCTGCTCTATTGAAGGGTCTCCCTGAGGATCTTCTATATAATGAGATTGTGGCTCACAGATTTTACCATAAACCACTGAAGGCAAAGATGAATCCATAGGATGTTAGACTAATGAAGGTCCTTAGAAAGTAAACTGCAGCCCCTTGTTGTACAGGTGAGGAAACCAACTTGAAAGGTATTTGCTCAGAGTTACTTGGTGGCAGGCAGAGCTGGGATGAGGACGCCTGGATGCTAATTTTTAATTTTGGAGGTCTTCTGGTTAGGGTTCTGGGTTTCTAGGTATGTGATCATTCCATTAGCAAATGCACAGAGGTTGACTTCTTCTGCTATCTATAACTCCCAGCTTATTTCTCTTTCCATATTGCTCTTGTTAGAATCTTGAGAACTGTACTGCCTAGGAATGGTGAGAGTGGCTACTCTTGCCTTTTTCTTGATTCCAGAGGAAATGCTTCTTTCTCCATTCCCTGTGGGGTTGGCCTTGTCATGTGAAGTATTCTGATATTGTGATACTGAAGCCAGAATTAGACAGGCAGACAGGCAAGGGTCACATCCAGAGAATGGAGGAATTGAAATGCTAATTCTTTCAGAGCCTTTCTTCCACCCTTATCAGGATAACCTGCCCTGCTCCACTGGGTTGCTAAGGCAACCTGTCCCAGGAATTGTCCCTCCCTACAGGGAGTTGTGAAAGGTGTTAGTTAATGCATCCTGGGCCCCCTTCATGCTGGATCCCTCCACCTTGGCCCTTCTGGTCCATCTGCTAATCAACTTTTGGCCATCCCCCTGAGCTTCTCCTGGGCCTAGTCATGTATGCAGGCAGGAGAGAGATAGGGGAAGAGAGCAGGGGAGCAAAGGAAGCCTAGGTCACATAAACATGCAAGAACTCTCACTTCCTGAGATAGCAGGATACCAGCTGTGGCCCCTTCTCTGTCCCTGAATAAGTCTATGTCACCCTGCTGTAAATAAACCCTGCTTTATATGCTTCCTGGGTGTGCTTCTCTAGTGGTTCACCATATGGGTGGGGGGAGAACTGGTCAATGGTAACTGACAGTTTCACTAATAAGAATTTTCATAGAAAAGAATTCATAGTGATAAATGCCTACATAACAAAAGAGAAAGATCCCAAAGAAACATTCTATTATTTTATCTCAAGATGGTGCAAAGCAGGAAAAAACAAATTTCCAAACCAGTAGAAGAAAAGAAACAGTTAACATCAGAGAAATATTGGATGAAATAAGAAATGAAAATTTCATTGATTCAATGTAACAAAGGATTGGTTCTTCAAAAATATAGACAAGGTTGATCACTCCTCAAACTAACCACACTAGAAGAATGCAGACTGTAATAAATAAATGTAGAGAAGAAAAAGGAGGTATCCTCACAACCATCTCTGAAATATGGACACAAATCCAGTTGATAAAATTCTTTTAGATGAGCATTACAGATTGGGCTTTGGGGACATTAGCATGGTAAACACCCAGAAGCAGTTTCCCATCTCCCAGACTCAAATCATAGTGTATATTCTCCATCATCCAAATTTCCCTAGCTCCAAGAATTATCTATCATTAAATCTGGCTTCAGAATTAACATAGATATGTGCATCATGTGATTTTGTGCATGTATAAAATGAATAAAATTAATGGATGATTAGATCAAAAGAGAAGAAGTTCTAACTTCCTGAATGCTCCTCTGTCCACCATGCTGCCCATGACACTCCCATCTGCTCTCAGAGCTGCTCTACCTGGGCCTCCACCCAGAGCTGCTATATAGCAGGAGGACATGCAAATAGGGCCTCCCTCTGCTCATGAAAACCAGCCCACCTGACCCTGCAGCTCTGCACAGGAGCCCAGCCCTGGACTCCCAGCTCAGCCCACTCAGTGACCAGGACTGAACACAGCTGCTCACCATGGAGAGTGTGCTCAGCTGGGTTTTCCTGGTGGCTGTTTTCAAAGGTAATGAATGGAGAACCAGAGATCCTGAGTGTGTGTGTGGACAGGAGTGAGAGGAAGAGTGGATGAGTGCCAGTGTCCTGACCAGGCTGCCTCTGTGTTTGCAGGTGTCCAGTGTGAGGTGCAGCTGGTGGAGTCTGGGGGAGGCCTGGTGCAGCCTGGGGGTTCCCTGCGACTCTCCTGTGCAGCCTCTGGATTCACCTTCAGTGACTACTACATGCACTGGGTCCGCCAGGCTCCAGGGAAGGGGTTGGAGTGGGTTGCTCTTATAAGAAACAAAGCTAATAGTTACACCACGGAATACGCTGCATCTGTAAAAGACAGATTCACCATCTCCAGAGAGGATGCCAAAAACACCCTGTACCTGCAAATGAGCAGTCTGAGAACTGAGGACACAGCCACCTATTACTGTGCTAGAGACACAGTGAGGGGACCTCAGTGTGAGCCCAGACACAAACTTCCATGCAGGGTGCCCAGGGCCAGCAGGGGGCGCTCAGCACACAAGGAGCTCAGGGTCAGCCAGGAGCAGGTGCAGAGGGGGTGGGGCAGATTTCCTTCATCTGGGGGCCTCTCCTCTCCATGTACCCGCTTTCTAGGAGAGCTCTCTGGACATATTTTTCCTACTAATCTCTTATGTCTCTGAAGAGAACAATTTGGGTTTTTAATTTGTACTTTCTTTTTTCATTGTTGCACCAAATTATAAATAATACTGCATTTCAATTGGACACAGCTACACAATCATGGGATACAATCTCTCCACTTCTGTCCCCTGCCATCTCCCTTTCCCTCCCCTCCTCTTTACCCCTCCCTCCTGACCCTTTTTCCCTTTCTTTTCTTGACAGGTATTTTCTATACTTTGGCTTCATTAGTGCCTCTTAGAGCACATAAAGGGGACATCCACTGTGCCATCCTCACACAGGACACAGGAATGCTTCGTCAGTGTCATTCCACTGCTTGTCCCATTTCTGTCCCCCTACCTCACCCTGATCCCCTTCCTCTCCTCCTGCTCCCTCTTCTGTTTCCAGGGGACTCCTCCCAGAACTTTCCCCTTTTGTGATCTGAAATTCGCATTTGAGATTAAACACGTGACATTTCTTCCTCTGATTCTGGCTTAATAAACTTGATATTCTCCAGCTCCATCCATTGACCAGGAAATGCCATATTTTCCCTCTTCCCTGTGGCTGAGTGAAACACTGTCCTGTGTATACACCACCTTCCCTTTATCCGGTCATCTGTTGATGGACATCTGGGAAAGTTATGTAATATGGCTGTTTTCAGGCCCACTGGTGTAAACACTGATGTGGCTAGATAGCTGTGCTGTGCTGATCTTGGGTCTTTTGGATAAACACTGAGGAGTGGTAGCTGGGTCACATCGTGGCTCCATTCCTGGTCTTCAAGAAATGTCCATTCTGCTTTCTAGAATGGCAACAATAAATTAAAGTCTCAGCAATAACACATCCGTACACCTCTTTCCCACATTTTTTTGCTGACAATTTTTATTATTTGTGTTCTTGATGGTCGCCTTCTGATTGGACTGAGATGAATTCTCAAGGCAGTATCAATTTGCATTTCCTGATTTCTAGGAGTATTGAGAATGTTTTCCTATATTTGTTGGCCACTTAGATTTCCTCTCTTGAGGAATGTCCCTTTAGGTCTTTCTCATTTATTTATTGGGTTATTTGGTCTGGTTATTAAGTGTTTGGGGTTCTCTATATATTCTGTGTATTTGTGCCCTATCTGGGGAGCAGGTGACAATGATGTCCCAAGCCTCTATCCCACACTCTTGCTTGATCCCATTGCTGTGCTGAAGGCTTTAACTTGATACTGTCCTACTTACCGATTCCTGGTTTTGACCCTTGCACTTTAGTGACCTGGTTGAAGAAGTCAGTGTCTGTGTCTGTATAGAGGAGGGTTGGTGCAATATTTGATTCTAGCCCTTGCAGAGTGTCTAGTCTAATTCTTCAATTTCTGATCAACTTTGAGTTGACTTTTGTAGGGTGAAAGATAGTGATCTATTGTATCCTTTTTCATATTGGGATATTCAATTTTCTAAGCCCTATAGGTTGAAAACACTGTCATGTCTCCAACAGGATTTTGGAAACTCTGTCAAGTGCCAAATAACTGCACTTATGTTGCTTTGTCTCTGTACTTTCTATTCTGTTGGTCTTCATGTCTGCTTTGGGGTCAGTGCCTGCTGGTTTTGTTACTGCAGCTCTGTCAAATCATTTGAAATCAGATATTTTTACAACTTCAGGTTCAATCTTCCTGCTTAGAATTACTTTGGCTATTTGGTTTTTAATTTCTCCACACAAATATCAGGATTCTTTTTTTCTGGTTGTTTGAAGAATGTCTTTGGTATTTGTTGGAGATTTCATTGAATCTCTGTGACATTTTTGGTAGTTTGACCATTTGATAATAGTCATTCTGACAATAGCAAAAAAACGCAGTTCTTTCCATCTCTAAGGTCTTCACTTTTTCCCTGTTTTATTACTCACTGTTTCCATTGTAGAGATTTTTCACCTCCTTGGTTCATTTCTTTCCAACTACTTTTTAAGTTATTTAGAATGGGAACATTTTCCTGATTTCTTTCTCAGCAGACCTGTTTTAGAAGTATTTGAAAGTGGTTTATTTATGGACGCATGATGTATTTACCTACATTGCTAAAGTTATTATTTTTTTTTATCAGATCTAGAAGCTTTCTGATGGAGACATTGGTTCTTCTAGACATTGGATCACCTGCAAGCAGCATATTCAGACTTCAGTCTTTCCTCTGTAATCCTTTAATTTCCTTCTCTGGCCTGATTGCTCTGACTGGAGATTGTAGGGACTACATACACAATGCACACTATCAAAGACACAGGACACGGTTCCTATAAACCATAAAGAAGATGGAGAAGCCCTTGGCACACTATAGAAAATTTAAAAAGCCAAAAATTAACAAAGTTAGATGCAACAGAAGATATGTCTTCAGGCTCTTCTGAAATCCAGAAAATTATTGTAAACTGTTTTTTTAAAAATATCCTCCAAGAGCTGGGATTATGGCTCAGAGGTAGCGCACTCCCCTAGCATACATGAGGCACTGGGTTTGATCCTCAGCACCACATAAAAAAATAAAATAAAATAAAGATATGTGTCCACCTACAACTAAAAAAATCAATATAAAAATAATCCTCCAGTAAACTAGAAAAACTTGCAGAGATTTAAAAAATTCTAAACATAATGAAACTTGCTGAAATTGAAGCAAAAGAATGTAAAAATTTAAATAGAAAAATTTCAAACAATAAAGTTGAAAAGCCATTAAAGACTCTCCAAAACTTATCCCCAGGGGATAAAATCTGACCAGTCACTCCATCCCCATGCAGACCCTGTCCCCAGTGGACAATATCTGACATGATATAATATCCCATGTTGGCCAGGTCCTCAGGGGACATCATTGGAACTGTTACCCCACCCCATACTTACTCCATCCCCAGTGGATAATATCTAACATGTCATTACATCCACATGCTAATCCTGCCCACAGGGGATGATATCTGATCTCTTACCCCATCCCAACACTGGCCTGTCCACAGGGGATAATATCAGACATGTCACCACATCCCCATGCTCACAGTCCCCAGTGTACAACATGTGGCCTGTTATTCCATCCTAATACTGTCCCTGTCCCTGTGGATAATATCTGACCTGTTACTCCATTCTGATGGTTGACTGTACCCAGTGGATACTATCAAAACAGTTACTCCATCCCTGTGGTGGTCAGTCCACAGTAGGTAATATCTGACCTCTGCCCAGTGGATATTTTCAGAGATATTACTCCTTCCCCACTCTTACTACATTCCCTAGGGCATGTCTCCTTGGTCCTGGCCACAGGCAATGCTTTTCCTCCAGTACTAAACTTCAGGACTTGGCAATGTTCGCATGCAGACTCAGATGTTCACCTCACAGGGCTATATGGCTGTGCACAGTGTGCATGGCACCAACCACTGTCCATGGGAGACCATCACCTACCACAGGACCTTGTCATTGCCTTTTTCTTGCCAGATATGAGAAGCTTTATTATGTAGTCACAGAAGCTGTGGCTCAGTGTGTCCAGGGGCAATGTCGTCCTCTGTGGCTGTCCCTCCAGAGGGCCAGTGCATGCATACTGACAGTGTCCCTGTGATGCTCACAGAGACAGACACAGAGTTCAAGATCTGTGGGGCATGGCAGCATGACAGAGTCCTCAAAGGAAACCCAGAAATCTCCAAGCACAGGTCAAGCTGTCCTGCAGAGGAGAGTCCCTGCAGGAAGCCTGCAAGAGGTCATGCTCACCAGGACAGAGGCCCTAGGGACAGTGCAGTGTCCCCAGGAGGAGTGCAGAGGGTAGCTGTGAGGAGGCCCTTCCCCCACTCCAGCCTGCAGAGCCACCAGCACACAGAGCCAGGCTGCGGGAGCTGAAGGGAGGACAGCACAGGCAGGAGGGACCCCCCTTGGCTGCCCCATAAAGGCACAGGGTGGGATGCTGGAGTCTGCACCCTGCATCTGCCCAGTGAGGAAGGGTGGCCAGCGTCACATCAGCAGGGCCTTCTGGGGCCCTGAGGTTGATGCTGGTCCAGTTGCCATTGGACGGCCTGGTCCAATCTCCATGGTGGTAATGGAGTGTGACCTGTGCCAGGTCCTGCACAGTGTCTGCAGCACATGATGTGTGTGATACCCAGCTCCAACCTGAGGCGCATGACCCCAGCGACACCCACACCTGACCCACATGGGGGATAGGTGACACTGTGGACCCAGACTCCAAAATTGGTGCTGGAGTGAGTGAAACCCTGTGGCCCTGGGGAGGAATTGGAGCACTTAGCACATTGGGATGGGTGTTCCTGGAATACACAGGAGCTTGATGGCAGGGACCTCTTCTCCTTCATGTGCTGGCACTTGAACCCCCCTGGTACCACTAAGAGGTGCTCACCTGGTTCAGACTGTACCTGGGATGGCTATCACCCCAGTATAGGATGAGGGCCACAGTGAGGGCCTTGAGGGAAGGACATTGACATTGCCTTTGCCCTCTCAGGAATCCATGGCCATCTTCTGTCCTGGGAGCTTGCAGCCACCGAGCACTGTGGGCAGTGGGAGCTGGCCCTTGGCACACAGCTCACATCCCCAGGGGCTCAGCCTGCTCACCTAAGAGACTGAGAACAACAGGGGACATTAACATCTGCCCACTCTGGGGGTTTGTGCTACAGGCAAGAGAGGACTGAGACTCTGACCTGTGACCACATATCCAGATCCTGCTGCTTCAGGACTCTGGTGTCTGCTCATATCCTGAGTCAGCTTAGGTCACTGTCATGAACAGACCTGACAGAAAAACTTGAGCACAAAACCTTCTGTGCTTCTCCTTCCTTTTGCTGGAGGCTCCCAGATGTGAGGTCTCAGGGACTCAGGGAGGAAGACCTGGGGCAGCTGCATCTAAATTCAAGACTCACTCTGCTTCTCTGTCCCAGGGTCTTCTCCCAGGTACAGCTGAAAGAGTCAGGACCTGGGTGATGAAGCACATGCCCCAGTCTCCCTGGAGGAATCTGGCCCTGGCTGGAGGACCCACCATGACCACAGGCTGACCTGCTCCTTCTCTGGGTCCTCACTGGGCTCTACTAACAGGGACTGGGCTGGGTGTTCACCCAGGGAAGGCCCTGCAGTGGCTGGCCAGTGTTTGGTCCACCCAGCCCTGAGGAGCTGGATCACAAACTCCTAGGACCCCTGCAACAACCAGGAAGTCTTCACTGTGACCAGCCTGGACCCCGAAGATGCAGCCCCCATGACTGTGACCAGCCTGGACCCTGCAGACGCAGCCCCCATGACTGTGCTCACAGTACAAAAGGCACAGCCTGGGGCTTCCTTTACAGGGCTGCCCCTCTGCCTATGGGGACAGTGTGGAGAAAGTGCCTTCCGGCCAGCCTCTGTGGCTCCCTCTCCACCCGGAGCCTCAGAGCCCTGGAATCCTGTTCCTCATCAAATTCACTGGCCACGTCCCTTGGACTGCACAAGCAGGTGCCCTGTTGTGCTCTGATTCATGAGGACATCATGCAGGGTTCCTAGCACCTGGTCACACAGATGCACAGGCCACCTGCTACAGGGCTCCAACCCCAGGCAGTGGCAGAACACCACTGACCACCAGCTGTGCCTTCATTAACTGCTGTGCAGGAGCTGCACTGGCATTGGGGGTCAGAGCCCATGCAAGAGGGCAGGACAGACACCACTTCCTGCAGTGAAGAAGAGACACATGTGTCCCTAGGGGCACTGAGGACATAACCCATGAGGTGGTGGCAGGTCCAAGGTCTCCCCGCTGTGCAGGCCTGGTGCAGGCACTGTGCAAACCCAACTCCAGGGATCCCCAGGATCTGCTCCTGATGGTCCTCATGGCCAGAAGAGAAGTGGGTGCTCAGAGAAGGGGACAGCCTGAGAGCTAAAGCAGAATGTGTGTGCTCCATGTCAGATGCCCATCTAACCAGCCACATTAGCAAGTTATAAAGAACTTAATAAAACAGAAACTGAAACACTGGCTAATTATCAAAGAGTTAATAAAGCAGGAATGTGGAAACACATTATGAGAATCTCTAGGTTGAAATTTAGGCATGAAAACAGAATTGCCCACAACTTTTGGAGAACCTTCCTGCCATTCCACAGTGGGATGGGTTCAGAGAGTGACCAGGTCAGCATGAGGAGGGACCAGGTAAATCAAGGTGTGCATGTGGATTGTGGCACCAGGAAATCATTACCAGGAGGCACAGGTCATCAAAAGGGACCTTCTGGTCAGGAGGAGAGAGGATCCCTGTGGTCCACCAAGTTGAAAACCACCTCACCCCACGTGGCTGTGAAGAAGTCAGACTCTGGAAACATCTGCATCACACACCAACAGCCCATGCAGGGCAGGGGTAGGGCCTCACCACTGAGCAGCAGAAGAGGGTCACACCTGCACATGCTGGGGAGGGTGCCCAAGAGGACACTGCAGCTCCTGAGCAGAAGCTCTCCTTCATCTGCCCCCAGGACAGTCCAAACCCACACCCATGAGATTCCTCCCAGGGTGGGATTGCTCAGAGCACCAGGAAAACCTGACAGAGAGGTGCTGGTGGGGGCAGGGTCTGGAGCTGGGGGGAGCTGTGGGAGGGCAGAGTGGACTGCACCTCTCCTCCAAGGGTGACCTTCACTGAGGCCTGGGAGCTGCCCTTCTGGGCACTTGCTGTGGACCAGGGAGACCCCAGGCTCACAGGACATCCTGCAGATGGCAGCCACCTGTGTGTCCTAAGAAGAAGCATTCCACAGCCCTCCACTGTGGAAAGGACAGGTGGACTTGGAAACCCCATGGCAGGAGCACATGTCAGCAGGAAAACCCACCAGGGACACCTGACCTGTAGGGACCCCAGGGCCCTGGGAGTTCCCAGCTCCATGGTCACAGGCCCTCACCTGGGCCTCACACTCACTCTGGTGACAGGACCTGAACTGGCCCTGACTCTCCAGACAGGCCCAGGTGAGAAGCTCCACAACATAAAGACAGAAGGTCCTCTGCTCCTCAGTGCTCTCCTGAGGGACCTGGGCCCAGCTGGACCCCAGGGGAAGCTCACTGAGGGGGTCTGACACCTGCCACCACCTGCAGTTTGTCCTTCAGGCCCAGTCTCTTCTCCTAACCTAGTACCTAAAACTCTGCTCCTCAGCTTTGCATCCCTGAAGCAGGTACCTGAGACCATCAGCACATAAACAGGATCTTTATTATGGATGAAGACATTAAGGCTCCAGTCTATGCTCAGCTGAGTCCTTTGCATTTACACCTTTCCTGGATGTGCCAGGGGCAATGCAGAGAGCCCCCTGTGGGGAAATCACTCTCCATGTGGCTAGGAATCAAAGGGGAGGGAGGAAGAGATGGGGTCTGACAATCCCCTTGCATGGAATGTCCATGGTGATTGGTATAAATTCCCCTAGTGCATGTGTAATAAGGGATCCCCCACTACCCAAGGAGCTCAGAACATCCTTAGCACATGGAATTTTGGGGGGACAATTATGCACACTAATCATTCTATCGCTGGACACAAAACTTTCACGTCCATCTCATAATGCAGAACACATTCAGTCCTCATCCTTGAGACCCTAAAGGCATAAATGCTTCAGCTGAGCTCAGAAGTCCAGTGCAAGAACTCCAAAAGATTCAGGGAAAACTTGACTCTGTGCCAGAAAATCAAAGAGGGGTCACACACTCCTATGTTCTAGGGCAGGAGTGAATATTCCAATTCCAAAAGGAAAAAGACTGAGATTTTGAAGGGGACTGAAGCCCAGCAGGACTGACATTAAACCCCCTGCTCCAATTCTGTCCTCAGGGGTCACTGTGGGGGAGAGGGGGGAGGGCTCTGGGCAGGCCGAGCACACAGCCCAGCTGGACACAGTCCCCTGGCCTCACTCTCAGTGAGCTTGTCCTGCAGCCTGCAGCCTCCTCTTCAAGGTGCTCACTGCTGCCTCCTCTTCTCCTGGTGTCTCCTCAGCAGCCCTGGGTGTGCATCTCCTTCTGAACATCTGTAAATTGTTCTATATTATGTCATTGAAAGGATTCTGACTGCTTTTGCCCTGTACCTGATTCCTTTTCAGTTCCACTGAGTAGGTTGCTCTCTTAACAGTCAAGGGAGGTTGGCCAAGCTGGTCTCCCATCAGCCTAGGTTCTCTGTGGTCTTTTGATGGCGATGACAGTGAAAGCCGAGGCTGCTAGAGGCAGCCTCACTTACTCCAGAATGAGGGGAATGGTAGTGATTCTCATTGCTTTCATGAGACAGAGGAGGATGGGCCTGAATGACTTTATTCAGAAGATTGCCAATAACTTCTAGCGTGCAAACACCCTGAAGATCAATCCTTTTTGAAATCTCCCAACCTCAGGAGCCCGAGCTTGTGAATGCTCACCCTTCTCCTCCAAGTGCTTCTCAGCAAATAAACCTTGGTCCACCATGTGGTCCTCATGCTAAACCATCTGACTTTCACTTCTTGAAAGTAATTGGGAAGGGCAGTTTTGGAAAGGTTCTTCTAGCAAGACACAATGCAGAAGAAGCATTTTATGCAGTCAAAGTTTTGCAGAAGAAAGCAATCCTGAAAAAGACGGAGGAGAAGCACATTATGTCGGAGCAGAATGTTCTACTGAAGAATGTGAAACAGCCTTTCCTGGTGGGCCTTCACTTATCTTTCCAGACTGCCAACAATCTGTACTTGGTCCTAGACTACATTAAAGGAGGGGAGCTGTTCTACCATCTCCAGGGGGAGCGCTGCTTCCTAGAACCGCGGGCTCTCTCCTATGCTGCTGAAACAGCCAGTGCCTTGGGTTACCTGCACTCTCTGAATATCGAGACTTAAAACCAGCGAATACGTTGCTAGATTCACAGGGACACATTGTCCTTACAGGCTTTGGCCTCTGTTAGGAAAACACTGAACACAGTGGCAGGACATCCACCTTCTGTGGCACACCTCCGTATCTTGCACCTGAAGTACTTCATAAGCAGCCTTATGACAGGATGGCGGATTGGAGGTGCCTGGGGGCTGTTTGATAGCAGATGCTGTATGGCCTGCCCCCTTTTCACAGCCGAGATGTACCCTAACATCCTGAACAAGCCCCTCCAGTAGAAACCACATCACAAGTTGTGCATTCTGCGGGGCCTCCTGCAGAAGGACAGGACAAGGAGGCTCGGTGCCAAGGACGACCTTATGGAGATGAAGAATCACGTCTTCTTCTCTCTGATTAACTGGGATGATCTCATCAATAAGAAGATAACGCCCCCTTTTAACCCAATGTGAGTGGGCCCAGCGACCTGCGGCATTTCCATCCTGAGTTTACTGGAGAGCCTGTCCCCAAGCCCATCGGCAGGTCCCCGACAGCATCCTCATGACAGCCAGTGTGAGGGAGGCTGCCAGGCATTCCTGGGCTTTCCCCACGCCCCTCCCTTGGGCTCTTTCCTCTGGACAGTCTCGGGTGGTTTTGGAGGATCCCTTGGGTGTTCTAAAAGGTTTAGTTAGCCTTTGGCAGAGCTGCCAGCTGCCAGGACATCTTGAAGGAGCATTTGCACCTCTCTGGAGCGTAGCAATCCTGTTGCACACTGTTTGCTGGAGCTTTTCAAAGAGCACACCCTCCTCTCAGTGAGCTCCTGAGGTTTTCGTCTTTATTCTTCCCCCCAACGTGGTGCTATCTCTGGATGAGCATCAGCGTGCTGCTGATACAGGTGCAGACAGCTGGTTAGGAGGAGGATGCCGATCTAAGAAGGATCTTCCGTGGGCCTGTCTGGGCTGTGATGAGGAACATTCTGGAATGTGCCTTTTCTGCTGAGATTGTGTCAGCTCCAACGCTTTTCCTATTGCAGAGTGCTTCTTTCTTCACCTTTCCTTGTGGCTATACTATGTAAATGGTGGTACAAGTGTGGCACGCCTGATCACAGATGGATTTTGTTATAAGCATCAATGTGACACTTGCAGAACACTACAGTGTGGGACGTTGTTTGCTTCTTCCATATTTGGAAGATAAATTCATGTGTAGACTTTTTTGTAAGATGTTGTTATAACTAAGATTTATTGAAATGGTCTTGCAATGACTTGCATCCAGATGCTTAATAGAAAGCATTGCTGCTACAAATATTTCTTTTTAGAAAGGGTTTTTATGGGCCAATGCCCCAGTAGTTGAAGCCGCTGGTGCTTTCATTGTTTAGAATGTCACCTGTAAAATGGGTCAGTCTGACCCTTCAGATGTAAGTGCCCATGGATCTTATCCACACACCACAGGACGCCCGATTAGCAAATGCCAATCAGATGATGCACAATTTTCCCCTCAGAGATTCAGATTGACTTGCACTGAGGTTTTTGTGACAGAGAGACTTGTATGTCTGTCCTTTGAAATTCGAGACACAGCAGCTGTGGGAAGACATGAAACCACCAGTCCCCTTTGATTTCAGCACCGACACCATCAGTCAGCACACTGGTGTTTTACTTTCATTTTAATACACTTTTAGCTGTAGGTGGGCACAATGCCTTATTTTACTGGTTTGTTTCCCGGGTGCTGAGGATCAGACCAGGCCTCCCACAAGAGCTCTGCACTGGGCCTCAACCCAGCCCCACACACTCCTACTGCTGTTGTGATACATTGGTTTTTCTTGACACTCCCTGGATCTCTTCCTGAGGACTCTCCAGTGCCAATGGTCACACAGGACAGTGGGGCTCCTCTGACATGCTCACAGCAGGTGGGACATGGTGGCTGCACTCTTTCCCCAGGGCTTCCTCCTTCCTCCACCTCCCCTCCCCCACGCCTCCCTCTTCTCTCCTAGTTTTCTGGTATTTATTTATTTATCTAGTGCCACTCAGCTTCTGAGTTGGTCCACACACAGCTGGATCCCCTTGTCTGACCACCTGTCCTGGAGGGTGGGGAACTGCCTTTCTCCTTCACAGTGGCTCTGCTGCACCAGGGTGAGACTGTGGGTCTGCGAGGACAACTGACCACCACCTGCACCTGTGACCTGTGTAGAGATGTGGCTTGAACCCCCTCCTTCTGGGAGTCCCTATCCCTGTGCTGTGCTTTGGGGCAGAGTGCTGGGACATCACTCCCTCCAATCCTCCTGAGACGCATTCCCCAGCCCTGTCCATCACACTGTGTCTCCCACAGGTCAGTCTGTCCATTCAGATGGAAGTGCCCGTTGATCTTATCCACACGTAGACCTCCAGCCAGGACCCAGTGTCTCTCCTCCTCCCAGAAAGGGGCTGGGGCTGGGCTCCGAGGACCCAGTGAAGAGTGCACCTAAGTGGCTGTCCAGTCTTGGACACTCAAAAGCACGTCCTCCTGTGCAGGAGAAATAATAAGAAGGGGAGAGTGGAGGGGATTCTGAAGTGAAGTGTGGTGAGCAGAGGTGCCCTGGAGGGTGTCCACGCCTGCCATTGAGTCCCTTCAACTCCAGCCCCTCCTAGCTCTGGCACCTGTGCTGGGAAGGTCAAGTACTGCATGGGGGTTGCAGGCCCTCTCCAGCCAGGGACCCTGGGCTTTCCCTGGTAAGCACAGCCCAGCTCCCCTGAGGTCAATGTCTGCTGGGCTGAGGTCTGTTACTTACCCTGCTTCTCCAGGCCTCTTGGGAAGGTGCCCCTCCTCCTATGAGGGAGGGCTTGTCCTCGCCGTGGAACATGCACCCCAGACCAGCTGCATTCTGTCTCCTGAACCAACTCTGGGTGCAGTAGTTCCTGATGCCACAGATTCGGGATTTGAAATTTCCATTCTGGCTCAGTGTGGTTAGGAGAATGTAATGCTGACTCACTAGTTCACATATGAATGATGGGTGAACTTGCTGATGCTCTTGGCACCCACACCCTGGGGAGGCTTGAGGCCCGGAGTGTGCACAGCGAGCTGAGGTCACCCACTCCTCTCTCAGCTTTCTTCCTGCCCTTCAGGGGCAATTTAGTGTAAGAATTCCACATTTTTTCTATGTTGGCAAGTTGGCACTTACATTAGATCCAGGGATGTTGGTATAGTGCCCTTTGTCCTTCCTCAGTGTTAGAAGGTGGGAAGATTCTAAGAGGGTAAGTATGTGAGTAAAGGTGATTCTCTGGTATTGCATGTTGGCCATGAGCTCAGGGTGAATGAATCACAAATTTGAAGTTACAGAAAGAGGCAGAGAAATCAGCTGATCTGAGCCTGAGGGTGCTCTGGGAACTGGTCACTGACCCTAACTGGGCATGTGGCCCTGGTGACATCTGGACTGACCAGATTATTGGGTTCCTCCAGTGAAAATACAGAAGTGCCACCAATGGTGTCTATTGGAGTTGAGGCTGAAGTGTGCACGGCCAGGCTGCTCAGGGTGAGGAGATGAGAAACCTTCCCTGGATGGAGCTCCTGGTCTCACACATGACAGAAGGTGAGGCAGGTGGGAAGGCTGAGCCTGGGGGTTGAGCACCTTCTGGGGACAGGAAGAATGTGGCAGGATTTTCTCTAATTTCTTGCAAGTGCTGCATAGGAGGTGGTAGGAGACGGAGCAGGCTGTGAGTTTACATGGAACTGACTAGTTCACAAGGACACCTATGACCCAAGGTGTGATTTCAGGGATGAACGTGTGATCAGAGGCCAGCAGGAACCAGCCCTGTGTGTCCCTGGGAGCAGCAGGTTAGCACCCAGTAACTGAATGTCTGCAGTGGCCTTGAGGATTGGAAGTCCCCACATAAGGGGCTGGACTGCACAGTGTTGTGAGTGTTACACTCACACAAGAGGCAGAAACCATCTTTCTTCCCTTCATTTTTTCATGAATTACATACAGAAGTTTTGATCTCTCTCAGAACTCATGTGTCACCATCCTGCTGATGGACAGCTCAGTGGTTTTCTCTGAAGGACACTTTCCTGGTGCCTGGGTGGACAGCTCAGGATGTGTCCTCTCCTGCACACATCTGTGGATGCACTAGTCAGGTGGACAGGCCACATCAGAGAGTGGAGGGAGGGGAGTGTGCACAGAGCAGGCAGCTCTGTCCTCCTGAGGCCCATGACTCTTCTATCTTGCTATGACCCCGACTCTCAGCAAAGTGAGCACCTGAGCTGTGCTTGAGAAACTATTAGTACTCACTGGTCCAGGATGTGATGGACAAGGGCCTCAGCTCTGCCACCTGGTTCCATCATTGGGAGGAGCAAGCTCGACCTCCACCCCATGCTGAAGGCACCACTCTTCACCACAGCAGGATACAGCACCCACCTGTGCCCTCAGCAGGAACAGGGGAGCCTGAGTAATCATGGAATACTACTCAGACAGGAACAATGGAGGGCTCTCATGTGAGACAGCACGGTGACCCCGAAGACACTGCACTCATTGACATAAGCCAGGCACAGAAAGACAGGAACCATTGCCCAAATTATAGCTCTGATCTAAAGTTTCCCAGAGGTGCACAGAGGAGAAGGAGGCTAGCAGGGCCTGGGGCAGTAGACCTGGGAGAGGCTGGTCAGAGTGGGGCTCACTTCTGATGAGCAGGAGGAGAACCTCCAAGACAGCTGCTCAGCAGGAGGTTCTGGTGAGTCCCACCTACTGTGCACCTGCAGCAGTGCTGAGAGAGCAGGCTTTGATTTCTCACCATGGAATGGTGGAAGTCAGAGCTGCAGCACCTGTTAATACCTGGATCAGCCTTTCCACCACGGGTGCCCATCGGGAACCTTCATCCTAGGTAAAGGGTCTCCAGGGGCCGTGCTTTGCCCTCTGTGAGCTTTATTAGAATTACATTTAAATACTGATGGCAGCAGACACTGAGACCCAGAGGTTTAGTGTCCTACTTGTTTACAGTGTTCCCTTTGGAGCATGGTGAATGCGTTAACTCAGAGAACACGGCCATGACCTCAGGTCAGAAGATTGAGCTTCATAAGATTGTGGAGTTAATAGTTGACAGAAGGAGGCACATGAGGTCCATTAGCATGATGGGCTTCTCCCACCTGTCAAGTGGAGCACTGAAGTGTCCCTGCTGCTGTGGAGACAGTGTGGGCACAGAGGGCCTGGGCTAAGGAGCTGTCCAGGTCACCCCTCCACAGGGCTCTGACATGGCCCTTAAGGTCATGACTCACAGTGTCCTAGTAATACAACCAGGAAGCACTGAGGTGGTGCCTGGGTTGTGGGGCGCTGCGGGAACTGATGAGGGGAACAGACACAGCACCTCGGGGCCTGGCTCAGTCTCTGCACTGAGCACATGAGGTCTGGTTTCCCTTGATGGCCCCTGACCTCACAGGGGAGCCAGCAGAGGGCAGCACCTGGGGCTCAGGAGAGGACAGGCCCCAGGTGGGTGCCCACCTGCAGGAGGACCGTCCTCAGGCAGCACACTGAGCTCTGCCCAGGAACGGGCTGGGCACCAGGAGCATGGCTCATGCTGCTCAGGAAAGGACCCCACAGGTCCCATGGAGATGTGCAGAGATAAGACAAGGACTGGGCACTGCGGCTGGTCAGACATTCCCTTACTCCAAAGAGCGGGGTCTTCTCATAAGCCCACTGCTGAGAGCCACCCTCGGTTTTGTTGGCAGCATTTTGACTGCTCAGCTGTGCACTCCATCTTCCCTGGGCAGGAGTGTCCCCAACATTCCCTCCACCCTCCCTCCTGAGGATGATGGAGAATGGGCACTGCTCCTGGGACCAGAGCATGGCTGGCCCCGGGGTCTGCAGACACATTTCCCAGTGAGACGTGTGGGGAGGATGGGGCTGGAACCTGACAGGCAGGTGGTGTCACTGCTGAGGGTCCAGACAGCAGCATCCTGGGCCTGGGCTGCTCTACACTGCCACCCCCGTCCAGCACAGGCAGCTGACCTGAAGTCACTGTGTGAATTTGGGGTGACACAAAGTCCCACACAGACACAGAATACCTTTCATAAGCTTCATGATGGCTTTCTCCATCTCCCAGCCTCAGGCTCCCCAAAAGGGGGACACAAGAAGGTCACAAGAGGCTGACAGGAGAGAGGGGGCACGTTCAGAAGTGGGCTTTTATTTTGGGTGATGCTGTTTCTTAGAATTTTCTATATGAAAGAGGCAGAAGGGGCAGGATTACAAAGGAACAGGTGAGTGTGACTCAACCCCAGCAGGTGACACCTACTCTTGGAGCCACACCCTGTTATCCCAGGTGGGGGAGCACCCAAGTTACTGGACCTGACACTACCCTGCCCGACTGAATGCAGTAACAGTTCAGAACCTGGAGCACCAGGACTTAAGGAGGGTTCATTGAGGGTGGCTTCCCTCACTAATGGCTCTCCTCACCTGGGACCTATACTGAGCTGATCCCTTGGAATCCAGGGAAACCTCTGCAGATGAAGAGGGAGCTGGACATAGAGAGGAAGTCACATGTCAGATGCACAGCTCCTCTGAGGACAGCCACTTAGACAGTCTGTCTCCTCCTGTTCCCAAATGCTCTCCATCGCATTTTGTATCCAGTCTCTCTGTTGGTGCTGATGTGCCCTGGATTACAGGACATTTAGAAGACGAGGAATGCTACATCTATGTCATACAACCAACATGACAGTGTCACAAGTTCTCTAGGAACAAGTAGCAGGCAGTGGGAGAGAAAGCAGTGAGCTGGACTCAGAACTGAGCAGTCAGTACCCAGAGCTTGAGTGGGTGTTGGGAGAGAGATTCTCACTAGGAAGGGATCAGGGTCCTGAGGAAGGGGCTGGGCTCAGGAGGGTGGGCTCCCCCTCTGACAGCCCTCCAGCTCCCCTGAAACCACCTGCTCTCCTCTCACAGGTAAAGCTCCACCTGGGTTCAAGACAGGGACACATCTCAGGAGCACAGAGGACCTAGGCAGCCTGACCTCAGCCTCTCCAGATATCAGAAGAGCCTCACCCACATGCAAATCCCTCCTCCTGCTCTGGGTTCAAAGGCCCTCTGGGCTGTGGGAGCTCCCAGCTCTCTGCTCAGACAGGGCTGAGGTCTCTGGGAAGGCAGGTGTGGTCTAGAAGATGAGGCTGCTGGGTCTTGTCCTGTGCCTGGTCACAGCTCCCCAAGGTGAGTGTCCCCAGTGTCAGACCTGGGTCCATGGGGAGGTTGTGACTACAGGTGACTGACAGGATGTGACTGTTCTTGTCCCCAGGTGTCCTGTGCCAGGTGCAGCTACAGGAGTCAGGACCAGGCCTGGTGAAGCCCTCGCAGACCCTGTCCCTCACCTGTGCTGTCTCTGGATTCTCCATCACAACCAGTGGTTATGGCTGGAACTGGATCTGTCAGCCCCCAGGGAAGGGGCTGGAGTGGATAGGGAATGTATGGTATGATGGTGATACTTACTACAACCCATCCCTCAAGAGCCGAGTGTCCATCTCCAGAGACACGTCCAAGAACCAGTTCTCCCTGCAGCTGAGCTCCCTGACCACTGAGGACACAGCCACCTATTACTGTGCCAGAGACAAAGTGAGGGGACCTCAGTGTGAGCCCAGACACAAACCTCCTGCAGGGTGCCCAGGGCCAGCAGGGGGCGCTCAGCACACAGCAGCTCAGGGTCAGCACAGGAGCAGGTGCTGAGGGAGGAGAGAGCTGTCACCTCAGACCCTGAGGTACCTGCCCAATTAGCACCTGCCCTGACTCCACCTTGCATGGAGATTCTCTAGATCTTTCTTTTCTCAGGATCTCAGAGCCTTTTCCTTCTCTAGATCAGGCTTGTCTGAAATTTCCTTAGTCAGCACAGGCTACTCAACAATTTTTCCTGATGAACATTAATTTTTAATGGTATTTCCTGCCTGGTATTTGTAATGTGAAGCTTATCTGTTCAGTACCAGGGATGGATACAAGAGGGCCCTACCCCTGAGCTCCTTCCCAGCCCTCTTTGTGTCTTAATTTAAGACAGAGTCTCCCTAAGAAGTTCAGGCTGGCCTTGAACTAGTTGTCCTCCTACCTCAGCATCCTGAGTACTGGAGGTTACAGGTGAGCTCCACCTCGCCCAGGTGAACTCTGTAAACATTTGATACCATGTCTCATCCCCTTAATGCTCACTGGGGTCCTGAGTCCTCTTCCTATGACTCTTTCCCATTCCCAATCTGCTCAGCATGCTTCCTGTCAAGCCTCAGGTTATAGAACACACTAGACAATTGAGCCCACATAGTGCCCAGAACCTTCCACCCCTGGAGACCTTTGACAATATCTGGAGTCAGTTTTATTTTCTCTTATGTTAGGAAAGGGATTTTGTAAGGCAGCCAGTTGTTAGACACCATTGTAGCTGCCAAACCTCCAGCCATCACACAACACCACCCATAGCAAGGAATTATCTGAACCAAATGTCTACAGACTGAACTGAGAAGCAGTGACAGAAAGCCCTGAACCTGGACAAAATGCACAGAAATATGCATATTCAGAGTGAACCTTGGTGTATGTGAGCTATCTGTCCCTCATGATGAGGCTCTGTGACACCCACACCCCACACTCAGGGCTCCAAGCTGTGTGTGGCTGTAAACAGGGGGGAGGAAGGTCTTGGAGAGAAAGGGGCTCCCTGGCAAAGACCCTGGAGGAAGGGTGGTCAGCTCTGCATGGGCTGTGGGAGCTGCAGGTCAGCTCTGCCACTGGCCTCAGGCCCCAGAAGAAATACTGTGCCCAGGACCACTCTGACCCCAGCTCTATGAGGTGACCTTGAGGCTGAGAAGCCCCAGGACAGCTGGCTGCTGGGGAGAGGGAGCTCGGAGCCTGCCTGGGTTTCCGGCCACCGTGGCTGGGTTTCAGGATCACAGACAGGGACACCTGGGCTCATTTCCCGCTCACATCAGTTCCCACCCTGGGCTGAGAGTCCAGCTCCAGTCTGGGTGAGGAAGAGCAGCAGCAATTTTCCTATTGCAGATTGTCTAAGATACTCCTGGTTCATTCCAGAAGGTTATATCCCTTTTTGGAATTTCTAAAAGATGGTGATTGAGTGTTATAACACTGATTTTGTACATGAACCTCATAAGTCGCTAAGTTAGAGTTTTATATTTTATATCAATGCAGGCCACTACTGTTTCAATCTATAATACTTTAACATTTTTAATCATTTTTAATATTTCATTCAAGTGGTTTAAGTAAGCATAATTATGTGGTTTATTTTGGAATATTTATAGATGCATACACAAAATGTATTGATCAGTCATTTCTTCCTGCCTGTATTTTCTATAAGAAATGTCTCTACCTGTCATCATCTTCTCAAATTATCATCTATTTTTCTTCATACTAAATACAATGATTTTCCTTTGCTTTATGTCTCTGATGACCTTATATAAACCTAACTAATCATCATATTTTATGCAATACTTTTCTCACTAGTGAGCAAAAGTGTTATTTAATGTGATACACATAGACTTTTTCCCATGGCTCATTTTCCCAGTGGGTTCGTTTCTGTCTCCTGTGCCTCACTGAACCCTCAGCACTTGCTCTGGGGGCCTCCCCCAGCTCCTTCCTGAGCCCTGGTGGAAGCTGGGATCACTTTCCCTGAACATGGTGCCCCTCACTTTGCATTTCTAAAGGAAACACTTGAGACCACCAACACCTAAAGAGGCAGATTTATTTTGGCTCCTGACCTCAAATGCTCCAGACCATGTTCAGATGAGTCCATTGTATTTACACCTTTCCTGGCTGTGCAGGGGGCAATGCAGGGAGCCCCCTGTGGGGAAGCACTCTCCTCACTGATAGGAATCAAAAGGGAGGGAGGAAGAGACAGGTCTGACTACACCCTTGAAGGGCATGTCCTCATGTCCTATGGGATCCCCTACTCCCCCATAGCTCAAGGGGCTTCAGAACAACCTTAGCAAATGGAATTTGGGAGGATAATTATGCACACCTAATCATTCTATCCCTGAACACAAAGCTCTCACATCCATCTCATAATGCAGAACACTTCACTCTTCACCCTTGAATCCCTAAATTCGTAAATGCTCCAACAGAGCTCAGAAGTTCAGTGCAAAGACTTCAAAGATTCAAGGAAATCTCTACTGAACCCTTAAGATCAAAGAGGGATTCCATACTCCCAAGTCCCATGGCAGGGGTGAATATTCCCATTTGAAAAAGGAAGAGACAGAGAAGGTGAAGGGGACTGAAGCCCAGCAGGACTGACACTTAATGCAGTGCTCCATCCAGTCCTCAGGATGTTGCAGGGACAGAGGAGGCAAGACAGATAGTAACAGGAAGCAGGTTTACTTGGTGCTAGCCAGGCTCAGAGGGCACATATTTCACTGTATTCAGTCAGTGCCCCTGAACTCTGAGTTCAGGCTGTTTCAGCCTAAACCAGGGAGCTGTTACCATGGAGCCCAGTTAGTCATCTCTTATCTTTGAAATGTAAACCTCTCTGTGAAGCTCAGGCCCAAGGCCAGAGGCCACCTTAAAAAATCTTTTCTTGTCACACTCTGAAATTGTGAGCACACTTCTACAAACTATTGCATGTGTTGTTATTTATTTGAGATAGTCCATAAGTGTTTGTGAAAAACCAGCAAAGGGGTGTCCAGCACCTGTGGACACAGGTGCTGATGACTTCCAGGCCAAGTAGAATAGAGCAACAGTAAAAAAGAAGTTTACCTACACTGAACTTGTTTTGGAGATTCTTGTGCTGATAGTCCTAAGATCAATTATGGTGAACATTTCTGGGGAAGATTAATAAGATTTTCTGTGGAGGAGTGGTGCCCCTATGGGGCCACTGTGGGGGGAGAGGGTTCAGGGCTCTGGGCAGCCACAGCATGCAGCCAAACTGGATCTGCTAATGCCCAAGCCTGTTCCTGTGCAGAGACCACCGTGGTGCCTGGGGAGGGTCCTCCTGCAGGTGAGGACCTGCATCATGTCCTCTCTGAGACCCAGGTGTTGCCCTCTGTTGGCTTCCCTGCCTGAAGGGGGCACTGAGGACAAGCAGGGGGCTGAGGACCAGCAGGGACGTGAGGACCAGCGGGGAGCTGAGGAGCAGCAGGGGGAGCTGAGGACCAGCAGGGGGCGCTGAGGACCAGCAGGGAGCTGAGGAGCAGCAGGGGGAGCTGAGGACCAGCAGGGGGCGCTGAGGACCAGCAGGGAGCTGAGGAGCAGCAGGGGGAGCTGAGGACCAGCAGGGGGCGCTGAGGACCAGCAGGGAGCTGAGGACCAGCAGGGAGCTGAGGAGCAGCAGGGGGAGCTGAGGAGCAGCAGGGAGCTGAGGAGCAGCAGGGGGAGCTGAGGACCAGCAGGGAGCTGAGGACCAGCGGGGAGCTGAGGACCAGCAGGGGGAGCTGAGGACCAGCAGGGGGAGCTGAGGACCAGCAGGGAGCTGAGGACCAGCAGGGGGAGCTGAGGACCAGCAGGGAGCTGAGGACCAGCAGGGGGAGCTGAGGACCAGCAGGGAGCTGAGGACCAGCAGGGAGCTGAGGACCAGCAGGGGGAGCTGAGGAGCAGCAGGGGACTGAGGACCAGCAGGGACCTGAGGACCAGCAGGGGGAGCTGAGGACCAGCAGGGAGCTGAGGACCAGCAGGGGGAGCTGAGGAGCAGCAGGGAGCTGAGGACCAGCAGGGGGAGCTGAGGACCAGCAGGGAGCTGAGGACCAGCAGGGGGAGCTGAGGAGCAGCAGGGGACTGAGGACCAGCAGGGACCTGAGGACCAGCTTGGGGTGTCTCAGGACAGTGGAGCTCATTACAAGCAGGGACTCAGGACCCACACTGGGTCAGGACAACAAGGGAAAGCTCATGATCTTAGGTCCACCTGGAGGCTCAAGGCCATCAGGGGGCTCATGACGTGTAAGGAGGGACCTCAGGAGCCGGAAAGAGTTCAGGGGCATTGAGGGAAGTTCTGCTCCCAGAAAGGTGAAGAAATTTCCTGGGGATCATTTGTTTGAAGAAGTTATGGTTAATCTTTGAAATCAGGAAAAGTTCTCTCTGTGCATTTAATTTTCAAATGCCACTATCAATAAATAATATTCTTTATCTCTACTGTGAGTCCATGTTCTTGGTAGGTTTATCATATTCCCAAATTTCAACCTTAATTTCTGATCCTAGCTGACTCTCCCAATGAGGCTAAGAAATTTTAAATATTGTGTGACTCCTTCTCCTTATTTGCTGTGCACACAGAGGGGGAGCCACGTCTGTGTGTCTGAAGCAGCATCACAGGAACATGGAAAAGAATGTTAACCTTGCCCTGATCCAGACTTCTACAGCAAGAGGGTCCCATCTCTGGAGGCCAAGTCAGAACTCCTCAGCCTGGGATCCAGGTCAAATTCAAAATCAAAGTTGTTCTGTTTTTGTAATTTTCCCCAGATATGAGCTTCCTGGGAAGGAATTTCCCACCCAGGGCCCCATTCCCAGAGTTTCCCTCCACCCATCCTCTTGTTTCTGTCTCATCCTGTGAACAAATGTTCTTCTGACCAGGGATGGAGGTCACCTTCCCTGCAAGGTCTGTTTATTGTATTGTGACTGTGCTGTTTGCATTGGTCCCAAGAGTTCTGCTCCACTGCTCTCTGGGTTTCCAATGGGAAAACTGGAATAGGCCTTAGAGAGAAAGCAGGTGAGTTAACAGGGACAGTTTTCAAGTGGAACTCACAGCATTCCTGGCCATGGCTGCAGTGTTAATTGGTCAGCGATGTCCGTCATCCGTGAACTGGGGGAGAAATCATCTGAAGTGAGAAGGAGGCTGCGGAGGAAAGTTCTGCAGCAAGGTGGGTCACAGCTGAGGGAGGAGATGTTGGAGCCACACAATCTTGATCACAGCAGTAATGCAGGGCACAGTCTCACGTGAGGCTGACAGTCAGTGCATGGACATGTGACCTCAGTTCAGGCCATGTGAAGCCCTGGCTGCTGGAGCCCATGGCTCACACCTGGCACAGGTGAGGTGGGTAGTCAGGCACACAGGTATTGAAGTCCACATTGTACCTGAAGGTATCCAGGCACAAGAGACTTTTGGAAATGACAGGGGACAGTTTGTCTTGTCACATGTGAATGAACAGACCTTTGTGCCACCACCTAAGTGTTAGGAACCATGGAGGCAGCTGATCTTCTAAAGCCACCATCAGCAGGCACAACAAGTTGTCCTCTGTCCCCAAACATAAACAGGACTGAGCTGAGGAATGCCGACAGATAGCCCTAAACCGTCTAAATCCTCAGAAATGTGTATATTAGGGGTAAACCTGGGTGGGGCTCAGCAGCACATGCCTCTAGTCCCAGCTGCTCAGGAGGCTGAGGCAGGAGAATCGCAATTCAACGCCAGCCTCAGCAACAGTGAGGCACCTAGCAACTCAGTGAGACCCTGTCTCTAAATAAAATACAAAATAGGGCTGGGGCTGGGGCCGTGAGTGCCCCTGAGTTCAATTCCTATAACCCCATCAAAAAAAGTGAACTTTGGCATATGTCAGCTCTCTATCCCTCTTGATGGGCTCTGTGACACCCAGGCACCACACCAGGGCTCTGAGGGCAGAGGTCCCCTCCTCATGCAGCTTTGTATGACCTTGAACAGGGGTGAGCTGAGCAAGGTCTTGGAGAGAAAAGGGATCCCTGAGCAAAGACCCATGGGGGACGGTGGTCAGCTCTGCATTAACTGTGGAAGCTGCAGGTCAGCTCGGCCACTGGCCTCAGAACCCTGAAGACATGCTGTGTCCAGAACCACACTGACCCCATCTCGCTATGAGCTGACCCTGAGCCTGAGAAGCCCCAGGACACCTGGCTGCTGGGGAGAGGCAGCGTGGAGCCTGCCTGGGTTTCCAGCCACTGTGGCTGCATTGCAGGTCACAGACAGGGACACCTGGGCTCTGTCCCTGCTCACATCAGTGCCCACCCTGTCCTGAGGGTCTGCTCCAGTCTGGGTGAGGAAACACATGCAAAATTGTTATATCCCAGATTGTCCTAAGGTACTCCTGGTTCATTCCAGAAAATTAAATAATTTTTATATTTTCAGAAATACATGCTTGTTAATAAATATATTATTAATATTATATTTCCATAAAATAGTGATTTACAAAGTTAGAGTACCATGTTTTATAACAACTGGTGACATTTTGGTTTCTATCAATAATACTTCAAAGTATTAGATCTTTTTTACATTTTGTGGGAACAATATAATTTTACAGAATGGTGGCTTTTGACATATTCATAGATGCATAAACAAAATTTTATGAGAGAAAAGTTGCTTCCTGTGCATTTGGAATATGTGAAATTTCTTTACATAGCAACAATTTCTCAAATTACTATTAATTATTCTTTATGAAAAACACAAATACCGTTATTTTTAGTGATTGTATGTCTCTGATGTCCTTACACACACCTCACTAATCATCATGCATTATACAATTCTTCTTTGCATTATAAAAGAAAAGTGAAATTCCATCTGCATTCAGAGGGCATTTTCCCAAAGGATATTTCCCCAGAGGTTTAGTTTCTGCCTCCTTTGTCTCAAGGAATTGCTCAGGACTTGCTGCAGGGCATCACTCAGCTCCTTCCTGAGCCTGGTGGATGCTGGGATATGTTTCCCTAAACATGATGCCCCTAACATGCAGAACCTCTGTATTTCATTGCCTAAGCCTATCTTTATGAGCATATTTGGTTTTAGGTATGTAAATTAGATTTAGAAATTTTAAAGTTGAATATATTTTGAAAGACCTGAAGAACCAAACAATGAGGTTTTATATGCTGTTATCTTTCTCAGTTGATGGTGTTTGATTATCAACATCACTAAGAATGTCAGCATCTCTCTCCATCACACAGCAGCTGGCTATTCCAGCTGTATTTTCACACTTACACTGAAACCTAGCTCTAGTGAGGCAGAGGACAGCACCCTGACACAGGGGTGCCAGGCATCATGATGGGTCCCAGGCTGTGCACATCCAGCTGTCCATCACCTGTCCCTCCTGGGTGTGGGGAGCCCACCAGCTGCTCTGCCCCAGTCACTGTGAAGCACAGCCTGGCTGTGGGCCACAGGTGCCCTGTGAGCTGCAGAGCCCCAGGACAAGGCCCTCTCTGCACGTGGCCCTCACCACCCACCCTCACCCTCGCCCTCCCTGCACCTTCCCATCTGCAGGGCCACTGTCCTCTCTCTTTCCAGGACCTGCTGCAGTAGCTTCCCCACATGAGTGATGGTGTGGTGATGGTCTCCCTCTGCCTGACTCATTTCAGCTAGGTCCATGTGCTCCAGGGCCATGCCCAGGGCCAGCAGGACAGGATTCCATTCTTCTTGGATAAATGACATTCTTCCCCACGGGACAGCATATTATCCATATCTCCTTTAAGGGACAACATGGTGATCATGTAAAGTGCTTTAACACCTGCAGTGCGCACTGGGCAGAGGTCCTGTCCAGCATCACTCCCTGCTACTCTAAGCAGTTCCTGAGGCTGAGGGTTCACAAGGAGAGAGCTGTGCTGTAGCAGGTTCTGGAGACCAGGGTGCAAACACCCAGGTGCTGCTCTTGACCAGGGCCCTGAGGCTGCAGCACCACATGGCAGGAGGCAGGAGGCAAAGAGAGGCAGACAAGGCTGGACCCTGAGTGGTGCTGGGGTCCCACTGGGGCTCAGGGTGCCAGGAAGGTTCTACCAGCCCTGGGGAGTCTCCCATTAAAGTGCCATTGATCCACACCTGGGGCACCACCAGTAAACCCCATCATCTGCTAGATTCCTAGTTACCTGCATTGACAAAGATGTCACAAAATTTCACAAGGGACACAGTTCAACTGTGGCCTCCATGACACACATCAATAGTTAAAGGGAACTAAAAGCTCCTGGCGATGGGATGCTCCTCTGCTGGGTCTGAGAGAGCAGGAGATCACAGCTCTGTGACCTTAGTGTCCAGCTGTGCTGCTGCTCCTCCCACAGTGATCTCTGTGACATGCCAAGCATCTCCACCATGACCATGAAGGACACACAGGGCTGCCTCCACCAGGTGACCTTCCTTCTCCTGTGGCTGCCTGAGCTAAAGGACCCACTGCACATCTGTGGTCAAACAGAGCCACCCTGGAGCTGACCCACCAGTGACAGGAACTCACTTGATTAATCCTCATCAAGCCCAGGGCCTTGAGAGGAGGACCTGTCCACTTCTGTTTGACCCAGTGTGACCCACATGGCTTCTCCTGCTCTAGCTCTGCCCCCAGAACCACAGGCCAAGGAGCCCAATGTCTGTTCACATTTGAGGTCTTTCCCAGGTGATCAGAGGCCAAGGCGTCTGACTGACCCTGAGGGACAGCAGTAGTGACTCTGGGAAGAGCAGCCTGGGATCCACTTTCTCTGCCCCAGTCAGATGTCCCCAGAGGCAGAGAGGCCCAGAGACCAGGGAAGGCAGGACAGGAGACCCACAGGTGGGCTGGGGAGGGCTGCACAGTGTCCATGCACTTTGTTCCAGGATGAAGGAGAAGCCCAAATCCATTTGCACTGCAGGGATGCTCCTGGCATCTGGGACACTGTAGCTGCTGCAGACAGTGGGGACCTGCTGCCTGGGGACATAGCACATGGGTCTGCAGAGCAGAAGGGAGAGGTGGACGAGCTGGGCCCTCCACATCTGTGGTCCCAGCTGAAGGACTTTCCTCATCTGTACCATCACAGACTGAGGCTGAGAGGACAAGAGTCCAGGGACCTGTGCTCCACCCTGTACTCACTGCTGCCCTGGTGGGGACAATGGCACAGCTGTGCTCACACTCTTATGTATCACTACAGCTGCTTCAAGTCAGCCAAAGGTGCAGAGGGGAGTGGGAAGCCAGAGGAAGACCCAGTGAGCTGACAGTGGCCCAGAATTCTGAAGGTGGACTGTGATCCACCAGGACCTTCATGGTCCTTAGATGGACACTGGGTGCCACAAACTCACACCCTGTTCTTCATCCAAGAAGGGGCTCCAGAAACCCCACAAGCCCTATCCTGTTCTGTCCATGAGATGCTTCATGGAGCAGAGGGATGGAGGGGAGAAGCACATGCCCAGACACTGGGCTATTCCTGTCACATCTTCCTGGACAGCTTGAACAATACATTTAATATTATGGGTTAATCTTTCATGAATAAAATGTCACCAATCATCTCTAAAATGTTCAAGTTTGCTCTGAGCAGAGATATCTCTAAGGCCTCCACCCAGAGCTGCTATATAGCAGGAGGACATGCAAATAGGGCCTCCCTCTGCTCATGAAAACCAGCCCACCTGACCCTGCAGCTCTGCACAGGAGCCCAGCCCTGGACTCCCAGCTCAGCCCACTCAGTGACCAGGACTGAACACAGCTGCTCACCATGGAGAGTGTGCTCAGCTGGGTTTTCCTGGTGGCTGTTTTCAAAGGTAATGAATGGAGAACCAGAGATCCTGAGTGTGTGAGTGGACAGCAGTGAGAGGAAGAGTGGATGAGTGACAGTGTCCTGACCAGGCTGCCTCTGTGTTTGCAGGTGTCCAGTGTGAGGTGAAGCTGGTGGAGTCTGGGGGAGGTCTGGTGCAGCCTGGGGGTTCCCTGCGACTCTCCTGTGCAGCCTCTGGATTCACCTTCAGTGACTACTATATGCACTGGGTCCGCCAGGCTCCAGGGAAGGGGCTGGAGTGGGTTGGCCAAATTAACCCAAGTGGTGGTAGCACCTACTACCCAGACTCTGTGAAGGGCCGATTCACCATCTCCAGTGACAACTCCAAGAACTCGCTGTAGCTGCAAATGAGCAGTCTGAGAGTCGAAGACACAGCCATCTATTACTGTGCTAGAGACACAGTGAGGGGACCTCAGTGTGAGCCCAGACAGAAACTTCCTGCCGGGTGCCCAGGGCCAGCAGGGGGTGCTCAGCACAAAGGGAGCTCAGGTCAGCCCAAGAGCAGATGCAGAGGGGGGTTGAGGGCTGGTTTCCATCTTCTGGGGACCTCTCATTGTCCAGCTTCCTAGGGGAGCTCTATGTACATATTCACTGTAGTAGTCTGTGATGTTACTGAATGAAACAATGTGGTTTTTAATTTGCATTTCCATGTTTATTAGTGGATCCTAAGTATAAACAATATTGCATTTCAATTAGACATAACTAATGGTCATGGAATATGGTTTCCTTCCCTGCAGCACCCTGCCATTTCCCTTTCCCTCCCTTCTCTTTCTCCTTCCTCCTTACCCATTGCCTCTACTTTTCCCCACAGATGTTTTTATAACATTGTTTACGTTAGTGCTTCTTAGAGGACACACATGGAATATCCCCTGTGGTGTCCTCACACAGGTGCACAGGAGAGTTTGGTCAACTTCCTTCCCCTTCTCCTCCCATTTCAATTCCTCCTTCCTCACCCTTGACCCCCTTCCTCTCCTCCCTCCTCCCTCTCCTGTCTCCATGGGATTCCTCCCAGCCCTTCTTCTTTTTTTGGTTTGGAATTGGCATTTGGGAATAAACACTTGAAATGTCCCCCTCTGTCTCTGGATTATTAAACTTACCTTGATTCTCCAGGTCCATCGATTGACCAGCAAAGGCTGCATCTGCACTCTTCCTTCTGGCTGAGGGAGACACTGTTCTGTCTACCCACCCCTGTTCCTCTATCCGCCATCTGTTGGTGGCATCTGGGAACATTCTGTATTACAGCTGCTGTGAGAAGCCCTGGTGGAAACACTCATGTGGCTCTACAGCTGAGGTGTGTGACTTCTGTTCTTTGGGATAAATCTGAGGAGGGGAGAGCTGGGTCATATCATGGCTCCATTCCTGGTCTCTCATGAAGTGTCCATTCTGCTTCCTACAATGGCAGCACTGATGTGAAGTCCCACCAACAATACATCTGTTCATCTCTTTCCCACATTTGCCAACATTTGTTATTATTTGTGTTCTTGATGATTGCCTTCTAATTAGAGTGAGATGAATTCTCAATGTAGTTTCAATTTGCGTTTCCCAATTGTTAGAATTGTTAAGTATGTTTTCCTGTATTTGTTGGCCATTTGTGTTTCTTGCCTTGAGAAGTCAATTGTGTTCTTTCCCATTTACTCATTGGGTTATTGGGTCTGGTCATTAAGTGTTTGGGGATCTTTACATACACAGCATGTCAGTGAACTACCTTCAGAGCAGGTGGCCACATCTCCCATTCCCAAGCTCGCTCCTCACACTCTTGCTTGTTCCTTTGCTGTGCTGAAGGTTTTCATGTGATACTGTCCAACTCACTGATTCTTAGTTTATTTCTTGCACTTTAGTAACCTGGTTGAGGAAGTGGGAGCCTGTGTCAGTACAGAGGAGGGTAGGTGCAATATTGGATTCTTAACACTTGCAGAGTGTCTAGTCTAATTCTTCAATTTCTGATCAACATTGAGGTGACTTTTTCTAAGGTGAAGGACAGTGACCTATTATATTACTTTACATGTATATATTGATTTTTTCACTTAATCTGATGAAAAGGCTGACATTTCTTCAACATGATCTTGGAAGCTTTGTCCAGTGCCAGATGACTGCACTTAGGTTGGATTGTCCTGTACCTTCTACTCTATCCCATGGGTCTTCTGCTTTGGTGCCAGTGCCAAGCTGGTTTTGTTACTGCAGCTCTGTCACATAATTGAGGTCAGATGTTGTCATCTCCAGGTTTGTTCTCTCTGCTTAGGATTGCTTTGGCTATTGTGTGCTTGAAATTTCTCCACACAAATATAAAGACGTTTTTTTCTGATTCTTTTAAGAACATTTTTGGTATTTGTTGGAGATCCCATTGACTCTGGTGACATCTGGGTGGATTTGTCCATTTGATCATATTCATTCTGACTGTACAAGATCATGGTGGGTCTTTCCTTATCTAAGGTCTTCAGTTTCTCCCTGTGATGTTCATTTTTTCCAATATATAAATCTTTCACGTCCTTGGTTGAATTTTTTCAAAGTACTTTTAAGGTTATTTAGAATGGGACCATTTTCCTGATTTCTGCCACAGTCTGGCTTGGCACAAATGCTGCAGTCTGGCTGGGCACACAATCACGAGAAACAACACAGCTTGTAGATTCAAACAGCAACTCTTTATTCCCGAACTCACACCAGCCGTCTACAATAACGTTCTGGGGAAATCCACGTTCTCTGCCCAAATCCACGTTCTCTGCCCAAATCCCATCCACTGGGCTTCTGTCTCCCAAAATATACTTTGAATCCTGTGAGAACTCAAGGGGAACTCAGGCAGCAGGATACGCCCTATTCCCAGGAGGAATAATCTTAAACCTTAAACCTGGAACCTAAACTGGGAACACCCTAAACCCGATTATCTTAAATCGGGAACACCCTAATCCGCCCTGTGCCGCAGTCTGGCTGGGCACAATCAGGAGCCACTTGTCAAAAGAAACTAACTTTATTTTTAGAACCACACACGCCAAACAAAATAGCCTCTCAGGAAAAACCCTCAGAGCCTCAACTGCCACCACCGGCTTTCCACAAGCCTCTCTCTCCCACACAAGCTTCTCTCCACCTCCCACAATCCTCCTGCTCTTGAGGCCGATTGGCTGGGTCACGTGGGCGGAGCCAAAAAAGTCCCCCAATGAGCAGCTCCGTGGTCTGAAAGGGCAGGGAAACAGCCCAATGAGCATCACCGCAGAGGAGCCAATCAGCTAGATGTTGCTGGGGCCGCTGTGAGCCAATCATCAGCCAGCAGCTGGAAGTTTGCTGGCAGCTAGAAGTTTGCTGGGGCCCCTTTGGCTGTGGCTCTCAACATCTCCCCCTCTCTGTTTAAACAACAAGCATGTGGCTTAGGGACCGTGCCTGTTAGGCAGTCCAATTCAACATATGGTCCTTACCCGTCATCGGATGAACTGACCTCTAGGCGTCAGCCTCCTGTCTTAGGTTGGTACCACTGCAATTGGATCATACCCGTCACTGACTACCGGTCCAGCATACAGCCATACTTGTGGATAGGCCTTTGCACCTGTGGGGGGGTGAGGTTCTTTGCCTCACCTCTGTAGAGGAGGATGCAAAATGCCATGACATTAAGCCAATTGAGGGCTCCTTTGAAAAATTGTACCACCGGTGACATCATCAGCAAAAATACCCCAACACTACCACAAGTCGCCGCACCAACAGATAGTTCACAATGCATACAGGTGAGCTCACAATGTGTCCAGGCAAGTTCTGCAAGCAGTTCAGTGATGGCTATTGTAGAAGCTGTAGATTGGTTTTATCTTTGACTTCACCAGCACTGGGATGAAGATAGGAATTCTGGCAATAATGGCTAAAGAAAAAATTATGTAACATTCCAGAAGGCACTAAAAGAAAACAATTTTCTTAACAATTTACATTGTCTTCACCGGCACTGGGATGAAGATAGGAATTCTGGCAATAATGGCTAAAGAAAAAATTATGTAACACTACAGAAGGCACTAAAAGAAAACAATTTTCTTAACAATTTACATTATCTTTAAGAGAATTATTAAATATAATGAAAAGGAAAGGTGAAAGTAAAAAAACAGATCTGTTAACCTTCTTTTTTGTTTACATATTAAAACAATCCTCATCAGTTGTTTACCCAATTTAAATTAAACCATATAAATCACGTGAAAAAAAATTTTGGATCCATTTTATCATGAGCGCTCATCATATATGATATATGGACATACGTACATTCAAACATATAACACAAAACACAAGTGTGCACACATAATATAATACATACAACACATAACATTATAGTAAAGGCCTTATAACTTTTTACAGGTGAAATCTCCATTGCAATGTTTAAAAACTCTATAGTCAAAAAATAGAACTGATCAGCAAAACAGTAACCTAGGTCTGTATGAGCTCAAAAAACAAAATAGAACTTCATGATATGGCAAAGGGCAATAATAAAATAGATATTGAAAAAAGCATCCTGGTTCTGTTGCAGATGTAAGAATAGCCAAACTGGAGTTTTGGATATCAGTTGTTATGGATTTGAGCCAAATCATCTTCTTTTTGGTCTGTAGAAATCGCTTTAGTTAATCTTTCTGGAATCCAAATCGGCTGCTGTTCTCCCTGTGGAAACACATAAACAGACCCCCGACTCCAGACAATCACTGGGTCAGGACCTTGGTTAATCTCTCTGGAATCCAAATCGGCTGCTGTTCTCCCTGTGGAAACACACAAACAGAGCCCCGACTCCAGACAATCACTGGGTCAGGACCTTTCCATTGTCCTGTTAGAATATCCTTCCAAAGTACCTTGGGCTTATGTACATTTTTTGGACACATATGCCTTTCCGCAGCACTAAGTCCTGATGAATCCAAATTTTAAAAGTTTAGAGTAAAAAGGGTTATTTTAAGTTTATCTTTGGGGAATATATACCCCTTCCCAATTCCTTCTTTTTGCTTTAATAAGTACGTTTTAATAGTTTGATGAGCTCTTTCAACTATGCCTTGTCCCTGTGGATTGTATGGGATTCCTGTTATATGAGTAATGCCAAATGTTGAGCAAAATTGTTTAAAAGAGGTAGAAGTATAACCAGGGGCATTATCTGTTTTTAACTGTTTTGGAACACCCACAGTGGAAAAATTTTGTAAGCAATGAGCTATAACATCTTTAGTTTTTTCTCCGGCATGAAGGGAGCCCATCAAAAATCCAGAAGAAGTATCAACTGTAACATGCAAATATTTTAATTTTCCAAATTCTGGCAAGTGTGTGACGTCCATCTGCCAAATATGGTTAGGTATCAAACCTCTAGGATTGACTCCAAGATTAACTTGTGGTAAAAAGGTCACACAATTTTGACATTGTTTTATTATTTGTCTAGCTTGTTCCTTAGTTATTTTAAAACGCTTTTGTAAAGTATTAGCATTGACATGGAACTTTTTATGAAAATTTATAGCTTCTTCTAGTGTAGAGAAAATATGTATGTCATGTGTAGTTTTATCTGCTAAATCATTGCCCAAACTAAGGGCTCCAGGCAATCCTGTATGTGCCCTGATATGTCCTATAAAGAATGGATCTTTTCTGTCCCAGATTAGACTTTGTATAGTGGAAAGCAAAGAGAAAACAGTAGAAGAAGGGGAAATCCTACCAGCATCTTCAAGAGATACTATAGCATTAACTACATACTGACTATCAGAAAATAAATTAAATACAGAATCTTTAAACATCACAAAAGCTTGTAAAACTGCATTAAGCTCTACCTTTTGAGCTGATTGTTTGGGTACTAAAAATGTAAAAGTTTGATCAGGGGTAACTACTGCTGCTGTACCATTATTTGACCCATCAGTGAATATATTTGGAGCATTCATGATAGGTGTTTTTCTTGTCATTTTTGGAAAAATTACAGGATGCAATGACCAAAAAGACAATAAAGGATTAGATGGTAAGTGGTTATCAAATGAAACATTAGATTTGCACATGATTATTGCCCAAGTATTTAACTCATTAGCTAACTCATCAATTTGATTCATAGTATATGGAGTAATAATTTTATTGGGAGAAATTCCAAACACTCCCTTTGCTGCTTTTATTCCTTTGAGTATTAATTGTCCTACAGCCTCAGGATACCTAGTAAGAATAGTGTTAGGAGAATAAGATAAATGTATCCATAATAATGGACCTTCTTGCCAAAATACTCCTGTAGGAATATTTTTTGTTGGTAGTACAATAAATAATAAAGGCAAACTTATATCAATTCTATCCAAATACATATTTTCCATATATGTTTCAGTGATTTTTAATGCCTTTCTTGCTTCAGGCGTTAACATTCGGGGTGAATTTGGATCTGATGGACCTTTTAGGATATCAAATAAAGGTCCCAACTTTCCTGTTGGTATACCTAAATAAGGCCTTATCCAATTTATGTCTCCTAATAACTTTTGAAAGTCATTAAGTGATTTGAGTTGATCTACTCGTATTTGAATTTTTGGTGGACGGACCATGGTTGAGGATAATAGAACTCCTAAATAATTAATTGGAAAATTTAATTGTACTTTATCTATTGCTATCTCTAGATTATAATTTTTTAATAAGTTTGTAAGTGTGGCATAACATTCTAGCAATGTGTTTTTATCTTTGTGTGCTAATAATACATCATCCATATAGTGAAATATTTGTATTTCAGGATTTTGATTTCTAAGTGGCTGGATTACTTTGTTAACATAAATTTGACACATAGTTGGGCTGTTAGCCATCCCTTGAGGGAGTACTTTCCATTCATATCTCTGATCAGAACCTTCATGATTCAGTGCAGGGATAGTAAATGCAAAACGTGGACTATCCTCAGGATGAATTGGAATTGAAAAAAAAACAATCTTTAATATCTATAACTAAAACATACCAGGTTTTTGGCAAAGCAGACAACTGAGGAATCCCTGATTGAGCAGGTCCCATAATAACCATCTCATTATTCATGGCTCTTAAATCTTGCAATAATCTCCATTTACCAGATTTCTTTTTGATGACAAAAATGGGAGTATTATGGGGAGATACAGAAGGTTGTATATGTCCTTCTGCTAATTGTTGTTTGACCAGGTCATGGGCTGCTTTTATCTTTTCTTTAGTCAGGGGCCACTGAGGAACCCATACTGGTCTTTCTGATTTCCAAGTAATTTTTATTGTCTCAGTGGCCCTTTCTGAAAATCCAACCCATGTCTGTCTGTTCCTTGATCTATTTGTATTGGTGCTGCTATACCTTGTTCTTGTTTTTCTAATCTTTTTCCTTTCCTAAAACCTTGTCTAGTCATAATAGTGGGTGCATTTTGGTTGATGTTATTTGTTAATGTCAAACCTAATTGATCTAGGACATCTCGTCCCCATAAATTTACGGGAAGATGATCCAATACATATGGCTGTATAGTTCCTTCACATCCTTCAGGATCCTTCCAATCTAATACCATTGCACTTCTATGGGGATTAGTCGCCACTCCTAGGCCTCGAAGCGTTTGAGTGGCTTGTTGTAATGGCCAATGTTTTGGCCATTCTTGAAGAGAGATGATGCTAAGGTCTGCACCTGTATCCAGTAGCCCATTAAATTCATGTCCTTGAATATTTAGTTTTAGCATGGGGCGAGAATCTAAATTTAAAGAAAGCATAGCCCAATCTACACCTGTGGAGCCTAATCCCTTGGAACCTCTTTCTACAGTACGACTGGAAAATTTATCATGTAGGCTGGGTATTATTAGTAACTGTGCTATTCTATCTCCTGGTGAAATTACTGATATACCCTTTGGAGAACTGGCTATAATTTTTATTTCACCTTCATAATCGGGATCAATTACCCCAGGACTTATCATAAGTCCTTTTAGAGTAGAAGAGCTGCGTCCCAATAATAAGCCTACTGTTCCTTTGGGAAGAGGTCCTTTCACCCCTGTGGGAATGATTTGAACTCCCATCTCTGGAGTTAGTACTGCTCTGGCGGAGGCGCAGATGTCCAACCCTGCGCTCCCTCTGGTTTGTCTGATGAGGGATCTGATGGACAATGTGTCCTGGGCACTACCCTGATGGTGTTGCTGGGTTCCTCCAGTGCTCCGTATATTTGTGGTTTTGGGCCCCGGAGCATTGGGCCCCCCTGTCCATTTTTTGGCAATGGAGCCCGATGCCTTTCTCCACGATATCGTGGATAAACACCTGGTCCTTGTTCGTTTTTTGATAATGGAGTACCCTCTATGGTGGTTTGAGAACGGCATTCATTAGCCCAATGTCTCCCTCTACGGCATCGTGGGCAAATACCTGGTATTCTAATCCTTTGATACCTAGTTTTGTTAAACCCTCCTCCAATGGGGCAATTCCTTTTAAAATGTCCTGTTTGTTCACAATTGTAGCATCTTCTTGGCCTGGCATCTAAAGCCTGTTTTACTGCAGCTGCCACGACTTGCTCTTGTTCATTAATGTCTCTACATAATTTAATATATGTGTTTAAATCTTCATGTTTCCATGGTCTAATGATATCTCTGCACCAACGATTTGCTTGCTCATAAGCCAGGTGTTTTAGTAATGGCATTGCTTGTTCTGTATTCCCAAAAACTCTGGTAGCTGTTTGAATAAGCCTATCTACAAATTCAGCATAAGGTTCATTAGCTCCTTGTATTACCTTAGATAATTGACCTTGTAAACCTGCATGTCCTTGTAAAGTCTTCCATGCCTTAATTGCATCTGCAGCAATTTGTGCGTATATGCCAGGATCATATGCAATTTGTTGCTGCTGATCCTCATAAGGTCCCTTTCCTAACAACATATGTAGATTTCTCTGAGGATAACCAGCTGCTGCATTTCGCCTAGCCGTCTCCTTGCAAAATTCCTCATTGGCAACCTTCCATAACAGGTATTGTCCTCCATTTAGCACAGCTTTACACATATTAGCCCAATCTGCTGGCGTCATGTTCAAGTTGTTAATGGATTCGACCATGCTTACAGTGAAGGGTGCTTGAGGACCATAGGTTGTTACAGCCTCTTTTAGCTGCTTCACTGTTTTGAAATTTAAAACTTGGTAAAATCGCTGCCCTCCTGCCTCAAATACAGGGCATGTTAGTATTTGAGATCTTGTCTCAGGATCCCAACTATCAACTGCGGGGGTTGGGGGCCTCCCAGCATATGGAGGTGGCGCTGTTGGTTGGACACTTATGCCCTCTGGTGATAGAAAGGTGTTAGTAGCAGTCTCCTGTAGAGGTGGTGCTGTTGGTTGGACACTTACACCCTCTGGTGATGGAAAGGTGTTAGTAGCAGTCTCCTGTTGTAACTTTCCCCCTGATGGCTTTTTCTGTTTTACACTTTCTTTCTCTGTCTGACTAGCTTGAGAGGCCTTCTCTTTTACTTGAATCTTTTCCTCTGTCTGACTAACTTGAGAGACCTTCTCTTTTACTTGAATCATTATGTCTTCTCCTTCCTCTACCATTGTCTGAACTGAAGGCTTTGGACTAAGCAAACAAGATACGAATGTCCACAATGGCAATGTGCCATCTGGCAGAGTCCCTGGGCTTTTCTTTTCTATTCTTTTTAAATCTTCACCATGATGGTTCCATTGTGATATATTTAACAACTCCTCCTTAAAAAGCCATGGGCTACATTTTTGTATTGTATCAACATATGCCCTGACTGCTCTTGATTTTACTGGGATGCCTCCTTCCTCTAACAATTTACTTAACACTCTTTCAGTTTGTTTTTTACTAATTTCTGATCCCATATTTCTACTATAATACAACCCAACAAGATGACGCCAAACAAAACCGAGACAGAATGAAATAAAAAGGGAACAACAAAAAGTCATTATAGCCTTTCTATCCTCCTGACATGTGCATCCGTCCTTTCTCCCTATCTGTTCCTCAGATGTAAATAGTTTTTCCTCAGATGTGAGCGGTTTTTCTTCCGTCTCACTCATCTCCAGGGACAGGCAACTTAAAACCAAAGTGAAGCAAAATAAAAGAGGAATCTTAAAATGGCTACCCATCCTCTTGCCCTGCCCTCAGGGGCGAGCAGTTTCACTTACCCTCAGTTGCTCCCCGTGCGAGCCACCAAATGCCGCAGTCTGGCTGGGCACAATCAGGAGCCACTTGTCAAAAGAAACTAACTTTATTTTTAGAACCACACATGCCAAACAAAATAGTCTCTCAGGAAAAACCCTCAGAGCCTCAACTGCCACCACCGGCTTTCCACAAGCCTCTCTCTCCCACACAAGCTTCTCTCCACCTCCCACAATCCTCCTGCTCTTGAGGCCGATTGGCTGGGTCACGTGGGCGTTGCCAAAAAAGTCCCCCAATGAGCAGCTCTGTGGTCTGAAAGGGCAGGGGAACAGCCCAATGAGCATCACCGCAGAGGAGCCAATCAGCTAGATGTTGCTGGGGCCGAGGAGCCAATCAGCTAGATGTTGCTGGGGCCGCTGTGAGCCAATCATCAGCCAGCAGCTGGAAGTTTGCTGGCAGCTGGAAGTTTGCTGGGGCCCCTTTGGCTGTGGCTCTCAACAGCCCTGGTCCTTGAGCAAGGTCACCTACATTCAATGTCACTGCAACATGGGGTACGCTGGCAAGGAAATTGTCATAGCTACTTGGCTAATGGCTCCCAGCAGATTTATTTCTCAGCAAGCTCACTCTAGTAGTATAGGAAAGTGGTTTACTTATGTGTGCATGATGTATTCAGCTTCAGTGATAAAGATGCTTATCAGATCTTGAAGCATTATTTGTCTAACATGAAAATTAATTGTTTTTATTTACTGTTAGGAACAATTTCATGAAAATGATTTGTATGTTTTCACATGGGGAATTGCTTTAAGAAGCTAAGAAAATAGTCAATGTATGAAAAACACATGTAAGTAGCTGCCTACAGAGCAGTTTCTTCCTATTGATCTCAGGCAGCAAGAGAGAAAAGCAAGAACATCTTCTGTAAAATTAACAGGAGTGAAGACCTACAATGAAACTGTGACTAAAGCTAAATTGTTCAATTCATTGATTCTACAACTGTCCAAAACCATCTGTCTGTGCAATCCTACTTCCTAAAGAATAAACACATAGCAAATTGGTTCTAAAAAAAAAACAAACTACTGAGATAATTCAACAGAACTTCTGGCATTAGAGGGAAATGATGAAACTATCCAAATGATGAAACCAAGACTTTCCAGTCTCAGGACTGAAATTAAGCATCAACATCCGTATGACTTCTCTAAAAGTGATTCTAGGGAAGAAGTAAGCTGCTCCTTTTCTCGGTCTTCCTTGTTCATCTAACTCAGTCTGGGTTCTGTCCTTGGGAGCCAGGTTCCACGTCCATGATGAGGTCCTCTTGTCATCTGCTCTGTGCTGGGTCTCTTGGGCTCCCCTCTCATGTGGTCAGCCTGTTTCTATTCCCACAACCCATGACGGTTCCTTCATTTCTTGGTGTTGTTCATGTGATTCTCTCAGCCTGTCCTGTGGCTGTCCCTCCAGGTCTTCTTCAGTGTCCATGATGCTCACATCTCCTTCTCCTTGATGTTGGGTCCCATCTGCATCCTCACTGCTGCTGAGATCACGACTCTCTCTCGAAGCTCATCATGCTCCAAGGAGTCAAGGGCCTGTCTGTAGCCAGAGGTTCCTGGAGACGAGACAGCAAGGCCTTGATTTTCCCTCTCTTTTGTTTCATGTTCAGCAATTCCTTCCCAGGAAGAAACTGTTCGTAGGCAGCTGTTTTCCTGTTTTTCACACAGTACCCATTTTCAGCTTCTGTGCTCAGCAACCCTCCACTCCTTGTCCCACAGGTGCTGCTGCCAGACATCGCCAACCAGCAAGCAAGGCAGCAAGCAGAGAGCCCAGGGGCCGTGCAGGGAGCTCCTGGACACAGAAAGTGAGGCCCCGATCAATCCTGACCACACACCTCCCGGGACACGGATATTCAACAGTGGGACGCAGGGAGCTTTCTCCCCTCGGGTACTGACAATCCCCTGCTGATGACAGGGTCAGCTTCTCTGCCAGAGCCAAGGGAAAGAGGAAGCAGATGGAGCAAAGGGTCCAGGCTCTGAGCAGGAAGCTGCAGGAGCCCAGTGTCTCCTCTGGTTTCTCTGCTCCTCCTGCTGCTTGGCAGAGGGGTGGCCGCAGAGTGTCGCTGCACTGAGCTCAGACAGGCCCTGAGATCCCACTGAAGCCTGTGCTCCGAGCACCACACCGAGCGCCCAGCAACCCCACATGGAGAGGCCCAGAAGAGGATCCCGAAGGCCCTGATGGAGACCTTGGTTCTTCCAGATGCTGGATCACCCCACCAGCAAGCAGCGGGTTCAGCTCTTCCTCTCCCATGGAGCCCTTTAATTTCCTTGTCCTGCTACAGTTCTCTGGCTAGAGTTTTAGGACCATGGGCACAGCACAAATGATCCAAGAAATAAAGACATGTCTCCTAGAAAACAGAAAGATTGAAAACCCTCGACAAACTAAAGGAAATAAAAACAGAAGTCTCAAATCAACAAAATTAGACAAAACAGTGATATTGGTACAGGCACTTCTGAAATCCACAAGATTATTAGAAACTATTTTCAGGAAATATCCTCCAGTGAACTAGAAAAACTGGAAGAGACTGAGAAAACTCTAAACACGTGTGACCTACACAAATTGAAGCACAAGAATCTAAATATCTGAGATGGAAAAATACAAGCAATGGAGTTGAAGAGCCATTAAAATCCTTCAAAGACAGAAAAGCCCAGAGGCAGATTGAGTCTCAGCTGATTCTAAGAGAACGTTAAAGAAGAGATGAGGCCAACCTCCCCACATTATTCCATGAAATGGAAAAGGAGAAAACACTGAAAAAATCATTCTGTAAAGCCATCAACACCCTGGTACCAAACCAGATCTAGACACATCCAGGAAGAAGATTTCAGACCAGTATTGATGAGCACAGACGTGAGATTCCTTAATAAAATATTGGCTCCGTGCATTCTAGGACATATAATGAGGTGGGGCCCTTGATCTAGTGGGTCTCACCACAGGGCTCGGAAGTTGGCTCAGAATATACAGATCAGTAATGTAGTGTCCACATGTGATTCCTCACATAAAGAGAGTTAAGGACAAGAGTCACACTATCACATCAACGAAAGCAGAAAAAAGCATTTGACAAATCCAGCCTCATTCATGTGTAAGGACTGAGAAGCAAGCAGCATGAGGGATGGATTTGAACTTCATAAAGGTGACATGTGACAAACCCAAGGCCACCACCATCCTGAATGGAAATAACCTGAAAAAAGTTCCTCCAACCTCAGGACCAGGACAGGGTGTCCACTCTCCCACTCTGATTCCCTGGGGTCCCTGCACTACACACATTGACACAGGAACATTCTCCCATGAACAACATCCAGAGCAGCATTATTGAGGCTGAAGTGACAGCTCTGGGGTCACCAGGGTCAAAGGAAGTTCAGAGGACCCTGGTGAGTCTTTTCCATCAACTCAGAGGAGGGTCTTCAGTGGGATGCCCTGATTAGGACCACCCTTGGGATTCTCAGTACAGGAAACAGGGAGCTAGCCCAGGGTTGGTGCCCTGGACACCTGGTGAACCTCAGGCTCATGGTCCTCCTGGGTCCCCAAGGAGTCCCTGAGAAACAGCACTGGATTCTGGCACTTTTGCAGCTTATAAATGAAAGGTGTGGGGCTGAGGATCAGGTGAGGTTCCTGCAGGGGGACAGGCAGCCAGGCTGGGTCAATGCAGCAGCTGAGCTATAGTGAGTGGCAGGGGACATTCTCAGCAGCTCACTCAGTAAGCCCTGTCCTCACCAAGGTCTGCCCACCCCAGACCTGGCACCTGACAACAAGAGCCTGACTGCCCAGGTCCTGCCTGAGACTCCAGGTGGCCCTGCCCTGAATTGTCCTCCCCAGTCCAGAGAGGGACAGAGGGGAGACCTGGTGGATATCCAGGGAGCAAGTGTGATGACCCTTGTGCCTGGAGCTGCTGAGAGGGTGACTCAGATGTCCTCCACTGCTGCCCTGCTGGGCTCTGACCCAGAAAACAGCCACCACCATGACCAGCACAGCCAAGAGCTCTCTGCTGTGGAAGCCCTCACCAGGGCAGTCAGGACACAGTCTAGGGGACTCCAGACCCCAGGGGTCATTAGGGTCAGAGTTGAGTCCTTTCCTTCTCCCTGTGGTCATAATCTCCCTCGTAATCAATCCTCCTGAAGCAATTGGCTATTGATATTTGTACAACTGCCAGGGAAGTGAACAGGACCTACCTGCTTCCACACTTAAGTGGAGGCCAGACATAGGGCACACATGGCCCCCTCCATGTCAATACATCAGAAGGACAGAGGGTAACAGGTCCCCCAAGTATAGCCAGCAGGGACCCCACCACTTGTCCATGTTGATGAGGGTCTGCCTCCTTCCTGGTCATCCTCCTTCCTGGTCATCCTCCTTCCTGGTCATCCTCCTTCCTGGTCATCCTCCTTCCTGGTCATCCTCAGCACTTGGAAGAGGCCCAGGCCCTCACCATGACCTCTGGCCCATGAAGCAGGAGCAGGGCTGCTGGCCCCACAGCTGTGGCTGTGTCCTCTGACTCTCTCCTGTGGTATTTATAACTGTGGGTGCACTGTAGGGAAACAGAGCACTGGAGTTGGTTTCCATAGTGATTCAGACCTGGATCAGGACCCCCATTTCTGTGGGCAGCCTTCCCCTTCCTGCCCTTCTCCCTCCCTGCTCCCCTCCTGGGCTCTGTGGTCTTTCTTCTATGTGTTGCACATGTCTGAGTTGGAGGTTCAGGGATGTTCATGAAGGTGGAGTTCACTGTGCCCCCTTCACATCAGCTCACAGCTTAGATGGTGAGTTCCCTTCTGCTCTCCTCCCTTCACCCCTCTGCCCACCCACAGGCCCTTCCTGGACCCACTGATCTCCTTCTCTGTCCACATCACCCTCCTCTCCTCTCCCTCTTCTCCAGCTCCCTCAATTGGGAGAGAAGATTGGCCCTGGGCTTCTGCGTCTGGCCTCCTTCATCAGCTTGATGGTCCCAGTTCCACCTGTTTCCCAGCAAATGCTGTCATTCCATTGTCTTCCTGGCTGAAGACCCACTGTGCACAGACTCCAAGCTTTCTTCATCTACATCAGCCCCTGTAGGGTGCAGCCCGTCAGAGCTTCTGCTGGAAAGTTGACCATTTCGTCTTCTTCATGAAGAGCCAGTGTTGCTTCTCTCCTGGGAAAATCCTTCAAGACCTTGTTTTCCCATGAGATCTTGGGCGCAGGAGATGCCAGCCCTGGAAGTTTCTCACAGATCCTCCCTGGACAAGGGCATAACCACCTGGGCACTGCTAGGATGGTTCAGGGGATTCCTAGACAACTGCCCAATCCCTGCATTAAAGTTACTCCATCCCCATGTTGAACCTGTCCCAGTGGATAATATCTGACCTGTTCCTCCATCCCTATGTTGGCCCAGACCCCAGGGGACAACATCTGACAGGTTCCTCCATCTGCATGGTCTCTCATCCCAGTTGATTCTGTGTGACCTGTTACCCCACCCCGTGCTCACTCTATCTCAAGTGGATAATATATAGCAGATTGCTGCCTCTTGAAGCTAAACCTGTGCACAGGTCTTGATATCAGAGCTGTCACACCATCTGACACTTGACTGTCTCCAGGTATAATATCTACCTGTTAGTATATTACCCTGCTGCCCTGTCCCCAGTGGATAATATCTGACCTGTCCCTCCATCCCCGTGCTGGTAAGTCCACAGTAGATGACATCTGACCTGTTACCCCATGCTGGCCTGTACCCAGTGGATATTATCTGAATACTTCCTTCTTCCCCGCGCTGGTCCTGTCCACAGTGGATACTATCTGGCCTCATAACCCATCTACACACTGGCCCTGTCCCCAGTGGATACTATCTGATGTATTACCTGATCCCCAAGCTTGCCTTTCTACAGAGGTAATCCCTGATCTGTTACAGCATCCCCATTTGGCCTGTCCCAGTGGATAACATCTGCATGTATAAAACTAACCCTACCTAATTCAGTCAGTGTGACATTGGCTGTCCTTAATCATTCATGCGCTCCTCTGGTGAAGCCATCAATCCTTGGCCTTGTGTTTCCTGGGTTTGGACTCATGATGTGACCTGTGTGTGTCCCTGCTCTGCTCAGGCTGTCTGCTGCTCCTAGGCTCAGCTGGGCAGGGTGCACAGTTCTGGAAATGCATGCATCTGCTCCTGCATGTCCCCTGTGGTCACGGAAATACAGGCCTCATGACCACTTGCATTCCTAAGGGCTCAGAAACACCTGGTTGAGCAGGTATTATGTCTTTCATTCTCCCCCCTCTGTGTCACCCATAACATAAATAATTCTTTCCTAAATGGAGGCTGAAGAGTCCCACAGGCTCCTTGTTCTTTCCACCTGAGGAGTGCATTCACAGCACCTTGGTCAGGTGTTCCTGGAGCAGCTGGGCCTCACAGTCCTGGGGGCTGAATGGTGCTGGGGCCACTCTGGCAGCCTGGACAGCTGAGGGGCTGCTGGCAGAGCAGCAGAGGTGCAGCCCATCTGTCCCCAAGTGCTGCCTGGGGTGGCCCTCCAGCAGGCCCAGGTCAGCAGTGCAGCAGGCCCCATGAGTGCAGAGGTGGCTGTCAGATCAGAGGACATCACAGGGCAGGCGGCACCTGGGGACAAGGGCAAGATGCTCTCAGCACCCAGGGCTGGCTTTGCACCTCCACAGGGACTCTGTGCAGAGGCTGCTCAGGGCCTGCTCAGCTGCCCTGGGGACCTTGTTAGGGGTTACAGGTTCCTGCAATGCCACCTGGGGTCCTGGAAAGGTGTGTGGCCCTTACAGCTGGCCCTGCTCTCAGCATGCCCTGCCACTCAGGGAGGGCCCAGGTCTCTTCCCCCCTTTGTACAAGTGTGGACTTATGGCCAGCTGCGTCCTGTGTCTGCAGGTGGATGCACAGTTCCTCCCTGACCAGCACAGAGCTGGGGAGGGAGGCTGAAGGGAGCAGCCAGCCAGCTGCTTCCCAGGACCCTGGGTGGGGTCCCTGCATGGCTCTGTGCAATGGAGCCTGTGTAGAGCCCAGGCTGGCTCTGCTCTGTCCCCACCACTGCTGGGGCCTGTTTCCCAGAAGTTCCCAAACTGTGCTGAGGGCTGTGGGGCTCAGTGGCTCCAGCAGCACAGGTGCCCCCTGTCAGGGGTGAAGGATGATTGACAGCTGCTTGTGTGGCATGGGCAGAGGCAGAACCTGCACAAGGGGCCCCACCCAAGGGTGGCTTCAGCAGAGGTCCTGCCTGTCACCTGTGTGCTCTGTCTGGTGGCACAGGAGAAGCACTCCCTCCCTCCACAGTGCTCTGTCCTGACCCAGTGGCCATAGACTGACCCAGGCCTATGGGCAGGGAGAAGAGCAGGGGCCTCTGCAGCTCCCTCATCCACTAAGGCAGCCTCCCAGGGACCTTGCCATGTAAACTAAAGTGCAAATTTCACATGTGCTAAGTGTGTGGACGTTTTTAATCCAAAACCCAACAAACACACAGCAAGCATCCTTTGTAAACATCTTGAAAGTAACTGGATTACAGAAGCACAAGTCCACAGCTTTTCAGAAGACTAAATTTTTGATTGACTCAGTCTGACAGTGAATGTTCAGGTGTATATCAAGATCCCGTCCCTGAAATTAACATCTAACCCACAGGAGCTTGGGCCACTCAGAGGCGAGGGACAAGGTGGATACCCTGGTTCTCCCAGTTAGCACTGGGTGCCCAGGTCATGGCCTGACATAGCTCTGTGCTTCATAGCACCCAGGGGTGCCCAGCCAGTGTGCCTGCTCCCCTTCTCTAGGGCTTGTCTCCTTGGTCCTGGCCACCAGCAAGGCTTCTCCTACAGTCCTGAGCTTTAGGACTTGGAGACGTTCTCCTACAGTCTCAGATGTTCACGTCACAGGGCAGTATGGCTGGGCAGTGTGCACGGCACTGACCACTGTCCATGGGAAACCATAACCTATGATTGGACCTTGGTGTTGGATCTTTCTTTCCACAGAGGAGTAGTTTTGTTATGTAGTCACAGCAGCTGTGGCTCAGTGTGTCCAGGGGCAGTGAGGGCCTCAGTGAATGCCCCTCCAGAGACACAGTGCATGCATGGAGATGGTGTCCATGTGCTTCTCACAGTGACAGGGCCAGAGTCCAAGATCTGTGGGGCATGGCAGCATGACACAATCCTCAGAAAACACAGAAACCAAAAGGACAGGAAAGGAGCCCTGCAGGAGGGAGTCCCTGCAGAGACCTCCACAAGGTCATCCTCAAAGGACTGAGGCCCTAGGGACACTGCAGTGCCCCCAAGGAGGACAGCAGAATGCAGCCAAGGACATGGCCAACTCATACTGTGCAGAGTCACTCCCTCAGTGTGAGCCGGATGCAAACCTCCCGCAGGAGGCACCTGTGGCCAGCAGGGGGCGCACAGGAGCAAGGAGTTGTCAATTCACTAGTGGATCTTTTTCCAGTTGTGGATTTAATTTTTCGCACACATGACACACTTCCTGAGAAAGGCCTCCACAGTTATGTCTCTGGGCCTTCAATAGATGTTTATCAACTTAAAAAATAATGATTAACTGGGATGGATTGAAAATGGGTAGTGATATAACCCTGAATTCCTTAGTCCTCAAATGAATGTTCAGAGAGCAATATCTTCATGTCTCATGTCCCTAAATTCTAAATTCATAAAGGTCCCTGAAGATACAATATACTTCCTCAAAGAGTAATTTGAAATCATTAAGGGTACAATTATTGGCATTTCTGGCAGGAGATTAATTGATGGCCCAGAACATCTGGGCCACTTTGCACAACCACACAGAGACCCACAGTTTCATGTGCAAGCTCCAACTCTCAGGCTCCAGCACCCCAGGAGCTGGCCCAGGAGATCTGGCTGCTGTGGCTGTTGCTGGCTCTATTCTGCAGTGAGCTTCCAGGAGGAACACCTGCTGCCTTTCCCTCAGGCCTGGCCTTCCCTGGAGGACACGTCCATATTCTCTGTCCACAGTCACTCCCTGTTCCTGGGTAATTCTTCTCCCATCCAACACATCAACATGGTCCTGCCCATGACATCTTCCCATCCTCTGTGCCCTGCATCTGTGTGGACACAGGAGGTGCATTTTGCACGCTCCACATGAGACCACAGGCTTGGCAGACACGATGCTGGTGATGGACAGCAGCAGCCTGGACATGCCTCGCCCCTACCTGCACATGAGCCTCTCACACAGTCGGTTATTTCCCTGGGATCTTTATGTCAATATGAAATGAGGTGATTAAATACCCTGGAAACTGACCAGGTGGAAGGATTACCAGGACCAGGAATTTGCTGTCATGGTTCACATATGAGGTAACCCACAAGCTCACGTGTGAGACAAAGGAGAGAGGACTAGATTACCAGAGCTCAAACCTAAAGTGGATTAATCCACTAACATGGATTGACCTGCCGCAACTGTAGGCAGGTGGGGTGTAGCTGGAATACTTGGGTCACTGAGGTGTGACTTTGAGGGACACTCTGTGTCCATGTTGGATGGAGCTCGCCTGATTCCTGTTGGCCATGACCTGAGCTGCTTTCCTCCTCCACGCCCTTCTGCCATGGTGTTCTCCCTCCCTGGCCAGAGCTAAGGACTTGCCACCATGCACTCCAACCTCCTAAGTCATGGCCCAAGGGAAGCTTGTCCTCTTCTGTATTCTCAGAATTTTGGTCAGGTGAAAAAACACTGTCAAATATTGATATTTTTTTAGGTTTACTTATGGCCAAAACATACATCCAATAGCTTTTTCTAACTTTCACCAACACATTTTGCTGAATTTTGAAAGAAAACTGAACCCCTAGCGCAGGTGAGGTGTTGAAGACCTCACACCTGGCACAGGTGAGGTGCGGATGAATATCATTTGGCTCCGGGATCCCCAGGTCAGGAAGTGGGATCATCTGAAGATGTCTCTCCTTTGGTCTGCCTGGAAGAACAGCTTTCTAAATTAAGTGATTTACCAGAATTTTGAAACTTCACCCAATGTCACACCTGGCTTTGCAGATGGGGAAAACATGGGGACCAGCAGGTCTCATCTGAGCCACCCCAGGACCAGGAGGTGGGTGCTGCAGGCTCAGTGTTTGCAGGGAGCTCATGGTCAACACCACAGGGAACAAGGAGAGGAGCCACATGTCTTATTAGTGTGCTGTGCTCACTCAGTTAGGCAGGAGGTCAATTCCTGAACCTCATCAGGAGGTCAGCAACTACACCTGCCCTCTCAGTGACCCCACCTCACTAAAGACAGTGTCCACTGTTCTCTCCAAATGCTGGGCTGTGGGCAAGGCAGGTCTCACTGCAGGGATGCTGCACAGGGAAGGGGACTGGGCCTCCTCCCTCACCCAGCCTGCCCTGCATGCCGTCCTGTCTGCTGTCAGCCTGGCTCTGCTGCTCTGGGGCATTCAGGGGCTCTCAGCCTCAGGCTGCAGCTGAGAGCTGCCTCTGCCCCAGGACTCTCCCCTGGCCCAGCACCTCCATCCTGTCCTCTCCTGGTGGAGACCAGAGGGCAGGACAGGTGAGGGGAGGAGCTCAGGGCAGATTCCCACCCACTGCTGTCCACAGGCATTGGCTGGACAGTCAGGAGGACAAGCAGGGCAGAGGGTGGGGAGGGCAGTGGGCACACAGCAGGAAGCCCCTGCCCTCCTGAGACCCTGCTCCCTCCTCTCCTGCTCAGTCTGTAGCCCCCAAATCTCACAGAGATGAAAGAGATGAACTAGTCCTGAGAACAAAGGGGGCTCTTCTCCTGGATGTGGGGAACCCCATCCTCAGCCCTGGGCTCTGTTCAGTCATCACTGAGGGCTTCTCCTTCAGGGCTGGGAGGTGGACCTGGGCCTCTTGCATGCTGGGCACGTTCCTGCCACTCTGACACCCTCCCAGGTGCAGGGAGGAAGGGCTTGGAGGAGGCAGGGCTGGGCTCAGGAGGGTGGGCTCCCCCTCTGACAGCCTTCCAGCTACCCTGAAACCACCTGCTCTCCTCTCACAGGTAAAGCTCCACCTGGGTTCCAGACAGGGACACATCTCAGGAGCACAGAGGACCTGGGCAGCCTGACCTCAGCCTCTCCAGATATCAGAAGAGCCTCACCCACATGCAAATCCCTCCTCCTGCTCTGGGTTCAAAGGCCCTCTGGGCTGTGGGAGCTCCCAGCTCTCTGCTCAGACAGGGCTGAGGTCTCTGGGAAGGCAGGTGTGGTCTAGAAGATGAGGCTGCTGGGTCTTGTCCTGTGCCTGGTCACAGCTCCCCAAGGTGAGTGTCCCCAGTGTCAGACCTGTGTCCATGGGGAGGTTGTGACTGCAGGTGACTGACAGGGTGTGACTGTCTTTGTCTCTAGGTGTCCTGTGCCAGGTGAAGCTGCAGGAGTCAGGACCTGGCCTGGTGAAGCCCTCACAGACCCTGTCCCTCACCTGTGCTGTCTCTGAATTCTCCATCACCAGTGGTTACTGTAGCTGGATGGTCCACCCCCAGGGAAGGGGCTGGAGTGGATAGGATGCATAACTAATGGTGGTAGCACTCACTACAGCCCATCCCTCAAGAGCCGAGTGTCCATATCCAGAGTCACATTCATGAGGGGACCTCAGTGTGAGCCCAGACACAAACCTCCTGCAGGGCTCACAGGGCCAGCAGGGGGCGCTCAGCACACAGGACCTCAGGTGGCACCTTCAGAGCAGCAGAGGAGAGTGGATGGTTTCTCTCCAGGTGATCAGTGTGTCCCTGGATCCCATCATGGAGAACCTGGAGGTCTCTTCTGCCTCAGATCATCCCATGCTGTTCTCTTATGGAGTCAGGAGTGTCTTTCTCCCCTATCTCAGGTCAGGCTGCACAGTACACGTGTGAATCTGTGTGTCCATGTGTATATATTTGTGTGTTATGTGTACATGTGTGCAGGAGTGTTGTGTGTGTGTGTGTGTGTGTGTGTCTGAGACTGCATGGGTGAGACCCCTGGAAGGCAGACTCTGCTACCTTGTCATATTGCTGTCCCTGAGCTCTAGGTCTGCCCCCTGCTCCAGCAGCCAGTCCCTGGGCAGCTGCAGAGGACTCACATGGGGAAGGCTCAGCAGGCTCTCAGACACCTCCACCCACCACAGCCATGAACCTGACCCTGCCAGGTGCTCTTTACACACTGACCTGGGCTCACCCTCCCCAGGGCAGGCAGCTGTCAGTTCACACCAAGGCTGCAGCCTCCTCTTCCAGACCAGAGCACGGGATCCCAGAGTCCTCAGCCGACGTGCACATACTTACACACACACATACACATACATACAGTTACACACACACTCTCTCTCTCACACATTCACATACATACACACAGAGTCATACACACTCTCACACACAGAATTACATACACACTCACATACACACACACACTCACACTCACACACACACACACACTCACACACAGACTCAAGCACACACACTCACACTTGCAATGGAAACCTATGTCTCCTACTCATCCTACCACACAGTGTCCTTAGTTGTCATCATAGAAACGTCCTTTGACACAGTGGTTCTCCTGGTGACTGCACAGCTGCCCTCCACCCTTGGCCACATCTCCTCCTCATCTCTCCCTGGTGACCTCTCCCACCCTGGTTCATGGGTTGCCTGAGCCTTTCCCTGGGCAGGTGGCGTCCTGCATGTGGATGTGGTGTCCACGGGTCCTGCTGCTGCTGGGCTCCACCCCAGGGACCATGGCAGTGTCTGGAGTCAGTCTGGGTGTCTGCAGGGCAGTGGACCTCTCCTGGCCCTGGGTGGTAGAGAGCTCCCTGCTGCCTCCCACCTCACAATCTCAGGGCCCAAATGCCAGCTCTGCCAGGCTCAGGAGCCCTGTGCCCACCTTAAGCCTCATCTCAGTTCACCCCACAAAGTGAATTGGCTGTGACTCACTCACTGAACTGGACACCCTCAGCTCACCTGGTCTCAGTGTGCACAGAGGGCACTGGCTCCATGGACCTAGGAAGAAGCTACTGTCAGAATTTCCCATGAAGTCCGACTTACACCTGTAAGACGTCTTCATCCTGCATTCTCAGACTGCTCCACATTATTTCCTACAACCAGTTCCGAAGCCTTTGGAATCCCATGGACAAGGTTGTCACAGACAGACCCATGTCTTGGTGCTAATTGCTGTGACAGTTGTCTTTCCTTCCCTGTGAGAACAGTCCCTGACAAGACCCATGTAGAGGAGGTGAATGTTGTTTTGGCTCCGGGTTGTACAAGTTCAGTCAATGGTTGGCCCACTCCATTGCTCTGGACCTGAGGGGAGGCAGAGCATCATGGAGGAAGGACACCAATGGAAAGAAGGGGCTCACCTCATGGAGGCCACAACACACAGAGGAAATGACAGTTTACAGTGGAGAGGAAACTCCCCAGGACACACCCCAGTGACTCCCCTCCTCCAGCCAAGCCCCACCTGCATGAAATCACCACCCATCTAGTCCATCAAACTAGGATGGATGCACATATCAGGTTAAGATCTCATAATCTAATCATTCACCTCTGATCCCTCCTGCCCAAACACAGGAGCTTGGGGGACAGTCCACCTCCCACCTGCAACACAAAGATGAGCAGAGTAGAGGAAGGGAACAGGAGGAGGGAGGGGAGGGATCCTGGAAGGATTGGGGACTGAATTGGAACCAGTTACAGTCCAAGGTTGTATAATAACATCAAAACTCACCACGCACAGTGGTGCACGTCTGTAATCAATGCAGCCAGGGAGCCTGAGGCAGGAGGATCATGAGTTCAAAGCCAGCCTCAGCAAAAGCAAGTCACTAAGCAACTCAGTGAGATCCTGTCTGTAAATAAAATACAAAATAGGGCTGGGGATGTAACTCATGGTCAAAGGCCCCTGAGTTCAATCCCCAGTACCAAAATACAAAACAAACAAAATGCAATATTGTGTGTATTTATGATGAATCAATAAAAGTATTTTTTAAAAAAAAAAACTGCTTTATGTATACAAGATCCCTTTCTATTTAAACTATATTGTAAAAGAGTTTTGCCAATTCTGTAACAAAGGCTATTATTTCGTTTTAATAGGAAGTGCACTAAAACCATAGACCTATTTGGGAATTAAAACACATTCATGATTTTTGTATTTCTACTTCTGGGACACTGGGTTACCTTCAATTTCCTTCTTTTTTTTCTAGAATATTTCATGAATTTCAACATCTCTCTTTAAACAGATTAATCAAACACTTAAGTGCTTTGCCCATTTATATATTTTTGATTCACAAATAATGTGGTTAGTCCTGTTCTTTTTCATGCCACCACCTCATGCTGCTCCCTCATGGCAGGAAGTCCCCTGGTCAGTGACAGGCTCCCCTGGTTCTGCAGGGGGGGGGGGTCTGTCCTTCCCCTCCCTGTCCCCCAGCACCCTCCCCTCTTCTCAGGTCCTAACAGGATGGTGCACAGTCACGCTGTCCTTCTGTCTCATTCTGATGCTTCTCATCCTACCACGTCCTGGAAGAAGGCAGCCTGATTGTTGTTAAAAATCTCTCTCTCTTTTTTTTAAAGAGAGAGAGAGAGAGAGAGAGAGAGACTTTTAATTTTTTTTTTTTTTTTTTTTTTTTTTTTTGTTTTCGGTGGATACAACATCTTTGTTTGTATGTGGTGCTGAGGATCGAACCCGGGCTGCACGCATGCCAGGCGAGCGCGCTACCAGTTGAGCCACATCCCCAGCCCCTTAAACCTCTCTTTAAATAGTGCTGGGTAGTGTTTGGGTCACCTTTTGCATTGCTGTCAACAATAGGTATGCCAAGGGCCATGTAAAGAGGAAACATTTATTCAGACTCACAGTTTCAGAGGTCTCAGTGCACAGTCAGCTGACTCCACAGCTCTGGTCCTAGGTGAGGGAGACCATCATGGCAGAAGGGTAACCATCTCAGGATATGGTAACAAGGAAGCTTAGAGAGAGCTCTGCTCACCAGGGACATAATCACAACTCCAAAAGCACACCCCAGTGACCTACCTCAACCAACACAGCCTTCCCATATTTGGTTACCACCCAGGTGATCCACATCAGTGCATGAGTCCACTTATTAGGATCCAATGCTCAGGATCTAATCTTTCCACCTCTACAAATCATTGCATTGCCACACACGATCTCTTGGGGACACTCCATTTCTAAACCTTAGTGTTCTTCCCCAGGCCCCCAATGTTCAGGCCCATCTCACATTTCAAAACTCACTGAGGCCACATTCAAGAGTCACCCCTGTCTTAACAGCCCCAGGGTTACCCAAAGTTCAGGTAAAAATCTCTCCTGAGGCTCAAGGCAAACTCCTCACTGTGGGAGTAAAGTTCAAAACCAAGTTCCAGGTGTCTGATATATAAAGGTGCAGAGTCAACATCTCCAGTTTGAAAGTTAGAAATGAGGCATAGAATAAAGGGATGGGAGCAAAGTGAGACCAAAGTCCAGCTGAACAAGCAGGTCCTGTAGCTCTGTGTCCAGCACCTGGGGCACATGGCATCCTCTGCTTTACCCACAGGGCTGTGCCGCTCAGCTCCAGTGACCTTGCTGGGTGCAGCCTCATGGCCTCTCTCGGGGCTTGTCTCTGCTGCATTCATGCAGTTTCCTTGGCATAAATTCCATGTTGCTGGCATCTCTTATTGGGGACTTTGCCCCTGGAATTTCACCCTTCTCCTCACATCTCCATGCATCGTCCTCTCAGGGGCAGACCACATAGACAGTGACCCTCCAATCTCTGACCTTCCCACCTTCCTTAGAGTCTTGTTGGAAGACCTGCCCCAACGTCCAGTGTCCAGCAATCCTGCAGAACCTGCACCACATGGTTGGCTCCCAGGTCTGCCACCATCTCCAGCAGTGACCTGGCCTCCTGGGACCATGGCCACAGTGGCCTCTGCCTGCCTGAGTGGCTGAGAATGGTGAAATGACTTTCTACTTCCCCTGTGCAAGCAGGGTGTCCCCGTGGTCTCTTCTCACCTTGAGCCTGAGATGGGGTGGTCCTGCCAATGTCTGAGGTGCTGTAAAGCCATCTTTTATCTTGTTTCCAGGGAGAGTATTTAGCATTTCCCTAGTGACAGTGTGGTCTTGAACAACCCCAGTTTCTTTAGCCTCAGTTACACTCACACATTTCTAGCTGTATGCAGGATTTCCACACCTTTCTGCTCCTCCTCCTCATTATCACACTAAATGGCTAAAACCAGGCAGCCTTCTCCATGCCTCTGCCTGAAGGCTGTGCTGTCCTGAAAGTCCCTCTGCTATTTTAACAAGTCCATCCCTTTAAACCAGCTTCACAAGAGGAATCAGGACATGGGGGAAAGTAGGCAATTCTGTGACAGAATTATGGTCTCCTCAGCTCCCACCATAACCCCCTCCCCGTATCAAACTCACACAAAGTTGTCTGACACTTTTCCAGTGTGTGTTTGTAAATCTTTTTATAATCTTCCACAAACACCAAAAAGCTCCAAAAGCTTCTGAACCACACAGTCATGTTAGTTGCAAAGACCCCCCCCCCATTTGCCTACCTTTTCCTATTTTAGTCAATATTTGCATTGTTGTGATCAAAACGCCTGTCATGAACACTGGGTGAGAAAAAGGTTCAGTGCACCACCATGTGATGCCATTACTTACGACACAGTTAATGCAGAACTTCATGTCAGAGGTGTTTGGAGAAGAAAAGCTGCTCAGCACAGTGTCATGAGGAATGAGAGAGAGAGAGAGAGAGAGAGAGAGAGAGAGAGAGACTCCACTAATCTGGCACAAAAATAAACCCCAAAATATAAATGCCACGAGGAACCTGTATCCTACAGAAACACCCTAACTGTCTACATTTACCAAACCCATTCACTCTCTGTTGGTGCATTAATCCACTCATTTTGTCCCAACCTTTAGGATCTGACCCTGTCACCTCTGCAAATTCTTCCAATGTCTCACACCAGAGGGTTTGGAGCACCTCAGATCTACACTAAAGCTGATACTCAGCTTCCAACATGGCTCTTTGAAAGGAGTGATAGGAAGGGATCTTCAGAGAATCCTGGACCTATATCAGTAGATGCATGTGACAGGGGACAGTCTAGGGGTTTTGTGCTCAAATGATAGCTGTGGCATGTTAGGGCAACAGCAGAGCAGGTAATCTTGTGGGCTTCATGATGAGGGTCAAGAGACAATTTAAGTGTCCAAAAGAGAATCATGACACTAAAAGTAGATGACAATATTGTTTTCCTAAGGTCCCTGCTATAGAGATCACATACAGAGTTCTTGCTACAATCCCCAATGTGTGCCTTTCCAGACTGGAGGTCACATGTGCAGTCCATATCCTCTGGGTCTCATTGTGAGGAGGGCTGGGCTGGCCTCTGTGTGCCACCACTACTCCTAGGAGATCTCACCACAGTCCAGGACTCAGTGACACGTGGTCATGGAGGGAAAGTCACAGAGTGCCTCTCCACCACGGGCAGAATCCACAGGACCAGCTGATCCTGCAGGACCTCGTCTCTCCACAGGAAAAGACAAGAACCAGGGCCTGAGTGCTCTGCCCACAGTGCTAGGAGTGGACCCAGGTGAGCAGGGTCTACACCCCACTGAATCACAGTGTGTGCAGCTTGTGAGCACCAACCCTCCCAGGGACGTCCTTGTCACTACACAGTCCAGAGCAAGGTCCATGGAGAAACGTGGAGCTCAGTCATGAGTCACCCAAAGTCTTCCAGCACCTGATGAGCGTTGGGTCTAAGGGAATCTGCTCTGAATGACATAGATTGCAACATGCAGATGTTCCATCAAACTCTGGAACCCCAAAGCTGAAAATGAGCTTATGGTGACTGCACATGTATTAGAATCATAATTCTGTAACTTAGGGTAAGATATAGGTGTGTATAGCCTGCACTTCCATGATCTTTCACACACACACACACACACACACACACACACACACACAGCCATTAGCCCTATGTCCTCTGGGAGGTGAGCCTGGTCACCAGTTCCCAAAGCCCTCTGTCATGTGTGGATACATCCTGCTCCCTGGAATGTCCCACCACATATCAACTTGGAATGAGGGCTCCCTGGGCCTGGTGACATTCACCCCAGGCAGGGCATGGAAGTTCCTGAGGGCACAGCCAGCAGCCTCCCCCAGAGGAAGGTGTCTGTCCTCCCTCCAATCCTGGATACAGCCTCCCCACACCAGATGCACAGTGAGGCCCCAGGTTGAACCACAGACCTGCACATCACATTCAGGGTCTCCTCCAGCTGGAAGGGGTTTTCTAGGATGAGAACCTGCTCTGGGGAACGTGGAACATCCTGGTTCTTTTTCCTTTTGCTGGAGGCTCCCAGATGTGAGGTCTCAGGGATTCAGGGAGGAAGACTTGGGGCAGCTCCATCTGAGTTCAAGACTCGCTCTGGCTCTCTGTCCCCAGGGTCCTATTCCAGGTGCAGCTACAAGAGTCAGGACCCAGGTGGTGAAGCCCTCAAAGACATTGTCCCTAACCTGGATGTTTCTGGATTCTCCATCACCAGTGGTTACTGCTGGAGATTCATCCATCAGCCTCCTGTGGTGGGGCTGCCATGAATGGGGCTCACTGATGGTAATGGAGGCACAACTTATAACCCCTCCCTGAAGAGTGGAGTCTCCATGTGCAGAGACCATGTAAGGACCAGTTCTCCCTACAGTTGAGATCTGTGACTGACCAGGATGTGGCTGTGCATGACTGTGCAGGACCACAGTGAGGGTGTTGTAGGGACAAATGAGGCGAGGCACCGACGATAGCAGGAAACAGTTTTATTTGGCTGCAGCCAGGTTCAGAGGGCACAGCTTTTGCTGTAATCAATCAATCCCCTGAACCCAGAGTTCAGGTAGTTTCAGAGTTTTATACCCATCATGTAAGGGGAGGGGTTCAGAAGTTCACAGTTTGCAGAAGTTCACATAAAAACAGCTTTTTTTTTCCACTGTTCTGAACAAGTTAACTCTTCAAGGACCACACCTGAGAAGGGGGGAGCTTCTTCTCCCCTTTTTATTCTCCCCCTGCCAGCTGTTACCATGGAGCCCAGTTGATAACTTCTCTTATCTTAAAAGTGTAGACATCTCTGTGAAGCTCAGCTCAAGGCCAGGGGCCTTGTTTGCACATTTCTTCAAAGTACTATAGTGGATATGTTTGTGAAAAACTAGTAAGAGGTATCCAGCACCTGGAGTGCTGATATCTTCTTGGCCAGTGGTCAAGTAAACAGGGAGACACAAAAATAGGAAGTTTATCTACATAGAACTCTTTTGCAGAGACTCTTTTGCTGACAGTGCTAAAATCAGTCTGGGTGAAGATTTCTAGAGAGGCCCAGTTAAGACTTTTCAGTGGAGAAAGGGGGTACCACTTCAAGAGTACTTCAGGGTGAACCTAAGCACAATCCTCCCTGATTGGTAGTGAAGAACAAGCAGGGACATTAGGACCAGCAGGGAGCTCAGGACCAGCAGGGAATCAGAATCAGTAGCAGAAAATCAGGAGCAACTTGGGAAACTCAGACCAGGGGTGGAGCTCAGGACAAGCAGGTGCACTGGGGAACCATGAGGGACAGGAAGGGACCAAGGAGCAGGTGCAGAGAGGAAGCTGGGAGTGAGGGGCTTCCTGTAGGCCTGTGGGGTTTCCTCTCCTTCTCTACCTTATAGAACCTCAGAGACCCTGCAATGCACCTGCTGTGGAGGACCTGGGGAATGTCCAAGCCCCTGGCATGGAGCAGACTCTTTGATAAATTTCCTGCATTTATAAGTACATGTTTTCTTCATCTCATTCTTATGAATCTCTCTGAGAGGCAAACACCCCTTGTACACAACTGAAAGTAGACTGCAGTCTGCACAACTTGAGGGTCTTTGGAGAATGGAAGTATCAGAGTCATTACCCTCATCTGAAGGTCAGTCTGCTGTGTTGTCATCAAGAGGGGCAGCTGCATGCAGGACTCTGTGTCTCTGATTAAGAATGAGGGTCTCATGCCTGTCCTCGTGCTCTGAGGACTTCCAATCCTTCTGCTGCAACATTGAACAGTCCTGGGGAGGCAGGAGCAGAGGTCCGGGTGCCTGAGCATGGCCTGTTGGTCAGCTCAGGACACGTGGTCCACCCATCATCCCACACTCTCCCTCCTGAGAGGAGAGCCCTCCTGATCCCTCCTGCTGGCTCTTCTGGGTCTGCAGGGTGAGCGTGCTGCCCACAGCCACCCTCTGGGTGAGGACAGGCAAGTGCTCCTGTGTCAGCCATGGCCATGTGCCTCTTGTCCCCGCCCCTCCCTCTCCTGACCTTGCTCATCACCACAGCCACTGTCCAGCTCTGTCCCTGTGAGGCCAGCTTCTTACATTGACAGGAGACTGAGACCAGGAAGAGGCTGTCCTTCAGGCCTGGCCTTTTCTCCTAGCACTGTAACCTAAATTGGGTTCCTCAGCTGTGCACCCCTGTGGCAAGTGCCTGAGGCCATCAACACATGAAGAGGAGCTTTCTTTTGGCTCATGACTTCAAGTGTTCTAGTCCATGAAGAGAGGAGTCCACTGCATTCACACCTTTCCTGGGTGTGCCAGGGGCAATGCAGAGAGCCCACTGTGGGGACAGCCACTCACCTAGTTTGAAGGACTCCAAAGGGAGGGAAGCAGAGATGGGGTCTGACAGTCCCCTTGCAGGGCATGTCCACAGTGATTGACAGATATTCCATGAGTCCCCATGTCCTAAGGGGTCCTCACTCCCCCAGAGCTCAAGGGGCTGCAGACAAGCTTAGCACATGGAATTTTGCAGGACAATTTTGCACACTAATCATTCTATCCCTAGAAATAAAACTCTCAGGTCCTTCTCATAATGCAGACACATTCAGTCCTCATCCTCTAATTCCTCAAGGCACAAATACTTTAGCAGAACCCAGGAGTCCAGTGCAAAGACTCCAAAAGATTCAGGAAAACCCTACAGTGGGCCTTAAGATCAAAGAGGGCTTCCATTCTCCTAAGTTTTATGGAGGGCTCTCAGCAATCCCACCACACAGCCCAGCTGGACATGTCCCCTGGACTCCCTCTTAGTGAGCCTAGCCTGCAGCTTCCTGGGCAAGTGCTGCTCACTGCTGGCTCCTCTGATCCAGGGGTCTCCTCAGCAGCCCTGGTTCCAACTCACAGCCCCATGCATCACCTACCAGGCCTTCCAGCAGGGACTCTGACCCCTGACCCCCATCTGACCTCCCAGCCCTTCCTTTCAAGTATTCATGTAAGCCTCCCTGACCCTGTAGCTCTCACAGTCTGCCACCTGCAAAGCCAGCATGGTGTGGCTGAGGACAAGGTCACCCTCAGCAGGGAGCAGGTCCTGGCCTCCCTTGAACCAGGGCTGGGAACCTCTGGGCCCCTTGCTGGCTGAACAGGGGAAACCATGCCCTGGGCAGTCCTGGGTCAGGAGCCCAGAGCTCTCTCCCACAGGCCCTGCCCTGGAGGGTCTTTCAGGTCTTCATCTCTGCCTCTGAGCTGGGGAAGCTGGGCCTTGTTGATCCCTGGGATCCTGAAACACCCTCCATCCTCTGGGTGCAAAGCCCTGGGCTGCTCCCAGTGGAGCTGCTGGCCTCCCCCTCCTGGCCACAGCTCCTGGGCAGCACCACAAGTGTGCTGCTCTCCTGGCCAAAGTGCAAAGCACCAGCTCTGCCTGCACTGCCCCTCTCTGCCCCTCCCTGTCCTGCACATGGCCTGACATCAGTCAGGGGGCCACATGCCAGGGCCTCACCTGTGCCCTTGACATTGTCCAGCCACAGTCTGCTCCAGCCTGAGTGAGCCCAGCTCCCACCAAGTGTGATGTCACCCACAAAATGGAGCTCTGCGGTCACCAGGTGTGTCTGCCTGGGAGTTGGAGGAAGGTCTATGGGGCACTGATGTCCAAGGTGAGAGCAACAGCACAAACACTCCTCTAACTCTTGCCAGATACGTGCTGTTGGACACAGTGACCACCACTCATGCTGCTGCGTGTGATTTCACATTTGTACCATGGAGTTAATACTGTCCTGGATCATGATTTTGTACATATCTAAAATAAATTAAAGGGTGGTAAATACCAACAGAAAAATCGGCAAAGTTAATCATAATCTCTTAACCCTACTATTTACACCTTTCTAACCCATGACACTCCCATCTGCCCTCAGAGCTGCTCTACCTGGGCCTCCACCCAGAGCTGCTATATAGCAGGAGGACATGCAAATAGGGCCTCCCTCTGCTCATGAAAACCAGCCCACCTGACCCTGCAGCTCTGCACAGGAGCCCAGCCCTGGACTCCCAGCTCAGCCCACTCAGTGATCAGGACTGAACACAGCTGCTCACCATGGAGAGTGTGCTCAGCTGGGTTTTCCTGGTGGCTGTTTTCAAAGGTAATGAATGGAGAACCAGAGATCCTGAGTGTGTGAGTGGACAGCAGTGAGAGGAAGAGTGGATGAGTGACAGTGTCCTGACCAGGCTGCCTCTGTGTTTGCAGGTGTCCAGTGTGAGGTGCAGCTGGTGGAGTCTGGGGGAGGCCTGGTGCAGCCTGGGGGTTCCCTGCGACTCTCCTGTGCAGCCTCTGGATTCACCTTCAGTGATTACTACATGCACTGGGTCCGCCAGGCTCCAGGGAAGGGGCTGGAGTGGGTCTCATACATTAGTACTGGTGGTGGTATCATAAACTACGCTGACTCTGTGAAGGGCCGATTCACCATCTCCAGAGACAACTCCAAGAACACACTGTACCTGCAAATGAGCAGTCTGAGAGCAGAGGACACAGCCACCTATTACTGTGCTAGAGACACAGTGAGGGGACCTCAGTGTGAGCCCAGACACAAACCTCCATGCAGGGCGCCCAGGGCCAGCAGGGGGTGCTCAGCACACAGGAGCTCAGGGTCAGCCTGGAGCAGGACAGAGCAGAGGCAAGGGCTGGATCCTGCCTCTGGGGGCCTCTCTTCTATTTGTTTACACTTTACGTTAGTGAAAGTTATTTACATGGAATTTACTCTGGTGTGTTCATATCTGCAAATGGGGCCTTTGGTCAATTTCCCTCCTCCTTCCTCCTTTCCCTCCCCCCTCCTTCACCCTCCATTCCCTTCCTCCCCTGCTCTACTATCCATTCTATTTTGATGTCCCTGAGTCCCCTTATTTTACTGTACCTTCCACTTCTGAGAGAAAGCCTCAGCCCTTGACTCTCTGAGCCTGAGATATTTCACTTCCCATGATGTTCTCCAATTCCACCAATTTACCAGAAACACTCTCACTTAATTCCTCTTTATGGTGAGTAAAACCCCACTCTGTACACACCCCACATTTTCTTTACCCATCCATCTGGTGACAGGCATCTAGGCTGGGTCCATCTCTTGGGTGCTGTGAGTTTCTGCTATAAACACTTGTGTGGCTGTGTCACTACAGAATGCTTAGTTTACATCCTTAGGACTGTAACAAAACGTGCAATACCTGGTCATGTGGTGGTGTCCTCGTCAGCTTTTTTGCTGCTGTGACTGAAAGGTCTGACCAGAACCACTTAGAGGAGGAAAGGCTGATTTGAGGGCTCACAGTGTCAGAGGTCTCAGTGCATGGACAGCAGGCTCCATTCCTCAGATCTCAAGGTGAGGGTGAACATCATGGTGGAAGACTGTGGAGGAGGGGAGCTGCTCACATGATGATCAGGAAGCAGAGAGAGACCCTCACCAGATACAAATATATACCCCAAAGCCAACCCCCATGCCCCACCTCCTCCAGCCACACCTGCCCACCTTCAGTCACCTCCCAGTTAATCCCTTACAGGGGATTAATTCACTGATGGGTTAAGTTCTCTTACTCAGTCATTTCCACTCTAACCCTGTTGCATTCATACATGGGCTTTTGGGGGGACACCTCACATCCAAACCATAACACTCCACCCTTGGCCCCCAGAAGCTCATGACCACCTCACAATTCCAAATACATTTAGTCCATTCCCAAGATTCCCCATAGTCCCAATAGTTCAAGCCCAGCCCCAAAGTTCAGGTCCAAAGTCTCCTCTGAGCCTCAAGGCAAACCAGCATTGTCAGCTCTAAACATCAAAGCCATTTACAAGAATCCGTTATATAGAGGTACAGACTAAACATCTCCATTCAGAAAAATAGGGCACAGAAGGAAGGGCTGGGGCCAACGCAAGACTGAAATCCAGCTGGGCAGCAAGTCCTGGAGCCCCACGTCCAGGATCTGGGCACAAGGCATGGTGACGTTCCCTCCAAAGTGCTGCTGAAAGCCCAGTCCTTGTCCCAGATGCCAATCCAATAAGAGGACACAGATATGAGAAAAAGGAAAAAGAGGGTTTATTGCTTTTCAGAAAAAAACACAGGGCACTTGGGCTGGGGATGTGGCTCAAGTGGTAGTGCGCTCGCCTGGCATGCGTGCGGCCTGGGTTTGATCCTCAGCACCACATACAAACAAGGATGTTGTGCCCGCTGATAACTAAAAGATAAATATTAAATTTCTCTCTCTCTCTACCTCTCTCTACCTCTCTCTCTTAAAAGAAAGTTTTCTCTCTTTCTCTCTCTCTCTCTCTCTCTCTCTCTCTCTCCTCTCTCTTTAAAAAAACAACAAAAAAAACAACAACAAAAACAAACAAACAAACAACAACAACAAAAAAAAAAACAGGGCACTCTTGTCCCAAAGGTGTGATTCTTCCTGAAAGGACACCTGTAGAGTCCACACAAAGTCCAAGGAGTAGGTCACACATGAGAATGTCACACAGGAGATTTGTGGTCAGTAACAGGAGGCATAGCAACAAGGCTGTCCCTCCAGGAGAGCAGCAGCCTATGGCACTTAGAGAACAGATTTATAGCCCTCAAGATGGATCTCCTGAGCTGCTTAGGAGTTTAGCTGGGGTGGGGTGATCTCAGGGTACTTAGGAGTTTAGCTGGGGTGGGGGGATCTTATGGTACTTAGGAGTTTAACCTGGGGTGGGGTGATCTTAGGGTACTTAGGAGTTTACATGGGGTGAGGGTGATCTCAGGGTACTTAGGAGTTTAAGCTTGGGTGGGGTGATCTTAGGGTACTTAGGAGTTTAAGCTTGGGTGGGGTGATCTTAGGGTACTTAGAAGTTTAAGCTTGGGTGGGGGATCTTAGGGTACTTAGGAGTTTAAGCTGGGTGGAGGTGATCTTAGGGTACTTGGAGTTTAAGCTGGGGTGGGTTTGATTCCTTTTTTTAGCAGACACATGTACTTAGGGAGACTGTGGGGAGCCACTTTGAATGATTTGAGCTCTTCTTCCTGGAGCTGAGAGGCTTTGACCAGTCACTGTGTCTCTTAGTCACCTGGAGATTGCCCAGGTCCAAGAAGTTTGAGGGCATGTCTTCAGACATAGGTGTGTCGCCCCATGAATTGAGTTACATTCACCTGTTCCTTTGTGACATGAACCTTGTGCCCTGTTGGGGCTAGAATGTTCCATGGAAACTCCCTTTGTGTGTCCCCTTCTCTTGCTCTGTCTTTGGGTGTGGCCCTCCTAGATGTCAGTCAACCTGCTGACAGCAGACATCAGGAAGCTGCACTGAACCCCTGACACCTGACCCCTTGCCTCATTTGAATGCCTTGTCCTCAATAAAAGGGTTCAGCACGTTCTCTCTCTCTCTCTCTCTCTCTCTCTCTCTCTCTCTCTCTCTCTCTCTCTCTCCCATTAAGATCAGAGGATCTGTCACAGTACCACCCATAAATATATCTCTGTCTCTTGTGAGATTATTTCTTGCAGCCCAGTTCACCTGGAGTGACCCTGAGTGTTTTAGCTGTGGGGAACATGACAGGAAAGTTAAGCAGCGTTGCCCCAGAGTGGAAACTTTGGAACTGCTAGATAAACAGACATGTAGACCAATGGAACAGAATAGAAGGCACAGAGACAAACCCACACAGTACAGTTATCTCCTACTAGACAAGGTGACACATAAGTTCACTGGAGAAAAGATAACCTCTTCAACAAATGGTGCTGAGGAAAGTGGAAAGCCACCTGTAAAAAAAATAAAATTAAACCCTATCTCACCTGCATGAAACTCAAAATTGATCAAAGACTTAGGCACAGAGATCCTGCACCTACTGGAAGATAAATAGGCCCACATCTTCACCATGTTGGCCTGGGATCTGGCTTTCTCAACAAGACCTCCAAAGCACAAGAAGTAAAGTCAAGAATCAATGAATGGGATGGATTTAAACTAAAAAGCTTCATTTCAGCAAAAGAAACAATAATGGGAAGAGAGAGCCTCCAGATTGGGAGAAAAATGTTACCACATGCACCTCAGAGACAGCATTGATATCTACAATATATAAATAATTCAAAAACCTTAACACCAAAATACAAAAATACAATCAATTAATGGGTTATTGAAATCTACAGCCTCTTTACAGTAGAAGAAATGTATAATTGATCAACCATGATATGAGAAAATGTTCAATATCTCTAGCAATTAGAAAAATGTGAATCAAAACTACTCTAAGATGTCATCTCACCCAGTCAGAATGGAAATCGTCAAGCACACAGGCAACAATAAGTGTTGGCCAGGATGTGGGGAAAAGCGTCACCTGGTGCATCCATCCCTAGTTTTTTAGGAATCTCCATACTGCATTCCAGAGGGATTACACCAATTTGCAGTCCCACCAGCAATGTTTAGTGTGTATATCACCTGAGGAGTGTTTGTGTCACTAGAGGAGTTGCACATCACTAGAGGATTCTGCACATCACTAGAGGATTCTACACATCACTAGAGGTGTGTGCACATCACTAGAGGAGTATGCACATCACTTGAGGAGTGTGCACAGGAGTAAGGTGTCTACATATCATCACAGGAGTGTATGCATCTGTAGAGGAGTGTGCACATTAACAGAGGGTTGTGCTCACTGGTTCTGAGGTCCAACAGCCTCTGCAGGGTGGGGAGAACCAGAGGCCACTGCCATCACATATAAACTGGCTACTACAGCAAGGACAAGGTAATCAACCCCAGCTGCAGGGTAGGACAGGCCTGGTTGAAATGCAGCCTGCACTTCTTGTTTACGAGCTCCTTTTCTGACCAGTTCACCCTCTAAACAGAGAAGATGCAGCTGGCTTCTAATCTGACATGGCACCAATGCTGCCCACAGGGCTGAATGCAGGACCAGGTCTTCCTGGCTCATCCTCGGGGCAGGCTGGTCAGTGTCTTTGGCCTGAGCAGATGTGCTCCTGTGTGGAGGCAGTGTGTAAAACTGAGGCCAGGTTGTGTTCCTCTCCCTCCCAGAACCTGGTAGCCCACTGCTGGTTCTTAAGGACTGCACTGGCTGGCCTTGTCTCCAGGGAGTCTTGGCCAGGAAATGTCTGCTCCTGCAGGACCAATGGCTCACCGAGGATGCCCCAGTGTCCTGCGTGGGAGGTGGGTTGAAGTCCAGGTTATAGACCCTTCCCAAGGATGGCGAGTCTGACCTCAGCTGAGATGGTCTGTAGGTGTTTCCCATGGAGTGTTCAAGTTGACCACTAGATGGGGGTCTCAGGCTTGGTGACCATCAGACACGTGTGCTGTTTAGACTGTCCACTCTTTCCTCCAGCATTTACTCAGGATGGAATCATTGCTTCTCTCATCTTTATGAAAGTAAAATCGACAAAGACAAACCACCCATTTTGGATTCCAGCACGTTTTCCTGTGTTCACCTGGTGTGTCAGCTGCTGGGGGAGGCTGGTCACACCACACCTCGGTGGCCACCTTCATTCCAGGAGTGAGACCCCATAACACTTGTCAGAAATGCAGACATGAAACTTTCCATGGTCATCTGTGATGGTCAGGGGCACATCGCATCTCCAGAGCTGGATCTCCACTGCGGGGACGGTCCTCTCTCCATGTGAAGCAAGTGCAGACCCACCAGGCTTGGTGGAGGCTCCTGCCCATGGGCATGGGGAGGGCAGCTGTGGGATGCCCACTCGGGGCCTGGCACTGCACGTCCAGCTCAGGACCCTGCAAAGGGCAGGCACACACGCTGCAGAGGGAGAGGGGCTCTGAGAACTGGGCAGGCGGGCCAGGGTCTGCCCATGGTCAGTAGCTTCCACTCACAGCAATGTCTATAGATGATGAAGTGAGCCAGGGACAGAGCCAGTGCAGGACGTCCTGTGCTCAGGTTCCCAGGACCCAGCACAATGCTGTCCTTGAAAGAGTCACCACCTGGTGGAGGGGAACCCAGGACAGCAGCATTCAGGACACTGGACATTTCCTCAATGCCGCAGTCTGGCTGGGCACAATTCAGGAGCCACTTGTCAAAAGAAACGAACTTTATTTTTAGAACCACACACACCAAACCACACAGCTCCTCAGGAAAAACCTTCAGAGCCCAACTGCCACCACCGGCTTCCCACAAGCCTCTCCACCTCCCCCACTCCTCCTGCTCTTGAGGCTGATTGGCTGGGTCGCGTGGGCAGAGCCAAAAAAAGTCCCCCAATGAGCAGATCCGTGGTCTGAAAGGGCAGGGAAATAGCCCAATGAGCATCACCACAGAGGAGCCAATCAGTTGGCAGCTAGAAGTTTGCTGGCAGCTGGAAGTTTGCTGGGGCCGCTTCAGCTGTGGCTCTCAACACCTCAATATGATTTTCCCAGTCCCTGACCACAGGTGCCTGTCCTCATGTTTGTGTGTTTGGAATTGTTCCTACCTTTCTGATTCCTGGGGGTGTCTGAGGGGTGGGCATGCAGCCTTCCTGCAGCATCTGGCAGAATGTGGCGGTGAGGCCAATGGCCCTTGCACAGGCACCAGCAGGTACTTTTGATACCAGGTCTCCTTGCTCACAGGAGATCTTGTCAGTGTTTCCAAACATTCATTGGTAAGTTTTCAGGGGCCTTCTGTGTCCATCAACAGACTTTCCAGATCGCTGGCAAATATGTCATAATGACACCTCATGACCCTGTATTTCTGTGCATGGGTTACAATGTCTCCCTTTATATCTCCCCCTTTCTCTGATTTTATTTATTTGCACTTTCTGTCCTGTTTTCTTGATTAGTCTCACCAAAGATCTGTCCATTTTATTTATCTTTAAAATTGAAAGCTCTTTTCATTGATATTCTGTAGATTTTATTCTCTGTTTCATTTATGTCCACTTTAGCTTTGCTTTTCCTTCCCTCCTGGTACCTGTAGCTTGGTTCCTTCTTGCCTTCTAGCTGGGTGAGCTGGGGCAGCTATCTGTCCTGAGTCTCTGTGTCCTGAGCCGAGGCCCTGACCACTCTGACCTTCCCCTGGTGCTCCTTGCTCTTTCCTGCAGGTGTTTCTAGGCTGAGCTTCCACTGTGGTCTGCTCCAAGCACCCTCACAGTTCTTGCTATTTCCTCCTTATGGCTTGGGTGTTCCAGTTATGTGCACACCCCCTACATAGGTGCACACCCCCCAAATAGGTGCACACTCCCCTACTGAGGTGCACACTCCTCTACAGAGGTGCACTCTCCTCTACAGAGGTGCACACTCCCCTACAGAGGTGCACACTCCCCTACAGAGGTACACACACCCTACAGAGGGGCACACTCCCCTACAGAGGGGCACACTCCTCTACAGAGGTGCACACACCCCTACAGAGGTGCACACTCCCCTACTGAGGTACACACTTCCTACAGAGGGGCACACTCCCCTACAGAGGTGAACACTTCCTACAGAGGTGCACCCTTCCTATAGAAGGGCACACTACACTACAGAGGTGCAAACTCCCCTACAGAGGTGCACACTTCCTACTGAGGTGCACACTCCCCTACAGAGGTGCACACTCCCCTACAGAGGTTCACACTGCCTACTGAGGTGCACACTCCCCTACAGAGGTTCACACCACCTCCTGAGGTGCACACTCCCCTACAGAGGTGTACACTCCCCTACAGAGGTGCACACTCCTCTACAGAGGTACACACTCCCCTACAGAGGTGCACACTCCCATACAGAGGTGCATACTCCCCTACAGATGTGCACACCCCATACAGAGGTGAACACTCCCCTACAGAGGTGCACACTCCCCTACAGTGGTGCACACTCCTCTACAGAGGTGCACACTCCTCTACAGATGTGTACATTCCCCTACTGAGGTGCACACTCCCATACTGAAGTGCACACTCCCCTACTGAAGTGCATCATGTAGACCCCTCCTGGTTTTGTATACAATTCACAGTTTCCAACCCAAATGTCCAAGACCTATCTCAGAAACGCTGAAGGAAAGCCCTAAGCCTGCTCATAATGTAGATAAATATATGAATTAGCGTGCACGTTGGTGTATGTGAGCTGTCTGTCCCTCACAGAGAGGCTCTGTGACACACACACCCCACACCCAGGCCCCCTAAAACCAGACATGTCCACTCCTCATGCAGCTGTGTGGCCTGTGGATAGGGGTGGCCTGAGCAAGATCTCAGAGAAAATGGGGCTCCCTTGGCAACAACTCAGGAGGGAGGGTGGTCAGCCCTGCACTGATTGTGGGAGCTTCAGGTCGGCTCTGCCACTGGCCTCAAGTCCATGACAACACCCAGTGCCCAGGTCCACTCTGACTCCATCTTGATGTGAGGTGACCCCGAGCCTGAGAAGCCCCAGGACACCTGGTTGCTTGGGGGAAGCAGCTTGGAGCCTGCCTGGGTTTCCAGCCCCTGTGGCTGCATTGCAGGGTCACAGACAGGGACACCTGGGCTCTGTCTCTGCTCATGGCAGTGCCCAGCCTGTCCTGAGAGTCCAGCCCCAGTCTGGGTGAGCATGAGCAGTGGCAATTTTTATATCCCAGATTGTCCTAAGCTACTCCTGGTTCATTCCAGAAAGTTAATTCTTTTTTTGTTTTTCCAAAAGATGTTCATTGGCAGTTAAAACACTGATTTTTATATGCTAAACTTATAAGTCCCTCATTTAGTCTTTTATATTTTATATCAATGCAAGACATTTCTGCACCAATCAACAATACTTCTATATTTTAAATATTTTATTTGAGCAGTGTAATTATATATAATTATGTGGTTTACGTTGGTATATCCAAAATTCAAAATGCATACACAACATTTGGTAGAAGAGTCATTTTTTCCTGCCTGTGTTTTCTCTATGAAATTTCTCTACCTGTCATAATCTTCTCAAATTATTAACTATTTTTCTTTATACCAAATACATATATAATAACTTTTATTTACCTTATGTTTCTAATATCTTTATATGTCTGATTAATAATCATATTTTGTACAATATTTTCTTCATTAGTGAACACAAATGATATTAGTTCTGATAAACAGAATTTTCCCAACTATTTATTTCCCAGTGGATTAGTTTCTGTCTCCTGTGTCTCACTGAATCCTTTGGACTTGCTCTGGGGGCCTCATTAAGCTCCTTCCTGGCCCAGGTGGATACTGGGATCACTTTCCCTAAACAAGACACCCCTCATTGCATACAGTCTGTATTTGATTGATTAAACTTGCTTTATTTTGGAAAACAGGCACCGAGGATAGAATTCAGGGGGACCTTGACCACTAGGCCACATCCCCCACTGTTCTGTATTTTATTTAGAGATGGGGACTTACTGAGGTTTTAGTGCCTCACTGTTGCTGAGGCAGGCTTTTAATTTGAGATCCTCCTGCCTCAGCCTCCTGAGCCCCTGGGAGAACAGGTGTGCACCACTGTACCCAGCTTATGCCTGGTTTTATAAGTATAAAATTAGGATTTAGATCCATAAATTAGATTTAGAGATTTGACAGTTTAATACATTTTGAAGGATGTGGGTGAGAAATGAGGTGTTCTATGCAGTGGTCTTTCTCATGTGAAGGTGTTTCATCATCAACATCAATAAGAATGTCAGCATCTCTCCATCAGACAACAGCTGGCCATTCCAGCTGTATTTTCACACTTACACTGAAACCTAGCTCTAGTGAGGCAGAGGACAGCACCCTGACACAGGGGTGCCAGGCGCCATGGTGGATTCCAGGCTGTGCACACCCAGCTGCCCATCACCTGTCCCTCCTGGGTGTGGGAAGCCACCAGCTGCTCTGCCCCAGTCACTGTGAAGCACAGCCTGGCTGTGGGCCACAGGTGCCCTGTGAGCTGCAGAGCCCCAAGACAAGGCTCTCTTTGCATGTGGCCCTCACCACCCACCCTCACCCTCACCCTTCCTGCACCTTCCCATCTCCAGGGGCCACTGTCCTCTCTCTTTCTAGGACCTGATGCAGCAGCTTCCCCACATGAGTGATGGTGTGGTGATGGTCTCCCTCTTCCTGACCCATTTCAGCTAGGTCCATGTGCTCCAGGGCCATGCCCAGGGCCAAAAGGGCAGGATGCCATTCTTTTTGGCAAATTACCTTCTTTCTCTGTGGACAGCATATTATCTACATCTCCATTAGGGGACACACGGTGATCATGAAAAGTGCTTCAACACTCATGGGACTGGAGTTACGGTCAGGCCTCTTGGACACATGTCCCACCTGATGTGCACACTGGACAGAGGTCCTCTCCTTAAGCTGTAGACTGACTCACCCAATGTCTCGGCTGACCTCAGGTTGGTCTCATGTCAGGTGTTGGGGCCTTCGTGGTCATGCTCCCAGGGTCCACTACCCATGCATAAGGACACTTTGTAGTGGTCACATTCTGACCATGTGCTGCCTGAGTTGAGGCCTACCCAGAGAATCCTCTGTAATGCATCCTCTAGAGGAAGAGCCACCCCCACATTCTGGCACCCTGTGTGCCTGCAGAGTTAACACCATGGGTGCTGCCAGTTCAGCTCTTGGGTGACTCTTCCAGCTCCTGGATCAGAGCTGACACAGAAACACCCTTTGCCCAGTCCCAGGGCTGTGTCCACCTCTTTAGATGTTCACTATGACTACCACAGGTCCTAGCACCAGTGTGCTGAGTCCAGTCTGTGCTGCTCTGAGCAGCTCCTGAGGCTGAGGGTTCACAAGGAGAGAGCTGTGTTGCAGCAGGTTCTGGAGACCAGGGTGCAAACACCCAGGTGCTGCTCCTGACCAGGGCTCCTGAGGCTGCAGTACCACATGGCAGGAGGCAGGAGGCAGAGAGAGGAGATGGGGCTGGACCCCTGAGTGGTGCTGGGGTCATCCTGAGGGCTCAGCCTGCCATGAATGGCCTCTACCTGCCCTTGGAGAATCCAGGTGGACAGGCCCAGGGTGTCAGTTGTTCTGTCCATTCTGGGGTCATGTGGGCATGGAAAGGGCGACAGGGCAGCAGCATTCAGGGCATATGGCTGTGCTTCAGGAGGACCCCAGACACTGCTCCAGACAGAGGCCCTTCTTCCCCCAGGTCTGACTGCACACAAGGAGGAGGGAGGCCTACATCACAGATGACAGATTAGATAGATAGATAGATAGATAGATAGATAGATAGATAGATATATAGAAACACTCATAAATACTGAAATAGGATAAACCAATCCTCACCCTCAACACAACAACAAATCCATGAAGACACTGGCTGCTCCTACTCCCAGGCCCCTCACAAGATGGGGCTACTCCTGGCCCTGTGGACTCAGCCCATGACAACGGAAAGTGAGGACAGAGCCTGGGTTTCTCCCTGCCCACACTAGGGCCCTGTGCCCACCACAGTTGGCAGCAGCATGTGGACCTGAGGGCTCTGTGCCAACTGGATGCTCCTGAGCTGAAGGAGGCCCTCACAGGGAGGCACAGCCTTCCCCCTGTAGGGAGCCTCTGAGGCCCTCAGCTGGACGCCTCCCTGGAGAGCAGGTGGCAGCAGAGGGGAGAAGACACACAGCACATTTCCAATGCAGGACGGTTCTGAGGACCTCACAGGTGTGTGCACCTGGGAGCTGGAGGAGGGTCAGGGCAGCAGTCATGTACAGGTTGAGAGCAAAAGACCAGGTAACCAGTCACTCTTGCCACACATGAGCTGTTGGACACAGTGAACCAGCACTCAGGCTTCTGTGTGATTTTACATCTGCACCAGGGAGTTAGCACAGACACCTCCACCATATGATCTATTTATTATTACTAAATAAATTAAAATAAGAGAAAATAAAATCAAAATAAAAGAAATTCTCCCCTCCTGACTGCTCCTCTGTCCACCATGCTGCCCATGACACTCCCATCTGCCCTCAGAGCTGCTCTACCTGGGCCTCCACCCAGAGCTGCTATATAGCAGGAGCACATGCAAATAGGGCCTCCCTCTGCTCATGAAAACCAGCCCACCTGACCCTGCAGCTCTGCACAGGAGCCCAGCCCTGGACTCCCAGCTCAGCCCACTCAGGGATCAGGACTGAACACAGCTGCTCACCATGGAGAGTGTGCTCAGCTGGGTTTTCCTGGTGGCTGTTTTCAAAGGTAATGAATGGAGAACCAGAGATCCTGAGTGTGTGAGTGGACAGCAGTGAGAGGAAGAGTGGATGAGTGCCAGTGTCCTGACCAGGCTGCCTCTGTGTTTGCAGGTGTCCAGTGTGAGGTGCAGCTGGTGGAGTCTGGGGGAGGCCTGGTGCAGCCTGGGGGTTCCCTGCGACTCTCCTGTGCAGCCTCTGGATTCACGTTCAGTAATTACTACATGCACTGGGTCCGCCAGGCTCCAGGGAAGGGGCTGGAGTGGGTCTCATACATTAGTGGTGGTAGCAGTGACATAAACTATGCCAACGCTGTGAAGGGCCGATTCACCATCTCCAGAGACAACTCCAAGAACACCCTGTACCTGCAAATGAGCAGTCTGAGAGTCGAGGACACAGCCACCTATTACTGTGCTAGAGACACAGTGAGGGGACCTCAGTGTGAGCCCAGACACAAACCTCCTGCAGGGTGGCCAGGGCCAGCAGGGGGCGCTCAGCACACAGGAGCTCAGGTCACCCAGGAGCAGGTGCAGAGGGAGGAGGGAGCAGCTCAGCTCAGGCCCTGAGGTCCCTGCCCACCCAGCACCTCCTGACTCCACCTTGCCTGCAGATACTCAAGGTCCCTCCTCTGCCAGACCCCCTGTGAGGTGATTCTTCTCTAGGTCTTGCTTGTCTGGAATTCTCTCAGCACAGACCAGGCAATTTTGCAGATGGAGATGAATTTTCAGGGACGTTTCCTGAACAGCACCTTTAAAGTGAACTGTATGGATCTTTCATTTCCTTATTGGGGATTGAATCCAGGGTGCTCCACCTTGATGTCCATTCTAGGTTTTATGTGTCTTATTTGGAGACAGGTTCTCCCAAAGATGCCCAGGCTGACCTTGAAGTTATGATTCTCCTCCCTCAGCCCGAAATGTCCCTGGGGCTACAGGTGAGCTCCCCACACCTGCTGAACTTTACACACTCCTGATGCCATGTCTCACTCCCTGTCTGTTCAGGTGATTCCTAGTCCCCTTCCCATGATTCCTTCCCTTTCCCCCTCCACCCAGTGACCTACCTGTGCTGGATCAGGTCACAGAACACAGTTCTCCCTGGAGCCCACCTACTGCCAGAACTTTCCACCCCTGGGGACCATGTGCAATGTCTGGAGGGAGTTGTTTTCACATGTGAAGTAGGGATTTTCCGGGCTTCTCATTTTTATTGACCAATGAGGCTGCCACACCTCCAACCATCACAGGACAGCACCCACAGCAAGGAATTATCTGACATGAATATCTATGGACTAAACAGAAAAAGGGTGACAGAAAACCATAAACTTTATTGAAATGTACAGAAATGTGTGTATTCAGAGTGAAACTTGGTGTGTGTGAGCTGTCTGTCCCTCATGATGAGGCTCTGTGACACCACACCCAGGGCTCCATATGGTGGACACACCCACTCCTCATGCAGCTGTGCATGGCCTGTGGACAGGGGTGACCTAAGCAAGGTCTTCAAGAGAAAGGGGCACCCTGGGCAAGGACCCAGTGGGAAGGATGGTCAGCTATTCAGCTCAGCTCTGCCACTGGCCTCAGGCCCCAGAAGAAATGCTGTGCCCAGGACCACTCTGACCCCATCTCACTATGAGCTGACCCTGAGCCTGAGAAGCCCCAGGACACCTGGCTGCTGGGGAGAGGCAGCGTGGAGCCTGCCTGGGTTTCCAGCCCCTGTGGCTGCATTGCAGGGTGACAGACAGGGACACCTGGGCTCTGTCCCTGCTCACATCAGTGCCCACCCTGTCCTGAGGGTCTGCTCCAGTCTGGGTGAGGATGAGCAGTGGCAATGTTTACATCCCAGATGGTCCTAAGAACACAGCAGCTGTGGGAAGACATGAAACCACCAGTCCCCTTTGATTTCAGCACTGACACCATCAGTCAGCACACTGGTGTTTTACTTTCATTTTAATACACTTTTAGCTGTAGGTGGGCACAATGCCTTATTTTACTGGTTTATTTCCCGGGTGCTGAGGATCAGACCAGGCCTCCCACAAGGGCTCTGCACTGGGCCTCAACCCAGCCCCACACACTCCTACTGCTGTTGTGATACATTGGTTTTTCTTGACACTCCCTGGGTCTCTTCCTGAGGACTCCCAGTGCCAATGGTCACACAGGACAGTGGGGCTCCTCTGACATGGTCACAGCAGGTGGGACATGGTGGCTGCACTCTTTCCCCAGGGCTTCCTCCTTCCTCCACCCTCCCCTCCCCCACCCCTCCCTCTTCTCTCCTAGTTTTCTGGTATTTATTTATCTTCTCTATTTAGTGCCACTCACCTTCTGAGTTGGTCCACACACAGTTGGATCCCCTTGTCTGACCACCTGTCCTGGAGGGTGGGGAACTGCCTTTCTCCTTCACAGTGGCTCAGCTGCACCAGGGTGAGACTGTGGGTCTGCGAGGGCAACTGACCACCACCTGCACCTGTGACCTGTGTAGAGATGTGGCTTGAACCCCCTCCTTCTGGGAGTCCCTGTCCCTGTGCTGTGCTTTGGGGCAGAGTGCTGGGACATCACTCCCTCCAATCCTCCTGAGACCCAGTCCCCAGCCCTGTCCATCACACTCTGTCTCCCACAGGTCTGTCTGTCCATTCAGATGGAAGTGCCCGTTGATCTTATCCACACGTAGACCTCCAGCCAGGACCCAGTGTCTCTCCTACTCCCAGAAAGGGGCTGGGCCTGGGCTCCAAAGACCCAGTGAAGAGTGCACCTAAGTGGCTGTCCAGTCTTGGACACTCAAAAGCACGTCCTCCTGTGCAGGAGAAATAATAAGAAGGGGAGAGTGGAGGGGATTCTGAAGTGAAGTGTGGTGAGCAGAGGTGCCCTGGAGGGTGTCCACGCCTGCCCATTGAGTCCCTTCAACTCCAGCCTCTCCCAGCTCTGGCACCTGTGCTGGGAAGGTCAAGTACTGCATGGGGGTTGCAGGCCCTCTCCAGCCAGGACCCTGGGCTTTCCCTGGTAAGCACAGCCCAGCTCCCCTGAGGTCAATGTCTGCTGGGCTGAGGTCTGTTACTGACCCTGCTTCTCCAGGCCTGGGGGGAAGTGTCCCTCCTCCTCTGAGGGAGGGCTTGTCCTCCCCGTGGTCCGTGCACCCCAGACCAGCTGCAGTCTGTCTCCTGAGCCAACCTTCTTTACTCTGGGAGCCAGTGCTTTCAGCTTTCTCTGAACATCAGCTCACGAGGTGCCACCTGCCTTTCCTGTGGCCCTGCCTCAGTGCCTGCTGCTCAACTGCTGAGCTCCTTCTCTCCTGGGACCTGCTGCAGCTCCGTGGGATCCCCTCAGCTGCCTTCTCCATTCCTGCTACCTCATTTTCAAGTCCAACTTATTGTCTGGGAAAGACTTAGTTCCCTGTTCTCTGTGTTTGCATTTTACAGAGGAGCTGTCCATATGATTAACTGACCATGTTCTCATCAAGTGCTTCACACTAAAACATGGTGATTGACACCTACATAAGAAGGCCCTGGGAATCCCAAATTGTGTGCAGACCCCTCCCTTTGCTTTACACGTGCAAGGAGAGTCCACAGCCTCCATGGATTAGTGCAACTGTGCAAAGGTAACATGAAGTCTAAATACCAGTTTCAGATTTCTAATGCAATAGTGCCCAACCCTGGGTGCAGTAGTTCCTGATGCCACAGATTCGGGATTTGAAATTTCCATTCTGGCTCAGTGTGGTGAGGAGAATGTAATACTGACTCAACAGTTCACATATGAATGATGGGTGAACTTGCTGATGCTCTTGGCACGCACACCCTGGGGAGGCTTGAGGCCCGGAGTGTACTGCACAGCGAGCTGAGGTCACCCACTCCTCTCTCAGCTTTCTTCCTGCCCTTCAGGGGCAATTTAGTGTAGGAATTCCACATTTTTTCTACGTTGGCAAGTTGGCACTTACATTAGACCCAGGGATGTTGGTATAGTGCCCTTTGTCCTTCCGCAGTGTTAGAAGGAGGGAACATTCTAAGAGGGTGAATATGTGAGTAAAGGTGATTTTCTGGTATTGCAGTGTTGGCCATGAGCTCAGGGTGAATGAGTCACAAATTTGATCTTACAGAAAGAGGCAGAGAAATCAGCTGATCTGAGCCTGAGGGTGCTCTGGGAACTGGACACTGACCCTAACTGGGCATGTGACCCTGGTGACATCTGGACTGACCAGATTATTGGATTCCTCCAGTGAAAATACAGAAGTGCCACTAATGGTGTCTATTGGAGTTGAGGCTGAAGTGTGCACAGCCAGGCTGCTCAGGGTGAGGAGATGAGAAACCTTCCCTGGATGGAGCTGCTGGTCTCACACATGCCAGAAGGTGAGGCAGGTGCGAAGGCTGAGCCTGGGGCTCAAGCACCTTCTGGGGACAGGAGAATGTGGCAGGATTTTTTCTAATTTCTTGCAAGTACTGCATAGGAGGTGGTAGGAGACGGAGCAGGCTGTGAGTTTACATGGAACTGACTAGTATACAAGGACCCCTATGACCCAAGGTGTGATTTCAGGGATGAACGTGTGGCCAGAGGCCAGCAGGAACCAGCCCTGTGTGTCCCTGGGGGCAGCAGGTTAGCACCCAGTAACTGAATGTCTGCAGTGACCTTGAGGATTGGAAGTCCCCACATAAGGGGTTGGACTGCACAGTGTTGTGGGTGTTACACTCACACAAGAGGCAGAAACCATCTTTCTTCCCTTCATTTTTTCATGAAATACACACAGAAGTTTATTGATCTCTCTCAGAACTCATGTGTCACCATCCTGCTGATGGACAGCTCAGTGGTTTTCTCTGAAGGACACTTTCCTGGTGCCTGGGTGGACAGTTCAGGATGTGTCCTCTCCTGCACACATCTGTGGATGCACTAGTCAGGTGGACAGGCCACATCAGAGAGTGGAGGGAGGGGAGTGTGCACAGAGCAGGCAGCTCTGTCCTCCTGAGGCCCATGACTCTCCTCTCTGCTGTGTCATCCCAGGGCTTTCTCTGACCCCGACTCTCAGCAAGGTGAGCACCTGAGCTGTGCTTGAGAAACATCAGTACTCACTGGTCCAGGATGTGATGGACAAGGGCCTCAGCGCTGCCACCTGGTTCCATCATTGGGAGGAGCAATCTCGACCTCCACCCCATTCTGAAGGAACCACTCTTCACCACAGCAGGATACAGCACACACCTGTGCCCTCAGCAGGAGCAGGGGAGCCTGAGTAATCATGGAATACTACTCAGACAGGAACAATGGAGGGCTCTCATTTGGGACAACACAGGTGACCCCGAGGACACTGCACTCATTGACATAAGCCAGGCACAGAAAGACAGGAACCATTGCCCAAATTATAGCTCTGATCTAAAGTTTCTCAGAGGTGCACAGAGGAGAAGGAGGCTAGCAGGGCCTGGGGCAATAGGCCTGGGAGAGGCTGGTCAGAGTGGGGCTCACTTCTGATGAGCAGGAGGAGAACCTCCAAGACAGCTGCTCAGCAGGAGACTCTGGTGAGTCCCACCTACTGTGCACCTGCAGCAGTGCTGAGAGAGCAGGCTTTGATTTCTCACCATGGAATGGTGGAAGTCAGAGCTGCAGCACCTGCTAATACCTGGATCAGCCTTTCCACCACGGGTGCCCATCGGGAACCTTCATCCTAGGTAAAGGGACCCCAGGGGCCCTGCTCTGCCCCCTGTGGGCTTTATTAGAATTATATTTAAATAGTGATGGCAGCAGACACTGAGACCCAGGGTTTAGTGCCCTCCTTGTTTGCAGTGTTCTCTTTGGAGCATGGTGAATGCGTTAACTCAGAGAACATGGCCATGACCTCAGGTCAGAAGATTGAGCTTCATAAGATTGTGGAGTTAATAGTTGACAGAAGGAGGCACATGAGGTCCATTAGCATGATGGGCTTCTCCCACCTGTCAAGTGGAGCACTGAAGTGTCCCTGCTGCTGTGGAGACAGTGTGGGCACAGAGGGCCTGGGCTAAGGAGCTGTCCAGGCCACCCCTCCACAGGGCTCTGACATGGCCCTTAAGGTCATGACTCACAGTGTCCTAGTAATACAACCAGGAAGCACTGAGGTGGTGCCTGGGTTGTGGGGCGCTGTGGGAACTGATGAGGGGAAGGACACAGCACCTCGGGGCCCTGGCTCAGTCTCTGCACTGAGCACATGAGGTCTGGTTTCCCTTGATGGACCCTGACCTCACAGGGGAGCCAGCAGAGGGCAGCACCTGGGGCTCAGGAGAGGAGAGGTCCCAGGAGAGTGCCCACCTGCAGGAGGACCCTCCTCAGGCAGCACACTGAGCTCTGCCCAGGAACGGGCTGGGCACCAGGAGCATGGCTCATGCTGCTCAGGAAAGGACCCCACAGGTACCATGGAGATGTGCAGAGATAAGACAAGGACTGGGCACTGCGGCTGGTCAGACGTTCCCTTACTCCAAAGAGCAGGGTCTTCTCATAAGCCCACTGCTGAGAGGGACCCTCGGTTTTGTTGGCAGCATTTTGACTGCTCAGCTGTGCACCCCATCTTCCCTGGGGCAGGAGTGTCCCCAACATTCCCTCCACCCTCCCTCCTGAGGATGATGGAGAATGGGCACTGCTCCTGGGACCAGAGCAGGGCTGGCCCCTGGGTCTGCAGACACATTTCCCAGTGAGACGTGTGGGGAGGATGGGGCTGGAATCTGACAGGCAGGTGGTGTCACTGCTGAGGGTCCAGACAGCAGAATCCTGGGCCTGGGCTGCTCTACACTGCCACCTCCGTCCAGCACAGGCAGCTGAACTGAAGTCACTGTGTGAATTTGGGGTGACACAAAGTACCACACAGACACAGAATACCTTTCATAAGCTTCATGATGGCTTTCTCCATCTCCCAGCCTCAGGCTCCCCAAAAGGGGGACACAAGAAGGTCAGAGAGGCTGACAGGAGAGAGGGGCCATGTTCAGAAGTGGGCTTTTATTTTGGGTGATGCTGTGTCTTAGAATTTTCTATCTGAAAAAGGCAGAAGGGTAGGATTACAAAGGAACAGGTGAGTGTGACTCAACCCCAGCAGGTGACACCTACTCCTGGAGCCACACCCTGTTATCCCAGCTGGGGGAGCACCCAAGTTACTGGACCTGGCACTACCCTGCCCGACTGAATGCAATAACTGTTCAGAACCTGGAGCATCAGGACTTAAGTAGGTTCATCAAGGGTGGCTTCCCTCACTAATGGCTCTCCTCACCTGGGACCTACACTGAGCTGATCCCTTGGAATCCAGGGAAGCCTCTGCAGATGAAGAGGGAGCTGGACATAGAGAGGGAGTCACATGTCAGTGCACAGCTCCTCTGGGGACAGCCACATAGACAGTCTGTCTCCTCCTCTTCCCAAATGCTCTCCATCACATGTTGCATCCAGTCTCCCTGCTGGTGCTGATGTGTCCTGGATTACAGGACATTTAGAAGATGAGGAAGGCTACAGCTATGTCACACAACCAACATGACAGTGTCACAAGATCTCCAGGAACAGAAGGACCATGTCACAGTAGCAGACAGTGGGAGAAAAAGCAGTGTGCTGGACTCAGAAATGAGCACTCAGCACCCAGAGCCTGAATGAGTGTGGTGAGTGAGACTGGGCACCAGGAAGGGAGCAGGGTCCTGAGGAAGGGGCTGGGCTCAGGAGGGTGGGCTCCCCCTCTGACAGCCTTCCAGCTCCCCTGAAACCACCTGCTCTCCTCTCACAGGTAAAGCTCCACCTGGGTTCCAGACAGGGACACAGCTCAGGAGCACAGAGGACCTGGGCAGCCTGACCCCAGCCTCTCCAGATATCAGAAGAGCCTCACCCACATGCAAATCCCTCCTCCTGCTCTGGGTTCAAAGGCCCTCTGGGCTGTGGGAGCTCCCAGCTCTCTGCTCAGACAGGGCTGAGGTCTCTGGGAAGGCAGGTGTGGTCTAGAAGATGAGGCTGCTGGGTCTTGTCCTGTGCCTGGTCACAGCTCTCCAAGGTGAGTGTCCCCAGTGTCAGACCTGGGTCCATGGGGAGGTTGTGACTACAGGTGACTAACAGAATGTGACTGTCCTTGTCCCCAGGTGTCCTGTGCCAGGTGCAGCTGAAGGAGTCAGGACCTGGCCTGGTGAAGCCCTCACAGACCCTGTCCCTCACCTGTGCTGTCTCTGGATTCTCCATCACAACCAGTGGTTATGACTGGAGCTGGATTCGTCAGTCCCCAGGGAAGGGGCTGGAGTGGATAGGGTACATATCTAGTGGTGGTAGCACTAACTACAGCCCATCCCTCAAGAGCCGAGTGTCCATCTCCAGAGACACGTCCAAGAACCAGTTCTCCCTGCAGCTGAGCTCCCTGACCACTGAGGACACAGCCACCTATTACTGTGCCAGAGACACAGTGAGGGGACCTCACTGTGAGCCCAGACACAAACCTCCCTGCTGCTCACCCAGGGCCATCAGGGGGCGCTCTGCACACAGGAGTCAGGTCAGCCCAGAATCAGCTGCAGATGTGAGTTGGGACAGGTTTCCTCCATCTAGAGGCCTGTCCATGTACCAGCTTCCCAGGGGATCTCTGTGGCCTTGTGGTCTCTACTTATCTCTGATGTATCTGAAGATAATCGTTCTGTTTTTGTCATATTCTTTTTCTTTTGAAATAGTGCATCTTACATATATTTATTATAGGTTTTCATTTTGACATAGTCACATATATTCATTGTCTATAAAACCTCTATTGCTCTCATATAACCTCCTTTTAAATTTTCCTCCTTCTCCCCATTATTTAACTGACCTTTCTTCCATGAGTTTCTAATTTTCATTAAATTTACACTATTTGTGTGTGTGTGTGTGTGTGTGTGTGTGTGTGTGAAACTCACAGTGGTTCACTCCCACAGGTGCAGGACTCCCACGTGGGCAGAATTGACCAATAATATCTGCTCAGCTCACTCCTGGCCCCTCCCTTCTCCTGTCCCTCCTCCCTCACCCTTAGTCACTTCCTGATCCCCACTGACCTCTTCTATGCTCTTGGGGTTCCCCTTCCTTTATCTCCCTTATTTGTGGCAGCTCCCACAGAGGACAGCCAACACTCACCTGACTCCCTGAGCCTCTCTCATTCCTCTTCCCTAATGTCCTCCAGCTCCATCCACTCACCATCATCTCACTCCTCCTATTGGCTGAGCAGAGCTGCAGTGTTGGTACATGACCCACATTTCCTTTATCCATCCACTAGTGAAGGGCACCTGGGCTGGTTGCATAACCTGGTCTTGGGAATTGCACTGTATAAACCCTGCAGTGGCCGTGTCCCTGCACTGTGCTGACTTGGGTCTTTGGGGTAAATACCAAGCAGCAGGAGAGCTGGGTCCCACGGTGGCTTCCTCCCTGTTGTTCTGAGGGTCTCCACCTGCCCTCCTCAGGGTGGTTCTCATCTGCTGTCCACCAACAAGGTGTGAGGGTCCTCTCCCCAGGTTTCCTCCAGCACCTGTTATTACTTGTGTTCTTGATCACTGCCATTCTGGTGAAGTGAGAAGGAACCTCATTGTCACTGTCATTGGAATTTCCCTAATTGTTAGAGATATGAGCTTTTATTCACATATTCATTGTTCATTTGTCTTTCTTCTATTGAGAAGTGTCTGGTTAGTTATTTGTCATCTAATAAGTGGATCATTTGTTTGGGGAGGTGAAGGTTTTTGAGCTCTTTATATATTCTGGTTACTACTCCCTGCCTGAGAAGTGGGGCAGAGGGTTTACCCAATCTCTAGGCTCTCTCCCTGCACTTACTTGTCTCCTGTGCTGTGCAGAACCTTCTGCAGGCCCTGCCTTCCCACTGACATCCTTGATCTTTTTCTGGTTGGTTTATTCTCTCATATTCTGACTCTGCATGTTCACATCATTCACCAACAAACATGGGTAGTTTCATCCTTCCTGACTTGGATGACATTCTCCAACATTCTTACTAGCTAAACCCCTGGCTAGGTTCCAGCCCTTTGTGGAAGAGGAAGGCTGAGGGTCCTTCCTTGCCCAGAACAGGTCTCAGTGTAGAGCACTCAGGGTCTCCCACTGAAGTGGATTTGCTGTGTGTTTTTCACAAATGACCCTCACTGTGCTGTTCTGCCTCTGAGTAACTTGTTGGTTACTTTCATCATGGAAAGTGCTGGATTTCGCCCAGTGGTATATTCTAGGTTAGTTGAGATGCTCTTGTGACATTGGCCTCTGCTGTGCTGAGGAGGGAACCACAGTGGGCTGCTCCTTTAGCTGTCCCTGCACCCCAGGCAGGTGGCCCCTGTCAAGGTGTGGCTCTCTCACTGTGCCCTGCCCTTCAGCTCCAGCCTGCCAGGACTTCTCTGCAGAGTTCCAGCCCCTAGTTCATCATGGCTGTTGGACTGCAGTTGGCCTCACTGTGGTCATCTGGGTTTTGGACCAGCCTGTGTCTGGCCTCCTAAGGTGGTTTCCCATCAGTTCTCCTCTCATGTGTTGCAGGACCATCCCGAGGTCCCCTGCCCTGACTCTGCTCCTCCATTCATTGTTAGTCACCATCAGTCCCTCCTGCCATGTCTCTGTGCCTGCTGTTTACTTCTCCCAGGTGCAGTCCTGGCAGACCTGGTGGGACCTGGGCCATCCCCCTGTCCTGTAGCTGGCTGTGACATCATGGCTGTGGGCAGGGGGGCAGAAGGGAAGCCGTGGGCAGGGTGAGCTCTCTGGGGAAAGGCAGGTGAGGACGTGGACTGGACCTGAGTGCTGCTGGGCAGGCTGTCTGCATGGCCACCCTGACACACTCAGGCAGGAGTGGGGGCTGGGCCTCAGGACTGTGTCCTCTGCAGCTCTCCTCTGACTGCAGCTGCCCAGCCAGGCCCTGTAGGGTGAGCTTCCTACATGGAGGGCATCTGTGGTCATGGGATGCCATGTGCTCACAGAACCACCAGCTGATGCTCAGTCACAGACCTGGAGATTGTGGTGTGGCAGGTGGACCTCAGATCCCTGACTGGGATCAATGTTATGATTCTAAAAATACAAAGAAAATGCCAGTACCAGCTTTGAGATTCTAGGAGGTGTTTGGTGTCACAGGGAATCACCTGCCCTGGGAGTGGGGCATCAGAGAAATCTAGGAATACATGAGGTGGTTTTCTTTTACTTGGGGAATTTCTGGGTTAAATCATGGCTATGAAGCAGGCCATCTTCACAGGAGAAAGCTCATTTGCAACAAATAGTGGAACTTTTGAGTCTTCAATCATGATTTTGGGGAAAGGCAGTGAAGGCCTGCTCACAGGCAGCAGCTCTTACTCTCTCACTGCTTCCCAGGACTCCCTGGGCCTCCCTGGCAGCAGCTCAGATGGGGAGGACGTGGGAAATGGAGTTTCCTAACAGCCTCCAGAACAGAGAAGGGAGGATGGGGTGGGAGGGGAGAAGTGCACACCTGGGGGCCATGACCACAGAACAAGAGACACCACCACACACTGGCTCCCCCTGAAGCTGGGCACCAGGCCTGGTCACTGCTCCACAGGCTCACACACCCTCACCAGGTCTGAAATACAGAGATAGTTAGAAAGTGTTTTGAAAACTTACACTGCAACAAAATGGAGAGACCTTTTAAAATCCTGAACTGTAACTGGATTACAGATTTACATTTGAAGCACAAACCCACGTTTTTTAGGAGAAAAGAGAATGATCTTTGAATACCTCAGTCTGACAGTGAATTTTCACATATAGCTCTAGAACCCAACACCTAAAATTAAAGTCTAACAGACATGAACTGGAACCCTCCGAGATGAGAAGAACTTAAAGAATCCTGGTTTCCCCAGCCATCACTTAGGACCCCAGGCAGGGCCTTTCCATGATTTCTCTGCTTCTGCAAGGAGCTCTGACTGATGCTCCTGGGCTGTTCCCATCCTGATTTTCTCTGTGACTTTAGTCCCTTCCTAGGAACGTTTCTGCAGTTACGATTCTGGGCATAGCATAGATAACTGTGAAGTTAAAAGAATAATAATGACTGGATGGAGTGGATGGAGCTGTGTTAATGCCATAATACTGAAATCCATGGTCCCCAAATTAACTTGCAAACAAGAGTAAATTCATGTATAATAGCCCCAAAGTTAAAATGCTAAAAATCAACTAACTTACAACATATGTCCTCAAACAGTAATGTGAAATCATTAAAAGTATAATTACTTATGTTTCCAGCAGGAGGTGAATTGAGGAATCTCAAACACACAGAACATTTCTGGGTCTCTTTTCACATTAACACACACTCAGATCCACACACTCAGGTGCAAGACACTCTCAGCTGTGCACATGATGGTCACACCTGAGTGACCATCAGTGCACCACAGGAACATGAAAAAGAATGGGAAGTTTCTCCCACTCCAGACTTCTACAGCAAGAGTGTCCCAGCTCTGGGGGCCATGCCACACCTCCCCAGCCCTGGGAGCAAGAGCACACCTCAAATTCAAAGCTGTTGTGTTTTTGCAGTTGTTCATGGACCTCAGCTGCCTGAGAAGGTAATTCCCTCACACAGCCCAATTCCCAGAAGAGTTTCTCCACCCCATCCCCATCCTCTTGTGCCTGTCTCCTGCTGTGAATAAAAGTTCTTCTGAGCAGCTAAGGAAGGTCACAGTCCCTGCCATGTCTGTGCATGGTGATTGCTGTGTTTGCAATGATCCCCAAGTCTGTCCCTGGTGCAAGATGAATGTGCTTAGAAAGGAAGCAGGTGAGTTACACCTGTGAATCCTCTTCACAGCAATTTTGGCCATTTGTTCTGTGTTGTTGGTCAACCAGGGGAATCACCCATGAACTGGAGGAGTAATCATCTGAACGGAGATAGAGGCCACTCAGGGAAGTGTCATTGGTGAGGAAGTCATTGAGGAGACTGAAGAGACCAAGAATTGGATCCATGAAATCTTGATCAACACAGAAATGAATGGGAAGTCTCCAGGGAGGCTGGCTGTCAATGCAGTGGAAGGACAGGTTACATGAAGCACACCCACATGCAGCTCACACTTGATGGAGCCCACTGGGTTACCCCTGGCCCAAGAAAAGTTGGGAAATCTATCACAGAGGGGGTTCCAGGTTCCACAGGTGAGGAAGAGGAGGCATATAGAAATCTCTTCATTAGTATACATGGAAGGACAGCTTTCTAAATCAAATGATTTCCTAGAAATTTAAAACAATACACAATGAGACATATGCATTTGCAGATGGCAAAATCATGGAGATCAAGAAGGACATACCTGGGTCACCCCAGGACCAGGAGGTGGGTGCTGCAGGCTCAGTGTTTGCAGGGAGTTCATGGTCAACACCACAGGGAACAAGGAGAGGAGCCACATGTCTTATTAGTGTGCTGTGCTCACTCAGTTAGGCAGGAGGTCAATTCCTGGACCTCATCAGGAGGTCAGCAACTACACCTGCCCTCTCAGTGACCCCACCTCACTAAAGACAGTGTCCACTGTTCTCTCCAAATGCTGGGCTGTGGGCAAGGCAGGTCTCACTGCAGGGATGCTGCACAGGGAAGGGGACTGGGCCTCCTCCCTCACCCAGCCTGCCCTGCATGCCGTCCTGTCTGCTGTCAGCCTGGCTCTGCTGCTCTGGGGCACTCAGGGGCTCTCAGCCTCAGGCTGCAGCTGAGAGCTGCCTCTGCCCCCAGGACTCTCCCCTGGCCCAGCACCTCCATCCTGTCCTCTCCTGGTGGAGACCAGAGGGCAGGACAGGTGAGGGGAGGAGCTCAGGGCAGATTCCCACCCACTGCTGTCCACAGGCATTGGCTGGACAGTCAGGAGGACAAGCAGGGCAGAGGGTGGGGAGGGCAGTGGGCACACAGCAGGAAGCCCCTGCCCTCCTGAGACCCTGCTCCCTCCTCTCCTGCTCAGTCTGCAGCCCCCAAATCTCACAGAGATGAAAGAGAAGAACTAGTCCTGAGAACAAAGGGGGCTCTTCTCCTGGATGTGGGGAACCCCATCCTCAGCCCTGGGCTCTGTTCAGTCATCACTGAGGGCTTCTCCTTCAGGGCTGGGAGGTGGACCTGGGCCTCTTGCATGCTGGGCACGTTCCTGCCACTCTGACACCCTCCCAGGAGCAGGGAGGAAGGGCTTGGAGGAGGCAGGGCTGGGCTCAGGAGGGTGGGCTCCACCTCTGACAGCCTTCCAGCACCCCTGAAACCACCTGCTCTCCTCTCACAGGTAAAGCTCCACCTGGGTTCAAGACAGGGACACATCTCAGGAGCACAGAGGACCTGGGCAGCCTGACCCCAGCCTCTCCAGATATCAGAAGAGCCTCACCCACATGCAAATCCCTCCTCCTGCTCTGGGTTCAAAGGCCCTCTGGGCTGTGGGAGCTCCCAGCTCTCTGCTCAGACAGGGCTGAGGTCTCTGGGAAGGCAGGTGTGGTCTAGAAGATGAGGCTGCTGGGTCTTGTCCTGTGCCTGGTCACAGCTCTGCAAGGTGAATGGCCCCAGTGTCAGACATGGGTCCATGGGGAGTTTGTGACTGCAGGTGGCTGACAGGATGTGACTGTCTTGTCCTCAGGTGTCCTGTGCCAGGTGCAGCTGCAGGAGTCAGGACCTGGCCTGATGAAGCCCTCACAGACCCTGTCCCTCACCTGTGCTGTCTCTGGTTACTCCATCACAACCAGTGTTTACTGCTGGAGCTGGATCCTTCAGCTCCCAGGGAAGGGACTAGAGTAAATAGGGTACATATATGATAATGGTAGCACTTACTACAACCCATCCCTCAAGAGCTGAGTGTCCATCTCCAGAGACACGTCCAAGAACCAGTTCTCCCTGCAGCTGAGCTCCCTGACCACTGAGGACACAGCCACCTATTACTGTGCCAGAGACACAGTGAGGGGACCTCACTGTTAACCCAGACACAAACCTCCCTGCACGTTGCCCAGGGCCAGCTGGGGGCATTCAGCACACTGGGAGCTCAGGTTACCCAGGAGCAGGTGCAGAGGGAGGAGAGAGCTGTCACCTCAGACCCTGAGGTTCCTGCCCACCCAGCACCTCCCTGGCTCCACCTTGCATGGAGATTCTCGAGGTCCCTCCTCTGCCAGACCCTCGGAAGCTTTTCCTTCTCTGGGTCAGGGTTGTCTGAATTTCTCACTCTGAGCACAGACTTCTCATCCATATTTCCTTGTGAAGGTAATTATTTTACAATGACATTCCCCACATAGTGACTTTTATGTGAACTTTATAAACTTATATTTCTAGTACTGTGGATTGAACACAAGATGCACTAACCCTGAGCTCCTTCCCAGCCCTGTTTGTATCTTAGTTTGAGTCATGTTCCCCCAAGATGCCCAGACAGCCCTTGAAATAGTGGTCCTCCTGCCTCGACCTCCTGAGCACCTGGGTGACAGGTGAGCTCCACCATGTCCAGGTCAGTTTTCTGAACCTCTGCTGCCATGTTTATCCTCTCATGCTCAGGCGGGTCCCCTATATCCTTCCCATGACTCCTTCCCATTCCCAGTCCACTCTCTGTCTTCCTGTGTTAGATCAGGTCATCATATACATGCCATCCTGAAACCCAAATAGTGGGAGAAACTTTCACCCTGGGGACCTTGGCAATGTTAAGAACAGGGTTGTTCAAGTAAAACAGTTGTTAGAGGTCATTGAGGCTGCCACACCTCCAGCCATCAGAGCACAGCATGGCAGCTAGGGATTCTCTGTCCCAAGTGCCCATGGACTGCGCTGAGGAACACTGACAGAAAGCCTTAAACCTTGTTAAACCCACAGAAATGTGTATGGTCACAGTGAACTTTGGTGGATGTGAGCCGTCTCTCTCAGGATGAGGCTCTGTAACACCCACACCCACACCCAGGCTCCAAAGGCAGAGGTGCCCACCCCTCATGCAGCTGTGTGTGGCCTGTGGACAGGGGTGACCTGAGCAAGGTGCTGAAGAGAAAGGGGCTCCCTTGGCAAAGACCCAGGAGCGAGGGTGGTCAGCTCAGCATGGACTGTGGCAACTGCAGGTCAGCTCTGCCACTGGCCTCAGGACCCTGAAGGAATGCTATGCCCAGGTCCACTCTGACCCCATCTTGCTGAGTGGTGACCCTGAGCCTGAGATGCCCCAGGACACCTGGCTACTGGGGGAGGCAGCTTGGTGCCTGCCTGTGTTTCTAGCCACTGTGGCTGGACTGCAGGTCACAGACAAGGATGCCCTGGGCTCCGTCCCTACTCAGGTCAGTGCCCACCCTGTCCTGAGAGTGCATCTTCAGTCTGGGTGGGGATGAGCAGTGGCCTTTTTTATATCCCAAGAAATAATAAGTTAATCCAGATTCACTCCAGAAAATGAAAACATTTGTATATTTTTTATATATGCTTTTAGAGCTATAGTATTGGTTTTGTATTATACATTTTAAGTTGTCAATTTAGAGTGTTATGTTTTATAACCACGTGTGCTCCTTTTATTTCTGACAATAAAACTACTAACATCTTCTTTATTTCAATATTTTATTAGTGAGTATAATTGTGCAAAATGTGTGGTTCACTTTGATGTATTCATGGATACATTAACAAAATTTATAGCAGAGGTGTTGCTTCCTGACTATAATTCCTACCTGGTATCATCTCTTTGAATTATTATCCATTTTTCTTCGTATTAAACACAAAAACAATGATGTTCATTTGTTGTATGCCTCTGTGGCCTGAGAAATACTAGAATAATAATTTAGCATTATACATTTTTTGTAATTGAGTGAACAATATTAGATATTGCATCCAAATATAGACAGAATTGTCCCAATGTCTGTTTTCCCCTGTGGTCTAGACTGTCTCCTTTGCCTCAGTGAAACCCCAGGTCTTGCACTGGGGGCCTTGATCAGCTCCCTCCTGAGGCCTGGGGGGTGCTCGGGTCACTTCTCTTTAATATAAAGCCTCTCCCTTGTACAGACTCTGTCTCTGATTGTTTAAGACCACTTTTCTGAATATGACATTGGTACATAGTTAAGAAAATAACATTTAGGGATTTACAGTTGAATATGATTTGAAAAATCTGATTATGAATTGATATGTTGTATTTTGTTGTCTTTCTCATGTGAGGGTGTTTCATCATCAACATCACTAAGAATGTCAGCATCTCTCTCCATCAGACAGAAGCTGGTGAATCCAGCTGTATATTCATACTTACACCTAAACCCAGCTCTAGTGAGGCAGAGGACAGCACCCTGAGACAGGGGTGACAGGTGCCATGATGGGTCCCAGGCAGGGCATGCCCAGCTGTCCATCACCTGTCCCTCCTAGATGTGGGGAGCCCACCAGCTGCTCTGCCCAATCACTGTGAAGCACAGCCTGGCTGTGGGCCACAGGTGCCCTGTGAGCTGCAGAGCCCCAGGACAAGGCCCTCTCTGCATGTGGCCCTCACCACCCACCCTCACCATCACCCTCCCTGCACCTTCCCATCTCCAGGGACCACTGTCCTCTCTCTTTCCAGGACCTGATGCAGTAGCTTCCCCACATGAGGGATGGTGTGGTGATGGTCTCCCTCTGCCTGACCCATTTCAGCTAGGTCCATGTGCTCCAGGGCCATGCCCAGGGCCAGCAGGGACAGGATGACATTCTTGTTGGCTGAATGACATTTCTCCTCTGTGGATAGTATATTTTCCCCTTATTAATTAAGGGACAATGTGGTCATCAGGGAAAGTACTTTAACACTCATGGAGTTAAGGAGATAAGGTCAAGCCTCTTCAACTAAATATCCCACCTCCTGTGAACCCTGGCCAGAGATCTTTCCCTCCCCCACCCACAAACCCTCAGGCTGTTCCAACCCATTTCTCTGCTGCCTCAGTCCAGGCTGCACATGGTGGACTCTCCTGCCCACTGCTATCCAGGCTGGTCCTGCAGCTTGTAGACATACAGTGCTGGGGTCTTAGGAGGACTTGCTCCCAGGATCCTCTAGTCATGGCATTAGGAAAACTCTGTGTAAGGGTCACAGGTGGGACAAATCTCTGCCTGAGCAAACTTCTATCCAGGGAATTCTATGAAATGCAGGTGAAGAAAGGCCCACCTCTACACTCTGGCACCTGTAGGCCTGCAGACTTGCCCTATGGGTGCTGCCAGGTTTTCTGTTCAATGACTTTTCTATCACACACATCAGAGTTGGCACAGACCAACACTTTACCCAGTCCCAGGACTGCATCCACCTCTTTAGATGCTCACTATGACCACCTCAGGCCCAAGGACCAGTGTGGCTGAGTCCAGTCTGTGCTGCTCTGTGCAGCTCCTGAGGCTGAGGGTGCACAAGGAGAGAGCTGTGCTGCAGCAGGTTCTGGAGACCAGGGTCAAACACCCAGGTGCTGCTCCTGACCAGGGCTCCTGAGGCTGCAGCACCACATGGCAGGAGGCAGGAGGCAAAGAGAGGCAGACGAGGCTGGACCCTGAGTAATGCTGGGGTCCCACTGGAGCTCCAGGTGCCAGGAAGGCTCTACCAACCTTAGAGAGTCTCCCATTAAATTGTCATTGATCCACACCTGGGGCACCACCAGTGAACCCCTTCATCTGCTAGATTCCTAATTATCTGCATTGACAAAGATGTCATCAAAATGTGGATGTGTAACCAATATGATCCTGCAATCTATACACGTGGTAAAAATGGGAGTTTATAACCCACTTGAATCAAGCGTATGAAATATGATATGTCAAGAGCATTGTAATGTTTTGAGAAACCAATAAAAAAATTCACAAGGAGACAGTTCAATATGGCCTCCATGAAACATATTAATATTTAAAGGAAACTAAAAGCTCCTGGTGATGGGACTCTCCTCTGCTGGGTCTGAGCGAGCGGGAGATCACAGCTCTGTGACCTTAATGTCCACCTGTGCTGCTGCACCTCCCACAGTGACCTCTGTGACATGCCAGGGCATCTCCACCATCACCATGAAGGATACACAGGGCTGCCTCCACCAGGTGACCTTCCTTATCCTGTGACTGCCAGAACTGAAGGAGACCCACTGCACATCTGTGGTCAAACAGAGCCACCCTGGAGCTGACCCACCAGTGACAGGGACTCACTTGATTAATCCTCATCAAGCCAGGGACCTTGAGAGGAGGACCTGACCACTCCTGGTTGACCTAGTGTGACCCATGGCTTCTCCTGCACTAGCTCTGCCCCCAGAACCACAGGCCAAGGAGCCCAATGTCTGATCACACTTGAGATTCTGCTCATGTGAGCATACACCACGGCATCTGGCTGATCCTGAGGGACAGCAGCAGTAACCCTGGGAAGAGCAGCCTGGGTTCCACTTTTTCTGCCCCAGTAAGATGTCCCCAGAGGCAGAGAGGCCCAGAGACCAGGGAAGGTGAATCAGGAATTTTATAGGTGGAATGGGGAGGGCTGCACAGTGTCCATGCACTTTGTTCCAGGATGAAGGAGAAGCCCAAATCCAGGGGCACTGCAGGGATGTTCCTGGCATCTGGGACGCTGTAGCTGCTGCAGACAGTGGGGACCTGCTGCCTGGGGACACAGCACATGGGTCTGCAGAGCAGAGGGGAGAGGTGGACAAGCTGAGCCCTCCACATCTGTGGTCCCAGCTGAAGGACTTTCCTCATCTGCACCATCACAGACTGAGACTGAGAGGACAAGGGACCAGGGACCTGTGCTCCACCCTGCACTCTCTGCTGCCCTGGTGGGGATGATGGAACAGCTGTGCTCAGACTCTCATGCATCAGTACAGCTTCTTCAAGTCAGCCAAAGGTGCAGAGGGGAGTGGGAAGCCAGAGGAAGACCCAGTGAGCTGACAGGGGCCCAGAATTCTGAAGATGGACTGTCATCCACCAGGACCTTCATGGTCCTTAGAGGGACACTGGGTGCCGCAAATGCACACCCTGTTCTTTATCCAAGGAGGAGCTCCAGAGACCCCACCAGCACTGTCCTGTACTGTACATGAGATGCTTCATAGAGCAGAGAAATTGAGGAGAGAAGCACATGCCTAAACACTGGGCTATTCCTGTCACATCTTCCTGGACAGCTTGAACAATATGTTTAATATTATGAGTTAATCTTTCATGAATAAAATGTCACCAACCATCTCTAACATGTTCAAGTTTCCTCTGAGCAGAGATATCTCTAAGGCCTCTACCAAGAGCTCTATATAGTAGGAGGACATGCAAATAGGGCCTCCCCCTGCTCATGAAAACCAGCCCACCTGACCCTGCAGCTCTGCACAGGAGCCCACCCTGGACTCCCAGCTCAGCCCACTCAGTGACCAGGACTGAACACAGCTGCTCACCATGGAGAGTGTGCTCAGCTGGGTTTTCCTGGTGGCTGTTTTCAAAGGTAATGAATGGAGAACCAGAGACCCTGAGTGTGTGAGTGGACAGGAGTGAGAGAGAGAGTGGATGAGTGATAGTGTCCTGACCAGGCTGCCTCTGTGTTTGCAGGTGTCCAGTGTGAGGTGCAGCTGGTAGAGTCTGGGGGAGGCCTGGTGCAGCCTGGGTGTTCCCAGCAACTCTCCTGTGCAACCTATGGATTCACTTTTAGTGACAAATGGATGAGCTGGGTTTGCCAGGCTCCTGGGAAGGGACTGGAGTGGGTTGGCCAAATTAACCTAAGTAGTGGTAGCACCTACTACCCATACTCTATGAAGGGCTGATTCACCATCTCCAGAGACAACTCCAAGATCTCCTGCAAATGAGCAGTCTGAGAGTCGAGGACAAGGCCACTTATTACTGTGCTAGAGACACAGGGAGGGGACCTCAGTGTAAGCCCAGACACAAACATCCCTGCAGGTTATGCAGGATCAGCAGGGGCTCTCAGCACACAGGGAGCTCAGGGACACCCAGAGCTGGTGCAGAAGGGGGTTAAGAGCTGGTTTCCTTTCTTACTTATTTTGGGGGGCTAACATAATGTGTATACCTTAAATTACTTATTATTTTGATAATGATGATGATGATGATGATTTAAATGCCCAGGAATATCTATGTTTTGGATTTTTTTTCTAGGTGTTTAAGATGAAATAGTCAAACTGACTTTTGTTTCTATCTATTGTTAACAGTCAGCTGAGTTTTTATGGGAATCATTCCTAAGAAAACTTGAGAGTAGTTCCTTAATTCTGCTAGTTCCATTTGCGCTAGGATGGGTCCAGGTCTTGCTCGACCAAATGGCTTCTCTTGGAAGCATCAGGGGTGTCTTCCTTTTTCAATGACACTCTTCTTTAGCAAATGCACTGATTGGCTTTCTATTCTCCAGTGGTCTCATCAATCTCCCTGATAGGGATGTTATGTGGCCCAGAGTTGCAAAGCTCTTTAGAGAAGTCCCCTGTTCCTTGGATTCAAACTGACTCAGAGTGCAAGAGCCAAATATTAGTTTTCTTGGCCCTCTTAATTTAATTTTAATCTTTAAGTGTTGATCTTAAACATTTAGCAAATTATCCTCATCAGTCTTAAATTAAAAGCACTGGACTTTAATGTCTATACCTTTACAATTATATACCTTTTTTTATTAATTGGGGACTGTATTGTCCTATCTGTCTTGTAGGTGATGGCTTACTATCTTAACTTAACCCAGGTTATGTTCTTAAAGTATCACCTCTGCAAAACACTAACAGGGAATTTTCAGATCATTTATAAAGAAATTACAAAATAAAATTAACAAGAGTAAAAACATATTTAGTTCATGTAATAGCTACCTTGAATTTTGGCTGAGTTATACATTATATTCTCTGTTTGAGATCCTAGTTATCTTGACAGAAAAAAAAAACTTTTGAACATAACTTTAAATGAACTAAAATCTGGCCTACTGCATTCATAGTCATTCTTATATGTAGTAAGATGAGACACAGAACCTATTCTCAGGTAAGGCAGGGCTCTTCATAAATCTTAAGTGTTCTAGTTTTTAAGCAGAACTTTGCTTTATAAATATCACTTTATAATGTTTACATAAACTGTTTGAGGACACATGAATATTAGCTAACACCAAATGATATCACATTTAAAACATGAATTAAAGAAAGGCTGAAAGTTTTTAACATTTTGTGGAAAAGTATCAAAATACTTTGTGCATTACAATATTAATCTTTACATAGATTAGGCTCTCATTAACTTAAAAAGACACTTAAATTGTTCCACAATGTAAAAAGTAACATAAAAATGTTACATATTTATTGATAACAGGTAAATAAATCCTCAATATGTTTTTCTTTTAAGCTTAAAATTACCATACAACGTTAGAATACCAGCTTGATATAATGTTCTTTTAAATCTTCTACCTTACAGACTTGTGTACCTGGAAGATATGAGCACATTAATAGCATCACAATTACATTGATGTTTTTATATTAACCAAATTTAGCTTTTAAAGAAATGACAGTTCGATGCTCTAAAATAATAGTTCTTATTTAATCAGTCATTTAACTTTTATGGTTACTTGCTCTAGGAAAAAAAAGAAATAAAACTTAATAAACACAATGTTATGTTTAAAGAAATCTTTGTCTTTTTAACTTATGACTGATTGTAAAAACAAACTTATACAGACCTTAGTAAATCAATCATATATCTAACAAAAGTACTCATGAATGAGTAATCCCATATCAAATTTACTTTAATTATTTTATCAAAATATTAGACAAGTGTATTGAATGGTGTTAGCCATATTTTCCTTGTTGAAGGAAAGTCCTAGAATGAAGGCATATTAGACATTTTATAGACATTAATATTTTATTAGTTTTTTAACACCTAGGAAAACTTGGAAGCTTAAATTTAAAGACATTTATTTTTATCTGTTTACCCAATCTTAATTGAACCATTTAAATCACATGAATTAAAGATTTTGGGATCCATTTTTTAAAATTTTTCGAGCACTCCTTATATCTGTTAATTTGTATATCATACATATGATATATGAACATATGCACATATAGCCATACAACACATAACACAAGTGTGCACATATAACACACTAGTAAAGGCCTTGTAGCTTTTTGCAGGTGAAATCTCCATTGCAATGTTTAAAAACTCCATAGTTAAATAAAAATGGAACTGATCAGAAAAACATTAACCTAAGCTTATATGATCAAAATTATGAGCTCAAAAATACAAAATTTAAGAAAAAGCAAGAGTCCTGGAAAAAATGACCGGCCAGTAATTAGTAAATACCACACAATTTACTTTTTGGTTTAGTCTAGTTTGAGTTCAAGTAAGACATTTTAATTTTTTTTCATTGAAAACAGGATAAATCTTGCTCTAAAGTCTGCTCTTAACTCAGGGAGTGTAAATCTTTTGGTAATAGGCTGTTTAGATAATTTTAAGAGGCCTAAAGCAAGAAGTGAGAACAGAAAATCTGGCATTTTTAGTCAAGGGGAAATTGACTTTTGTTCCCTTACAGGGAAGCAGAAGAAGCATAAAATATCATTTTTAGACATATTTACATTTAACCTATAGGTAGCCCATTTATCTAAGATCATTTCCAAGAAACAATTTGTTAATATTAACATATTATTGCCCATGTCTTAAAGGGCCAGAAACAGATACAAACAAAGACACAATGACAGACAGAAAGGAGCTCTAGAGTACTGCCATCAGACAGAAACCTTTAAAGCAGACAGACTAGATAAAAGAAAAATTCTTCCAGGTTTCCAAATCCCATTTAATTATGACTCTTACATCATGAGGGAACCAGATGTTTTCACAGAGGGGCAACCAGAAATGTAAAATCAAGGGTCTTGGTGGTGAATTTACTGCATTTAGTGTCCCCTTTTTCTTTTCTCTTTTTCAAGTAGAGAGAGGTGGAGTAATCCTTACAGTGCAGGTAAGGAAGGCGGGAGTTCCCCGAAGCAAAAGGAGCTTCAGCAGCTGCTGGAGTCCCTCACTCCCTCCTTTGACTTACAGAATTAGCTTCTCTGGTTCAGTTCCACCCCAGGCATGCTCCATATCTCCTAACTTTTTAGTAGTCAGCTCTCAAAAAGTTCATCTTACATACTCGGCATGCAGTTGTTTGGAGTGCTAGGCTTCCCCAAGGTGGGACCTGGTGCTGTGATTCTGGTCAATTAGTTGCTTGGCTACCTTGCCCAGGGGATAGAGACACGGAATCAACACACAGACTCCAGGAGCTGGTGAGAGAACTGGCTGGGGACCCACCTCAGGTCATCGTCCAGTAGCTCAGTTTATTTTTCGAATTCATACAATTGTTATAGGGTTCGAGTGGGGCGTGCCCATCAATCATACACAAGCAAGATATTATCCATAAGCCAATCATCTTATGCCTAATGTAACCACACTAGGAGGATGCTCTAAATATTGCTATCATCAGGAAGGGCCTTTGTCCCTAGGGGAGGGGGTTTCTATGTTAGAAGTTCCATTCCTGAAGCTCCTGGCTATCACTTTCCTGGCCTGGCAGCTTGGCAACACTAACCACAAGTGCTAAGGATGTGGTTTCACTAAGGGCTCGCTAGAGCAGAGCATCCCATCCTGCAGGCCTTCCTATCAGGCCTGATTGAGTGCAGATTCTCCAAGCACTCTGAGCTGCTCATAGCTGCTAACTTCTAACAGTAACCTGAAAGTTATCCCAACATTTCCTCCCTTTTTATTAAGTTTGCTGCTGAAGGAGAACCATGAAGAGAGAAGAAAGGAAGAGGGAAAAGCATAGAAAAATTGGAAAGAACCAAGAAAGAGAAAAGGGGAAAGATGCAGACATGCCCCATTCCTGTAGCTGCAGTTGTTTCCTGCTGTGGTGAGGGGGCAGCCGCTGCTGACTAGGTCTGTCTGTCACTGGGGTCCCAGTCAGAGCTGGACATGGGGAGCAAAGCAGCCATGGGGCAGGAGACCTTTCTCAGAAGGGGTGAAGACTTAGGCCTTTGCACAGGTGGAGGGTGAGGTTCTGCCCCCCACCTCTGTTGGCCCCCAAGTTTTCTCCTGAGAGCCCCTCTGCAGCTGTGCCTGTCTTAGGTTGTCCCTCCCTTGAGGAATCTTACCCTCCGGGGCCAAACAGGGTGATGTGGAGTGTGCAAGGCATTGCCCTGAGAGGGGTCTCTGTCTCCTTGATAGATAATGCCCCTGTGGCCTCCAAGCCAGCATTTACCTTAGGATCAAAAAATTCAGGTTTCTTCTCCATGGAAGGCCCAGCTCACAGCACTGGGCTAGTGAGGCTGTGTTCAGGAAGGAAGGAGAGAGGCCATAGACAGACAAACAGTGATATAGTGACAGAGCTGAGAGAGACAGATAGATGAAGAGGAGAGCAGTACTAAGACTCAGGGCGTGATATCTCATAGAAAACTGGCCCTTAGTTGGTACTACTTAGATCCTGTCCATAGCCACCATCCGTACAGATGCAGGGAATCGTTATTTTCCTTTTGACTTTCCTTATATGCATGAACTAACATAGCTTGTTTTGTTTCTACTTTGTTGAGCCTTTTTTGGAAACACCTTAAAATAACATACTCTAAAACAAGAAAAACTATACCAATATCAGTGAGAACCAAATTAGCAGGGTGAATTAAAGCTGATAATTTATCCCATTGTTGCTGTAAAATTGAGGGGTTAAGAATTAGCTCTGCTCTGGTTTCATTTAGGCTAGGATCTGAGCATGTAGTGTCATAGTGAAATTTCTAAAAGTCATATCTCAAGGTCCCTTAAGTCTATTTGCTAGTTCAAACCAAGCTTCTGTTACATTTCTTACTGAGACAGGGGTTTGAAAAACATACAGAAATTGAGGACTGCAGAGTATTCTAACATTCAATTGAAGCATATCAATTTTTTCATCAATAAGGTCAATCTTTTGTTGTAATGTTAAGATACTTCCTTGCAAGTGCAGGTTTAGTCACTCCTGGGATCAGAGCTTTGGTGGAGGGCTGCCCTACCTGATTAATGGTTGCAGCATTTGCTGTGGACTGGGTCAGAGCTACACCAGTGGCAGTAGCTGCTGTGACTGCAATGAGGGAGGCAGCTGTAACATCAGCAGTAATCCCAAAATCTCGCCTAACTCTGGGAAGGGAAATATCTTTTGTAAAGTGAACCTCTTGAATGGAGGAGTCATCCTCTGTTGGAAACCATAACATGGGACGGGGGAGGTTCTCATTAGCACTACTGTCTTAACAGAGGAATTCCAGTAATGGTTAACTCATATTGGGAAACATCACAATTAAGACAACCATTTTTGTGATTTTGAGTGGAAGTTACAAAGAATAAGGGTGGCTTAACACATACATGGCCTTCAGTAGCACATTTGCTGAGCGTTTTTCAAAATAACCATTAAATCAAATGGCATCCATGGTGACAAAAGGACTGATATCTATACATTTGTAAGCACCACATAACAATTGTTTGCCTAATTGCAAAAAGTCTCCTGTCTTTCTCTTGTATTTTGAGCATTTACTATCCAATCTGTATAATATTTAAATATTAATCTGTTTGTTTCTCTTAAAAATTCCATTCTCCATCCACCTTTTGTATAGGGTCTGGACCAACTAATAAAGCTCATCAGAAATTAAATAGGGTCTGGAAAGGGAGAGACAATCTCTCCAAGATATAGCTCTTAGAGGTATACTTTCATTGATATCTTTAAATTTTTTCCATGGACATCTCTGCAGAAAGGGTTGGCACCAATAACGTGAGTCTCTAGCATGAGGAGGCATGGTCATGCCATTAGACAGATAACTGCAGAAACTACTTTTGCTTCTCCTTTAAGGAGAGTGGCCAAACACCTATAATGCCTCCTATTTCTGGCTCCCAAAGAATATTATTGTGAAGGCAAATTGTAGACTGACACAATCTCTGTGCCCTAGACACATCCCTTAATATAGTAAAGGCCTATAAATGATCAAGTGAGTGTGACGTATTCCAAGGGTGCCGTGTTATTGGGTCAGATGTAACTGGGCATCATGAGGAAACATAAGTAGCAAATAAGAAAGGCAATACAGTATCATCCAAACCAACAGGTAAAAGAATCCCGGGAGATGGAGCCCCCATCCACGGACTGAATGACAAAATGTTGCATAATAGCATAAATGGGGTCCTTTTCTGAGTGATGCAAAAGAAGGGGAAAGTCCAATTAAAGTCCCAGCAACATCATAAGTTGTTTCCAATTGGTTGGGTGTGGTCCTTCTGGTTGGGTGCAGGGGAGCGGCAGGAGAGGCAGTTGCAATTGTGGCTGGGAGGACCAGAAGCCTTATGATGATATTGATGCAGGGGGCTCCTGTTGTCCTTCTGAGTTTTGACCTTGGGATGCATTTTGCAAGATTTGAGAGAGAAGTATGTACAACATCCTGATCATGATTAATTGAGTGTGGATTGCTTTCATGGTATTTTAATTGCAGTGGCATGAGTATTTTCCTAACTGAAGGGGTTTTGCAACTAGATGGTGCTAGAGGCTCTCTGTTAGAGGAGAACTATCCCACAGACAGCTTTTCATGAGTGATATAGCTATCTGTAAAGAAATTTTTCCTTCATGGGACATACATTGAAGTGTGTCCATTTTGCTGGAACAGACTAGCATAGGACCTTGAGTTATCAGGCCATTAGGCAGAGGTCTTTCATCTTCCATACTTACCTATCTGTGAGTTGCAGGTTATAATTGCACACTTAAGCAAGAGGAGAGTACCAGAGCTCTGGTCTCTGGCAGGTGACATGGTCTGAGCTTGATCTGATAGGGCTTTGATATCACCCCAGGTTATCTTGTGAGCCCTCTGGTGGGGAGGTCCTGATGATATCTTCTTTTCCTTTTGGCTGGGTTTCTGAGGCCTGCCTGTTGGTGGCTGGTCTGACATTTCTTGCTGGTACCCAAATGGGGTGAGAGGCATCCTCTAGAAAAACACAGGTAAAGCCTCTACCATGGGTAATCAAAGGGTGGCCTTTTCATGAATTAGTGAGTGGATCTTTCCACCATACCAGGGGGACTGGAGTCAGAGAGGGAAAGGATCTCCAGTGCTTGTATTCAGGGACTATCTCATTTGAGTCATAGGTAAGAAAATTGAGGGCAAAGAGAGCATGTGTCAATGCAAGGTGAGGATCTAGACATTTATGAGCATTCTTTTCTGTCTGCAATGTTTCCTTCAGTGTCCGGTTAGTCCTTTCCACTATACCTTGCCCTTTTGGGTTATAAGGAATGTCTGCTGTGTGAGAAATCTTCCAGGACACCAGGAAATCTTGGAACTTCTGTGAGGTATAGGCTGGTCCATTGTCTGTTCTTAGAGAACAAGGCACCCCAAGCATTAACATTGCTGCTTTCATTGTCTTTATGGCACTTGAAGCTGTGTACATTTGGAGTAAGTGTCCACTATAACATGGACATACTTGAGCTTACCAGAGAAGGGAATGTGAGTGACATCTATTTGCCAAAGTTTATTAGGGGAGAGGCCTCGGGGGTTTACTTCTTGTGGTTGCAGAGGTCCAAGTAACACCAGAGGGGCACAATTCTTGCAAGCCTGGTCTAGATGCTTGCATTGTGTCACAGTAAGGTCCAGAAACAAGGCCCTCAAGTTGTTTGCAGACAGGTGAAACATAGGGTGAATGATGCAAGCTTGCTCCAGCAAGTCCAACAACACAGGACAGCAGGAAATAAATGTGTCTGTTTCCTGCAGTACAGCGTCATTAGACCCATTGCAGATGAGTTTGTCCACCTGAGAGTTGCCTGTAGCAATGAATCCAGGAAATCCAGTATGGGATCTCACATGTGATATGAACCATGAATGTTTCCTGTTTTCTGTAAGATCCTTAAAGGTCTGGAGACCTTGATCAATAGGCTTACCTGTGGGTCTAAAAATTGCACAGGGAATGGCTTTTGCCACCTGGACAGAGTACTTACTGTCTGAAAAAATGTTGTTGACAGTGTCTGCACTCATAAGGAGTGGCTGTATTATTGTCCTAAGTTCTCCCAGTTGCACTGAGCCTGAGTGGCACTCCACATGTGAGATGTCCTGTTTATTGGGAATTTTCAGGATAACACCAAAGGTGTGTTTGTTTGCATTGTTAAACGCTCATGGTGCTAAAGTTATGGGCTGAGATGCAGGGAATGCATGCTTAGGAGTTGTAACCTCCAGCATTTGCAGTATTTGGAGCAACTTATCAGGGGGGAGGTGATTATCAATTTGTCCAGGGAAGTCAGACAGTAAAGTCTGAAACAGAGTATTATTCTGTAGGAGTGTTGAGACCTCAGTGTGTATTAATGGTAACATCAAGGTGTCTGGCTCTGTGTGAAAAATCTTGTTACAGTAATATCTTACTTTTAGCCCCACAAGGCTTATGCTTTCTAGCCTACCTGTGATTTTATGACATTCACTCCAGGCCAGATGCACACAATATAGAGGTCCTTGGTCTTGCCATATAATGCTAAGTGGTGCTCCAGAAGTCATTAGTATTATTCCTAACAGGGGTTTTGACATGTTATATATGTGGGTCTCTAACCTCAAGAGACTGTCATTGATCATTTGAACAGTTGTCTCTGATTGAGGAGTGAGCCTATCTTGGATGAAGGATGCTTCCCTTTTTTAAGCAAGTCAAACAGAGGCATTAGTGCATCCAGAGGCAAACAAAGAAAAGGCTTGAGCCAATTGATTTGACCACATAACTGTTGCAACCCATTAAGTGAGTATTCAGGATTAATAGTCAAATTAGGTCTAAGGGGTTGTATTCTTGCAGCAATTCTGTAGCCCCAAAACTCATATGTGGCAGAATGTTGCACTTTATCAGTGGCTATGTGAAGGCCCAAAGTGTCAAGTTTAGACATCAACTTATTAAGGCAGACTTGCAATTTATCAGAATATGCACAAGCAAGAAATATGTCATTCATATAATGTATGGCCAGGTAATGCTGTGTAAGAGGCCTGATCGCATGAGAAACACTGAGCTGACACATTGGAGGGCTATTTTTCATCCCTTGTGGGAGGACTGTCCAGTGATATCTCCAGGCAGGTATCATGGTGTTAGGTTTCTACACCGTAAATGCTAAAAAGGGTCTGTCCTGATGTGCTATATGTATGGAAAGGAAGCAATCCTTGAGTTATATGGCAACAATAAAATAGTTGCTTGGGATGCTGGCTGGATGAGGAATACCTGATATAAATGAACCTATCCTTTTCATATGTTTATTTATTGGCCTTAAATCTTGAAGTAACATATGTTTCTCATTTTTGCTTGAGGATTACAAAGATAGGCATGTTGTGAGGGCTGGTGGAGGGTTCAATATGCCCAAGATCTAATTGTTCCTGAACTAAGTTCTCCCAGTTGCACTGAGCCTGAGTGGTGCTCCCACTTAAGAATTGTTAATTTGGGTTCTAGGATAGGCCACTGCTCCACCCAGATGTGATCTGTGGTGTCCCACTCAAGGGGGATGGGATCTTGCTTAGTGGTCAGCAGACCAGTGGCCCCTAGAATTGGGGGGGCACTGGTCTCCCCGACAGTCCTATTTTGTCATGTATCATAATTTCATCATAAAGGGCTTTATCATCAGTAGTTATGACAGCATCCATTTCCTCCAATATATCTCGTCCCCATAAAGTGTTAGGAACTTCTGTAATCAAAGGATAAAAGGCAACTTTCTCTCCATCAGTGTCCTGCCAGATAACAGGGGAGACGACTCTCCTGGTGGTTTGTAACCCACCAACACCCTGAATTTGGGGACCTGGTACTGTCTTCCACTTCGTCATCTTGGATGCTGAGTTGGAATATATTATAGAAACATCAGCTCCTGTGTCCACTATGCCCTTATAGTGACATCATCAAGCATAAGAGTCATTCTGGGCTTGATGTCCAAAATGGGCAGCATCCAATGGATTTGAGGATGTTTCTTCCCTCTTACTGGCAGGGTTGAGGGTTGTCCTGATGGGAGTTTAAAGGCCTGGCTCTGCAATCTCTTGCCAAGTGATAACCCTTCTTACATCTATGTCAAAGAGTCTTGGATGCAGGGGGTCTGGGGTACTATCATTCCTGGAACAGAATCTTCTGATGTGACATGGTTGATTGCAGCCCTAGCCAATGGGATCAGATCTTTGTTAACTGATAGTTTGTTAATGGAAGCCATTAATGCCTGAATGGGCCCTGAATAGGGGGCTATATCCTTTGTAGCAGAGATCCATTTTGAAAGGGATTCGCTGCTTACTGGGGCAATTGCAGCCCTAGTTCCTGCAGTTGCTCCTTCCCATGCCAATTGTTTATTTAACTAATGAGCCTTGAGTAGGGCCAGGTTGAATGAGCTTCCTGAGTGCCTGGATTACTCTATATAAGAAGTCAGGAAACCATTCATGTGGGCTTTGGATCATATTTCTGAACAATTCCTCATAATATATATATATATATATATATATATATATATATACAGAGAGAGAGAGAGAGAGAGAGAGAGAGAGAGACAGTTCTTAAAGCAATGTCTTTGACTTGACAAGATGCCTAATATAGGGGCCCAAGATGCTGACATGGAGGGCCCTGACTAAGACAAACAAAAGATGTGATTAGGGTCCAATGTGTTGTACTTAGTGGGGGACTTCCTTGACTTGTTATATCAAGGCCATAGGCCCACACAGTATGTCCAGAACAAAGTTCCCTTTAACAGAGAAAACCAAGGTTCCAAATTCTGGGAGGACTAGTCCCTTATGGGAATTCACCGGGTGAACCAGGGGGAAGGAGGGGACATAAGGTGACACCAAACTTTTGGTAGTGTGTGGCTCAACTTGGGGTACCAATGATATGACAGTGACAAGGAAAGGGGGTAAGAGAGTCAACACAGAGACTCTGGGAGCTGGTGAGAGAACTGGCTAGAGACCCACATCAGGTCATCGTCCAGTAGCTCAGTTTATTTTTGGAAAGCATTTAATTGGTATAGTGTTCGAGTGGGCATGCCCATCAATCCTACAAAACAAGATAGTATCCATAAGCCAATCATCTTATGCCTAAAGTAACCACACTAGAAGGATGCTCTAAATATTGCTATCATCAGGAAGGGTCTCTGTCCCTAGGGGAGGGGGTTTCTAAGTTAGGAGTTCCATTCCTGAAGCTCCTGGCTATCAGTTTCCAGCATGGCAGCTTGGCAATGCTAACCACAGTGCTAAGGATGTGGTTTCACTGATGGATCCCTAGAGCAGAGAATCCCATCCTGCAGGCCTTCCTATCAGGCCTGAATGAGTGCAGATTCTTCAAGCACTCTGAGCTGTTCATAGCTACTTGCTGCTAGCTGTAAATTGAAAGTTATTCCAACATTGGGGGCTCCTTTAGAATTCCTCTAGGGGTGTCAAAATATGTAACTGAAAGTTTCGTTCCTGACCTTGAAGCCAATTTATGTCAATTTAATAAGGACAGGGTTTTGAGAAAAAGAAAAAGGGAGGTTTATTACTTTGCTAACAAAGGAGAAGCACAGGCGACTCTGCCCCAAAAGTTGAGACTCTCTTGATCTGGAGGGACAAGGGGTTTTAAAGGAGTTTCACTTGTTAATTTGGGAGATATTCAGTTCTTAGATCCCCAGCAGGCATTTCCCTCTGCAGTGGGTGTACTAAAGACAGTGAAATAGGGGAAGGGAAGAAAATATTGCATTCCTAATCCTGCTTAACAAAGGAGGTTAAAACACAGTTCCTTAAAACGCATTTCAAAGGGATATTAGGCTTACTTGATTTATTACCCATTTTCATATCCAGTTTCCTTAAGTTTTTACCACAGTAGTCCTACATCAAAAGGCAGAACAATATATAGAACACAGAGCAAAATACAAGAAAACAGAAACCTGGAGCCGAAACTGAAAAACTGAGGAGCAATGCAACATCTTGCTAAAGCTCCCGGGGTAGGAGCATGTGTGTGCTCATTGTCACCTCACTACCCTACCAGAGGAATTCACTACAGAACAGTATAGAGGACAGAATGATATCTCATTACTGTCCCGGACAGGAGTATATGTGTACCTCGCCAATCACAAGACATCTCTCTAAACCGAATACCAGATGTTATAAAGGTGCCATTTACATATGGAGGCCTTCTCCATCAGATGCTAATTGTTTTAGGATGGCAGTTCACTGCAGTACTCTGGGGACTGAAGGCTCACTCTGAGGCCTAGGGATGTCTCAAGGTGTGTACACCCTAGAGTGGCTTTCCATCCCGAAGCCCTGGAGCAAAGGCCGGCTTTAGAGTTTCTAGCAGTCTGGTCTTGTGGTCTGGTGTGGCAGGTTCATTTCGCTGGGGCATCCAAAATATTAGACCAGGACACAAGGAAAAGACAACTGACTCCATTTAAAATCAAATTAAAGCAAGCTTATTATTTCAAGTGGCCAGGCTGCCTCTCCCAACAAAAACCAAGGGGAACAAGACAGCATTGCATCTTTCCTGCAGCTCAGCTTTATAGCCCAGATAGTTACAAAAAGGGGGGTTACAGATAACAAAACTGAGACAAGCCTAACACAAAGGCTAGTTTACATTTCTCTGGCTCTGACATCAGAATTTATGAAGATCATTAGAGCCTCAGAGAGGGTCATTATCTGGCCAGGGAAGGCCAAGATTTATGAGGCATCACTAAAGTTTCAGAGAGGGCTGGTATCTGGTAAGGGAAAGCCAGGCATGGGTGAGTTCAAGGCACAGGTGGCATTCCAAGCAAGTTCAGAATTTGCAGTAATTTATAAAAAGCTGAAGTTAGCTTTTATGTCCTTGTGGTGAGATGGCTCCCAATTTTAATAGGGAATCAGATGGGGTTTATCGTCACCAGGTCTCCTTGCTCACAGGAGAGCTCATCAGTGTTTCCAAAAATTCAATGGTAAGTTTTCAGGGGCCTTCTGTGTCCATCATCAGACTTTCCACATCACTGGCAAATATGTCATAATGACCCCTCATAACCCTGTATTTCTGTGCATGGGTTACAATGTCTCCCTTTATATCTCCCTTTTTCTCTGATTTTATTTATTTGCATTTTCTGTCCTTTTTTCTTGAATAGTCTCACCAGAGATCTGTCCATTTCATTTATCTTTGAAATTGAAAGCTCTTTTCGTTGATATTCTGAAGATTGTGTTCTCTGTTTAGCTTTGCTTTTCCTTCCCTCCTGGTACCTGTAGCTTGGTTCCTTCTTGCCTTCTAGTTGGTGAGCTGGGGCAGCTGTCTGTCCTGAGTGTCTGTCTCCTGAGCAGAGGCCCTGACCACTCTGACCTTCTCCAGGTGCTCTTTGCTCTTTCCTGCAGGTGTTTCTAGGCTGAGCTTCCACTTTGGTCTGTTCCAAGCACTTTTACAGTTCTTGCTCTTTCCTCATTATGGTTTGGGTGTTCCAGTTATGTGCACATCCCTACAGAGGTGCACACTCTCCCACTGAAGTGCACACTGCCTTCAGAGGTGCATATTCCTCTACAGAGATGCACATTCCCCTACAGAGGTGCACACTCCCTACAGAGGTGCACACTCCTCTACAGAGCTGCACACTCCGCCTACAAAGGTGCACACTCCTCTACAGAGGTGCACACTGCCCTACTTAGGTAAACAGTCCCCTACAGAAGTGCACATTCCCTACAGAGGTGCACACTCCTCTAGAGAGGTGCACACTACCCTACTGAGGTGCACACTACCCTACTGAGGTGCACACTCCCCTACAGAGGTGCACACTCCTCTACAGAGGTGCACACTTCCCTAGTGAGGTGCACACTCCCCTAGGAGGCACACATTGCCCCACAGAGGTGCACATTCTCCTACTGAGGTGCACACTCCCTTACTGAGGAGCATCATGTAGACTCCTCCTGGTGTTGTATACAATTCACAGTTTCCACCCCAAAAAGTCCAAGACCTATCTGAGAAACCTTAAGGAAAGCCTTAAACCGGTTCATAAAATAGAGAAATATATGAATTAGAGTGGACTTTGGTGTATGTGAGCTGTCTGTCCCTAACAATGGGGCTCTGTGACACACACCCCACACCAAGGCCTCCAAAAGGTGGAGATATCCCCTCCTCATGCAGCTGTGCATGGCTTGTGGATGGGGGTGGCCTGATCAAGATCTCAGAGAGAAAGGGGCTTCCTTGGCAAAGACCCAGGAGGGAGGGTGGTCAGCCCTGCACTGATTGTGGGAGTTTCCAGTTGGCTCTGCCACTGGCCTCAAGACCATGAAAACACAGTGACCAGGACCACTCTGACTCCATCTTGATGTGAGGTGACCCCAAGCCTGAGAAGCCCCAGGACACCTGGTTGCTTGGGGGAAGCAGCATGGAGCCTGCCTGGGTTTCCAGCCCCTGTGGCTGCATTGCAGGGTCACAGACAGGGACACCTGGGCTCTTTTCCTGCTCATGTCAGTGCCCAGCCTGTCCTGAGAGTCCAGTCTCAGTCTGGGTGAGGATGAGAAGTGGCAATTTTTATATCCCAATTAGTCTTAGATACTCCTGCTTCATTCAAAAAAGTTAAATTCTATTTTGTTTTTCCAAAAGATGTTCATTGGTGGTTAAAACAATGATTTTTGTATACAAAATTTATAATTCCCTCATTTAGTCTTTTATATTTTATATCAATGCAAGACATTTCTGCGCCAATCAACAATATTTTTATATTTTTAATATTTTATTTGAGCAGTGTAATTATATATAATTATGTGGTTTACATTGGCATATCCAAAATTCAAAATGCATACACAAATTTTTTTAGGAGAGTCATTTCTTCCTGCCTGTGTTTTCTCTATGAAATTTCTCCAACTCTGTCTCTATGAAATTTTTCTAACTATTTACTTTCCCAATGGATTAGTTTCTGTCTCTTGTGCCTCACTGAATCCTCTGGACTTGCTATGGGGGTCTCATTCAGCTCCTTCCTGGCCCAGGTGAATCCTGGGATCACTTTCCCTAAACAAGACACCCCTCATTGCACACAGTCTGTATTTGATTGATTAAATCTGCTTAGATTTGGAAAGTGGGCACCAGGTATTGAATTCAGGGGGTCTTGCCCACATCATCCACTCTTCTGTACTTTATTTAGAAATAGGGATTTAATGAGTTTTTAGTGCCTCACTGTTGCTGAGTCAGGCTTTTAATTGTGATCCTCCTGCCTCAGCCTCCCGAGCCACTGGGAGTACAGGTGTGCAACACTGCACCTGGCTTATGCCTGATTTTATAAGTATAAAATTAGGACTTAGATACATAAACTAGATTTAGAGATTTGACAGTTTAATACATTTTGAAGGATGTGAGTGAGAAAAGAGGTGTTCTATGCTGTAGACTTTCTCATGTGAGGGTGTTTGATCATCAACATCACTAAGAATGTCAGCATCTCTCTCCATCAGACAACAGCTGGCCATCCCGGCTGTATCTTCACACTTACACTGAAACCTAGCCCTAGTGAGGCAGAGGACAGCACCCTGACACAGGGGTGCCAGGTGCCATGATGGGTCCCAGGCTGTGCACACCCAGCTGCCCATCACCTGTCCCTCCTGGGTGTGGGGAGCCCACCAGCTACTCTGCCCAGTCACTGTGAAGCACAGCCTGGCTGTGGGCCACAGGTGCCCTGTGAGCTGCAGAGCCACAGGACAAGGCCCTCTCTGCACGTGGCCCTCACAACCCACCTTCACCCTCGTCCTCCCTGTACCTTCCTGTCTTCAGGGCCACTGTCCTCTCTCTTTCCAAGACCTGATGCAGTAGCTTCCCCACATGAGTGATGGTGTGGTGAGGGTCTCCCTCTGTCTGATCCATTTTAGCTAGGTCCATGTGCTCCATGGCCATGCCCAGGGCCAGCAGGACAGGATGCCATTCTTGTTGACTATCTTTATTCTTCCCCTGTGGACAGCAGATTTTCCACATCTCCTTTAAAGGACAATGTAGTGGTCATGAAAAGGTCCTCAACACTCATGGAACTTTAGTTAAAAATGGCCTCATGAGCTCCACATCATATCTGATGTGGACACTGAACATAGGTCCTGTCGCCAAGCCTCAGGCTGTCCAATGCCATGTCTCTGTAGACTTTAGGCCACACTGCACATGGTGGGCTCCCTGACTGCTGCTCTCCACACTGGCCCTGCAGCTGGCAGACCACCACTGCTGGGCCTTAAAGGTCATGCTCCCAGGCTCCACTAGCATGGAATATGGAGACTGTAGGGGCCACATCTACAAAGCTCTGCCTAAACCGAGGCCTACCCAGGGCATCCCCTGGAAGGCAGGTGGAGATGAACCACCTCCACACTCTGGCACCATGGGTGTTGCCAGGTTGGCTCCTTGGTGACTATTCCAGCTCCCAGATCAGAGTTGGCACAGACCAACCCTTTACCCAGTCCCAGGGCTGCATCCACCTCTTTAGATGGTCACTATGACCACCTCAGGCCCCAGCACCAGTGTGGCTGAGTCCAGTCTGTGCTGCTCTGAGCAGCTCCTGGGGCTGAGGGTTCACAAGGAGAGAGCTGTGCTGCCACAGGTTCTGGAGACCAGGGTGCAAACACCCAGGTGCTTCTGCTGACCAGGGCTCCTGAGGCTGCAGCACCACATGGCAGGAGGCAGGAGGCCAAGAGAGGCAGATGGGGCTGGACCCCTGAGTAGTGCTGGGGTCCCATTGGGGCTCAGAGTGCCAAGAAGGCTCTACCAGCCCTGGGGGAATCCAGATGGCTAGGAACAGGGTGTTTGTTTTCCTCTACATTCTCAACAATGTGGACATGTGAAGAGTGACAGGGCCGCAGTGCTGAGGTCATGTGGCTGTGTCTCAAGGAGGATTCCATGACACTTGATCCACACAGAGAGTCCCTGCTTTCCCTGGGTCTTTGGTCACAGGAGGAGGACGGGAGGTCTGGACCACAGATGACAGATTAGACAGAGAAAGCCCATGGGGACACTGGCTGGTCCTTCTCCAAGGACCCTACAAAGAGAGGGATATACAGGAAACCCTGTGGAAACAGCTCATTCCAAGTGAAAGTGAGGACAGAGGCTGGGTTTCTCTCTGCCCAGACTAGGGCCCAGTGCCCAACACAGATGGCAGCAGCATGTGGACCTGAGGGCTCTGTGCCAACTGGATGCTCCTGAGCTGAAGGAGGCCCTCACAGGGAGGCACAGCCTTCCCCCTGCAGGGAGCCTCTGAGGCCCTCAGCTGGACGCCTCCCTGGAGAGCAGGTGGCAGCAGAGGGGAGAAGACACACAGCACATTTCCAATGCAGGATGGTTCTGAGGACCTCACCAGATGTGTGCATCTGGGAGCTGGAGGAGGGTCAGGGCAGCAGTCATGTACAGGGTGAGAGCAAAATACCAGGTAACCAGTCACTCTTGCCACACATGAGCTGTTGGACACAGTGAACCAGCACTCAGGCTTCTGTGTGATTTTACATCTGCACCAGGGAGTTAGCACAGACACCTCCATCATATGATTATGTGTTTATATTAAATAAACTAACATAGTGGACTCTAAAATCAAATTAGAAGAAATTCTTCCCTCCTGAACGCTCTTCTGTCAACCATGCTGCCCATGACACTCCCATCTGCTCTCAGAGCTACTCTACTGGGCCTCCACCCAGAGCTGCTATATAGCAGGAGGACATGCAAATAGGGCCTCCCTCTGCTCCTGAAAACCAGCCCACCTGACCCTGCAGCTCTGCACAGGAGCCCACCCTGGACTCCCAGCTCAGCCCACTCAGGGATCAGGACTGAACACAGCTGCTCACCATGGAGAGTGTGCTCAGCTGGGTTTTCCTGGTGGCTGTTTTCAAAGGTAATGAATGGAGAACCAGAGATCCTGAGTGTGTGAGTGGACAGGAGTGAGAGAAAGAGTGGGTGAGTGACAATGTCCTGACCAGGCTGCCTCTGTGTTTGCAGGTGTCCAGTGTGAGGTGCAGCTGGTGGAGACTGGGGGAGGCCTGATGCAGCCTGGGGGTTCCCTGCGACTCACCTGTGTAGCGTCTGGATTCACCTTCAGTGACTACTACATGGACTGGGTCCGCCAGGCTCCAGGGAAGGGGCTGGAGTGGGTTGGTCGTATAAGAAACAAAGCTAATAGTTATAGCACAGTATACGCTTCATCTGTAAAAGACCGATTCACCATCTCCAGAGAGGACACCAAGAACACACTGTACCTGCAAATGAGCAGTCTGAGAACCGAGGACACAGCCACCTATTACTGTGTCAGAGACACAGTGAGGGGACCTCAGTGTGAGCCCAGACAGAAACCTCCTGCAGGGTGCCCAGGGCCAGCAGGGGGCGCTCAGCACACAGCAGCTCAGGGACAGCACAGGAGCAGGTGCAGAGGGGGTGGGGCAGATTTCCTCCATCTGGGGGCCTCTCCTCTCCATGATCCAGCTTTGTAGGAGAGCTCTCTGGACATAATTTTCTTACTAATCTCTTATGTCTCTGAAGAGAACAATTTGGGTTTTTGAATTATACTTTCTTATTTCATTGTTGCACCGTAATTATAAATAATACTGCATTTCAATTGGACACAGCTACACAATCATGGGATACAATCTCTCCACTTCAGTCCCCTGCCATCTCCCTTTCCCTCTCTCCTCTCTACCCCTCCCTCCTGACCCTTTTTCCCTTTTTTTTCTTGACAGATCTTTTCTATAATTTGCTTCATTAGTGCCTCTTAGAGCACATAAAGGGGACATCCACTGTGCCATCCTCACACAGGACACAGGAATGCTTCGTCAGTGTCATTCCACTGCTCGTCCCATTTCTGTTCCCCCTACCTCACCCTGATCCCCTTCCTCTCCTCCTGCTCCCTCTTCTGTTTCCAGGGGACTCCTCCCAGGACTTTTCCCCTTTTTTGATCTGCAATTTGCATTTGAGATTGAACATTTGACAATTCTCCCTCTGACTGTGGCTTAATAAACCCTTTATCCACTCATCTGTTGATGGACATCTGGGAAAGTTGTGTAATATGGTTGTTTTCAGGTCCACTGGTATAAACACTGATGTGGCTAGATAGCTGTGCTGTGCTGATTTGGGGTCTTTTGGATAAATACTGAAGTGTAGTAGCTCGGTCATATCGTGGCTCCATTCCTGGTCTTCATGAAATGTCCATTCTGCTTTCAGGAATGGCAGCAATAAATTGAACTCTCAGCAATAACACATCTGTACACCTCTTTCCATATCTTTGTTGACAATTTTTATTATTTTTATTCTTGATGGTTGCCTTCTGATTGGACTGAGATGAATTCTCAATGCAGTTTTAATTTGCAATTCCTGATTTCTACGACTATTGAGAATGTTATCCTATATTTGTTGGCCACTTAGATTTCCTCTCTTGAGGAATGTCCCTTTAGGTCTTTCCTATTTATTTATTGGGTTATTTGGTCTGGTTATTAAGTGTTTGGGGTTCTTTATATATTCTTTGTATTTGTGCCCTATCTGGGGAGGTGACAATGATGTCCCAAGGCTCTCTCCTCACACTGTGGCTGGATCCCATTGCTGTGCTGAAGGTTTTAATTTGATACTGTCTTACTTACTAATTCCTGGTATTGATCCTTGCACTTTAGTGACCTGGTTGAGGAAGTCAGAGTCTGTGTCTGTATAGAGGAGGTTGGTGCAATATTTGATTCTAGCCCTTGCAGAGTGCCTAGTCTAATTCTTCAATTTCTGATCAACTTTGAGTTGACATTTGGAGGGTGAAATATAGTGATCTATTGCATCCTTTTCAATTTGGATATTCAGTTTCCTAAGCCCTATAGGTTGAAAATACTGTCATGTCTCCAACAGGATTTTGGAAACTCTGTCAAGTGCCAAATAACTGCACTTATGTTGGCTTGTCTCTGTACCTTCTATTCTGTTGGTCTTCATGTCTGCTTTGGGGTCAGTGCCTTCTGGTTTTGTTACTGCAGCTCTGTCAAATCATTTGAGGTCAGATATTTTCATAACTTCTGGTTCAATCTTTCTGCTTAGAATTACTTTGGCTATTTTGTGTTTTTAATTTCTCCACACAAATATCAGAATTCTTTCTTTTCTGGTTGTTTGAAGAATGTCTTTGGTATTTGTAGGAGATTTCATTGAATCTCTGTGACATTTTTGGTAGTTTGGCCATTTGATAATAATCATTCTGACAATAGCAGAAATCGGCAGTTCTTTCCATCTCTAAGGCCTTCAGTTTTTCCCTGTCTTGTTACTCACTGTTTCCATTGTAGAGATTTTTCACCTCCTTGGTTTATTTCTTTCCAACTACTTTTTAAGTTATTTAGAATGGGAACATTTTCCTAGTTTCTTTCTCAGCAGACCTGTTTTAGAAGTATTTGAAAGTGGTTTATTTATGTATGCATGATGTATTTACCTACATTGCTAAAGTTTTTTTTTTATCAAATCTAGAAGTTTCTGATGAAGATATTGGTTCTTCTAGACATTGGATCACACCATCTGCAAGCAGCATATTCAGACTCCTGTCTTTCCTCTGTAACCCTTTAATTTCTTTCTCTGGCCTGATTGCTGTGACTGGAGATTTTAGGGACTGTGTACACAATGCACACTATCAAAGGCACAAGGACATGGTTCCTATAAAACATAAAGAAGATGGAGAAGCCCTTGGCACACTATAGAATATAAAAAACAGAAGCAAAAAATTAACAAAGTTAGATGCAACAGAAGATATGCTTCAGGCTCTTCTGAAATCCAGAAAATTATTGTAAACTGTTTTTTAAAAATATCCTCCAAGAGCTGGGATTATGGCTCAGAGGTAGCACACTCCCCTGGCATGCATGAGGCACTGGGTTTGATCCTCAGCATTACTTAAAAAAATGAAGTAAAATAAAAATATGTGTCCACCTATAACTAAAAAAATACAGAAATAATCCTCCAGTAAACTATAAAAACTTGCAGAGATTTAAAAAAAATCTAATTTAATGAAACTTGTTGAAATTGAAGCAAAAGTATGTAAAAATTTAAATAGAAAAATTTCAAACAATGAAGTTGAAAAGCCATTAAAGACTTTCCAAAACTTATCCCCAGGGGATAAAATCTGACCAGTCACTCCATCCCCATGCTGACCCTGTCCCCATTGGACAATATCTGACATGATACTATATCCCATGTTGACCAGGTCCCCAGGGGACACCATTCTAACTGTTACCCCACCCCATAGTTACTCCATCCCCAGTGGATAATATCTAACATGTTGTTACATGCACATGCTAATCCTGCCCACAGGGGATGATATCTGATCTCTTACCCCATCCCAACACTGGTCTGTCCACAGGGGATAATATCAGATATGTCACCACATCCCCATGCTCTCTGTACTCAGTGGACAACATGTGACCTGTTATTCCATCCTAATACTGTCCCTGTCTGTGGATAATATCTGACCTGTTACTCCATTCTGATGGTTGACTGTCCCCAGTGGATAATATCAGGACAGTTACTCCATCCCTGTGGTGGTCAGTCCACAGTAGGTAATATCTGACCTGTGCCCAGTGGATATTGTCAGAGATATTACTCCTTACCCACTCTTACTACATTCCCTAGGGCGTGTCTCCTTGGTCCTTCCCACAGGCAATGCTTTCCCTCCAGTACTAAATTTCAGGACTTGGAGATGTTCTCATGCAGACTCGGATGTTCACCTCACAGGGCTCTATGGCTGGGCACAGTGTGCATGGCACTGATCACTGTTCATGGGAGACCATCACCTGCCACAGGACTTTGTCACCTGACCTGTAGGGACCCCTGGGCCCTGGGAGTTCCCAGCTCCATGCCACAGGCCCTCACCTGGGCCTCACACTCACTCTGGTGACAGGACCTGAACTGGCCCTGGCTCTCCAGACAGGCCCAGGTGAGAAGCTCCACAACATAAAGACAGAAGGTCCTCTGCTCAGCAGTGCTCTCCTGAGGGACCTGGGCCCAGCTGCACCCCAGGGGAAGCTCACTGAGGGGGTCTGACATCTGCCACCACCTGGAGTGTGTCCTTCAGGCCCAGCCTCTTCTCCTAACATAGTACCTAAAACTCTGCTCCTCAGCTTTGCATCCCTGAAGCAGGTACCTGAGACCATCAGCACATAAACAGGATCTTTATTATGGATGAAGACATTAAACCTCCAGTCCATGCTCAGATGGGTCCTTTGCATTTACACCTTTCCTGGATGTGCCAGGGGCAATGCAGAGAGCCCCCTGTGGGGAAATCACTCTCCATGTTGCTAGGAATCAAAAGGGAGGGAGGAAGACAGGGGGTCTGCCAGTCTCCTTGTGTGGAATGTCCTCGTGATTGACATAAATTCACCTAGTCCACATGTTCTAGGGGATCCCCCACTGCCCAAGGAGCTCAGAACAACCTTAGCACATGTTATTTGGGGAGGACAATGATGCACACTAATCATTCTATCCCTGGACACAGAGCTTTCACATCCATCTCATAAAGCAGAACACATTCAGTCCTCATCCTTGAGACCCTAAAGGCAAAAATACTTCAGCTGAGCTCAGAAATCCAGTGCAAAGATCCAGAAGATTCAGGGAAAACTTGACTCTGTGCCAGAAAATCAAAGAGGGGTCACACACTCCTAAGCTCTATGGCAGGAGTGAATATTCCCATTTCAAAAGGAAAAGACACAGACATTGAAGGGGACTGAAGCCCAGCAGGACTGACATTAAACCCACTGTTCCAATTCTGTCCTCAAGGTCACCATAGGGGGATAGGGGTGAGGGCTCTGGGCAGGCCCAGCACACAGCCCAGCTGGACACAGTCGCCTGTCCTCACTCTCAGTGAGCTTGTCCTGCAGCCTGCTGCCTCCTGGGCAAGTGCTGCTCACTGCTGGCTCCTCTGATCCAGGGGTCTCCTCAGCAGCCCTGGCCTCATCTCAGAGCCCCATGCATCACCTGCCAGGGCTGCCAGCAGGGACTCTGACCCCTGACCCCCATCTGACCTCCAGCCCTTCCTTTCAATATTCATGTAACCCTCCCTGACCCTGTAGCTCTCACAGTCAGCCACCTGCAAAGCCAGCATGGTGTGGCTGAGGACAAGGTCACCCTCAGCAGGGAGCAGGTCCTGGCCTCCCTTGAACCAGGGCTGGGAACCTCTGGGCCCCTTGATGGCTGAACAGGGGAAACCATGCCCTGGGCAGTCCTGGGTCAGGAGCCCAGAGCTCTCTCCCACAGGCCCTGACTGGAGGGTCTTTCAGACCTTCATCTCTGCCTCTGAGATAGGGAAGCTAGGCCTTGTTGATCCCTGGGATCCTGAAACACCTTCCATCCTCTGGGTGCAAAGCCTGGGCTGCTCCCAGTGGAGCTGCTGGCCACACCCTCCCAGCTCATCCCACTCAGTGACCAGGACTGAACACAGCTGCTCACCATGGAGAGTGTGCTCAGCTGGGTTTTCCTGGTGGCTGTTTTCAAAGGTAATGAATGGAGAACCAGAGATCCTGAGTGTGTGAGTGGACAGGAGTGAGAGGAAGAGTGGGTGAGTGACAATGTCCTGACCAGGCTGCCTCTGTGTTTGCAGGTGTCCAGTGTGAGGTGCAGCTGGTGGAGTCTGGGGGAGGCCTGGTGCAGCCTGGGGGTTCCCTGCGAATCTCTTGTGCAGCCTCTGGATTCACCTTCAGTGACAACTGGATGAACTGGGTCCGCCAGGCTCCAGGGAAGGGGCTGGAGTGGATCTCAAACATTAATACTGGTGGCAGTACTTATTATGCTGACTCTGTGAAGGGCCAATTCACCATCTCCAGAGACAACTCCAAGAACACACTGTACCTGCAAATGAGCAGTCTGAGAGCCTAGGACACAGCCGCCTATTACTGTGCTAGAGACACAGTGAGGGGACCTCCATGTGAGCCCAGACACAAACATCCTGCAGGGCGTCCAGGGCCAGCAGAGGGCGCCCAGCACACAGGAGCTCAGGGTCAGCCAGGAGCAGGACAGAGCAGGGGCAAGGGCTGGATCCTGCCTCTGGGGGCCTCTCTTCTATTTGTTTACACTTTACGTTAGTGAAAGTTATTTACATGGAATTTACTCTGGGGTGTTCATATCTGCAAATGGGGCCTTTGGTCAATTTCCCTCCTCCTTCCTCCTTTCCCTCCCCCCTCCTTCACCCTCCATTCCCTTCCTCCCCTGCTCTACTATCCATTCTATTTTGATGTCCCTGAGTCCCCTTATTTTACTGTACCTTCCACTTCTCAGAGAAAGCCTCAGCCCTTGACTCTCTGAGACTGAGATATTTCACTTCCCATGATGTTCTCCAATTCCACCAATTTACCAGAAACAATCTCATTTAATTCCTCCTTATGGTGAGTAAAACCCCACTCTGTACACACCCCACATTTTCTTTACCCATCCATCTGGTGACAGGCATCTAGGCTGGGTCCATCACTTGGGTGCTGTGAGTTTCTGCTATAAACACGTGTGTGGCTGTGTCACTACAGAATGCTTAGTTTACATCCTTAGGACTGTAACAAAACGTGCAATACCTGGTCATGTGGTGGTGTCCTCGTCAGCTTTTTTGCTGCTGTGACTGAAAGGTCTGACCAGAACCACTTAGAGGAGGAAAGGTTGATTTGAGGGCTCACAGTGTCAGAGGTCTCAGTGCATGGACAGCAGGCTCCATTCCTCAGATCTCAAGGTGAGGATGAACATCATGATAGAAGACTGTGGAGGAGGGGAGATGCTCACATGATGATCAGGAAGCAGAGAGAGACCCTCACCAGATACAAATATATACCCCAAGGCAACCCCCATGGCCCACCTGCTCCAGCCTCACCTGCCCACCTTCAGTCACCTCCCAGTTAATCCCTTACAGGGGATTAATTCACTGATGGGTTAAGTTCTCTTACTCAGTCATTTCCACTCTAACCCTGTTGCATTCATACAGGGGCTTTTGGGGGGACACCTCACATCCAAACCATAACACTCCACCCTTGGCCCCCAGAAGCTCATGACCACCTCACAATTCAAAATACATTTAGTCCATTCCCAAGATTCCCCATAGTCCCAATAGTTCAAGCCCAGCCCCAAAGTTCAGGTCCAAAGTCTCCTCTGAGCCTCAAGGCAAACCAGCATTGTCAGCTCTAAACATCAAAGCCATTTACAAGAATCCACTATATAAAGGTACAGACTAAACATCTCCATTCAGAAAAATAGGGCACAGAAGGAAGGGCTGGGGCCAACGCAAGACTGAAATCCATCTGGGCAGCAAGTCCTGGAGCCCCACGTCCAGGTTCTGGGCACAAGGCATGGTGACGTTCCCTCCAAAGTGCTGCTGAAAGCCCAGTCCTTGTCCCAGATGCCAATCCAATAAGAGGACAAGGATATGAGAAAAAGGAAAAAGAGGTTTATTGCTTTTCAGAAAAAAACACAGGGCACTTGGGCTGGGGATGTGGCTCAAGTGGTAGTGCGCTCGCCTGGCATGCGTGCGGCCTGGGTTTGATCCTCAGCACCACATACAAACAAGGATGTTGTGCCCGCTGATAACTAAAAAATAAATATTAAAATTCTCTCTCTCTCTACCTCTCTCTACCTCTCTCTCTCTTAAAAAAAAAGTTTTCTCTCTTTCTCTCTCTCTCTCTCTCTCTCTCTCTCTCTCTCTCTCTCTCCTCCTCTCTCTAAAAAAAAAAAAAAAAAAAAAAAAAAAAAATTACAGGGCACTCTTGTCCCAAAGGTGTGATTCTGCCTGAAAGGACACCTGTAGAGTCCACACAAAGTCCAAGGAGTAGGTCACACATGAGAATGTCACACAGGAGATTTGTGGTCAGTAACAGGAGGCATAGCAACAAGGCTGTCCCTCCAGGAGAGCAGCAGCCTGTGGCACTTAGAGAGAAGATTTATAGCCCTCAAGAGAAATCTCCTGAGCTGCTTAGGAGTTTAGCTGGGGTGGGGGGATCTTAGGGTACTTAGGAGTTTAACCTGTGGTAGGGGTGATCTTAGGGTACTTAGGAGTTTAAGCTGGGTGGGGGGATCTTAGGGTACTTAGGAGTTTAACCTGGGGTAGGGGTGATCTTAGGGTACTTAGGAGTTTAAGCTGAGTGGGGTTGATCTTAGGGTACTTAGGAGTTTAAGCTGTGATGGGGTGATCTTAGGGTACTTAGGAGTTTAAGCTGGGTGGGGTTGATCTTAGGGTACTTAGGAGTTTAAGCTGGGGTGGGGGTGATCTCAGGGTACTTAGGAGTTTAAGCTGGGGTGGGGGGGGGATCTCAGGGTACTTAAGAGTTTAAGCTGGGGTGGGGTTGATCTTAGGGTACTTAGGAGTTTAAGCTGTGATGGGGGGATCTTAGGGTACTTAGGAGTTTAATCTGGGTGGGGGTGATCTCAGGGTACTTAGGAGTTTAAGCTGAAATGGTGGTGATCTTAGGGTACTTAGGAGTTTATGCTGGGGTGGGGGGGATCTTAGGGTACTTAGGAGTTTAAGCTGGGTGGGGTTGATCTTAGGGTACTTAGGAGTTTAAGCTGGGGTGGGGGTGATCTTAGGGTACTTAGGAGTTTAAGCTGAAATGGTGGTGATGCCAGGGTACTTAGGAGTTTAAGCTGGGTCAGGTTGATCTTAGGGTACTAGGAGTTTAAACTGGGGTGGGGGGATCTTATGGTACTTAGGAGTTTAAGCTGGATGGGGTTGATCTTAGGGTACTTAGGAGTTTAAGCTGGGGTGTGGGGAATCTTAGGTACTTTGGAGTTTAAGTTGGGGTGGGGGGTTCTTATGTACTTAGTGAAGCCAGATTTAAAGACAGGTAGTTAGTGTAGTTTGATCAAATCCGTCTAGTATCAAGTACAATCAAGATTGAAGGCCATACTGAGAATGGAGTCCAGGAAAAGGAGGATTGAAAAAGTCCCCAAGGCAGGGAGCCCATCCCAAGGAAATGTTAATGAAGCAGCTCTCAGCAAACATGGAGATGCTAATCCAAAAACCCTTCCTGCCCAGGTTACTCCTAAGCCCATCTGCCCCTCACCTTTTGGGCCCTACCACCTGCATTTTATCACTGCAAGGTAACAGAATCAAGGACAGGAATGGGACAGGAATGCGGGAAAGCTGAAAGAGAACCTTAGCCATAAAAGAGGGAGGATCTTTCCCTTCCATGGTTCCACCTCTTGGGTCCCCTTCTTCATCTGGGAGAAGTCTTTTCTGCTGTCCTTTAATAAAGCTTCAACTTTCCACTCTAAACTTGCCTCAGCATGTTTCTCTGGTGTTATACTTCAGCCTTGGGGAAGCAAGGACTGATGACCAGTCAACAGCGGTAACATTAGGAGTTTAAGCTGGGGTGGGGTGATCATTCAGCAGGCACATGTTCTTAGGGAAAGTTAGCAGCACTGCCTCAGAATCCAAACTTTGGAACTTTTGATAAAATGACTCCTGACCTGAAATGGTGACTCTGAGGCCAATATTGATCTGATGCCAATATTGCCCATCAGCAGGAGCAGGGGCTGTTAAAGAGGTGCCTCCAAGGCCACATTCCACCTCTTCTCTGTTGTAGTTGTGATTCACCTGTTCACTTGGGAGAGAGTCCTTTCTGAGATCTTCTGGTGCCATCCCCAAAGTCTGGAGTTCTTCCTTCCTGTGGTGGGTGTGTGCTCAAGGACAGATAGCTCTGCCTAGGAGGGGGAAGAGAGGTAATCCTGTTTCCCCTGAGATTAGGGAGGGGGAGATTGGGGAGGAGCAGGGAGAGAGGAAGAGAAGGAAATGTGTCCATTTTAACATGAGTGCAGTGGCAGAGCAGCAAGGGTTGTACTCAAAGCGTAAGGTGACCACTGTCACACTTGTGCTAATTTGCAGTTCTAACAACAATTAATGAGTGTAATCCCCAAAATACTCACCAGAATTTATTACCACTTGTGTTTTTGGAATTGCCCTTCTGCCTACAGTGAGAGGAAATCTTGTTCAAAAGGCAATACATTCCAATCCCACGGCCATGATCATACTGAATGGAAAAGCTAAAACATTTCCCCAGATATAGGAACAAGACATAGATGGCCCCTCTCACCACTCCTACTGAACATAGTCCAGGGATATGCATTTTAACTCAGGTGCATTTACACAGGAACACAGAGCAGCATTATTGAGGCTGAAGTGACGGCTCTGGGGTCCCCAGGGTGAGACCCTGAGGAAGCTCAGAAGAGTCTTTTCCATCAACTAAGGGGAGGGTCTTCAGTGGGATTCCCTGAAGGGCTGTCCTTGGGACTCTCTGTACATCAAACAGTGAGCTAGCCCAAGATTGCGTTATGCTTGAATTTGGGACCCCCAAAAGACCACCAGAAACCCAGATTGATGTAAGCAGCAAAGAGGTGTTTATTGCGAGCTAGCTCGGTCCTCCTCCTCGTGCACACAGCAACTGGTGACACTGAGAGGCTCCGCACCCCTGGTTTGCAGCAGTTTTATACACTCTTTGGGGAAGGCAGGGACCCCACATACATCATACCATCTCTTAGCATATCATCACACACCGCAGGAAAATCATAAAACAATTCTAAAACATGATTAGCCCATTCACTGGCGGGAACAAGTTGGGTAGGGGTGATTGATTACTAGGAGAGGGGGATTCCTTTGAACTGAGGGGAGTTCTTGCTGAACTCCATAGTTTCCCAACACATTATCAACCACCATAAACTGTTGAGGATCATCTGGCATCCCAGGTATTTCCCTGTCTCATGCTGATTGGTGGCTGATGGGGAGTTGCTATCTGGCACAGCAGATCTCTTCTGTGATTTGTAGATAAACAACTCAGCAGGGTGGGTAAGTGCCTAGGAGTGCTCTGTGGGTTTTTCCCAAGGACAAGGGTCACGCCCCCTTCCTTGGACAGGCTTTGCTCTGAGGTAGAGGCTGGCTTTTCAGACATGAGGGACACCCAGGGCCTGGTCTTCCCAGGAGAGCAAGTGTGAGGACCTCTGTGCCTACAGCTCTGAGTGGGTGACACAGAAGTCCCTCCATCCTGCAGAAGCTGAGCTCTGGCCCAGGAAGCAGCTACCACTGTGCCCAGCCCACTCTCTGCTGTGGAAGCCCTCACCAGGGCAATCAGGACACAGTCTAGGAGACTCCAGACCCCAGGGGCCACTAGTGTCAGTCAAGTCCTCTCCCTGTGTCCATAGTCTCCCTCCTAATCAATCCTCCTGAACCAATTTGACATTAATATTTCTAGAACTTCCCAGGAAGTGAACAGGACCTACCTGCTTCCACACTCAAGTGGAGGGCCAGACTAGGACACATGGCCCCATCCACATAAATACATCAGGAATTTACCAACTCCCCCAAGCCACAGCCAGCAGGGACTCCCATCACTTGTCCATGCTGGGGAGGTCTGCCTCCTACTGCAGTGATCATGGCCACTTGAACTTGGCCAGGCCTGCAGTGGGTGGGTTGGATCATTGGTGGTAGCATCACATACTATAGCCCAATCCTTGAATCAAGGGTCAGGGTCACCACAGACACACCCAAAGCGATCTTTCATCAGCGTCACTGTCTAAAAGCGGAGGGCATGTTCAGTCTCACTGGGAGACACCTGGGGATGTGTGTGGTCAAGACACAGTGTCCCAGCCGGGAGGTCACTTCCCACAGGGAGATCAGGTCCTGCAGGTGCTCAAGGCCTGCCGAGGGAGCTCAGGACCAGCAGGGGGCGCTCAGGATCCATGGGGGCACTGAGACCATCAGGAGGCTCAGGACCTGCAGGGTGCCCCAGATCAGCAGAGGGAGCTCAAGTCCAGCAGGGGAAGGTCAACACCAGCAGAGAGGGCTCAGGACCTGCAGGTGGCTTAGGGACAGTCGGGGCATCAAGACCAGCAGAAAGCTCTGGACCAGCAGGGGGAGCAGAGGACCAGCAAGTGGAGATTAGGACCCCCAGATGCTCAGGAGAAGCAGGAGGCTCAGGAACATTAGGGGCGTCAGGACCAGAAGAGAGCTCAGGGACAGCAGGGGTCTCAGCACCAGCAGGGGGAGCCCAGGACAAGGGCAGGGAGCTCAGGACAAGGACAGAGAGCTCAGGACCTGCAGGGGAAACTCGGGGAAAACTGAGTGCAGGGCCAGAACCAGGGGCAGGTGCACAGGCAGTCCGGGCTGGTGCTCAGGGTTCAGTGTCCTCTCTAGAGAGGAGTCCCCAGGGAGCAACTCTAGCCGTGTGACAGTGCTCCAGAATAGCACAGTTCTGAGGAATCAGGAGCTCATTCTCACAGGAACAGAGGCAGAGCTTTAAACCTGGGGGCAGAAGTGCCTCTGCCCTAGTCTCTGCGTCAGATCTGAGAAGTTCAGGGGAACCTGCTTGGTCTTCTCCCACCAGACAAGCAGCAGACTCCTGGATTCTCATCAGGACGGTCTCTGGGGGCTGGGAGGAAGCCAAGAGCATCCAAGCTCTGTAACCCTTAAATGCAACAGGTTTCAAGTCTTCCCTCCTCCACCCGCAGACCTGTCCATACCAGACTCAGAACTGAACAAATTGTCTTTTAAACCAACTCATATTCATTCTTCACGTCTCCCTTTCCCTGTCCTCACCCAGAGAGTGCAGGCTCTTGTCTGGGGTCACAGGGCTCAGGCACTTAGCTGGAGCTCAGCTGTGGTGAGCCTTGGTCACTGCAGGCCCCTGGGTAAGGCAGAGGGGATTTCTTAGTCACCACTGCCCAGACCCTCCTGGTGTCCCCTGGAAGGACAGTTTTCAAAAGTGCAAGTGACCAGGGAAAATGTGGCCTGGTTGTGGAACGGATCTTGCTCTGCTCAAACTTTCCTGCAGTCACTGCCACCACCTGGGCTTCAGGGTGACTTGCAGAACACCCCTGTGGGCTGTGAGCTCTGGGGGACAGTGTGCAGGTCTTGCTCAGCCGTGTCCTTGTGGCTGCAGCATGATGCCAAACCCTGGAAGCCGCAGACTGCTCCATGAATGTCCTCCCCTGCTGACCTCTGTGCCAGAGTCCTGGTCCTCCCTGCCAGGGATTTCCCTCCTTCTGCACAGAAGAAAGTGATCCCTGCCTCTCCCCTCAATCTGTCAGGAAGAAAACAGTCTCACTTACTGGACAAGGATCTGTTTTCAGCCACATGGGCTTTGGGAGAGCGTCTTACAGAACTCACTTGTTCCATCCAGGGAGACTCTGGTGCAGAAAGGAAGCAGACCATCCGTCTCGGTAAGAGTTTCCCTGTTTTCTCAATGTTCCTTTAATTTGACTTCTGTCAAACTACTGTCAATATAAATTTAATTTCTATAAAGTCATGGGAAAACTAGGGAGTTTGCCAGAGGAAACCAGAAATGGTCTTGCTCTTATTGCTTTGTATTTAAAGGCCTTGAACATGACACAAGCCCTGTGCTCTCAAAGCCCATGGGAAAGGCGTCTGTGTCTTGTTAGACTACCTAGCACAGCACCCTCCACGACCAGGCAAGCGGGCCCAGGACACGTGGACTGAGGCTGGCCAAGCCCCCATGCAGGCTGTGATTGCTGAAGGGGGAATGAGAGGAGGGTGGAGAGGAGTGTGCCCTCAGGGGTCCCTCAGCCTTGATACCTGGCCCCAAACTCTGAGGGCAATGACTCCTTGGAGGGAAGTGAAGGAAGTTTGGAGTTTTTGTAGTTCTGAAAGAGCACACACTCTCCCCTTGGGAATTTCCCACAACAACCTTAATTCTCTGCTTTTTCTGGTTTGTGGAAACTGTCTCCATGGCAACACTACTCTAAATTGTCCAATTTCCTCCCCAAGGGCTTGGTTTCCCCTGTGCCTGTTTCCCCAGAAACCTGAGCTTTATGTGCCTATCGACTTCCACCTGTCCCCATGTCCCTGCCGTCCTTACACAGAGCTCAGAGCAGCACGACAAGGCTCTCGCAGTGCACAGACCTAACCGGGTCCTTGCACTGAGTAGGATGTAAACAACGTCCTTGTTTGTAATCAGGAGGATGAGGAGGTGCACTCATTTCCACCAATGTGGCCAGGAATCATTCATGTCCAGGGACAGAGGGAAAGGAAGCACCAACCTGCAGAATGTATGCAGTGGTGACCCGATGGGGTCCAGTGGACAGCGTTAGAAAGTGGACAAAGTGTTTCAGCACAGTAGAGTGCTGAAGCAGAAGCTGTGCTTCACCAGCAGGAAGCTGCAGCCACAAGTCACTCCCAGGAACCATGAAGGACACTCCCTGGGGACAGGCGTGATGCTTGAAGGAATCCACATATTTTTACTACAGCATGAATACATTTTGTTGTTCTTCCCAGAAGAAAGAATTATGCAAGATGGCCACCAAGTCTGGAAACCAGGAGAGTCTTTAAGATAGAATTTGTCGTGGGTGACAGAATATTACTATCTCTAGTTCTCAACTAAATGGCCACCCCACAGACTGCATCTTTGAAATAGGGCAAAAAAAAAAAAAGACTGGTTCATCAAAAAAGATGAATACTGGGTAGCTTTAACAGCTTCTCACCACTAGATGCATCTTCTAAACAAAAACTAAAGACTCTTTAGAAATAAAGACATATAATTAAGATTTAACAAACATATACAATATTTCATTCATGAATGACTGAATACACTTTCTTCTCAGCAGCACATGGATCCTTTTCTAAAATAGACCGTATCTCAGGCCACAAAGCAACTCTTACCAAACAAAAAAAAAATAGAGATAATATCTTGTGTTCTTCAGATCATTATAGAAGAAAATTAAAAATCAATGATAAGATAAAAAATGGAAACGTCTTTAACACAGAGACTAAATGATGTGCTATTAAATGATGAATGTAGAGCAGAAGACATGAGGGCTGAAATTGAAAAACACTTAGGGGTACTGTTGTAGGGACAAACGAGGCGAGGCACCGACGATAGCAGGAAACAGTTTTATTTGGCTGCAGCCAGGCTCAGAGGGCACAGCATTTGCTGTAATCAATCAATCCCCTGAACCCCGAGTTCAGGGAGTTTCAGAGTTCTATACCTAGCATGTAAGGGGAGGGGCTCAGAAGTCCACAGTCTGCAGAAGTTCACATAAAAGCAGCTTTTTCCTTCACTGTTCTGGGCAAGTTAACCCTTCAAGGACAGCACCTGGGAAGGAGGGAGCTTCTTCTCCCCTCTCTTTCCTCCCCTGCCAGCTGTTACCATGGAGCCCAGTTGGTAACTTATGTTAAAAATGTAGACATCTCTGTGAAGCCCAGCTCAAGGCCAGAGGCCTTGTTTGCACATTTCTACAAAGTACTATACTGGATACATTTGTGAAAAACTAGTAAGGGGGTGCCCAGCACCTGGAGTGCAGGTATCTTCCAGGCCAGTGGTCAAGTAAAACAGGGCGACACGAAAATAGGAAGTTTATCTCCAATGGACTCTTTCGCAGAGACTCTTTTGTTGACAGTCCCCAAATCAGCCGTGGTGAAGAGGGCTTTTCTGTGGAGAAAGGGGGTGCCACTTCAGTACCTGAGAATACTGATGTAACATATCAAAATTTCTGGGTCACTAGGATGCAGTTCTAAGAGGAAAGTTTGTAGTGTTACCTGAGTTAAGAATCAGGAAAAACTAGGGAAAGAAGAAACATACGTCAATATTGTAAAAGCTGTGTAGAAAACCCAGGCCAACATCATGGAGAAAAACTGAAAGCATTCCCTCTAAAACCTGGAAAAAGGCTAGGAAGCCCCCTTTCACCACTTCTACTCCACATAGTCCTTGAAGTTCTTTCTAGTTATTGCAATTAAAAAAAAAAAAGACATTAAAGGGATGTGAATAGGAAATGAAGAGCTCAAACTATCTCTGTTAGCTGACAACACAATCCTATGTATAGAAGACCCTCCTCCCAGAAAAAAAAAAAACATTAGAAAACATCTAGAACACATACCTGAATTTAGAAGAGTAGCAGGATACAAACTTAACATCCATAAATTGATTGTGTCCTATACACCAAAGTTGAATCAGCAAAAAGAAAAGTAAGGAAAACTATCCCATTCACAACAACCTCAAAAACAACAACAACAACAAAAAAAAACAACGAATTACTTGGGAACCGATCTAATAAAAGAGGTGAAAGACCTGTAACAATGAAATATAGACAGCACTAAAGAAAGGAAACTGAAGAAAACCTCAGAAGATGGAAAGATCTCCCTTGCTCCTAAGGCTTAAGACTTTTGAACTGAGCATGCAGAGGGAATGTCCGTCTTTAGCCTGTCATGATTCAGTGTGTTTTGCAGTGCGTGGAATTGATCTAGAATTGTTCGCTGTGAATTGATAATGTCTACGTAGTGCCCAGCATTAAGGAGTAAAATTGTGTTGAGTAATCTGAGTGAATAAAGCATTGAAAGGGGCAGAAGCGTGTGGACATCCTTTATTTCTCCCCTCGACTTCATACGTCACAATTTTGCCCCCTCTCGACAGTCACCCAGCTGTGTGGAGGGTCCAATCTGCAGGAGGGAGACTCATCTCTTCCTTGTCACGTTCACATGACACCCAGGTCCCCACTGGATGTCCTGCCAAGTGAGGTTCCCCCATTTCCTTGGGCTCTAGAAAGATCACGGGTCTGGGTAGGACACAGTGGCAGGTCCCGGAGGAACCTGTCTCCTCAGGAGCTGTGCGGGGTGGAGCCAGGGAGACCCCAGGCCCCTCACACGGCCTGCTCCACTGTGGGTGGAGCTCCTTCCATCTGCAGACTTGAGGCCCCTCATCCAGGGTCACGCTTTCCATGTCTGCGACAAGTACCTGAGGACAACTTGAAGGAGGAAAGGTCCCTGTGGCTCCTGGTGAAGCCGGAATCAGACAGGCTTGGGTAATCAAGTCAGGTTGGTCAAGAAGTCCAGGAAGTTGGAGACTGTCCCCTGAGGGACTGAAATGTTAATTCCTTCAGAGCCCTTCCTCCACCCTAATGGAACTGCTCCAGGAATTGCCCTCCCTCCAGGGAGCTCTAAGGTTGTTAATTAATGTGTCCTGGGCTGCACCACCCTTCAGCCCACCTGGTTCCCACCTGTTGGCCCTCCCACCCAGCACTCCTGGGCCTTGTCAGGTACCCAGGAAGGAGAAAGATAAGGGGGTAAAGGCAGGAGAACAAAGGAATCCTAGGACATATAAAAATGCAGAACACCTCGCTTCTTGGGATACCAGGACACCAGCTAGGGCCCCTTCTCCCTCGCGGGAGAAGTCTAGGTCACCCCTTTTTAAACAAACCCTGCTTCACATGCTTGCCTCCCTGTGCTTCTCTAACGTTCAAACTTCAACCTGTGGGGAGCAGGACTCCTCACAGATAACCGCCGTGTCGAGGGTTCCAGTGCGTGTTGGGCTGGCTCCATTGCTCTGGCCCATCTTACAGCAGAACATCCTGGTGGAAGGATGGGGCTGCCCGATTCACAGCAGCCGGGAGGCAGAGAGAGAAAGAGGCCAGAGGCAGGAAATTCCCCTCCAGCTCACCCGCCCCCCACACCTGCTTTGTCCACCTATGCCCAGTGCTGTGGTTTCCACCATCTCCCTGTGTCCACCCAGCTACTGAAGGACTGACCCAGTGATTCCGAGCCCTCGTGTTCCGGTCACCTCCTCAGAGCCCACTTGCAAACACTGCTGCAGATCAAGCCTCCAGCATGTGAGCCTTCAGAGGGACTCCACGTCCACACCTGATGGCAGGCACCCTACTAAGCACAGAAGGACAGCTCTGCCACCCCGAGGAGCACAGCACTGGCCTCCCCAGAACACCCCAGCTCAAGGGGCTGCTCCACCCTACACTCCTGCTCTGTGCCACTTTCCCAAAGGAGTCCCCATGCATGTCCCTGGGGAGCAGGGAGTGTCCAGCTTCCTGCCGTCCATGGGAAGGCCCCTCCTCTTTACCGTACCTGCTCTCCTAAGCTTCTCCTGGCCGCTTGGTGCGTCCAGTTAGAACATCTTCCCAGGAAGAAGACACAGATGAGGTCACTCTATTATACGATATCAGGACAGGCTCCTCCATGATCCTCTTTGGCAGGTAGAGATAGGAAGGGACATTTTCCAGAACTCCACGTCTTATCTGAGGTGGACTGCCATCAGCCAAGGAAGGCATGTGACCCCAGAGACTGGATGTCCACCCCCCACACCATGTTGATGGAGGCTTTTCTGGATATTAAAATCACAACCCACATTGAGACAGCCAGACGGTCGTACACACAGAGAACGGACACTGCATTTAAACTGAAATTGTGGTTGAAAGAGCAGATCTCAGTCTTCCCCAGGGTCAGAAGGCGAGTGTGGCAGAGTGGCTGCTTCTTGTGCTGATGCTGTCGGCCACAGGCCACGAAGCCCTGCTTCCGTCATGACTGCTGAGCATGCAGCAGTGGTCCCAGAGGGTCACGGGCCACTCGGGTCCTGTGGGTACATTCTGCGATGCTGGAGCCTTGACAAGCCACCTGCCGATGCGGTCTTGCAGACATCCCTGCGGTTGAGCAGTGCTGCCGTGTTCCAGCCCATAGAACTCGGTCCCTTCAGGACGAGTGCATTCTTTGTGACAATAACATCTCAATAAAGGGGTTTCAAAAAGATGGAGTAAAAGCCTAAAAAGCTTTCCAGTGTTTAGTGAGTGAGGAACAGGCATCTGAAGTCTGGTTTGGGAGCTGTGTTAAGCCTGGAGTTGTACTGCTGTCAGGCAGACCCCAGCCGCACACTCTCCAAATACCAGGCGGACCTTCATTGGGGACCCACACCGAGGTGCTGGTGGCCTCTTACCGCTGGGTGGATGGACTGGAGGCACCCGGCCTTCAGGAGCCCCAGGGCAGCAGAGGGGCCCATGGGCTGCTGCCCAGTAGGGCAGGGAGGTATGTTGGGTCTCCTCACTGTGAGTGCACTGAGCAGACTGTGCCCCTGGTGACCTCGGGTGCCGCACGGTGGGGGGTCTGCACCCCAATCTGTAAGAGCAAGTTCAGGCCTTTGAGGACGTGCAACTGTTCTCCAAACTGCACCTCACATCTCTGAAGACAGAGGAAACCTCATCCATGTCAGACGGCTTCTCATTTGTGCCTTCAGTCTGACCCCTGACCTGCTTGTGATCTTGAGGTTATTGGGACCAAGGGTCCAGATGAGGGTGCGTGTGTCTCCAACTCCTCAGATGGGCCTTTCAGACCCCAGGGCTGACAGTCCTCAAAGACCATGCCCTTGCTGGGCACAGAGGCACCATCCCAGCTGCTGGGAGGCTGAGGCAGGAGGAGCCCAAGTTCAAGGTCAGCCTGGGCAACTCAGGGAGAGCCTGTGCCAATATAAAATAAAAAGGGCTGGGCGCAGAGCCTGGTGGTGGACGACTTACCTACCACACACAGGACCCCTTGTTCACCACAAGTAACTCAAACAGAAATGAGCAAAGAGCACCCCATGCCCTCGCCTCTGGCCCTATGCAGCTCCACAGTCCTCTAGGGTCCTTCTACCCCCAAAGATTTTCAAGACCCCTCAGGTGCAATAGCTCCAAGGCCCCTGAAAGGCCTCTGCCACCTAAAACCAGTCCCAAAGACTGTGTCCACCCCAGGGTGGGAACTGGACTGACCTGGAGAGGGGCATGCCTCTGGCACTGTGAGTGGACCCTGTCGTGGCCTGTGCCCTTCACACTCTCTCCCACACTCCTGTAGGCAAGGACTGTCATCACCCAGAGGAGGAGGGCCACGAGGTCCCCAACACTTAGGCCCAGCTGGGCTGCAGGAAGCGCAAGGTTGGGGAATCCCAGAGCAGGGGTGCCAGAGGTCCTGCCTCCTGCCCAGAGTGGGGTCTGCACCATCACCCACCTTCCCTGGACTCCAGCCAGGACGGAAGCTCTCAGGCAGGATCAGCTCTGCCTTGAACCATCCCTGCCTTCAGCAACAAACTGAAAACAACCACCACCAAGATGGCAGCAGGGTGGACGCTGTCTGAAACGGCCCCTCCCTGGGATCCCACACAGTCCAGAGCTGCAGACTCATCCATTTCTGTCTTCCGCGTCACTCAGTGAACACCTTATCCAGGCTCACTCTCCCTGCCCTCTCAGCAACCAGTCCTGGGCCCAGTACTGAGAGCGCCCTGCCTTGGCTCTTGGGATCTGCTCTCCTGGCAGCAGTGGGGCCCCTGTCACCCAGCAGGTCAGATTTGGCCTCCGCCCCTTGCCAATCGGACTCTCAGAGTCCTTACTGCTCCTAGAAGAACCAGAGACCCTGCAGAAGGACCAGGAGTGAGAGACTGCCCGGGTTATGGTGAGATTGCAATAAATCACCGAGTCGATCTTAAAGCAGGAGACAGAACCTTTGTTGGCCAGCTGGGGGTCTGCATGCACCAGCTGGCAGGCCAAGGGAGGGCTGCCAGTCTACACCCTTCGCCCTCCTCCCGGGGTTAGAGGACACCTTTTAGTCCAAAACCACATGAATCATAAGTAGCTGCTGCTATGATTCAAAACCATAAGCAAACATCATGAGATCTAAAATCAAAAGCAGAAGGGGGAGTGGGCCAAAACGTCCCTAGTTTAGCACAAGTTAAAGAATGGTTACCAACGTCTAGACAATTAAACTCCGACAGGGTCTATTGTCCAAGAAAAATGGCAACCAAAGAGAGAACAATTTTACATTGTATAAGAATTGCCATTTTATGTCACCAAACATGCTGTGCTAAGCCACTGTAGATGGGGACAGAGGGAGGTGTTCCCATGGGAGAAGAATCTCTTACATGACGTGGAGCCTCAGGGTAAAATGGAGTTTGGTCACTGTCCATATAGCCTGGCCCGTAACAGCGGGAGGAGGGCTCTGCTGGATTTATTAATCCAAATCACCTGGGCAGAAACAGACTGTGTGTGTGTTGCTGAATGAGGTCATCTGACAAAATCCCTGGGTAAGTTCCTGGTGTCATGTTGGAATTGGATGGAAGACTGGAGGCTACTTCCACCCTCCCCACGTCATCTCTGAAGATCTGGCTGGTCAAAGTAGGTGGCCCTGAGAGATGGAGAGAGATTCTCCTGTAGGATTCGCTGGGCCTGAGCTCTCTCTGTGGGCTTGCTGGAGCTGCAGGTACCTGAAACACTGAATGCGTGATGACATTTACTATTCAAAAAGGGTCCAAGTCTGGAAAGTTGGGCCGTCTGCACTACATAGCCTGTTCTGTGCCCCTTATCATTTTTATGCAAAGTTGTTTCTTTCTTTTTCTATTTCTGAGAAAAGCAAAGCCTGGTGTGAAGTGGAGAAAATACTGGAATAAAGCAACAATGTCAGGGAGCTCAGGGAGAAGGAAAGCCATGGAGTTGCAGACTGGCTTTGCTGATGAAGCTGTCTGGGCAGGCAAATTGTCTGCACCTCTCAGAATGTGTGATGCCGAGCTCAGGAGGCAGGCGTGGGGATGCAGAGGTGGAGGCCATGGTCCTTTTGACTCAGCACACCCTCCTGCCTCACAGGGCAGAGGCCAGGCAGCAGTCCAGCAAGCAACAGAAACACTGGACAAGCATCTCCAGGAACGCACCCAAGTCCTGGCTGTCCTGATGCATCTTAATGTCTGCTACTTTCCCCCCAAAAGTGCAAAAGGGGATTTGGGGGATAGCTAATTGTGCCAAGAGCAGAAGAAGGCCAGGTGTGGAGTGAGCACTGCTCACTGCACAGCCTCCTCAGAGGACCCCTCCCAGCCCCCATGCGCCACCCTTCCATGGCTATGTTTCCAATGCTGGGCTTTGCTGCTCAGGCACAGCCGATGACTGCTGTGCCTCCATCAGGCTGGATGAACTCTGCTCTTGCCGCAGCATTTGAGGAAAAGTATCCATCCACACGGTTGCTGAAGGGAGACCCTGCACACTGACTTACACATGTGTGTTTGGGGAATGGAAGGTCCTAACATGAGTTCCTCACCTTGGGATCCAAATTAGATGAAGTGGACTTCATGGCCTCCCAAGGGATGAGACCACAGATACAGGTCCCTGGAAGACTGTGCCCCATGGTTAAAGAAATGAGACAAGGAGAGAGATCACAGGCCCTGGAGCCAGCCTGGATCGAGCTCAGGCCCTGCAGGCAGCAAGGGTCTGGGACTCCATCCTGACCTCCGGGGCTGGTGTGCAAGAATTCCTCCCTGCAGGAGCAACACCTCACCAGGAGCTCCACATTGAGGGCATCCTGTTCTTCAGTGATGAAGCCCCATCATGCCAGGGTAAAGGATGCCATGATCACCCCCCAAGGAGAGAGCTGAGGGGAACAGGCCAGGGCAGCAGAGCCACTGCCAACAGGTCTCAGTCTGTCAAACTGTAGGAGAGAAATGAAATCACCCGGGATGCCGACCTCGCTGAAATAGTACCTGCTGGGACTTCAGGAGTGGAGCTGGGAACAGCTGCATCCACAGGAGGTCAGGCCAAGTGCAGCAGATGGTGGTCCACTGCTGGGCGGCCTCAGCTGTCCTCCCCAGGGCTCCAGAATCTCCTGAGGCGCAAGAACACAGCACAGAGCCACAGGCGCTGGGGCGCAACCCCATGCACAGGGCAGGCCTCCGATGGGCCATGCCCTGGGATGATGGAAGTGTGTCTTTGACACTCCACCTGGGACCTGGAGCGGCTGTTCATCTCAGCCTGGTTGCCCTGACTTCAGTATGTGGCTGCTAGACCCACTTTGGATAAAGCAGGCACTGCCGTGAGTGACGTTCACCCAGGACTCAGTTGTTAAGCCCAAACCACCTGCCATCTCTTCAACCAAACCCCAGAGCTGCCTTCCCTGTTCCTCCCTGTCTCCTCACGGCCCTGTGTGTCAAGGTGAGGGAGGAGGGACACAGTGGCGGAGGCCGTGACCGCAGGTGGGACCTGCTGTGTGCCCGGGGCAGGCTCCAGGGTGCATCTGGGCAGTGACCTGGAGAGAGGGGACTCAGCCCCCACAGGGAGCACGTCCTGGCCCTGCTAAGGACTGCTTTGAGGATAGCGGAGGGGAGATGAGGAAGCACGGAGTGGCTGGAGCTCCCAGGCCCGAACACCACAGCCCGAGGACAGGCAGCCAGTGGGCATTTAACAGCTGAGCTCCGCTCAACCTTCCCTTTACCTTCACTAATGACACCATCATGTGTACAGGGAGAGGCACAGAGCTGGGCAGGGAGGGGCGAACTTGGGAGAAAGCTCAGGGCAGCGCATCCAGATGTGTTGGAGGAAGGAGGAAGTCCTTCACCATCACCCGAGGGAGCAGGGTGGTTTGAAACGCGCCCTTCACCGGGGCCTGGAACTCGTCTTCCCTGGGAGCTGCAGAGGCCTCATTTCTGAGGTCTGTGGGTTGGGCGGGGATCGGCACCTACATTGCAGGGGAGACTCTGCGCTGTGCGTTTTCACTTTCTCTCTTTATTTAAAGGGTGCTGACACAGAGAGCTTCGGATGCCCTCCACACCAGCCTGCTCTCCCAGGAGCCTGGCCCTGCTGTTCCGAGGCTCTGAGTTCAAGGGGATGTGGACACAGCATGGAGAGGAGGAGTGAGGTTTGGACAGTGCCCCACGAGGGCCAGAGCTTGCTGCTCCCCTCCACTGGCCTTTCTGGTTGATTTCTGAGGAAGGCAGTGTCCACCCAGAGCTCCATCTTCCTCCAAGGGCCATCTGCACTCAGCTTGGGCCTGGTGGGGAGTGGAGGCTACTTCCCTGGCTCCCTGGGCCCCCAGCCCTCCCCCACTGCCGCTGTGGAACAGGCAGCTTCGGCTGGAGGCAGGCCTCAATTCCCTGAGCTCCCTTTGGGTCTAGAGGAGAGGTCACCTAGAGAGTCGGGGCTCAGCCCCTTGAGAAAGACAGGAAGTGTTGAAATACCGTGGACATGACAACTCCCACTGGTCCCAGGGCCTGCAGCCTCGGGTCTCCTGCAGCCAGAGGCTCAGGCTCAGCTTGGAGACCTAACCAGCACCCAAAGATGTGGAAGACACTCACGTGTGGAGTGGAAATGTTTATTTCAGAGTGCTGATCGGAGATCTCCCAAGGTCAACTTGTGCCAGGAGGAGGAGGACTGTGCGTCTCTCTCTCTGCCTCTTCTTCATGGATGTCACTTTGGGTGCCCTGTATTCCACAGGGGTCAGGAGGCTGGCTGGCTGGCTGTTATTAAGCTTCTCCTCCTGCTGCTGCTTCTTCTCCTCCTGCTGCTGCTGCTTCCTCTTTGACAGTCTTGATAGTCTTTGCATTCAGTGCATATGCAATGAGCAGTGCCGCGATGAAGACATAGAAACGGCCGTACAGCAGTCTCAAGTAGATGATCAGTTCTGGGTTCCGGTCTACCGTCCGCACTCTCTTTGGAAGCTGCCCACTCTCCACACTCCCACCATGACCTAATTTGTCACAATTAGGAGGCTCCCAGCCTACGTGACAGTGACAGTGCCTGTGATTGTTGCAGACCCCTTTATAACTGCACTTTTCAGGGAGACAGTCATAATCCAGTGCATTTATTGATGTGTTACATGAACTGCCAATGCACATCTTCCCGCTGCCACACGGGGTTCCTGTCCGCACTTTTCCAGCATCAGTGGTCCCTGATGAACGGTGTTCGTCCAGTCCAAAGCAGTAGGCCCCGTCGATGTAAGACTGGTGGAACGAAACGTGCTCCTGTAATATGGGGAGGCGGGTGACGTTATTACACTGCAGCCTTCCGCACATCTTGTCAGCTGCAGTACAGGGAGTGTACACCATCTCATTCTCTGATCTCCCACAGTGTCCAAATCGGTGTGTTGCCAAGTTTATAGAGTAACAAGCGTCCTCAGCGTTCATAGCAGATTCACCAAAGATCTCCTTGCAGTGCATGGAGCGGTCGGTACAGTTGCCGTTGTAACAGTAGCCGTCTTGACTGCATGGAGTTCCATCTTGCAGGTAAGTATCTTCAGGGCAGTTGCTGTCACTTCCAGAGCAGTGCTCTGGGAGATCACACACGTTTTGGACAGTTCTGCAAAGTGTCATCATGGGGCTGTGGGTGCAGTTGGCACAGCAGGCTCCTCGATCACAAGAGCTTCCCTCTGTAAATGTACACTCGGTGTTGCAACAGCCGCTGGTGTAACACTCCTTCAGGGGCCCACAGTCACACTGTTCCTTGCCTTCCACTACGTAATTCCCACAGCGGTTCATCGTTATGCTGCTATTATGAAGAACCCGCTCAGAGCGGTAATAGCACGTATTAAGTGAAGGATTACTAACTATATGCTGTACATGTGTGAAGGAACAATTACTGAATGCATCTGTTACCCCAGGCCACCTGAACATAATACATGTGTCCCTTCTCTGGCAAACACAGTTGCTTCCATCATACAGCACTCCAATCATTCTCCCCTGATGGTTGGCAGCAATGATCGCTAACAATATCGCAGGCCTGTATAGTGCAGCGACAAAGGTGATGGATCCTTTATTGCACATACTATATGGAACTGGTTCAAATGCAGATTCATGTGGTTTGTCTTTAAGTACTAGTGTGCAGGAGGCAGGTCTAAATGGCCAGTAGAATATATCCTCATAATGTTTGTGTATATCCATCCCTGACGGATACCATTCACCACTAGGAAGTGAAACAGGATCACTCTCGGAATATACAACCACCATAGAAATATAGAACCTGAACTCAATACCCCTCATAAGGGTGTCGACTATGTTAAACATGTGTATTAGGAACTCAGAACACTTGCTGACATTGTCGTATCTGCTATACATGGAGCGGGAACACTGCACGATCCCCTTCAGGGCAGCCTCGTGGCCACTATACATCATGCTAGAAATCCGAGGCTCTGCACTGTACTTCACTCCAGGGTTCAGGGGGCTTGGGACGTCCTTGTGGTCCAGACCGTACATTGGTCCCATGGCGTTTTTATCAGCCACCAACTGTGAAACGATGTGTTCAAACCTGTTTGAATCCCTGAGAGGTGAGATTTCATACGTGAGGTCATCCAACATCATGACACCTTCCATGCCCCCAGAGCACGTCTCAACAGTGACCGTGGACAGAGGAATGTCCTTGAGGTAGCCGAGGAAGTAACAGTCTTCAGGGAAGTAGGGGTAATCCATCTGCAGGGTTCCTTGGTCATCCTGAGTGGCCAACACCATGTGTCTGGGCCACAGAAGATGTTTTCTCCAAAGATGGATGACATGTCTCTGGCCCCCGAAACGCAGGCTGTAGGAAATATGTCCTGGAAAATGAAGACTCTTGCCACTTTGGACCTCTTTCTTAGGAACCACCACCTCGGAGGAGCTGTAGCGCCATGAGGGGTGGCCTTGAAAACACAGGACTGGAGCCCAGAGTGCCCAGATCCCAAGCAGCAAGAAGGCAGCCCTGAGAGGGACCGGTCCCTCGACCGGCCACATGCCCCAGCCCCTGGATATCTAGGGAGTGGAGAAGGAAAGTGTCCTCAGTGAAGCCAGGTCTGGACCCTTTGCTGGGGTGCTTCCCTCCTGAGGAGACAGGAGGGAGGACAATGGGCCCCCGGAGGTTACCTGGACAACCCGAGGGGCTAGGTGAGAGTCACAGGGTGTGGTAGGGCCTGCACATGATGTCAGCTGGGAAGGCAGGGGCATGTGCAGGAGTGCTCACTGGCAGGAAGAGGCAGATTCAGCAAAGCTGCCCGATTTTCTCCTGCTCTCTGGATATATATACCGGCCTCAGGTCCATGACTGCTGCAAGTACTGCCACTTTACTCTGGGTCAGCTACGATGGGTCAAGGTTTTCTTGAGTCTGGGCCACATTTCAGTCATTTGGCAGCTGGAGTGAGACATCAGTATCATCCTAAAAGGTCTCAAATTTTTTTTCTATTCTTTTACACATAAATGTCTTGTTTTGGTTTGTGGTTAAGGTCATTTTAGACAAGTTGATACTTTGGTTTTTGGTGGGAACTTTGCTTGCTGTCTCCAAATCAACAGCTGATATAGAGTTAGTTTTTCCCCAATACTGTGTAAAAACCCCTCTCAGAACTCTGTCTGAAGAGCCCTGAATTATGGGGGTTTTTCCTCCTGCTTTTGGGAACCAAATCAAGTCCTGACCCGACCTGAGCTCCAGCTGTGGTTCCTGCGGATCCTGGTGGGCTCCTTTCCAGGCCCTGGGGTCCTGTCCTTGGGTGCACCTGCGGATCAGTTCAGAGCAGAGGACACCAGGGGGTTCTGCTGGTGAGTGTCGCAGGACAAACACTTCATCCCTGGTCACTTGGCGGGTCACAACTCCAAACAAAGATGTCCTTGTCTTCCAGACTGAACATTCTGTTTGCAAACAGACTCTGCCCTTGCAGCCAGCCTGTTCCGACCCAGTGGGATTGCCAGGCCCGCTGGGTCAGCTCCCTTGGGGTCTTTATGCTTCTGCCTTATGAGCAAACAGCTTGTGCTGGGACTCGCACCTCCTGGCTGCTTTCAAGGACGGTATTGTGGGTTTCTTCCAAGGAGCCCACTCTGGAGGGCAGACTGAGTGCACTAGACACCTTCTTCTCCTCTGAGAACACACGACTCCCTCAGACACACCCACACTGTGGACATGGCGCAGATGCCTCTCCACCTCCCCTCTGCTCTGGGTCAGAAGGCGGAAAGCGAGCCGCGTCCTGGCAGCCCGCGGAGCAGGAGGAGGCCTGAGGAGGCCTGGCTGGGCCTGGACAGAAGAGCCGCATCCTGGAGAGCCAGGCACCATAGTGGGAACCAGGTGCCAGTCAACGTGGGGGCAGCTTTCTGGTGCCTTGGTTGTGACCCAGATGCCCTCTGGGCCACCTTCTCAGCACTCCCACACAGCAACAAGTTCTCTTAAAGGCAAAGACTTGCTACTCAAGAGGAGGCTTCCAAGAGACACTGAGGCCGGCACTGCTGGGCCTCACCTTCCTGGTTTGTTTGTTTTCCCAGTTCTGCATAATGTCCATTCTGAATGGAGCAGGGAGTGTCCCTGCCACGACTCCCCTCTCTCCCTCTTCCTCCCTCTCCCCTTTCTCTACCCCTCTTTCCCTCCCTCTCTCCCTCCCTTCCCTCCCTCCCTCTCTCTCCCCCTCCCTCTCTCCCTTTCTCTTCCCTCCCTCCCTCTCCCTCCCTCCATCCCTCTCCCTCCCTGTCTCTCTCTCCCCCTCTCCCCTCTCTCTCTCTCCCTCTCTCCTTCTCTCTCCCTCTCCTCTCTCCCTCTCTCTATCCCCCCTCTCTCCCTCTCCCTCCCTCTCTCTCCTTCTCTCTCCCTCTCTCCCTCTCTCTCCCCTCACTCCCTCTCTCTCCCTTTCTCTTCTGCATCTCTCTCCCTCCCTCTCTGTCCCTCCCTCTCTGTCTCTCCCCTTTCCTCTCCCTCCCTCCCTCTCCCTCCCTCCCTCTCTCTCCCTCCCTCTCTCTCCCTCTCTTTCCTCCCACCCTCTCCCCTCCCTCCCTCTCCCTCCCTCTCTCTCCCTCCCTCTCTCCCCCTCCCTCTCTCCCTTTCTCTTCCCTCCCTCCCTCTCCCTCCCCCTCCCTCTCTCCCTTTCTCTTCCCTCCCTCCCTCTCCCTCCCTCCATCCCTCTCCCTTTCTGTCTCTCTCTCCCCCTCTCCCCTCTCCCTCTCCCTCCCTCTCTCTCCTTCTCTCTCTCCCTCTCTCTATCCCCCCTCTCTCCCTCTCTCCCTCTCCCTCCCTCTCTCTCCTTCTCTCTCCCTCTCTCCCTCTCTCCCTCTCTCTCCCCTCACTCCCTCTCTCTCCCTTTCTCTTCTGCATCTCTCTCCCTCCCTCTCTGTCCCTCCCTCTCTGTCCCTCCCTCTCTCTCCCTCCCTCTCTGTCCCTCCCTCTCTGTCTCTCCCCTTTCCTCTCCCTCCCTCCCTCTCCCTCCCTCTCTCTCCCTCCCTCTCTGTCCCTCCCTCTCTCTCTTTCTCTCTCCCTTCTCCTCTCCTTATTTCGGACTAGCTTCTGCATCTCAGAGAAGACATTTGATCTCTGACTTTCTGACTCTGGCTCATGTCCTTGGCATGTTGGTCTCCAGTTCCACCTGCTGACCAGCCCTTGCCATGTGTTGACCTTCTCTGTGGTGGGCTGGAGGGGGGCTGCACGCTTTGTGGCACTGTGACCTGGGATTCAAGCAGTGGGAGTGTTGTTTCTCTGACTTATTAGAAGGACCTTGACAACTGTGCCAAGCAGGGCCCCTGGCCAACACGCCCACGCAGGACCCCAGGCCATCACTTCCGTGAGGACCCTCATCTACTAAGGTGGGGCTCCCCGAGTCGCCTCCATCTTGGGACACTTCAACCGCTGTCATAGTCCCCTCCACATTGAAGCCTGCACCTGGGGACACCAGACAGGGTCTGGAGACAGCCAACCGCCACAGCACTGCATGCCAGAGAGCTACATCTCCAAACACGCTGCCCAACACCACCCAGTCTGCCCCGAAGCCCCATCTCTGAAGTGGCCACCTCCATCTTGGGACACCTTTGCTGACATCTTGGGTTGTCCTCGCTACCACCATCACCATCTTTAGTTGGATGTGCAGGCCCCAGAGCTCAGCCCACAGGACCTCCGGAAAGAGAGGTTCCTGACTGAGAAGTAGAAACAGGGGGGTGACAGAAATACAGTTTAGAGGCCAAATTAGAGACCAGGAATTGTGGGGTCTACAGGTGACAAACAGGATAAGACCAGGTGCCACATCACACAAGTGGGCCCCAAAGGAGATGCTTGGAGGACAGGCAAGTGCTATGCCCCACCTCCAGGAGCTCTGCCCCCAAGGCCAACCCTCCCACCCTAATAACCAGCACCATCCTGAGGGTGGAGACACCAGCAAGCAGCAAGGACCCCACCTACTGGATGAGAAGGGAAGCTGGGAAGAGGCTGGACTCCAGCAGGAACCACCCTTTAATTTTCCATCAGGATTTTTTTTTCTCTTCTTTTATTCCTCTCTCTTCTCCCGCCCTCAATCCCCAACATTTGTGAAACCAAGTGCTTTTCATGCATTAGGCTACTGAGGACTGGGATATCTGAACAGTATATTGCAGTTGTGTTGTGGACACTTTGATCTTTTATTTTTCCATTTTTTCTTTTTCTTAATAATTTTGTGTGTTGTACTCTCTCCACATTCTTCCCACTCACCTGTCTCCTTAAAGTTTTCCTCTCTCTCTTCTCCTGCTACCAGCCAACTTCTTTTGATTCTTCTTTCACGCTTCCTAAAATCTAATAACTCTGTGTCCTCACCCCCTACCTCCTTAACATCTCACCCTATATACCCCACTCCTGGTTCTCTTTGTCCACCATCAGACACTGTGGACCCCTTTGGGGTTGGCGTTGTGCTCAGCGGTAGGTAGAGTGCTCTCAGAGCATGCATGAGGCACTGGGTTCAAGTCTCAGAACCACATAAATGTAAAATAAAGACATTGTATCCACCTAAAACTAAAAATGTTAAATTAAATTAAGTTAAAAAAGAAACTGTAGACCCCTTTGCAAATCTACTGTTAATGTTGTAGATAATAGTCGAACTCACCATGCTGTCTGTTGCAACAAAACTGTAAACAATCTAATGGGAGCTATTTGGTTTAAGGCTACATATTGTTCACATTAGGATCTATTGATATTGATCTCCCTCTTAAAGGAGATGTATTGTGTGGTTGTGATTGGCAGCTGCCCATTTCTTGGAGGATTCAAGGAGATTCTCCCAATGACCCATGTCCCACACATTTGGCAAAGTTCTCAGGACATCAGCTTAGGCAATTTTGCATCTTATATAGGAAAGGAAAGACCTAGTTTCCTCTGCATTATGGAAGAGAAGCAAGTTGAACTAGTGCATGTTCAGGTGGGTACATCATGCATGGTACACAAATATACTGCATCTGCACACATACAGACATGCACAGAATGATATCAACCAAACATGTCCCCATCTCAGTTGTCTATATCTCTCCCTGTACTTCCAAATTCTTCACCAGACAGAGGACTACAGAGACTGTTTCAGAAGAATGTGAAAAGCCTCCTGATATACCAGCAGTCATTGGGAAATGAAAATCAAAATCACAATGCAATAACACTGCAGAAACTTCTGGATGTCTATCATCAAAACTGTAAGTTAACAAAGATTGGCTAAGATGCATATAGTTTGCAATCCTGTGCCTTATTGGTGGAATATGAAATGGTGTAGCCACTGTGGAAAAAAACAGCTTGTGCGTCCTCAGAAAGTTGAACATATTATTGCAATATGGCCCCCAAACTTCATTCTAGTATGCACACAAACAAATTTGAAGCAGGCCAATTGCTCCCTCCAAGAGTAACTGAGGCCACATACTGGGAAATAGCATGGTCTTATCAGCAAGTGGTACTGGATCAAATGCAAACACACACACAACAGGCACAGGCTCCAGGAGCTCCTCCAGAATTAGCTCAGAATGCATCTTAGACCTAAATGCAAAATGCAAATCTATACAATTTGCAGAGAAAATGAATGAGGAAGAAAATCTAGGTTCCTCTTAGTGTCCTATAAGATTTAGATCTAACCACAATGGACAATTCACAAAGGAAAAATCTGATAAGTGGAACTTTTAAGAAGAGATTTTAAGAAATCTCCTGTGTGTAAGACTGCTGCGGAAATGGAAAGACAAGAGGAACATATTGGACAAAGCACCTGTGTCCAAAGTTACAAATGACTCTTGAAAAATCCACAGTAAGAAACTGAACAACCCAAATGAAATGTAGGAAGAATGTCCAAAGACGCACGCCAGAGAAGATACGTGGGGAGAGATGGCCTGCAATGCGTGCTTCTCACCCTGCGTCACCTGGGAACAGCAAATTAAAGGACAACAAAAACCCACAACACACCTACTGAAAGGGCTCCAACCCCAAATCGAAAATGCCACACTGGCAGCATGCCAACCAGAACCAATGCTCCCTTGTGGCCAGTGGGACCCACACTGAAAAGCTGTTGGAGAGTTTCTTACAAAGCCAGCCCGAGCCATGAAGCACACCCAGCACACGTACTCTAGATATGTGTCAAACAGATTCCCAAACGATGGGAAGCAGGGGACAGGAAAGGTCAGTCGGTGGGCAGACAGACGGAGCTGGAGAGGAGCAAGAGGCTCTGGCAGAGTGACTGTGGGGTGGGCACCATACTGTGTGTTCCGAGCAGCTGGAGAAGCGATGTGGAATGTTCACCCCAGTGAAACAAGACTCATTCCAGCACGTGGAAATGTTTACCATGAATCAGACCCTGTGCAATGCATACGTGTACAGGAACATTACATGGTACCCCATGGCTATGTGCAACTTTTAAGTGTCTAAGTATTCATTAAAAGTAGATTAAAAAACAAAATCGGGGGCTGGGGTTGTGGCTCAGCAGTAGAGCCCTTGCCCAGCATGTGTGAGGCTCCAGGTTTGATCCTCAGCACCACATAAAAATAAACAAACAAAATAAAGGTGTTGTGTCCATCTACAATTAATTTTTTTTCTAAAGTCAAATAAAACAAAAAAGTGGGGCTGGGGTTGAGGATCAGTGGTGGAGCACTTGCGTAGCACGTGTGAGACCCTGGGTTCAATTCCCAGCACTGCATACAAATAAATAAATAGCCCATTGACCACTAAATATATATATATATAATTTATATAAAAGAAAAAACAAAGTAACATGTACCAGCAAAATTCGGCATGAGATGTTCACACCACTGCATGCATAACCCACAACCCCACAAACAAGTGAAGGCCCCTTCATCTGTGAAGGAGCCATCAAGATGGTCCAGCCATGCAGGACAGCAGCCTTTCTCATCACTTCCTGTCTTTAAGAAAAAGAAAAGGGGTGTGTTCTGCTTTCTGATGTCTGGATGATGGACCTGGGTAGGTGAGTCTCACTCCCCTTCCCTGGGCTATGGAAATGCCCGTGGAGCCATCCTTCCCAGCCGTGCCTTCTCCTCAACACCGTGCTCCTCTTTCACGTGGAATGGCCAACATTTTTGCTTGGAGAAAATGAGGAGAGACAGGTTTACTCCTGTGGTCTCCGCTTCCTGCCAGTTTCCTGTTCTTTGTTCTTGAGTTGGTTTTGGAGCATCTCCCAGACCTGGTGATGGTGTGTTCACAGTGGGGAGCGAGGCCCAGGGCCCAGGGCAGGCTCTGCCTGAGGTCAGCACTTCAGCTGCGGACCTCCTGAAGGGAGCTGCCCACTGGACCCACTAGGCGGTGCAGTCCAGGCCGCTCTGTTGGAGTAGCCTCTGTTTCCCATTTCTCGCCAGCCCAGAGCTGGTCTGCACCTCCTGGGCTCTCTGTCGGGCAAGCAGAGTGGGAGGGGTACTGTCCTGGGTAGGGAGTCATGGTCACCCTCCTGCTCGTGGGTGTCCTCTCAACCTTCAGCAGAACCTCATGAACACTAATCCCAGCCCAGTGCCACCACGTCCTCAGACCCTTCTCAGACATGACATGTCTGTGACCAAGCTCCTGCTAAGAAGTCCACGTGGGTAGGGTCACTTTCCTGTATCAATGCCAAGACACTGACCTCTTTTGTGGATGGACACACTGCCTGGGAAATCACTAAGAATCTTTCCCATGACCCATCTCTGATTAGCACAGAACATAACGTCCCATGCCTGTGGCCAAGGTCTGGAGTCTGCACCAGAGCCCTACACCCACCTGCACAGAGAGTATTTCCAGACATTAAATTGGCAGGCACAACCTGACAGCTTCACATAACACCTCGAGAGAAAACTCGGATATTTTACGTACATGCTCACTGACCGCAGCACTATTGCATCCATAGTCAGAACAAAGAACAGCTTGGCCAGGGCGGAGAGCCGGTTCACCAGGGCCAGGTGCAGCAGCTCCCACCCGGCAGCCCAGGTTACTAGGAAGCAGGGACAGTCACCTGGCTCAGCCTCTTCCACCCCCAAGGGCACACACTCAAATTATGCTGGGCACTGACAGAAAAAGTCCCCATCCCAGGCCAGGCCACTGTAGGGACCTTCACCATGCACACACCAGGCAGATGCTGTGGCCCCTCCTCTGCGCTGGCTGCTGGCCTGGGTGTGGAAACCCTGGACCAACTGGCTCTCTGTCTCCTGTGTCCTGTCTGAGTCGACACGGCAGGAGCTGGGCCCAGCTCTGGAAAAGCCCTCACAGATTCTGGGCCTCACTGACCCCGTGTCCAGAGCCTCACTCTCTAGTGGGAAGTACCAGAATCGGATCTGCCAACATCCTGGGAGAACCCTGGAGTGGGTGGGGTGCCGGACAGGGGCCAAGAGGAAACCTGGCTTTCCAGGACACGTCAGCATGGCTGCCCACACATCCAGGAACACTTCTCCCACCACAGGGGGCACTGTGCATCGCTGTGTGACAGGCATCACAAGGGCTGTGAATGGCACTGTGAGGCCAGACGCGAGCCTCCCTGCAGGGCACCCAGGGCCAGCAGGGGCCCCCAGGCCAAGCAGCCAGCACTCAGGACAGTGGGAGGTGCTCAGGAGCCCTCTACACTTAGGAACGTGGCCCCAGCCATGGCAGAGTGCAGCTAAGGGTGCCCTTTCAGGGACAGTGACTGCGCTCCCGTCCATCAGGCCTCCTCCTGCCCTGTGGTGGGGTTAGTCAGTTTGCACTGTTGTGACCCAAGGCTCAACAGGAACAACCTGCAGGAGGAATTTCTACTTTGACTCACAGTTGTAGAGGTCTGGTTCCACAGTCAGCCAGCTCCATTGCACTGGGCCTGCCATGAGAACAACAAGGGGAGAAGGTGTGGCAGAGAGAGCTGTTCCACTCACAACAGCCAGGTCGCAAAGAGAGAGACAGAACTGGGAGGGTCAGGGACAGTCATCATTCCCAGGGCATGTCCCCAGTTACCTGACTTCTCCAGCCAAACCCCACTGCCTAGAGCCATCACCTCACAGTCCATTCACATTGTTAATCCATCTGAGGACTTGTGCCCTGGAATGTCACAGCCCGCACAACCTGGGTGTCCTAAAGCCCCACCTCTGAGATTTATTCATCTGTGGACCACTCGTCTGATCATGGAACCATTGTGAGGGCATGCCAGATACAAGGCACGGGTTTTACCACTGGCCCTACAAACTAACGCACATGTCACAGTGTGAGATGTCGTCTCAACCTCCCAGAGAGTCCCCAAAAGTCTTAACCATCTCAGCATAGCTCAAAGTCCAGGCCCAGTCTCCTCCAAGACTCACGTCCTCACAGAACTCAAAGCAAGTGAGGTGCTTTCAAAAGACAATTGCATTACATTTGGACAAAACAGGATCAGGGAACGAAGAACATTAGGGAGGGGGGTGTGGATTGCAGATCATATTTGTAGTGATTACCAATAGTTCTGTTTCTCCTCTTCTTCCAAACACAGGAAAGCATCCCTTCTTAATCCCATCAAATTAAGCATGGTGTTGTGACTGCTTTGGCCACTAAACTAAGAGCAGGAATGACCTGGCTTCCTTTTGGTTGGAAGCCCTTCAATACAGTCTGCTGTTTCCCCTTGGTTTCCCCTTGGTTTGAGATGGTGATGTCATTCACAGTTAACTCTTTGTCCCCCTGTGGTCCTGAGTGACTAGATGGTCAGACTCTCATCCCACCTGTTTCAGATGGGCAGTGAGAATAAGAAGTAAACATCTAAGATTTTGAACATGTTTGTTACTGCATCTGACTCAACCTAATGCAGCTAATTTGGTTGGGTTGGAAGCAGAGATGCCTGCTTACAATAGAGAGAGGTTGGAGCAAGGCCAGGTGGAGACCAGATCTGAACAACTGGAATTCTCAGACCCTGCACAATGGTCTGCACAGAGTGGGCCAGTGAAATGGAATCCAATGGAAATAAATAAATGTTCTTTTTTCCCCCCATGGAAAAAAAAAGACAATTGCCCAGAGAAAGCATTCCTGTTCCAATAGGGAAGAACAGGGCACAGAAATAAGAAATGCAACCAAACGGACCAAAACCCAACTGGGCTTACATGAAGGCCTGTAGCTCCACGTCCAGCATCCTGGACTTGGGTTGCTCGGATACCAACCACAGGGCCTGGGTAGCCGGACGCCTGTGGCTTGGCCTGCTGTGGCTCACGTGGCCTGTCTCTGGTTGGCTGTGCTTGACTCCTGCAGCTGTTCTCAGCAGCTCTCCCACGTTCTTGGCTCTCTGCATTTCCACCTGCAATCTCGGCTTCGGAGGTTCCTTGAGCACTTCCCTTTTCAAGTCTGCCTACAACATGGTGATGCCTCTCCGGCCTGCACCTCTTTTACTTCCTAGGCTCTCCATTGAAGGGTCAGCTTTGCTCCTCAGAGGCGTGGACTGCCCTGTCAGAGGTGCCCAAAGGAACTCTGGCCCTGCCACATCTTGCCTGGCCCCAGGCTTCCCTTTGAAATCTCCATGGAAGTTCCCATGGCCCATAACTTCCACAGTTTTCATTTCTGCCTGCAAAACCCACACCCCAGGCGTGAGGCCAGGACCTGCTGCCAGCAGGCTCAGTAGCCAGGCCTCTTGGACCACGGCTGGGGTGGCCTGGTCAGCTGAGCATGGGGAAACGGGCCTGGGGAATCAGCTTCCTAGGTGCTCAAGTGAGTTTCCACTTTTACACCCAGGCACCTGCAGTGGACGGCCTGCTGCCTCCTGAGTGCCCCCGAGCCACCTTTCCTTTGTCTCCATGTGGAGGACTTGGTTTCTCCTCTCTGGCCCTAACCTCTCCGGCAGCCAGAGCACCCCTGCTCCTGAGTTTACATGTGCTCTGTGGCCATCACTCAAGTTTTTAAAATCCTTCCTCTCTGCTCCCTGCTCCTGATTGTCACAGTAAACCTGGCTAAAGTTGCAGCAATACCCATTCCACCACACAGATGCTAGGCTACCTTGAAATTTCTTCCACCGGATTAATTGGATCCTCACTTTCAATTCTGTCTCACCCACAGTCACAGGGCAAGGATGGCAGGCGGACACGTCCCTTTCCAGAGGGCAGCATGAGTGGCCTCTAACACCACTTCCAGTAGAGCCCTGTTCCCTCTAAACCACAGCAAACACGTTCTTGGCCCTCTGCATTTCCACCAGCAAACGGCTTCGGAGGTTCCATGAGCACTTCCCTTTTTAAGTCTGCCTACAACATGGTGATGCCTCTCTGGCCTGCACCTCCGGAATTTTCCAGACTCCTCCCCAAGCCAGTTCCAAAGACTCCTGAACCCCTTGGTCAGGTGAGTCCCGGCAACGACCCACTTTGAACACTAATTTCTGTGTTGGTTAGCTTTGCATTGCTGGGACCAAAACACCTAGAAGTTCAGCTTGGAGAAGGAAAAGGTTCCGGTGGCTCGCAGTTTCACAGGTATCCATGGTCAGCAGACCCCATTTCTAGGTGCCTGAGGTGAGACAGAGCAAGCGGGTGGGAAGGGGTGGCAGACGAGGGCTGCTCGGCTCATGGCAGCCGGGTCACAGCGAGAAGAGCAGCAGGAAGGAGCCAGGGTGTGCGAACCTCCACCATTTGCTGCTCAAGAAACAGATTCTCAAGGAACAGCTTCTCAGTGCCCCTGCACCCCCCTTGGTCTAAAGACAGAATGGAGGCAGAGCTGTCCCCCCGGAGGGCTGTGCAGTGAGGCTCCTCTGCCGTGCCTCTCCGTCTTCCTGGAGCCACCTATCTCACTGGGCATGGGCTTCTCCCTGCCCCTCGGAGGCCATCATTCCAATCTCTGCTCCTCGCTCTGGATCTCCTACCCACGTATACGGATGCTCAGGATTATATTGAGTCTTCCCAGAGGGTCCAGGAGAATATCCTGCCCTCTCAAGACAGTTGATTGAATCACGTGTCAGGTCTCTGTTGCCAGGGAAGGTCACAGAGACACAGCTCCTGGGGAGGAGCCCGGGGACACCTGGGGAGGAGCCCGGGGACACCTGGGAACACTTGAGCCCGCAGCCCAGGTCCCGGCTCCACAGGCCTCACTCCTTCCTTCGTCAGGATCAGGATGTGTGTGGAGCACAGTTTCATCATCAGCCTTGCCGGTGTGTGTGCACGCTCTCCTCCGCCTGTGCATTGAATCCTCTATTTTCCCCTTTTTTTGCTCTCAATGTGGAGTGAGTACCATTAAAACGTGATGTGTTTTTTTCCTAGAGCCCTTTGAAAATCTGCTCAGTATTGTTACAGTTTGGATACGACGTGTCCCCCCAAAGCTTCTGCTAATGTAGGAATGTTCAGAGGTGACATGGATCAGGCTAGGAGAGCTGTGGCCTAATGGGTGGATTCATCTGTTGGGCGGATTAATAATTTGAAAGGGCCACTGTGCTGGGTGGTGACTGTAGTGGGGCCTGGCCAGTGCAGATGGTGCCCTGTAGCAGGTCTGGGTATCACCTATTTTGTCCCTTGACCCCCCCCCTCCCTGGCAACCACTCGTGGGCGCCTTTCCACCACGATGATCTGCCCTCCTCAGGGCTGGAGTAGTGGACCCTGGACTGAACCTCCACAACCGTGAGCCAGAAATCGAGCTTTCCTCCTCTCTGTGGTTCTGCTGGGTGGCAAGGGGCACAGGCATTGCTCCCAGACCAAAAAGATAACATCAAACATCAGGGAAGAGTTGTTTTGCTGAAAAGATAAACAACATTAACCAACTTTTAGCTAGAACAAGAAAAAAGAGGAAAGACCCAAGTAAATCAATCTGGATATGATAAAGGAGAGCTGATACATGATCCCACAGAAACCAAGGGCCAGGGGACCGGGAGGAACACCGGAATGCCAACTAACTGGAAGCCTGGAAGCAGTGACGAACCCTGGACTCCCACCCACCACTGTCCAGCCACAGGGAAGGGGGAAGTGAGCAGAGCAGGGGCCAGCAGCAGGTGGAGTGGCAGCCCTGCCTGCCACGAGAAGCCCAGGGCCGAGCCTCCACTGCGGAGGGCTCCTGATGCTCAGAGAGGAGCCGACACCAACTCTTCCCTAACTGCCTCCCAGGAAAGGTGCCAAGGGTTGGTATGCTTTGCCCACAGCGGTGCAGGTCCCCAGTGTGGCGGGGTGAGAGGTGGGGGAGCTTGGAGCCCAGACTACCTTATGTGACCCTATTTGGAGACAGGACCTTTCCAGAGGTAACCACGTTAAAATGAGGCCACCAGAGGGGCCCCACTCCGACGTGTGGAGGGCAGGTGTGTGTAGGAATGCTTTTCCTAAAGAAGTGGGGCCTTGTGGGCGGTGCTGAGTCACTGAAAGCCGCCCTCAAGAGAGGGGCCCAAGAGTCAGTCAGCTCCTGAAAGAGCGGGGCCCTTACCAGGGCATGGCCGCTGGCCCACTGGCCAGCCCGCCCCGTGGCTGGCTTCCTGCCCCGCCCGGCTCCCCCCTCTTCAGGTGTGCACCTGAGATGATTCCTTCCACCAGTCGGCCCTCTCGGAGCCTGAACAAATGGGCCACCCATCAGACATGCACCCTCCAGAACCTTGACTTACTGAGCTCTCTTCATCAGGAGATACCCAGACGCACGTGTTCTCTTATACCTGCAGAAAACAGACCAGCACAGGTTGAAAGGCAGGGAAATCTCAGAATTCCATCCTACAAGGCCATCATTACCCTGATTAAAAAAAAATGAATAATATAGATTCAAAAATTCTCAACAAAATGCCAGGGCACAGAATCCAGGGGCACACCTGGCTGCCTGGGATTCACCACAGGGCTGCAGGGACCTCAGCCTCTCCCAGCCAGGGACCCTCTGCCCTCCCTATTAGAATTGCCATCACCACAAAGGTGCCCAGCAGCAAATGCTGGAGAAGCTGCCAAGGAGCTGGGGCCGCACGCAGTATCCCCAGGACTGCGTGTAAGTGCGGCAGTGCCAGGGGACAGCATGGGGTCACCTCGTAGAGCCACAGCAGGCCACAGCAGATCCAGAGAGGCCAGGCTGGGGAGATGGCCATGTTCATCACCACTGGGCAATGGCCATGCTCATCACCACTGGGTGATGGCCACTCTTCTCACATCTCACCCAGAAGCGAGTCCCCGAGGGTCTATCACGTGTGTTGTCACACAGTGCATGTCTTGCATCCGTAAAGGTACAAAATCTTGACGCGTAGGATGGGAGCTCCAAAGCTGGTGCACAGGCTGCCAAGAAGAGGGTCCCTTACCAACCTGTGGAACCACCTGCGATGCTTGGAAGCCTCACCTCATGGAACCTAGGTTAAGGGACCCGATATTAGATTCAGCAGATGTTTTAATCAGCTGTCTGCTTAACAAACATCTTTAGGAGGGATCCCACTGATGTTAGATCCATTTGGTGCATCTTCTCTGTAAAAACTTCACACAAATGAGACTCACCGTCTTGATCACAGCAGGGTTGACTATCGACTCACGTTAGAGTCAGTTTAGACAGCTGAATTAGGAGGAGCTCTGAAATCCTCGGGGAGAGGTTTTAAGGTAGACGTGTATGAACAAGATCGTTCCCCGTTCCCCGTTCCCCTTCCTGTGTTGTGGCACTGAGGGAGGAATTGGTCCAGAAGGCACGGAGGTAAGACCTTGTCCTGACTCTGATATTCCAAATTTCATGGCCCACCAAAAAAAACCTATGATGTGGGGCATCCCTCTGCTCTGTGGACTGAGGAATATGAGAAGGAGAAGGAGGACATCTAGTGGCCGTTAGGTGTTTAACGGCCTTTTCCAGGAGGGGTTTATAGAAGCAATGAAATTCAAAGGCGTCCCTTGCAGCCAATGAAACTTGTGCAGCACATAGAAGCACAGAAATGACAAGGGGGGATGCAGGCGAGAGCACGGGAACAGAAAGAATATGCACATAGAAGCAGGAGAACAGGAGGAAGGTGCAGGGGGGAGCTCCAGAACAGGAGGAGGATGAATGTGGAGGACGAAAACAAAGGGAGGGTGCAAGGGGACAATGGGGGAAAGGGGAGGATGCACGTGGAGCACGGGAACAAGGGGAGGATGCACGTGGAGCACGAGAACAAGGGGAGGATAAACGTGGAGCACGGTAACAAGGGGAGGATGCGCGTGGAGCACAGGACAAGGGGAGGATACACGTGGAGCATGGGAACAAGGGGAGGATGCACGTGGAGCACAGGAAAAAGGGGAGGATGCATGTGGAGCACGGGAACAAGGAGAGGGTGCACATGGAGCACGGGAACGAGGCGAGGATGCACATGGAGCACGGGAACAAGGGGAGGATGCACGTGGAGAATGGGAACAAGGGGAGGATGCACGTGGAGCACGGGAACAAGGGGAGGGTTCACGTGGAGCACAGGAACAAGGGGAGGATGCACGTGGAGCACGGAAATAAGGGAAGGGTGCACGTGGAGCACGGGAACAAGGGGAGGATGCACGTGGAGCACGGGAACAAGGGGAGGATGCACGTGGAGCACGAGAACAAGGGGAAGATGCACGTGGAGCACGGGAACGAGGGGAGGGTGCACGTGGAGCACGGGAATGAGGGGAGGATGCATTGGAGCACGGGAACAAGGGGAAGATGCATGTGGAACATGGGAACAAGGAGAGGGTACACGTGGAGCATGGGAAAAACGGAAGGATGCATGTGGAGCATGGGAACAAGGGAAGGATACACGTGGAGCACGGGAAAGAGGGGAGGATGCACGTGGAGAACGGGAACAAGGGGAGGATGCACGTGGAGAACGGGAACGAGGGGAGGATGCATTGGATCACAGGAACAAGGGGAGGATGCACGTGGAGCACGGGAACGAGGGGAGGATGCACGTGGAGCACGAGAACAAGGGGAAGATGCACGTGGAGCACGGGAACGAGGGGAGGGTGCACATGGAGCACGGGAACGAGGGGAGGATGCATTGGAGCACGGGAAAAAGGGGAGTATGCACGTGGAGAACGGGAACAAGGGGAGGATGCACGTGGAGCACGGGAACGAGGGGAGGATGCACGTGGAGAACGGGAACAAGGGGAGGTTGCACGTGGAGCACGGGAATGAGGGGAGGATGCACGTGGAGCAGGGGAACAAGGGGAGGATGCATGTGGAGCACAGGAACAAGGGGAGGATGCACGAGGAGCACAGGAACAAGGGGAGGATGCACGTGGAGCACGGGAACAAGGGGAGGATGCACGAGGAGCACAGGAACAAGGGGAGGATGCACGTGGAGCATGGGAACAAGGGGAGGATGCACGTGGAGCACGGGAAAGAGGGGAGGATGCACGTGGAGCACGGGAACAAGGGGAGGATGCACGTGGAGCACTGGAACAAGGCGAGGATGTATGTGGAACATTGGAACAAGGGGAGGATGCACGTGGAGCACGGGAACAAGTGGAGGATGCACGTGGAGCACGGGAAAAAGGGGAGGATGCACGTGGAGCACGGGAACAAGGGTTGGATGCCCGTGGAGCACAGGAACAAAGGGAGGATGCACGTGGAGCACGGGAACAAGGGGAGGATGCACGTGGAGCACTGGAACAAGGCGAGGATGTATGTGGAACATTGGAACAAGGGGAGGATGCACGTGGAGCACGGGAACAAGTGGAGGATGCACGTGGAGCACGGGAACAAGGGGAGGATGCACGTGGAGCACTGGAACAAGGCGAGGATGTATGTGGAACATGGGAACAAGGGGAGGATGCACGTGGAGCACGGGAACAAGTGGAGGATGCACATGGAGGATGGGAACAAGGCTAGGTGCATGTGGAGCACAGGACCAAGGGATCAATGCACGTGGAGTATGGGAACAAGGAGAGGGTGCACGTGGAACATGGGAACAAGGGGAGTATTCACGTGGAGCATGTGAACAAGGGGAGGGTGCCCCCCTTCACCAGGAAGTCTAAGGAGAAAAGCCATCAAGTGCATTCCCTCTCCAGCCCTGCACAGCTCCAGTGGTGGGGCACAGACATGTGAATCTAGGGAACATGAGGTTAAGGGAATAACTCTACACAAGGGGCCCATGGTGCTCACCCCATATACTTCCTTCCAAGAAGCCTTTTACCTGCAGCCCTGCCTGGCCTGGGTAGACAGTATATGTCACATTCCTTAGTGAACTACCTGTTAACTCAGGAGAAGTGCAGGGCCACCATTATGTAGGTAAGAGGAACCCAAGTTGCCCTGATGGAGACACTTCTGTGACCCTCTTCACAGACCAGGTCCAAGAACTCTGGGAAATGAGGTAGCTCCCCCTAACCATAAAGTCTGTTAAAATGTATGGTTAAGAATCCAGTTGGAACCGGCCAGCATGGGACACAGTGACCTCCAGTGGCCATGGCAGTGGGGACGTGAAATTGATATCAGCCTGCTGACAGTCGAAAGTTGTGCTTCTCTTTTGAGAAGTGTCCCCTTTCCCTTTCCTTCCCTTCAGTAAACTCATTCCTACTACTCTGAGCGACGTGGCTGAAATCTTTTTGACTTGGTCTCAACAATCAGGGATGGGGGGACTTCATGCTGCCTCAGTTTCCCAGAAGGCCCAGCTCTGTGACACAGCTGCCGTGTGGCTCCAGGGCCTTGGAGTGCTGGCCTGGGTGGCGGGTCTTTCTCCCGTCCTGGCTGCAGCAGCACCCCACCCCCTGCTTCAGCTTGTGTGTGGGGCTGTACACCCTGCTCAGCAGGGAAGACCAGAGCCAGCTGCCCCCTTGGGGGGGCACAGGTCCCCAGCAGAGTGTGCGGAGGAAGCCAGGGGAGCTGTTGGTGTTGGTGAGACATGACAAAGGAAGAAGCCCCATCTCCACCCTGCTGGGCATGGGCAGAGAGCGACCAAGTATGAAGTCCAGGGCAGGCAGGTACATGGACAGGAGCAATGAAGGAACCCGCTCCTCTAAGGTGGGAGGGCTCATGGGCAGCAGGACAACCCCAGGGCTCCAGTTCAGCCGTCTCTGAGGACGGTGTTCTGACCCCCCAGGAGGCGGCTGTCCAGCTCTGTGGAATGAAGGTCACTCTCTCAGGGAGAGCACCCAGCAAAGGGCTGTGCAAGAGAGCTCCCCACCCTGTCCAAGGCCAGCATTTCCTGGGCAAATCCTGAGCCACTGACAGCGTAAATGTGAGGCGAGACTAAGGGTTCCCACCCAGCGAGGGTGGACTTCTGTCTTGACAAGTTGGGACATCAGCTAGCACTTCACAGAGATGACGACGTCAGTGGGGATACCCGGGGTAAAAGGTAGCATGAGTATCTGAGGGGACACAGGCATCCTGGACAAATGGGGCAGCAATCTCTGCTCATTGAAAGGCAGGGCCATCACCGCAGCTCAGGTGCCACAGACCCAAAGGGTGAATCGGGCAGGACAAGACGGCAGCCTTGACTGGAGTAGGGCCACAGTGTCTGACCCCTCTGGAGCCTGACGTCCAGCTCAAAACCTGGGCAGGGCCTGTGAGGAACACTGATTTTACAGGGACCCCACAAGCCACAAGATAACCTGAGCACTGTAGGGAAGACACCACACAGAACCTGAGCACTGTAGGAAGCACACCACCCAGAACCTGAGCACTGTAGGAAGGACACCACCCAGAGCCTCAGTACTGTAGGAAGGACACCACCCAGAACCTGAGCACTGTAGGAAGGACACTACTCAGAACCTGAGCACTGTAGGAAGGACACCACACAGAACCTGAGCACTGTAGGAAGGACACTACTCAGAACCTGAGCACTGTAGGAAGGACACCACTCAGAACCTGAGCACTGTAGGAAGGACACCACACAGAACCTGAGCACTGTAGGAAAGACACGACCGAACCTGAGCACTGTAGGAAAGACACCACCCAGAACCTGAGCACTATAGGAAGGACACCACCCAGAACCTGTGCACTGTAGGAAGGACACCGCCTAGTACCTGAGCACTATAGGAAGGACACCAACAGAACATGAGGACTGTAAGAAGGCAACAACCAAAACGTGTGCACTGTAGGAAGGACACCACCCAGAACCTGAGCACTGTAGGAAGGACACCACCCAGAACCTGAGCACTGTAGGAAGGACACTACTCAGAACCTGAGCACTGTAGGAAGGACACCACTCAGAACCTGAGCACTGTAGGAAGGACACCACCCAGAACCTGAGCACTGTAGGAAGGACACCACACAGAACCTGAGCACTGTAGGAAAGACACCACCAAACCTGAGCACTGTAGGAAAGACACCACCCAGAACCTGAGCACTATAGGAAGGACACCACCCAGAACCTGTGCACTGTAGGAAGGACACCACCCAGTACCTGAGCACTGTAGGAAGGACACCACACAGAACCTGTGCACTGTAGGGAGGACACCACAAACACCTGAGAACTGTAGGAAGGACATCACCCAGAACCTGAGCACTATACGACAGACACCACCCAGAACCTGAGCACTATACGAAAGACACCACCCAGAACCTGAGCAGTGTAGGAAAAACAAGTCTTAGAACCTGAGCACTGTAAAAAACACCACCAAAACCTGAGCACTGTAGGAAGGACACCACCAGAACGTAAGCACTGCAGAAAGGACACGACACAGAACCTGAGCATTGTAGGAAGGACACCAACCGAAACCTGAGCACTGTAGGAAGGACTCCACTGCCGGAGTTGGGCTGGCTGGGCAGAATAACCGGGGGGTGACGAATAACTTGTGAACGTTGATACAGCAGGAGTAGGAGCCGTTTACTGCAGGACAGGAGCAGTATTTATACATTCCACACAGCTTATCTAATTAGCATAAACTAGATACATCAGTCAACCAATAAGGAATCTCCACACTTAATGGCTCGCTTTTGTTACTTCTCAAACCACTCCCTCTGGCATTTTGCCAGGCACCATCCAGACTTGTTTACGAACTCTAACATTCCCCTGGCTAAATGCCAGGTGTTATTTTGACTTGTTTACAGACTCTAACATTTCCCCCTTTTGTTTAATTTAAATAAGGACCATAGTGGTTTTTACAGAAACACCATAAATAACCTGCTACAAACAGAAAGGGAGGATACAAAATGCCACAATACCAAGCCAATTGATGGCTCCATGCAAGAAGCCCTTGGAAAAATTATACCAGCAATGACACTGTTAGCAAAGATACCGAGTTATAATTTGTTATAGATTACAGTTTGTTGTCTCAGTCCAGGTAAAGTAGTGTCTCAATAGATTAACTCACAGTCCAGGTAAATCACAGGTAAGTTCTGCAGGCAGCTAGCTTAAATCACAGTCCAGGTAAGTTCTGCAGGCAGCTAGCTTGATCCGAAGTCTCGTCCGGTTCTCAGCTGAAATCTCGTCCGGTTTTCAGCAACACTGAAAATTCTTCCACCTTGGTCTTTACCGGCACTGGGACGAAGGCAGGAACTCCGGATGGCTAAAGAAAATCCTGTAGCATTCAACTAAGAAAGCAACCTTCTGAACAATTTAGTATATTATCTCAAGGTTTTATACATTTGAAATAAGCATTAATAGTGATCATTACTCATCAGCTTCCAGGTGTGGGAGAACCATTGTAGCTTAGTTATTGGCATTGAAAATGACCAAACATCAGGGACACCAGTAGCATCTTCTGCTGGCTGTAGTGCCTGGGCAACCCCAGAAGGCCCTGGGGAGTGTCCCGGACTCAAACTGCTACTGGGCACAGGGAGCAAGAGCCTGCGAGACTGTGCCTCCAGGTCAGGTCTAGATTTGGGCTCGCAGCAGTGGAAGAGCCAGCTCCCCGGCCAGGAGGCAAGGAAGGGCCAGTTGCCGCAGCCTCCTGGAAAATCCTTGCTGTGCTGTGACTGGCTTGCACACTCGGCAGCCGCCTCTCTGCTTCACCCACCCTCCGGTAACGAAAAGTATTTAGTAATAGCCTTTCGCTGCAACTTTTTTCCTGATAATCCTTCCTCCTCTGATAATCTTTCTTCTTCTGAACTTTCTTTTTCTTTCTGACTAGAGTTCCTGGGCTCTTATCGACACATGCCCTAACTATTCTTGGTTCCACTGGGGTGCCTTCTTCCCTTAGTAATTTACTTCTCACCCCTTCCATATTTTCATCACAAAGACAATACAATACACTGAGACAAAACAAGACACAAACATACTGTATCAATCTTCTCCATTTTCTTGAAATGGCCATTTTTCCTCTCGCCTTATCTGCCTAGGGACGAGCAGATTTGCTCCCGTCCTATCTATGGACAGGCAGCTTTTTTTCGTCACTTACCCCCGAGTGTCCCGGGGCTCCCCGTACGGGCCACCATCTGCCGGAGTTGGGCTGGCTGGGCAGAATAACCGGGGGGTGACGAATAACTTGTGAACGTTGATACAGCAGGAGTAGGAGCCGTTTACTGCAGGACAGGAGCAGTATTTATACATTCCACACAGCTTATCTAATTAGCATAAACTAGATACATCAGTCAACCAATAAGGAATCTCCACACTTAATGGCTCGCTTTTGTTACTTCTCAAACCACTCCCTCTGGCATTTTGCCAGGCACCATCCAGACTTGTTTACGAACTCTAACATTCCCCTGGCTAAATGCCAGGTGTTATTTTGACTTGTTTACAGACTCTAACACTCCACCCAGACCCTGTGCACTGTAGGGAGGACACCACCCAGAACCTGAGCACTGTAGGAAGGACACTACCCAGAACCTGAGCATTGTAGGACTGACACCACCCATAACATGAGCACTATAGGAAGGACACTACCCAGAACCTGACCACTGTCGGAAAACACCACCAAAACCTGAACACTGTAGGAAGGACACCACCAAAACCTCGCACTGCAGGAAGAACATGACACAGAACCTGAGCACTGTAGAAAGGACACCACCCAGAAGCTGAGCAATGTAGGAAGGACACCATCAGAACCTGATCTCTGTAGGAAGACACCACCCATAAGCTGAGCACTGTAGGAAGGACACCACCGTGAACCTGAGCACTGTAGGGAGGATACCATCCAGATCTTGTGTACTGTAGGGCGAACACCACCCAGAACCTGAGCACTGTAGAAAGAACAACACACAGAACCTGAGCACTGTAGGAAGGAAACCACCAGAACCTGAACGTTGTAGGAAGGACACCACCGAGACCGTGAGCACTGTAGGACACACACCACTCAGAACCTGACCACTGAGGTAAGGACATGACACAGAACCTGAGCACTGTAAGGAGAAACCACCCAGAACCTGAGCACTGTAGGAATGACACCACTCAGAACCTGAGCACTGTAGGACGGACACCACCCAGAACCTGAGCACTGTAGGTAGGACACCACCCAGAACCTGAGCACTGTAGGGAAGACACCACCCAGAACCTGAGCACTGTAGGACGGACACCACCCAGAACCTGAGCACTGTAGGTAGGACACCACCCAGAACATGTGCACTGTAGGAAGAACACCACCCTGAACCTGAGCACTGTAGGAAGGACACCACCAGGAACTTAAGACTTTAGGAAGGACAGCACAAAGAACCTGAGCACAATAGGAAGGATACCACTGAAAACCTGATCATGTACGGAGGACAACACCAGAACCTGAGCTTTGTAGGAAACACCACCAGAACCTGAACACTGTAGGAAGGACACCACCCAGAACCTGTGCACTGTAGGAAGAACACAACCCAGAACCGGAGCCCTATAGGAAGGACACCACCCAGAACCTGAGCACTGTAGGGAGAACACTAACAAGAACTTGGGCACTGTAGGAAGAACAGCACCCAGAACATGAGCACTGTAAGGAGGGCAACACCTAGAACCTGAGCACTGTAGGACAGACACCACCAAGAACCTGAGCACTGTAGGACAGACACAACCGAGAACCTGAGCACTGTAGGAGAGACACCACCCAGAACCTGAGTACTGTAGGAGAGACACCACCCAGAAATTGAGCACTGTAGGAGAAACACCATCCAGATCCTGAGCACTGTAGGATAGACACCATCCAGAACCTGAGCACTGTAGGAGAGACACCATCCAGAACCTGAGCACTGTAGGAGAGACACCACCCAGAACCTGAGCACTGTAGGAAGGACACCACCCAGAACCTGAGCACTGTAGGAAGGACACCGTCCAGAATCTGAGCACTGTAGGACAAACACCACCTAGAACCTGAGCACTGTAGGGAAGAACCACCCAGAACGTGAGCACTGTAGGGACAACACCACCCAGAACCTGAGCACTGTAGCACGGACACCACCCAGAACCTGAGCACTGAGGTAAGGACACCACCCAGAACCTGAGCACTGTAAGAAGGTCACCACCAGTACCTGAGAACTGTAGTGACGACACCAGCAGTACCTCAGCACTATAGGAAGGACACCACCCAGAAACTGAGTACTGTAGGGAGGATACCACCAAGAACCTGAGCACTGTAGGAGAGACACCACCAAGAACCTGAGCATTGTAGGAAGGACACCACCATGAACCTGAGGACTGTAGAAGAAACTCCACCCAGAACCTGAGCACTGTAGGAGAAACACGACCCAGAACCTGAGCACTGTTGGAGAGACACCACCCAGAACCTGAGCACTGTAGGACAGACACCACCCAGAACCTGAGCACTGTAGGAAGAACACCACCCAGAACCTGAGCACTAAGGTAAAGACACCACCCAGAACCTGAGCACTGTAAGAAGGACACCACCAGTACCTGAGAACTGTAGGGACTACACCAGCAGTACCTCAGCACTATAGGAAGGACACCACCCAGAAACTGAGTACTGTAGGGAGGACACCACCCAGAACCTGAGGACTGTAGAAGAAACTCCACCCAGAACCTGAGCACTGTAGGAGAAACACAACCCAGAACCTGAGCTCTGTAGGAGAGACACCACCCAGAACCTGAGCACTGTAGGACAGACACCACCCAGAACCTGAGCACTCTAGGAAGAACACCACCCAGAACCTGAGCACTGTAGGGAGGACACGACCCTAAACCTGTGCACTGTATTTAGAACACCACCCAGAACCTGAGCACTGGAGGACAGACACCACCCAAAACCTGAGCACTCTAGGAAGGACACCACCCAGAACCTGAGCACTGTAGGACAGACACCACCCAGAAGGTGAGCACTGTAGCGAGGACACCACCCAGAACTTGAGCACTGTAGGAAGGACACCACCAAGAACCTGAGCAATGTAGGGAGGACACCACACAGAACCTGAGCACTGAAGGACAGACACCACCCCGAACATGAATACTGTAGGATGGACACCACCCAGAACCTGAGCACGGTAGGAAGGAAACTACTCTGAACCTGAGCAGGTAGGACGGTCACCACCCAGAACATGAGGACTGTAGGAAAATCACCGCCCAGAACCTGAGCACTGTAGGAAAGACACCACCCAGAACTTCAGCACTGTGAGAAGGATACCACACAGAACCTGAGCAGTGTAGGAAGGGTAAGACCCAGAACCTGAACACTGTAGGGAGGACACCACCAGAACATGAGCACTATAGGAAAGACACCACCCAGAACCTGAGCACTGTAGGGATGACACCATCAGAACCTGAGCACTGTAGGAAGGATACCACTCAAAACCTGAGCACTGTAGGAAGGACACCACCCAGAACCTGAGCACTATAGGACAGACACCACCCAGAACCTGAGCACTGTAGGAAGGACACCACCAGAACCTGAACACTGTAGGAATGACACCACCCAGAACCTGAGCACTGTAGGGAGGATACCACCAAGAACCAGAGCACTGTAGGACAGACACCACCCAGAACGTGAGCACTGTAAAAACAACACCACCCAGAACCTTTGCACTGTAGGAAGAACACCACTCAGAACGTTGGCACTGTTGGAAGAACACCACCCAGAACCTGAGCATTGTAGGGAGGACACCACCCAGATCCTGTGCACTATAGGGAGGACACCACCCAGAAGATGAACACTGTAGGAAGTACACCACCCAGAACCTGAGCACTAAAGGAAGGACACCACCCAGAACCTGAGCACTGTAGGAAGGACACCACCCAGAACCTAAGCACTAAAGGAAGGACACCACTCAGAACCTGAGCACTGTAGGATGGACACCACCAGAACCTGAGCACTGTATGAAGGACACCACACAGAACCTGAGCACTGTAGAACAGACACCATTTAGAACCTGAGCACTGTAGGACACACACCACCCAGAACCTGAGCACTGTAGAAAGGACACCACCCAGAACATTTGCACTCTAGGAAGGACACCACCGAGAACCTGAGAACTGTAGGAAGGACACCACCCAAAAACTGTGCACTGTAGGAAGGACACCACCAGAACCTGAGCAATGTAGGAAGGACACCAACAGAACCTGAGCTCTGTAGGAAGGCCACCACCCAGAACCTGAGTACTCTAGGGAGGACACCACCAAGAACCTGAGCACTGTAGGACAGACACCATCCAGAACGTGAGCACTGTAGAATGAACACCACCCAGAACCTTTGCACTGTAGTAAGAACACCACCCAGAGCCTTGGAACTGTTGGAAGAACACCACTCAGAACCTGAGCAATGTAGAGAGGACACCATCCAGAACCTGAGCACTGTAGGGAGGACACCACCTAGAACCTGAGCACTGTAAGAAGGACACCACCAAATCCTGAGCTTTGTAGGAAAGACATCACCAATACCTGAGCACTGTAGGAAGGACACCAACCAGAACCTGAGCACTGTAGGACAGACACCATTCAGAACCTGAGCACTGTAGGACAGACACCACCCAGAACCTGAGCACTGTAGGAAGGACACCAACCAGAACCTGAGCACTGTAGGACAGACACCATTCAGAACCTGAGCACTGTAGGACAGACACCACCCAGAACCTGACAACTGTAGAGAGGACACCACCCAGAACATTTACACTGTAGGAAGGACACCACCGAGAACCTGAGCACTGTAGGAAGGACACCACGAGGACCTGAACACTGTAGGAAGTACACCACTGAGAACCTGAGCACTGTAGGAAGGACACCACCCAGAACCTAAGCACTGTAGGACGGACACCACCCAGAACCTGAGCACTATAGGGAGGAACCACCCACAACCTGAGCACTGTAGCGACGACACCACCCAGAACCTGAGCACTGTAGGATGGACACCACCCAGAACCTGAGCACTTTAGTACAGACACCACCCGGAACCTGAGCACACAGGTAAGGACACCACCCAAAACCTGAGGACTGTAAGAAGGACACCACCCAGAACCTGAGCACTGTATGAAGGACACCACCCAGAACCTGAGCACTGTAGGGACCACACCATCAGAACCTGAGCACTGTAGGGCAGACACCACCCACAACCTGAGCACTGTAGCGACGACACCACCCAGAACCTGAGCACTGTAGGGCAGACACCACCCACAACCTGAGCACTGTAGGGAGGACACCACCCATATCCTGAGCACTGTAGGAAGAACACCACCCAGAACTGAGCACTGTAGTGAGGACACCACCCAGAACCTGTGCACTGTAGGAAGAACACCACCCAGAACCTGAGCACTCTAGGACAGATACCACCCAGAAGCTGAGCACTGTAGGGAGGACACCACCCAGAACCTGAGCACTGTAGGTCGGACACCACCCAGTACCTGAGCACTGTAGGGAGGACACCACCAAGAACCTGAGCACTGTTGGAAGGTCACCACCAGAACCTGAGCACTCTAGGACAGACACCACCCAGAAGCTGAGCACTGTAGGACAGACACCACCCAGAACCTGAGCACTGTAGGACAGACACCACCCAGAACCTGAGCACTGTAGGAAGGACACCAACCAGAACCTGAGGACTGTAGGAAGGACACCAACCAGAATCTGAGCACTGTAGGAAGAACACCAGCATGAATCTGAGCACTCTAGGACAGACACCACCCAGAACCTGAGCACTCTAGGATGGACACCACCCAGAACCTGAGCACTATAGGAAGAACACCATCATGAACTTGAGCACTGTAGGAAGGACACCACCAGAACCTGAGCACTGTTGGAAGGACACCACCCAGAACATGAGCACTGTAGGAAGGACACCACCCAGAACCTGAGCACTGTAGGAAGGACACCACCAGAACCTGAGCACTGTAGGACGGACACCACCCAGAACCTGAGCATTGTAGGAAGGACACCACCCAGAACCTGAGCACTGTTGTAAAAACACCATCATGAACCTGAGCACTGTAGGAAGGACACCACCCAGAACATGAGCACTGTAGGATAGACACCACCCAGAACCTGAGCACTGTAGGAAGGACACCACCCAGAACATCAGCACTGTAGGACAGACACCACCCCGATCCTGAGCACTGTAGGACAGACACCACCCAGAACATGAGCACTGTAGGAAGGACACCACCCAGAACATGAGCACTTTGGGTCAGACACAACCCTGAACCTGAGCACTTTAGGTCAGACACCACCCAGAACCTGAGCACTGTAGGAAGGACACCACCAGAACCTGAGCACTGTTGGAAGGACACCACCAGAACCTGAGCACTGTAGGGAGGACACCACCCAGAACCTGAGCACTGTAGGAAGGACACCACCAGAACCTGAGCACTGTAGGAAGGATACCACCAGAACCTGAGCACTGTAGGGAGGACACCACCAGAACCTGAGGACTGTAGGGAGGACGCCACCCGAACCTGAGCACTGTAGGAAGGACACCACCAGAACCTGAGCACTGTAGGAAGGATACCACCAGAATCTGAGCACTGTAGGGAGGACACCACCAGAACCTGAGCACTGTAGGTTGGACACCACCCAGAACCTGTGAACTGTACGACGGACACCACCAGAACCTGAGCACTGTCGGACGGATACCTCCCAGCCTTTAGCAGGGATCGTCCACCAGAAAGCAACAGAGTCACTCATGCCCTGGACAAGGACTGCAGGTCCACCATGCCACCTTCCCAGCTGGGGACCAGGAAACCAGCTGCCAAGCAAATCCATAGGGGAGCAGCCAGTGGCACTCAGATACACAGGGCACCTGATCTAAGCACCTCCCCACCTGTCCTTCGGCCCCACCTCGGGCACTGCAGGAAAGGCCTGGGCCTGGGGTTTGGGGGCTTAACAGCCGGAGCAGAGGCAGAAGGGGCCAGGATACCAAACAGGCTGCACCCTGCCCTGCCCTCCAGGGCACGCAACTGACAGCAGGCTGACCTGCACTGTGAGAGTGCACTGTGTGCTGCCCAAGACCCAGAGTGTCAGCCTGTGGGTGTCCAGGGCACCATCCAGGTTGGGTCAGGACTGTGGCTGGAGGGGAATATGGAGTGGGGGGCTAGAGCCAGGCTTCCGCCGAGCAGAGGAGCAAAGGCCTCATTCCTGGAGCCACAGGTCCACAGGCCTTCACCACAGGCCCTCACCTGTCATGACCCCTTGCCCGCAAGGAAGACGCAACTCAGGAATCTTCTTTCAGCAGTTTATTCAGGCCCTTGATATTTCTTCTTCTCTCTCTCGCGGATGCCCCTCCCAGCCTTAATAAAGCATCCCAAGCCCCAATGCGAAGCTGCCACGTGGAGCTTTCTCATAGGGTGGTGAAAAATCATGTGCCAACTCTCCGAGATAAGGAGTTGTTTGTCACAGACCACAGCGGAGCCAGCGTCATCTTGTAATGGCGACCATAGTCTGCAGAAATGGCAGAAGCGGCTCACCACAGTTCCCCCTTTTCTGTTTTCTTAAAACAATACAGGCGAGAGTAGAGGTCCTATCCCACTGTGCAGAAGTGGCTGCATAGTATGGCTCAGTCCTAAGGAGGGCCCTTCCCCAGATCTGAGGCCATATCAGCCGACGCCTTTTTTCGTGGGGCGGGGCGTGGACGCGTCTAACCCGCATGCAATAGGACATGCTCTCCTTGAGGTCCTCGTCAAGGATCACTCAAGTGCAGTGCCTTGCCTCGCATCCTGTATCGTGACGATGGTGGACGAAGGGGGATAGCTGAGGCTGAACTGTGGCTGTTTATAAGGACAAACAAGTTGACAGCACCCTGAAAGAAAGGCACGGACTTTAAGACGATAGAAAAGCACTAGTGTGGAAACCCATCTGCGTGCAATGGCAGTAAGACCGGCAGAGTGCAAGGGCTTTCCAACACTAAGAGAATAACAAGGAAAGTCATGTCGATCCCAGTGCAATGTTATAATAACTTGGGGTGTAACGACCATGACAAAGGTTTACTGCTTAAGATGCGCAAGCCAGACTTGAGGTGAGTTGCCATTTTCTAAAGCTGCAAGAGCTTGTATGATCATAGCCTTTTTTTGTGTATGGCGAGTTTTAAGGCGACAGAGAAGCCACAAACAGAGGAACATACCGAAGCAACACATTGCACCAGAAATGCCTACCCCCACCCACTCTTTGAAGAAGGAAAAAGCAGAAGATATCCAATCAGTGAATTGACCCAAAGTCACGGGATCGATACGGGTACTGTTTAAAACGGCAATCTGAGTTAGTTGAGACTGGATCAAGTTTTCTGCTTCCATGGACCAGGTTCCGGATAGATATTCCCCGATGATGTGGGAGGCATTTCTGGAATCATAAAATCTGACAGAGGTTATACATAAATGTGCACGTTGGTCAACACAACCCAAAAGCACCAAGTCAGCCAATTCTTCTACCTGAGCTTGGAGTAAATCTATTCTTTGGTTGGCAGCTAAAATCCCTGACAAAATATGTTGATTAATTGAATTTTGGGACTCAAGTATGGTGGATGTTTGTTGAATAACCTGATTAATAGTGGCAGCAGTTTGTACTTGGCTGGCCATGGCTACTCCAGCTGTAACTGCTGCAGCAGCAGATACCGCCACAGCTGTCACTATAGCTGCCGTAATTCCAAAATCTCTACAGGCTCTAATCAGTTCAACAATAGGAAATGACTCTGGATCTGCAGTAACCGGGATCGGGACAAAGGTTGGAATTTTCATAACCACTGCCATAGGCCAGGATCCATTCCAACACTCAGACAAATAACAGGTAATATTAGAGCAATTAAGCATCCCCTGTAATGTAACATTAGCCAAAAGAAACAGGAATGGAGATTGGAGACAGACTGCTGCGGAGGGTAATGTAGCATTAAACAATTGTGAATTGTGTGAAGTAATTTTAAGTCTCCTACCTCGCTCCGAGTCTTGGGTACTGCCAGAAACATTAAACAGCCAACTTTGGACTCCCAATATTTCCCTGGGGAAACACAAGCGCGGACTAGACTAGCCCAATCTGAGGGAGTCATGCAAAATCTAGTAAGTCCCTCCACCTGAGTGAGAGTGAAAGCGGCATCTATGCCATAAGTGCGGACAGATTCTGCCAAGGTTTTAATTATCTTAAAGTCTAAAGGCTCATGATATCTTCCCCTGTTATTGTCCTGAAATACAGGGTATGCAAGTCCCATATCTGTATTAACTGTCCTCCAAACTTGTGCATGAAAAGATCTCCCGGAACCTTGGCTCCCCCCCACATACGGAGGTGGGGCAATCGGCACCATATCTTCTTCTAGATATTCTACCTCCTCCTCCTCAGAGTTTTGTTGACCAATGTTAACTCCCTTCCCCTTCTTACAATAGGCCTGCGTGCCCTGTGTCTCCTTTTTCTTCTTTTTCATTTTTATCTTATGTAGTTGTTGTAACAATATATCAAGGTCCTCAGAACTCTCTGAGTCGCTTGTGTTCTCAGGCGTTTTTAATTCGGTCAAGTCTGGGTAGAGCCTTCTCCTATTTTTATCTTCAGGCTCTTTTGCCTTCTCACTACTGTTACTTTTAATACTCTCTGCCACTTCACTACATGATCCTTCAGATTTTTCCTCATGTAGTTGTTCAAGAACGGCCTGACCCTCACTCACAGCTTCTTGGCATTGACCATCTGTTATACATCCTCTAACTAACTTCCAAAGTGGTATAACGCCACCCTCTAAGGTGCCTTGCTCACAAGCAAAATCTAGATCTTTCCCTAATTTGTCCCAGCTAGGAATCCTAAGACTCCCTGAAAAAGCAAACCAAGGAGCCGCTATATCAGCTTCTCTCAAAAACATCTGCAAAGTGCTCTGCTTTATCTTAAGTCCTTTTGAATGTAACAACCCATCTAGGGCCAACAAAATTGGGCTTGAAGAAGCAACGCCCATAATGTTTTTAGAGCTATAAAGAAAGTGAAAGTACAAAAGTCCCCGCTCTCTTCCTTTTACAGGGGAGCGTTCCGTTCTATGAATTCCCCGCTGTCTCCCTTTTACAGGGGAGCGTCCCTGTCGTCACAACAACAAAAGAAACACAGAAAACAAAAGCGAAAGTACACAGTGCAGCTGCAATAAAATGTAATGTTCTCTCTTTCATTACAGAGGAGCTGCCCCGCTTTGGTCGCGGATCCCACTTACTAGGGACTAACCCCGCTTTGGTCGCGGATCCCACTTACCTGGGACTAACCCCGCTTTGGTCGCGGATCCCACTTACCTGGGACTAACCGGTGCACCACCCCTGACTGCTGAAAGTTCTGGTTCCCGGGTCTCGGCACCACTTGTCGCGACCCCTTGCCCGCAAGGAAGACGCAACTCGGGAATCTTCTTTCAACAGTTTATTCAGGCCCTTGATATTTCTTCTTCTCTCTCTCTCGGATGCCCCTCCCAGCCTTAATAAAGCATCCCAAGCCCCAATGCAAAGCTGCCGCGTGGAGCTTTCTCACAGGGTGGTGAAAAATCATGTGCCAACTCTCCCAGATAAGGAGTTGTTTGTCACAGACCACAGCGGAGCCAGCGTCATCTTGTAATGGCGACCATAGTCTGCAGAAACGGCAGAAGCGGCTCACCACACTCACCCCACTGCCCTCCACAGGCACACCAAAGGCCCCTGTGCAGAGGGTCTGAAATCCAAGGGGCAGAAGTGTCAGACCCTGGCAGCCACCCAGAAGGCAGGCCCTGCCCTGTGGCCTTGAGTGGGTGGGGCCGAAAGAGGATTCCTAATGAAGTTCAGGTCCATCTCTGGGGCTGGGCCTTATGTGGAAAGGGGCCTTGGCAAGCACAACCCATGTAGGATGGTGAGATGGTGGGGTCCTGGGTAAGTGGGTGTCCTCATGGAGGGAGGCAGAGGTGTTGAACCACAACGCAAAGAAAAGACCACCAACTCCATTTTAAATCAGATTAAAGCAAGCTTGCATTGTGTGCACAACGCTGGCCAGTGGTTGTCTCTCCCAAAGCCGGGCTAGAGATCAGCAGCCCAGGGTCCAGGTAAAAGGTTTTATGGCACAAAGAGTTACGAAGAGGGGTGTCTTGGGACCTTACAGCTAACGGGGTTCTGGCCAGCGTAATACTAGGGAAGATGGCAGGTTAATTTAGGAAGAATTTAGAATTTAGGAGGCGCTGCTGTTATTGGTCAGGGAGAGCCAGGCATGGGCGAGTTCAGAGCACGGGCAGGAATTCCAAACGAGTTTGGACATCAGGTTGTCAGGCCAAATAGAAGTCTTAGTGTTTTATAGTAAAAGAGAAATGAACTTTTCATAGGTCGTGATGATACGACTCTCAGTCTTCAGACGGAATTAGGCTGGGTTCATCAAGAGGGGACCTGACACAGAGGGGGGGAGCTGTGGGAAGACAGAGCAGGGGGAACAGCATCTGAGAGGACGGGAAAGGCCGGGGATGGGGACCTCGGCCTGGAAGCTGGGAAAACGGGGAACCTCTAGGGGCTTGGCCTGCCACCCTGTGACCCAGGCCCAGTCAGACTCCTGCAGGCTTCTGGCCTCCACAGCTGGGGGAGAATAAATATGCACCTTGTCACAGCCGCCACAGAACACCCCTAGGAGGAGCTCCAAGAACACCTGTGGAAACTGCAGGCCTCCAAGCATCCCACCCTGCAGCCGTGGACTCCTCTCCTGGTGCCTGAGGCCATTCAGAGCCCAGAGGTAAGCTGGTGGCCTCCACATCCCTCCTCTCAGGATCACACACTCCTGCTCAGGATGGAATGGCCCCCATCACCCTGTTGGGGCATGAGGCTCTTCTGAGGCTGAACTGGGGGCTTTTCACTAAGCAGGTGCTGATCAGGTCCAGGTGATATCCCTGCTGTTGGTGTCACCAGGATCCCCTTCAAGACCACCCAGCACTCCTTCCCCTCCCTGCCCAAGGCCCAGGTCTCAGCTAGGGGATGGAACTTTGCTTTGAGCTCCAACCACCCAGAACCTGATGGAGCTGACACCTACTCCAGGAAGCATGTTCCATCCCTACAGAATCCAGAGCTGACTGCAGAGGAGGCAGAGGGAGATGTCCCTCCCAACGCTGGGGGTAATGCAGAGGCCAGCTGTGGCTCAAGGCAGACCGTGTCCCCTGTTCTGTGCTAGCTAGGTAGGGACAGGAGCCCCGGGCTGTGAGTAGGCGTGCAAGGAGCCGGGCACCCCGAGAGCTGGCAGAGGCTTCCCCCATCCTGGTGAAGGGACACTTGGGCCTAGGACCCCACCCAGGAGGGGTGGCCCTGGCTGGCTCCTGCACCTGCAGGGCACCAAAGAGCATCCTGGGGAGGCTGAAGCTGGAGCTGGGGTGGGGCCAGCAGAGCCCAGACACACGAGCCCCATGAGACTGGACAAGGGCAGGTGGGCTGAGCAAGGAGGGTGCCCAGGACCATACACTGCCCCCAAAGCCCAAGCGGCTGAGGACACAGTATGAGTACCTCACAGATTGTCCAAAGGAGGGGAGTCTTGGAGCTTTGGGGGCACCCAGAAAGGAAGCCCACTGAGGAGTGGAGCAGGAAGACCCCCAGGGCAGGGGCCCACTGGAAAGGGTCTGATTTGTGGAGTCCCTGCTGAGGGGCTCCCACAAGAAGGGGCCATGAGCCTCACCTAGAGTGGCCCCCCTTCCCCACAGCCCTGGGCTGGTCCCCAGCAGCTGCCGTTTGCACGAGGACATCTTGGGCACATCTGCTGGCATGTTTAACCAGCTGCACTGCACCCTGGGCCCTGAGCACCTGGACACCTGGGATCAGGATGGGCACCAAGGGCAGCCCTTGGGGGCCACGGAGGCTCCGCTGGGGACCCTGGAGCTCAGCAGGTACAGAATTCAGCCTGGAGTCCAAGGCCATATGCCCTGGTACTGGCTGAGGCCCAGGGACTGCACGGAGCTGACAGCGCCTTCCCAGGGCCAGCTTTGTCACTTCTGTGAGGTCGTCATCACCAATGGCACCCGGCTTTTCCAACCCTCTATTTACCCACCTTAAGGTCCTCCAAGGGCACCCAGTTCCAGAAACATGCAACTCCCCTATGGCTCCAGGAGGTGAGAAGCTGGGAATGCGTGGAGTACTGAGGACAAGGGCCCTTAGCCAGAGGCTGGGGTCCAGCAGGATTCCTCCAGAAAGGACTCTGCTGGCCCCTCCCAACACAGCACACAGTAGCACAGCCGTCACTCTCCCTGGACCCAGGGCCCGGTCCCAAGGCTGACCCTGGCACCACCTTAGGGTTACAAGGCCGGGCATGGCCTGGGGCAGTCTGGGAAACTGTGGGGACAGGTGCAGGGTCACTAGGTCACAGCCCAGAAGAAAAGCCCCACCTCAGTGCTCAGCACAGAAACCTGGGAGACACAGCAAGTAGTCGAAGCTGCCCAGAAGGAAGCTGCCCGCTAAACCAGCAGAAGCAGTGGTCCCCACGAGAGGCTCTGCTGGCCTCTTGGAGGTCAAGAGGTGACCTGAAAAGAGGAGTTGAGAAGTCTGCTTTCCAAAGACCCCACAGTGGGCCAACAGGAAGCCTGGAGGGACACTTGCCACCAGGGGCAGCACTGGACACTGGTGCCATTCCAGGCCAGGCAGCTAGTCACGGCGTGGGGAAGGAGTTGGAGTGAGCACTGAGACACTTGAGTAGGTCCCAGGTGTCACTTAAATGACTTCAGAGTCTTCTTCAAATGACCTTCTTTAAAAGTGGACAATAGCCATTGCCGGCCAAGCAGAAGCGAAGGAGCCAACTGGACAGCACACCAGGAGGAAAGGTGCAGGGGCCTGACTCTCGCGGGTCCACTGGGGTTGCTGTGAAGCGGGGATTCCTGGCGAGAGTCCCCACTTGTTGGGAAGGGAGGTTCCTCTAGTAGCACTGGTCCACTGTGGTAACTTCTGGCCAGTGACTGACCCCGGTGACATTACCATGGGTTCACTTGTAGAGAAGCCCCTGGAATAGGATGGCCACCACCACCGATCCAGAGAGGACCAACTAGGGTCAAAATCTCCACTGCCCGGGGCGGAGGAGGAGTTGGACTCCCGATTAGGGAAGATTGCTGAAGGGGGCCCCAGTCCTCAAGGCAAACGATGAGTTTGACCCCCTCTGTCTTCCCTGCTCAGAGGTGAGCCGCCCTCTCCCTGAGGGGGCTCTGCGGGCTCCCTTGGCCTTCCCTCCCCTTCACTTGTGATACAGTCCTCTTGCGTGATTTTGGTGTCTGACTTTCAATTTTCTTTCATTGGAACACAAGAACCGAGGTGTGGGGTTTCCCTGTTCCCCTGTGGCACCAGGATGCAGGACTCGGGGTGTTCTCCTATTAGAAACACCTGGTGTCCCTAGGAATCCCACCTGGGCTGGGAAGTGGCTGGGCAGAGCAGGCTCTGCTTCTGCAGAAGGTGCGCTCCCGGCCTGGCTCACACCTGGGCAGAGTGTGCCTGCTCTATCCCCAGACCGCTCTGCCCCTTGCTCTGATGGGGGAGCTAGGGCTACACCTACACAACTGGCTAGTTCTAATTGGGACGGGAAAGGGAGGGGCTGTAGTTAAAATGGCATTGACTGGATGTGACATCACATTCAAGGCTGGACGCTGTATTCCGAAAATGGACCACTGGACTTCCTAGTTCTCACACCCCCCCCCCTTTAAACCTTTGGGGCTCACTTTCGCTTTGTTCTTGTGTCCTTTGGTCCTGCCCTGCATCCCAGACATATTAGCTTGTTGAGATGGCAATTGCCCATAATAATGAGTCCTCCCCTTTTAGCAACTCAGATAGTGTCCATGTCTATAACTTAACTTCAATGTCCCCTGCAAGGGACCTGCGCTCCAGGGAATGAAACTCTGGTTGGACACTCTGGGGGTCCCTGACCACCAGGCATCCCATCTTGCAAGACCATCACTGAAGTAAAGTGTTGCTTTCTGCTGTCCCTCATGTCTCCTAGTCCACTCTTTGGGCTTGGACAGGTGAGCATGTTCCTCACCCAGCCACCATCTTAGAAATAAAGACACACTCATTGGTTGGGGTCCCAGACCACTGGAGTCTTGGAGGGTTGGTCCTGCAAGGGAACTGCTTCTCAGCCAAGAAGACTGACATCTCACCAGCCCCTGGAGGAAAGCAGAAGCTCTGCCAGGATCCAGGATGGACCAAAGGACACCCAAAGTGGGACAGGCTTCACTTCATAATCCAAATTGTGAAACTGCACAACGCTTTTTCTTTAAGATTCTTAACATTTGAAACACCATTGAAAGTTAAAGCAAATAATAAATATAGAAAAAATAATCCAACAGTAAAGGACTAATATCATTAGAATGCAATGAATTTCAGCTAATGAAAGAAAGAACCAATCCACCTACCTGCTCCTGCCCCCCTGTCTGCCCCTCCCTGCTCCTGTACCCCTTCTGCACCTGCCCCTCCTCTGCACATGGGCCTCCTCTGCACCTGGGCCTCCCCTGGACCTGGGCCTCCTCTGCACCAGCCCCTCCCCTGCACATGGGCCTCCTCTGTACCTGAGCCCCTCCTGGACCTGGGCTGTTAGGTGCAGGGCAGGTTGAACTAAGTTGTCTGCAGGGCACGCTGAAGGAATGTTAGCTGCAGGATAACCCAGGCACTCAAACCCCCAACTCTCTGTTCCTTTATCATCTGTTTGCATCAAGTCTGAACACTCAACCCCACTCGACTGGGAAACCCACATCTGAACCCTGCTGCATCTTCCTGAAGGTAGAAGACGACACCCTTAGAAACTACTGTATGCTCCGATCACTGTACGCCAACAGGGCAGCTTGCACACCCAGAGACCCCATTAGATTTGGGCTACAAAAATTCCCTCCTGCTGGGGCCTCTCTCTTGCTCTCTCTCACTTTTAGTCTCTCTCCCTCTCAACCTCTTCCTCTCTCTCTCTCTCTCTCTCTCTCTCTCTCTCTCTTCTCCTCTTTCTCACTGGTGCAATACAGATCTCTCGGTCGCTCCAAGTGTTGTGGTCACTCTCCTTTCAGGGGCCTCCTCTGCACCTGGCCCTCCCTGCACCTGGCCCTTCCCTGCACCTACACCTCACCTGTGCCTCGTCCAGATTCCACTGGGACTGCATTTGTACCAAGGCACAGTGCATCCAGGATGGGGAAGGTCCTCTGGGAGTAAGAACCAGCGAGACCTCTGGTCACAATGGTGGCCAATTCCAGACAGACTTTAGAGAAGGGCCCAAGTCCAGGGGCATGAACACAGCCAGTGAGTGCCACTCAGCCCAGGCAGCACCCCAGAGCTGTGTCCTGGAGACCAACCTGTGGTGCCTTCACACGCACCTCCAGACCCCAGGAGCACGTCTCAGATCCAGAGTCCTCGGTCGGCCACCACAGAGGTGACCCCCAACCTGGCCCACCTCAGGCTTTCCTGGGTAGCGGCTCCTGCTCCCTGAAGGAGTGAAAAAGGCCCAGAGGGACCCACCCAGATGTGGGGGGCAATCTATCCACCAGGAAGCAGCACAAAGGGTGGTTCCTTGAGGGGGAGACCCTGGCCTGCAGTGGAGCCCAGGACACCACTAAGCAGGTCTTTGGCCACCTGCAAGGACAGGTCTTCCCAGTGCTCCCAGTAGGACAGCATGGGGCGCTGGCTGCCCAGGCCACTCTGAGGTCCCAGGTCCCCTTCTGCTGCTGGCTGGCAGTGGGACTGCAGCTGGGGCTGCATCACTGTGACATTACCTGATCTCAGTGTCCACCAAAACCCCCATGGGAGGCCAGAGCCCAGCGCTCCCTGCTGGCACCATGCCAGGGTTCTGCACGGGCCACACCCCGTGGGGGCAGTGGTCATGCAGCAGTGCAGCCTGCCATCCCCAAGTGGCAGCTGTCGCCAAAGCAAGCCCCTCCCCAGCTCCCCCAGACCCAGCAGGCCTCACCACCAGGGTCCTGCCCCCAAGGCCACCAAGGTGGTGTGGGAGCTCCACTGCACCCACCCAGACTGTCACGGAGAGCTCAGTCCTTGTCCCGGATGCCACTTCATGCCGATTTAATAAGGAGGACACGGTTTTCAGGAAGAGGAAAGGGAGGAGCAAAGGAGAAGAGCAGAGGACTCAGTCCCAGAGGCTGCTGTTCTGCCCCTCAGGGAGCCGAGGGCTTTAAGGAGCCATTCAAGGCCACAGGCCAGCTGTGCCCTGCCAGGTCCCAGCTGTGCCCTGAGGTGAGCTGCAATTCACTTCTTAGATCCTCAGCAGACACCTCCTTCCTGAGGTGGGGGTGTCCAAGGACAATCCCCTAGGGGGAGAAAAGACAACAGAGTCCCCCCATCTCCTTAGGGAGGGGAGAGGGGAGAAGAGAGGAAAAAAACTGCCCTTTTTAATCCTCAAAGCAACAAGGGCTCTATTCAACAGGTGAAGTGGACCACTGTCACAGAGTGCTGGTGCCCGGCCGGCTGCCCAGCAGGCTCCCCGCTTGGGATTGGTGAACAGAGGGGGCCACAGCTGGGCACTCCAAGATGCCCTCTGCAAGCCCAGGAACCCCTGTCTGCAGCAGCCTCCAGGATGGGGGTGGCCCCGTGCACTGGCTCTGCCCAGCCCCTGGTCACGGCCTGCCTGCCGGCAAGAGCAGATACCCCACCCTCACCCTACGCCCACATGTGCACCCCACCCCACACCCACACACCATCCACCACACTCCACTCACCAAGGGAACCCAACCGAGCTGCCAGCTCCACACTCCAAGACACGGATGCTTCCAGAGATCCTATCTTCCTCCCTCAGACCCTCCCAGTGCAGTCCTTGGGGACCTCCTGGGACACACTCTGCATCAAGACAGCCCTTTGGGGCAGCCCCACACCTTCACACCTGCCCCATGGCTTCAGCTACAGGGGGGCCTGCCTCCTGCCCACCCCCAGCAGGAATGTCACCGCAGGCCTTTCCAGGAAGAGGCCTGACCCCCACGTATTGGCAGTAACTGGGCACTGCTGTCTGTGGACTTGTTGAAAGCCTGGCCCAGGAGTTGGGAGGGGCCTCTGTCGGCAGGGCTTTTTGTGAAGGGCTCTCCTACTGTGTATGAGTACTACGATGAAAGTACTGGGAGTTACTATAGCTACCACAGTGGTAGACCCAGCAGCAAAAACCCCGAGAACCAAGGGCGTCCTGTGCTCACAGCCCTGTGGGCAGCAGGGGCAGGCACTGGAGAGTCCACACCCAGATCCCAGCATCTCTGCCCACCAGCTGGAGCCCGGGCACAGCAGGAGCCCACCAGCTGGAGGCTTTGGGGGCTTTGAGGTGACTGCACAGCCACATACAGCTCTGTGCCTTGGCGTCCAGCAGCTACTCCACAGAGCCCGGCAGCCCCAGCAGAAGAGGAGCCAGCTCTCCACCCCAGGAGCCAGAGGCCTCCAGCCTCATCCTGGCCTGAACCAGTGGGCTGCACCCCCAAACCTCCCAACAACAAAGACCCCCAGAGACCTTTGCCTCTGAGAGAGCAGGTAACTCTCCAGGCCCCACTCAGTCACCCAGGAACAGGTGCGAGAAGCACAGGAGGGACACCCAAAGTGTAAGCAGAAGCAGCCACAAGGTTCAGCAGCCACAAGGTTCATCACCCTGTGGAAGCACAGATAACCAGGAGGGAAACACAGCCAACAGGTCAGCTCTCACTCCCCAGAGTCCATCCCTCAGGCCCTGGGGATCCCTCTCTGGGCAGGAAAGGCCCCTGGTTACAGAAGGGGTGCAAATTTCACAGGGTACAGGAGGGCAGCTTAGTCACTGGAGACTGAAGACCTGGGATTGGACAGTCCTGAAACCAGTTGTGCAGGTTAAAATTTAACTCAGGAAGCAATTGTAAAAAGTTTAAACTCCTGGTTACCTGGAGGAGGTAGGGGCTCAGATCCCACCCACCGCTCTTCTTCTCCCTCTGGGATTCCTTGTTTCCCAGAGTTTCACATTTATTTATTTCCCTCCTTCCAGGACGAATGCTCAATGGGGAAGGGAAATGTCTTATTTTCCCTCCCTCCTCCACCCCAGGCCCTTCCCTTCTCCCCAGGGCTGTTTGGGGGATGTTCCCACCTTTCACAAAGTAGGGTGGCTCCTGGGAGCCCCAGCTCCACTGGCAGCCTCCGAGGGGGTCACGGACCACCTGGGGCCTGGCGGGGCTTGTGCTGGCTTTGCCTGGGAGCCTCGGGAAGCCAAAGGACAGCCCTGGAGCCGGCCTACTCCCTGCAGCATGGGGGCTTCCCAGTAGGCACCCAGAGGGCTCAGGGAGGGCCAGAGCACCCCACCCGCACTGACCAGAGAGGAAGGGGTGCCTCTGGCCTGTCTCAGACCCCTCAGGGCTGCAGGGATTCGTTCCAGGGGAGGACTGTGCCCAGGTCTGGGTCCCTGGGCAACCCTGGCCTCTGTGGTGCCGGTTTCTGCTGCCCCAGTGGCCCCTGCTGCCCAGAAGCTCCCCCAAGCCCCACCATGGCCCAGACCTAGTTAATGTCAGGGGGTCTCAGGCTGTGGTTGGATACAATGTCTTATATCCAAGTACAGTGTACTCACCACAGTGGTGCCACCCATAGCAGTAACCAGAGCCACTAGACAGGCTGCCGTCCCTGGCCTGGCGGCCCTCCTCAGGTGTGGGCGCTCAAGGCTGCTGATCCCACCTCACCCTGACAGTTTACTCCTCTAGGTGAGGGACTGTGTTTCACAGCTCCACACCAGGAAAGACTCCTGCCTGCCAATGCCGCCCAGCAAGGCCACCCAGCTCCTCCTGGGTCTCCAAGGCTGAGGCAAGCCACGTCACGGACTCCACTGTCCTTGCTCTCAGGGCAGGAGTCCTAAGCTCAGCAGGCTACAGACTGCTCCCCATGTTGTCTCAGGACCCCCAGCACCTGAGACCCTCGACGCTGATGTCCAGCCTTCCCCAGTGGCCCTGGACCCAGCTCTGAGTGTGAAGAGACAAGGAACACAGGTTGGTGTCCCTTGAAAGCCACTCCAGGGTCCTGAGCTCCTCACAGTCTGCTCACACCCCACCCCAATCTCTGGACTCCAGTGATGCTGAGCCTCGCAGGCTGGCCTCCTCAGCCCTGCTGTCCCCTAGAGCAGCCCACTGCGTGGACTCCTCCCCCACACTCCCTGGAAGACCCCTCCAGCCCTCCCTCCGGGGCCATGCTCAATTAATGTCAGGGGACATCAGACTGTGTAGCTGGCTATAGCTACCACAGTGATGCTGCCCAGAGCAGAAACTGGGGCCAGTTGGATGCCCCTCCACAGCCCCAAGCCTGGCAGCTGCCCCTCTATTCTTGGGCCCCCTCAAGGCCACTGATCTGACCTTGGCCAGGGAAGGATAGGCCCCTCTGGCGGGAGGTCCAGATTCTAGAGCAGAGGCAACTGTCCACATGTCCATGCGTGGCTGGAGGGTCAGAGCAGGGGTGAGGGAGAGAGAAACCCAGAGCCCCTGCATGGGGAGACGGCCCAGGGCAGAGCCAGGCCGGGGTCCTGCAGGGGACTGGCAGTGCGCCCTGCCGCCAGCATGGCCAGGTGGCACCTGCAGCCCCTGGGTGATCTGAGACAGGCCACAGCTGGGCCAGGCCTGAGCGGAGAGGGGGCCAAGGCCCAGTGCCCTGGAGAGCAGCAGGAACACAGAGGCCCACAGACTGCTCCAGGGCTCACGGGCCTCACGGGAACTGGCCCTCCCCAGGCTCCACCCTCGCCCCCCACAGCAGGGAAACTAGCATCAGGGCAGAGGACGGGACCCAGGTGACCAGGTGGCCAGACCCCCCGGCTACATCATGCTTTAGGAACCAACCTGCAGGTGAACCCCTTCCTGCTACGATCTGGGCCTCAGGGGGACTCAGGTCAGTTCCGGGGGATGTCCTCCCAGCCCCACCTACAGCTCACCATCCAGAGCACAACCCTCTGAGGGGCCCAGGGGAGATGGGGCAGACAACCCCAGGCCCTGGGGACAGACCATATTGTTGGGGCCTCTGTCACTGTGTCAATGGAGTAGCAACTACCACAGTGATGAGACCCATGTCCCAAAGCTATTGCCACTCACAAGGGCTGGGCTGGTCACCTCCACCGGTTCTCCCAATAGACTTAGGAGGCTACTGACTCCTCAGCAGCTACAGTCGGAGCTGGAGAGCCAGAGCAGGCTCCAGAATACAGCGGGCAGGCCACACCCAGCCCCTGGATGGCACCCAGTGTCCAAGGCAAAAAAGGGTATGAATGCCCCGAATTCCAAGCCACATGCCCGCGCCACAGAGGCCCTGTCTGGGGGCAGAGGGGCTCCAACCCACCAGGCTGGAAGCCACAGAGGACAGGAGCCCACTCCTCACAGAGCTCCTGGGGAACCCTCAGAGTGTGAACAGGGAGGACAGTCATCTGGGGGGTCCTCAGGAGCCCGGCACTGTTTCCAGGGACGGCGTCTCTCCCTTCCCTCTCTTTGTCCTCATGTCCCCTTCCACAGAACGGTGGGGACACCATCCAGGAGGGTGGCTTGTGGGCACGGGGCGCCTAGGTGATCTGCTAAGAGGCTGTGTCAGGGTGCACTGTGAAGTGCTGACTGTGTTTGGCCACGTTGGCTCCCAGGTGCAGGCTGCAGAGCAAACACGTACAGATCTGCTGTCCTCGCTGAGACGACCCCCAGGCCAAGGAACCAGCCACCTCCCCGCCACCCTGGGTCTGCCTGGCCCCAGGTGGCCCACACCTGTAGCCCACATCCCCCCTCCCAATGAGCCAGTCTACCCAGCCCTACTCACGTGAGACCCTTACTTACTGCTCACCAAGAAAGGCCTGACGTCCTGAACAGATTCTGAGCAGCCCTGAATCACAGTGGATATAGCTGGGAGTACCACAGTGAGAAGAGCTCTGTCCAGAACTGCCCACGGCAGCTGGGCACCACAGCCCACACCCGCCCTAAAGGGTCTGGGGCCTCCACCTGCAGGACTCAGGTGCCACTCCCCTGCCTCCCTTCCTGAGAGAAGGAGCCAGTGCTGCTTGCAGGTGGGGGCAGTGGGCCCAGAGCAGCCTGGCCCCACCCTCCAGGTTCAGAGACCCAATGCCCTGCCCTCGTGGAGCCTGGAGCTCAGCCAGACTAGGGCACAAGAGATGCCACCCTCCCCCTGGGCACCTCAGCTCACAGGAAGCAGATAAGTTCCGGGCCAGCTCCGGGAGAGCCCCCTTCCGGCCACCCCTTCCTGCCAGGCCCTCCTTCCCTCCTGTTCTGCACAGGACAGCACAGGGGCAAATGCAGCTTTGTGCCAACCTGGGGCTGCCCTGCACACGGTCTCCTGAGAGTCCTTCTGTGCAGCTCTGAAACTGGTCCTAAACGTCAGAACCAGCCCTTGTCCCCACGTTGAGATTAAACACCCGAGAAACTCCAAGGCAAGAGAGAAAAGCAAATTTCACTGAAGAAACAGAAAAGAGAAAGGGAGAGGGACCCCTGCAGAGACGGGGCGTCCAGAGCTGTCCCCGAGGAGGGGGTGTCTTGCCCTTTTCTGGATTCAGGCTTCCTTTCCTCTCCTGCCCCCTCCTCTCACCCCACTGCCTAAAGGTGGGAATGACCACATGCAGGAAAGGAGCCCGAGGGGTGCTCATTAGCACCTCTCTGCTGGGAGGGGCAGGTCCCTGGAGGCAGGGGAGCCTGGCCACAGGCTGGAAGACGGGCAGGTGCCCTGGAGGGTAGCGTCTCCTGAACCGGCCGCCCGTGGGACCCACTCACTCGTGGCTACACTGACCCTCTGTCCTCTGCCCTGCCTCCAGTTTTCCTCACTCTCCCTCTCGCTCCTGCGGAGGCCCCAGAGCCCCCTGCGTGTCCCTCAGTGGCCAGGGGCTGGGGAGAGCTGCAGGGCCACATCTCCACTTCCATCACACCAGCCGCCAAGTAACACGGGAAAGGCAGCCAGGAGTCCAGAGACAAATGTTCCAGAAACTTCTCTCACCACCCGGAAGAAAAGAACCCAGAACAGTCCATTAAAATATATTTCACTACTTAAAAATGAGAAAATAACCCTTTAGCTGCTACGTTCTAGGGGCAGGGGTCAGTGTCTCTGTGCAGCAGAGAAGTGAGGCCCAGGACACAGAGGCCACAAGCGACAGCTGCAGAGTCAGGCTTCTGCAGAGAGAAGGGCCCACCGGGGAGTCCAGGGGGAATTGGGGCCTGTTCTTCTTATGGTCTCTGGAGTCTCCACCTTCCCTTATCTCCTCCCTGTCCACGTGCTCCTGGCCATTATTGATGGGTGTCCCCTCTGTCCACACGTCTGTTTGAGTTCTTTCGTTAGGTCCCCCACTTAGGGGCACGAGTAGGGAGGGGTCTGTGTGATTGGGTCCCAGGCATGCCCACGCGCACTTTGTCCAGCAGGAAGTTGACCTCACCAGGAGACCCTCTCCGTGCGCCTTGTCCTGACCCTGCCCGGCCCCCTCCCTCGCCATCTTGCCCTGGCTGCCTAGGCCTCTACATCTCCCTCATCCCTGCTCTAGCGGATACCCCGACCACTGTTGGGATTTGGCTCAGTGACCACTCTATCTACTTCAGGCTGACAAGGGGCGTTGTTGGTGTCACCAGGATGTCCTTCTGCGGAAGGTCTAGGGCAAGAGGGAAGCAGCAGGCTGGTCCAGAGGCCAGCACTGAGGACGTTCATCCGTGGGTCTCTGAGGGGTCCGTGGTAGGGCTGGAGGGATGACCACGGGGCTCCATTGGTAACACCACCTGGAGTTTCATTGTCTCTACACAAGAGGAAACAACATGAATAAGCAAATTGATAATGTAAGGACCAAAGAGAAGAAAGGAACAGGCCACCCGAGGCCAAGGACAGGAAGAAACCGTGAGGTAGATGTCACAGCTGGGGATGGGCTGTGGGACTGAGTGTCCTCTGCACCTTTTCCTGAAAACATTTTCTCCGTGAGGATATGAGTATGGTCTCTTCCCAACGGTGGAGCTGAGGGGGAGACTTGAAAACCTCCCCTCGGGTGCTGGGGAAGTAACAGGGTGCCCTCGGGAGAAACCCCCTCCTCTACGACCCAGGTGGGGTCCTTGAGAGGCAGCCGGTCGGGCCTCTTCCAGTGAGAACTGGGGCGTTCAGGGGACAGGAGAGGATTTCCCACAGGAGCAAGGCGGCTGTGGGACCCGGTAAACAGCTGCCTTGGCTGCTACGTCTCATGTCCAGGAACATGAGGCAGGAGGTGGACTAGAGGCAGGATTTGGCCTCAGGAGGCGAAGAGGTCCTCGGCGTGCCAACAGGAGTGTGCGGTGGTGAGCAAGCCCCGCTCCCCAGGCAGCGGCCTGAGCATAGGTACGAGAGGGGCATGTGTAGCTACTGTGCACCTCGACCCTCTTGTCTTTAGAAGGCTCTAGGGCCAGGGGGTCGGGGGGACAACCGATTCTGGCTCCTGCGCTCTGGCACTAGCAGGAAGTGGCCCTGATTCCACCTCAAAGTCTGTCCCTGCTGCACACCCAGATCTCCGAGTGCCGTCGGTCACTGATGAACTCCCAGGGGTGGACAGGGTCAACTGGACTATCTACAGGATGATCAGGTCCCTCTGGGCTGGCAGCGCAAGTGTCCACTAGAACTCCTCACGGGAGTGGAGGGCCTTCCTCTACCTCAGGTAAGAACGCGGCGGCACCGAGGTCATGACAAGCCTTTCAGGTCAGTCCAGGTCCTTCCAGCGGGGCCTGCTGCTGGAGAGTGCAGCTGTCCATAGCCTGAGCTGCCCTTAGATCTCAGGATGCTCGAGGCCCTGGGAGGGCAGGACAGGAGGGGCCTCCCCAGGGTGAGTGTATGTGCCACGGGCACCAAGAGCCCACTGCAGCACGGCTCTGGGACACTCAGGCCACCCTGGCCACCTCGTCCAACTCCTTACTTAGGTATCTCACTGGCTGGGAGGGGCCCCCAGTGATTGAGTGACATTGCCACACAGAAAAGTCAGCTGGGCGGCCAGCCCAGAGCAGAGCTCCTGTGCTCAGAAGGAATTTCACCTGGGGCTCGTCCATGAGCAAGGTTACCAGAGCTCCTCCTGTTGGACCAAAGTCACAGGAGCCACCAAGGGAGTCAGTCTCGGGACCTGTCATTGGGAACTGGTAGGTGGTGGCCTCGATCCCTCAGGTCCCCAGGACTCTAGCCCACCAGTGGTTCCCCGACACAGAGGACAGGTCAGGGAGGCAGTCCACACGTGGTCAACACCTCTGGGGACAATCCTTTTAGAAGTGGCTTTCTCTCCGTCAAGAGCAACAGGAGTGCAGGAGGACCCCGGGCCCCGCTCACAGGCTGCCGTCTGTCCTCCCTGTCCTCTGTCCTCCTTGTTCTCCTCTGCAGGCCTCTATTATGAAAGACCACAGCAGCTAGGCCAAAGGTCCAAGGTCGTGTCTGGCTCCACAGCGCGTGTCCGCAGCTCCCTCCCCACGTCTGGAGAGGACTGGGTAAGAGTCTACCTGTAGGACTGACTTCCAACTCTGGGACCCACAGCTAGTGTGTGGAAAGGGCCTCCCACAGGAAGGTCACCATGGCTCCTCTCCCCTGGAACCTCGGTGGCCAGCAGGGCATGAATGGAGCTAGTGTGGGCTCTCCTCAGTCCTCCTGCCACCCAGTGTACACAGTGATGTCCATCTGGTCCTCAGCTCTCCTGACACCCAGTGTACACAGTGACGTCCCCTCCTAACTCCCAGTGTACACAGTGACATCCATCTAGTCCTCTCTCCTGACACCCAGTGTACACAGTGATGTCCATCAGATCCTCAGCTCTCCTGACACCCAGTGTACACAGTGACGGCCGTCCTGGTCCTCGGTCCTCCTGCCACCCAGTGTACACAGTGACGTACATCCTGGTCCTTGGTCCTCCTGACACCCAGTGTACACAGTGATGTCCATCTGGTCCTCAGCTCTCCTGACACCCAGTGTACACAGTGACGTCCATCAGATCCTCAGCTCTCCTGACACCCAGTGTACACAGTGACATCCATCTAGTCCTCTCTCCTGACACCCAGTGTACACAGTGACGGCCGTCCTGGTCCTCGGTCCTCCTGACACCCAGTGTATACATTGATGTCTTTCCTGGTCCTCGGTCCTCCTGACACCCAGTGTATAAAGTGACGTCCCTCCCATTCTGAGACCCTCTTGAGACCCAATGTATACAGTGATGTCTGGCCCATTGCTCTCTCTGTCAGTGTCCCAGTGTGGTTCAGGGCCTGGACCCCAGGCTCCCCGGGGAGGCCCCACTCTGCCAGCCAGGGTTGCTCTCCTCCTGCTGCAGCAGAGCCCTCTCTAAGACCTTGCGCTTTTCAAGGAAGGTCCAGTGTACTGAGGTCAAGGGGACCCCGTCCTGCACAGTCATAGAGACTGACCACCACTGGAAGGTGGAAGGCGGCTCTGGCTCAGTGCCCTAGGTCTTTCTTTATGTCCTCTGATTCAGCTCGTGGAAGGGGACATGTACCACCTCAGGTCCACACCCCTGCCCCAGCATCGCCCTGAGAGGACACAGCCCTGAGCAGCCGACGTCCCAGCACCTCTGGGATCACAGGGGGAGTGTCCCTGGAGGAGGGGCCTGGGCTCCCGTCCTTTTAAGTTGGGTCGTAAAGGGGAAGCTGTATGAGGACCCATGATCTCTCCTTCTGATGGGCTCAGGGGACCTCTTGAGCAGCTGCTAAGGCCCCTGTCCTCTGTCCAGGTTTTCCTGTTCTGGGGTTTGGTGTCTGGCTCAGGGCAGCAGACAAGGGTCTGAGGGTCAGGCGTGCAGTCCTCTAGCTCAGGACGACGTCTCAGGTAAAGGAACAAGTGGACTAAGGAGCTTCATCCCTTTACCCTCCTGCTACAGGAGAGGTCTCCTTGCTGAATAGTACTGTGATTTAGGGTCCCCCAGGGGCCCACTGTCCTCCCTCTCCTAACGGGTACTGGGGCCAGGCCTCAGTGCAGAAGATCAAGGTTTTCTCGTTAACTGGGGTCCAAACTCCCAGTTCTAGAGCAGAAGGGAGAGGGGTAAGTCACAGGATTTTGGAAGAAAGGGATCCCCTCTGGAAACAAAAAGAAAGAGGTGCTGACGGGAGCCGCCCACCCCCACCTCACTCTGACAAATCCAGAGGGTGGCATGGCTTGCCCAGATCTCTGCACAGGGGACCGTGTCCAGGTAGGGACCAGCCAAGCCTACCCGTGGCCTGTCTTCCATGTCCCCGATATTTCTTTTTGCAACCCAGATCTCTGTGCTTTCACTCCTAGAAAGCGTGTATTCCCACCTTATTCCTATCAAAATGGGATTCAGAATTCCCAGGAGCACAGGAATCTGGGGGCGGGGGCCTCTGCCTGTAAAGGGTTTATGCTGGAGTCTGAGGTAAGAGCAGCCAGCCCACACTCACGGGTCTCTTTCCTGCGCAAGGCGGTTCCCAGCAGCTGCTCTAAATCAGCCACTGAGAGTCTTGTTTGTTTTTCTTCCTTCTGGAGGGTCCTTAAACCCACAAGGAAGGGAGACAGGGGTTTCTACAATGTCTCCAAAAACAAGGAGTTCCTCTGTCATGGGCCTTTGATCAGGGATCACGATGCTGAAAAAGGACAGGTTTGGGCATAAGGTAAAGATGAGTGAAGAGCAATGTAATCTTAACTGATACCTGTGTCCCTCAGGAGGAGAGAACATGCTAATCCTGTCGTGGATGGTGTGGCCGAGAGAAGACAAGGAGGAGCCCAGTCAGTCTGGAATCAGTGCCAGCCATGGCTGCGGCTGCCCAGCCCGAGAGCCACAGAAGGGACAGCGGACCATGGTCACTTTCCAGGCCCATCAGCTGTTTGAGGTGACTGCTACTGACCCGAGTCGATGGTTCCAATCCCAGTCGAGCCCTCGATTCCATTACTGTCAAGGGGGCAGGGGGCAGTGTCTCTGTCCAGCAGAGAAATGAGGCCCAGGACACAGAGGCCACAGCAGGCAGCAGGTTTGCTGAAAAGCGACAGATGCAGAGTCAGACTTCTGCAGAGAGAAGGCCCAGCGCAGAGTCCGGGGGGAGTTGGGGTCTGTTCTTTATGGTCTCTGGAGTCTCCTCCTTTCCTTTTCTCCTCCCTGTCCACGTGTTCCTCGTCATTATTGATGGGTGTTCCCTCTGTCCACATGATTTAGTTCTTTTGAGGGTCCCCACTTAGGGGCATGAGTAGGGAGGGGTCTGTCTGTCGGGGTCCCAGGAGTGCCCACGTGCACTTTGTCCAGCAGGAAGTTGACCTCCCCGTGCGCCTTTCTCTGGTCCTGTCCCGACCTCCTCCCTCACCTGGCCTCCTCACTAACCTTCCCCTGACTGCCCAGGACTCTGCATCTCCCTCAAAGCAGGAACATCCAATCCCTTCTACAGGGAAAACCCACTTAGCCTCAGATTTCTCCAAAAAATAAATAAATAAATAAGGTGATCCATGTCTATAAAATTCTACTGAAAACAAAACATGATCCAAGAACTTTATGATCAGCAAAACTGCATTTAAAATCCATTTTCCACATGCACAAACTGGGGGACACTCTTCCCCAGAACAAACTCTACGTAAATATACAGATTTACACGTGAATAATGGACATGTAGGATTGACTTGTTTATTTCTGTTTATCCGACTTGTATAGAATATGACAATGGAATTATGTATTTGAATGACTTCACTCACCCACGACAGAACATGGTACCCGCGGGGCGCGACAGCGCCTCCTGGAGCCCAGGAGCAGAGCTCTGCAGCGCGGTTCGCCTTCCCCTCTGGTCCTGGGGCTGGCTCCTGAACTTGGGATGGCCAGTGCTGAGAGTCCCCGTGTGACAGTGAGGTGTGGCTGGGGCCTTGGCAGGGTCAGATCTCAGGGTCAGGACTTCCACCCACCTGCCCCCAGCCCCAGGGAGGGGAGAGGGGCTGAAGGCTGAGGGGCCATCCATGGCCAGCGCACTGGATCCTGCCTGCACGCTAGAGCCTCCGGGAGACCCAAGGGGGAACTTCTGTCACTGAATCAGGAGGTGCCAGGAGGGTGGCGTGCCCGAGGCAGGGGACCTGCACCCTTCCTGTGCCTTCCTGCAGCCTCTTCTGAAAACCGGTGATGACTTCACAGTAACCCGCCCACAGCAAGAGTCCCCAGGTCTGGGAGCCGCACCAGGCCCTCATCCCAAGAGGGTTCATGGGAAGTCTGACTGATAGCCACTCGTCAGAGCCACAGGTCACGGGCCACCTAGAAGGGCCCAGTCCTTGACCTGAGAGTCTCCAGGTGGACAGTGCCAGGTCTCATAGGATCAGGGGACACCGGCTGCTGCTGCTGCTGCTGCTGCTGCAGAGCTGATGGCTTTGCTTGGTGTGCAGGGAGCCCCCACACGCCGGGGGTCAGAAGCACACTGTGCAAGCACAGGAGACCATGCTTGCTTTCTTCCCTGTGCCTTTAGAAGGTGGGCACACAGGCATCAGGGTGAGGTGGTGGAGCTGTGAGTGTACGTGACAGCATACATACGGCACAGAAAGCTGGGGCCACCAAGCTGGAGCATGTGGCTGGCAGGACCCAGGTGCATGCCAGGCAGAAGAGCTGTGTTAGAACCTCTAGAGGGACCACCAAAAGTAACAAGGGGCAGAGCTGAAGTGCAGCAGACTTGCTTCCCCAGCCCAGTGCTGCTGCGCTTACAAAGCACAACCTAGTGGCTCTGGCAGAACCCAGAGCGACAGAGGCTGCCATATGACAGCACCATCATGCCAGCCTAACGGGACTTGGTGCCCCCTCCGGGGTTGTGCTGCAGGAGGTCAGAGTGGCTGTCCAGCAGCCTGCAGTGTCCCTGCAGCCACACTTTCAAGGGAATGAGGGTGGGGGATAAGGTGGCCAAGAACCCTACACACCTGTCCAGAATGAGGTCCAGCACTTGCCTTTGGGGACTCCATATCCAGACAAAGCCACTGAGCCCGAACCCCTAGGATGAACAGCCCACAGTGATCATCACCCAGGACTCAGCACAGGCTGGGAAAGGTGACAAAGATTAAGGCATAGAAACATCTGTGTAGAGTCACATCTGGTATCAACTTACATCACATTCTCCCCCTTCCAGGCTTTATAAGTTAAATATAATTTGTGCCCTGAAAATTCTTGTGTGAAAAAACGCAAGAAAGTTTAGAGGGGAAATGATGGGTTTATGAGAGCCTTAACCGAGTCAGTGAGTTAATCCACTTGAATATATTAACTAGATGATACCTATAAGCAGGAAGGGTGTAGCTAGAGAAGGTGGGTCATTGAGCATGACGTTGGGGTTTATATTTTGTCCCTGGTGGGCTAAGTTTAGTCTTTCTCTGTTTCCAGATTGCAACATCCTAAGCTACTTCTCCCCACCATACTTTTCACCATAAGGTTCTGCCTACCTTGGGCCCAGAGCAATGGAGTCAGCCATCTAGGGACTGAGACCTTTTGAAACCATGATCCAAAATAAACTTTTTACCTTCTCTAATTGTCCTTGTCAGTTCTCTTAGCCACACTGATGAAAACAATGACTAAAACAGGAGTTGGTACCAGGAGTGGGGTCATTACTGTGACTAACCTGACCATGTGGTTCAGAAGTTTTTGGAGCTGGTTTGCGGAGGGAGAAATTTTGGAAACATTAGTGATACAAGCTGGAAATACTTCAGAATGTTGTAAGCAGAGTTTATTGGGCAAATCTGGTGGGATCCCAGAAGACCAGAATGCCAATAGTGAAGCCAGATTTAAAATTAGGTAGTCAATGTAGTTAGGTAAATCGGGTCTAATATCAGTGAAATCTAAAATGGAGGCCATGCTGATAATGATTCTGGAAATGCAGGACAACTCATGGAATGGAAAGGCCCTAGGCCAAAGTCCACCCCAAAGGAATGTTAATGGAACCCAGGAAACAGCCCCCAACAGAATGGGAGATAGCCCATCCCAAAGAAGTGTTAATGAAGTCCTTCCTGCCCAGATTACTTGTTTGGCCCACCTGTGTCCCAACCCTTCCACCTTACATTCCATCACCAAAACTATAAAAAGGGGAGTCAACCCCACTTCCAAGGATTCCACCTCTTGGGACCCCTTCTTCCTCCAGGAGAAGTCTTTTCTGCTGTCCTTTAATAAACTTCTAATTTCTATCTGACCTTGCTCAGCATGCTTCTTTGGTGTTATTCTTCAACATTGGGGAAGCAAGGACTCGTCACTGGTCAACAGTGGTAACATATTGGAGGTCCCACGGAGACTCTACACCTACACCGAGGTAAGCGCCTCTCCACGCACCCTATGTCTGTTTGAGGTGCATCTTTCTCTCTCTTTCTTTCTGGAGGGTAAGATGGGCACCCGACGGCTACTTAAACGCAATTAGTGCAGACGCCTCTCTTCAAGACTCGGGTGAGAGGTTTCCCGGCCTAGGCAGCTCTCAATCACCTGTTCAATACAGAGCAGGCATGTTGGGTTCTGCCAAAGCCGCTTCCAACTTTTCTGTCTGGGTCCGGAGAGCAATTGGCGTGAGTATACAGTGTCCCAATTCCTGATCTTCCTTTGATGCGTGGAGTTGGAGGAAGGAGTTTGGAAAAACCACGGAATTATGGTCTGGGCTACACTCAGACGTATTCCTAAGGTTCCTTTCTCTTGAGCCCCCTCCTGACAGCCCTAAGGGGTATCTAGGGTGATTGGTAGATGAATGGCACTGAGAGAAAGCCCCAATCACATTTGCTTCTGTATGGGCTACTCAACACTCCCAACCTCGCATCCATTCCTCCTGGATGCTCCCCTTCCTTTGCAGGTCAGAAATGTTAGCAATTCAGGTTGTAGGACTGAGACAAAGGCATGGGATAATTACTAAAATCTGCCCAGGTTCCCTAAGATGCATAGGTAACTTTCACTAGTCTGTTTTACCGCCCCAATGTTTAAAATGAGCTGTGTTCTCTTTAAGCTGCTAGAAAGACATTTTTAGAATCAACTCCTCTGATAGAAATCTCTGATAGAAAGCACTACCTTACAATGGGTAGATTTCCCTTAACCCTTAGGCCATTCCTTTAGTCTACAGAGCAAAGGCAACAAAGGAGTGCATGATTATCTTTTGCAATGGGTTTTTAGTGGCCAGGAGGATAAGCAGTAATGCCCTTAAGTCTGAATCCTCCCAGGGTCTCTGGCACAGGGCCAACTGAGACCCTAGCATTTTGCCAAAGGGGACCAGAAACACCCTTGGCAAAGAAAGGTCAGAGACGGGTTTTCTGGACCCTTTAGGAAGCTCAAGCTTAGGGAGATGTCCCTAATGAGAACAGTTTTCTCTGGCGCGGCGGGGGCGCCTGAGTCCTGTTTTCTTCTCACTCAGATGGGAGCTTCTCTCTCTCCAATATGCCAGGTGCACCACTAGCCTGCGTATTGAAAAATTGGGATAGATTTGACCCTCAGACGCTCAAGAAAAAGCGCCTCATTTTCTTGGCCTGGCCTCAATACAAACTCTCTGATGGAGAAACCTGGCCACCAGAGGGAAATATCAATTTTAATACAGTTTTACACTTTGATAAAGTTTACAAAAAAGGGAAATGGTGTGAGGTGCCATATATTCAGATTTTCTTTGCTCTAAGGGAACATCCTAAATTATGCCAACAGTGTAAAGTAGACTTACCTATGATGTCTGCCATGAAGAGAAAAAATCTTGGGGACTCACTGAGGAAAAACAATCAGGAGGACCCACAAAATCTCTATTTGCTGGCCTCTCTGCATCTGCCCCGACAGGCAAACCAATTATATTACCTCTCCAGGAGATGCCAGAAGGAGAATTTGGGCTGATCAAAGTACATACCCCCTTCCCCCTTCAAGAACTAAGGCAGATAAAAACTGACTCTACTGGAAAGTTAGGAGATATGCCAGATTGCCTGGGATTGGATCTAACCAAAGGAGTTAATCCTGTAAGTAAAAGGGGAGACTGAGGGACTCCCAGCAGCTGCCAAAGCCATTTCACTTTGGGGAACCTCCTCATTTCTTCCCTGCACTGTAAGGATTGCTCCTTCTCTGTCTACTTAAAAAGAAGGGGACACTGAATGCAGGAAAGTCACCACACTGAGACCCTTGATTTTACACCTATAGTTGCACCTATGTGAAAACATCTGGTCCACTCATGGGGAAATCTATAGTGCCACTGATGTAGGAGTCATAATTAAATGGGAGTTAGAAACCTGGGGAAATTTTTCTCTTATCTGGTCTGTTTTAAAGGTTATTATAGATTGTTTCTTGGGGATGATCTTGGCTGAATGTGTATCTAAAAGATGATTTTTTATTGTAACAATCTGGTATCTAAATGAGTTGGAAGCATTGCATAATCTTGCAGTTAAAAGTTGGGGTTAGGTAATTGTTTAGTTTGTGATTTCAGATAATTCATGCCAGAGAACTTAAATACTTAGGATAGAAAATTAAAAGAACTCTATTTCCAAGTTGGCAAGTAACTCCCAATCATTTAGTTTTATTTTTTCATCAATTCTTGAACTGGGTAGACTGAGAAGATTTCACTAGGTGTACCAGTGCATTAACTTGGGCAAGGATAATAAATTATGATATGGTATCTGTTCCCCTCAGTGTGTAAGATTTAGAAAAGGAAAGTGTTGGATTGGGATGTTGGTCTGACTTATTACAATAACATTGAAGAGCAACAGTCTTGGAAATTGTTAAAGCTTCATTGTGGATATACATAGTAGTGTGTGGTTCTCTTTTAAAATTTTTTCAGGTGATTTAATGTAATTTAATACCTTAGGAACTTCAGAGCAAAGGATGTGGCTCAATGATCCTGAAATTTCTTCTGATGGTAGCTTTTATATTATTAACATCCTATTTTCAGTTTTGTGTGAGCAAGTTTTTCTAGTGTAGGAAGATGTAAAGCTATAAGATTTTGAAAATTATATCTTAAACTTGTATCATAATTTTCAACATCCAAACCTGAAAATTGGGACTTATGGTTAAAATGCCTTAGGCATGAGGCTTCTCCTCAGAATTCAGTTTTCCCAGTTCCTTCCAGACCTCAGCCAGGACTCAAGTTGAAATGCAAATAGAAGAAGCCTGGAGCTCAGTAGGAGACAGATCTGAGGCCCAAGGGAAAAAAAGTAAAGGTGTCTTTTATCTGAACTCAAAATAGATTAAACCAAAGAGTAAATTGTATGGCATTTACTAATTACTAGCCTGTCAATTTTTTCTAGGACTGTTGCTTTTCTTAGATTTTGTATTTTTTTTGAGCTCATGATTTTGATCCTACAGACAAGTTAATGTTTTTCTGATAAGTTCTATTTTTGATCAACTGGAGTTTTTTTAAAAAATAAACATTGCAATGAGATTTCACCTGAGAAAAAGCTACAAGGCCTTTACTATTGTGTTATGTGTTACACTTGTGTTACATGTTGTACGTCGGTATGTATGTGTGTATGTCCATATATCATGCAGGGATATGACAATTGATAGATATATGTGGAGCGCTCATGAAAAATTAAAAAACAATGGATCCAAATATCTTTGATTCACGTGATTCAAATGCCTCAATTTAAATTTGATAAATAGAATAAAGAAAAGATGTCTTTAAAATTAAGCTTATAAGTTTTCCTAGGTGTTCAAAAAAGGCCCTAATAAAATGTTGATGTCTGTGAAATAATCTGCCTAAATTCAAAAATTTACAAGTATTGTTTCAAAATGTGAACAGAAGGAGGTTAACAGATGAAAAAGAGAAACTAGATGGTTCTAGGTATGGATTTAATAGAGGGAAAATGTGTTTCTGGATAAGAGAGTCTCTGTGATCAAGTAATTAAGAGGGTTTAAGTAAGTGATAAAGAAGGTCTGTGTAAGTTGGTTATAAGTGTAAGTTTTTGAGCAAATAATCTTAAAGAAATTAAACAGCTGGTTAAACAAGTGCTGTTGTTTTAGAGAATTGTGCTATGTTATTTCTTTAAAAGCTAAACTTGGTTAATATGAAAACATCAATGTAATTGTGGTGCTATTAATGTGTTCATATCTTCCAGGTATACAAGTCTGTAAGGTAGAAGCTTTTGAAAGAGCCTTATATCAAGCTGTGTTCTAAAGTTGTATGGTAATTTTAGGGTTAAAAGAAAAACATGTTGGAGATTTATTTACATCATTTGTGTTCTATAACTGGACTTGTTATCAATAAGTTATGTAAAGTTGTTACTTTTTACACTGAGATACAATTTAAATGTATTTTTAAGTTAATGAGAGCCTAATCTATGTAAAGGTTTTATTGCAAAACACAAAAGTACTTTGCTACTTTTCTACAAAAGGTTAAAAGCTTTCAGCTTTTCTTTAATTCATGTTTTAGGTGTGATATTATATTGTGTTAGCTAATATTCATGTGAACTTGAGCAACAATTTATGTAGGCTTTGTAAAATGATGTTTAAAAAAGCAAAGATCAGTTTCAGAACTACAGTACTTAAGATTTATGAAGAACCCCGCCTTACCTGAGATAAGGCTCTGTGTCCCATCTCACTGCATGTGAAAGTGACGATGAAAGAAGTAGGCCAGATTTCAGTACATTTAAAGTTGTGTCCAAAAGTTGGTTTTTGTCAAGATTACCAGGGTCTCAAACAGGGGATATAATGTATAACTCCACCAAAATTCAAGGTAGCTATTATATGAACTAAATACGTTTTTACTCTTGATAATTTTATTTTGTAGTTTTCTTATAAATGGTCTAAAGATTGCCTGTTAATGTTTTGCACAGAACACACAACCTGGATTAATTTAAGATAAGGAGTTATCACCTACAGGAGAGAGAGATACACATTAAAGCCCAGTACTCTTAATATAAGGCTGTTGAAACTTATTTGATGGATGTTTAAGATTAAGTTTTAAAATTAAAGTTAAATTAAAAGGGCCAAGAAAACCAATGTTTGGCTCTTGCCCTCTGAGTCAGTCTGAATCCAGGGAACAGGGGATATCTCCAAAGAGCTTTGCAACACTGGGCCACATAACCTCCCGATCAGGGAGATTAATGAGACCACTGGAGGACAAAAAGCCAATCAGTGCATTTGCTGTGAAGAGGAGGGTCATCAGAAAAGGGAGACATCCCTGATGCTTCCATGGGAAGCCACATGGTCAAGCAAGGCCTGGACCCATCCTAGCGCAAATGGCACTAGCAGAACTGAGAAGCTGCTGTAAAGTTCCCCCAGGACTCCCAGGCAAACTCAGCTGACTGTTAACAATAGATAGAAACAAAAGTCAGTTTGACTACTTCATCTTAAACACTTAGCAAAGACAGTCAAAGCCAAAACACAGCTATTCCTGGGCATTTTAAATGATAATAATAGTTAAATGTAACTTCCAAGAATAAGTAAACTGGAGGCTGCAAAAGAGATTCTCAGACAAAAATGCCTGATAACTATTAAAAGGAACTGCAAGAGCAGTTTTTAGTTTGAGGCCTACAAATATTCATAACCTACACAGGTAGGCTTAGCGTTTGCTAGTATGGTTATCCAGCCCTAAATAACAGAATTAAAGATTTCTCTATTAGACACAGAGGTCATACTAGTAAAAGGATTTTGCAAGATCAGATGACATTAAATTATTAAACTATATGTTAAGGGAAAGAACATCTGTAACCCTAAAACTTAAATGTTGTGTTTACATCCCTGACCAATATCCTTAAAGATTTACATTCTCAGATAGAAGCCATGTCCTCAGCAACTTTGTCATGGAAACAATATCTTAGCTCCTGGTTCTCTGGTACTTCCTGGTGGAAAACATTGTTAGTCTCTGACTTTGGCATCATACTCATTGGCATGTTCCTGTTCTGTGGCATTTATTGCTGCATCAATCTGGTTCCAGTACTAATGAATTCTTGTTTCTCTTATACACCACCCATCACTCACATGGCCCTCCAGCCTATTACTTCTCAATGGGACTTTTATCATGGACCCTATTTTTAAAGGGGACTCCAAACTGCTTCCCCCACATCATCCCTTTTCAGCCTGAAGAAGCCAGAAGGGTCTTTGCCCCCTTTCCTTATAGCACTAAGGAGTTCCCAAAATTAGAGGGGGGAATGAAGCCAGATTTAAAATTAGGTAGTCAGTGTAGTTAGGTAAATTGGGTCTAATATCAGTGAAATCTAAAATGGAGGCCATGCTGATAATGATTGGAAATGCAGAACAACTCATGGAATGGAAAGGCCCTAGGCCAAAGTCCACCCCAAAGGAATGTTAATGGAACCAAGGAAACAGCCCCCAACAGAATGGGAGATAGCCCATCCCAAAGAAGTGTTAATGAAGTCCTTCCTGCCCAGATTACTTGTTTGGCCCACCTGTGTCCCAAACCCTTCCCCCTTACATTCCATCACCAAAACTATAAAAAGGGGAAACAACAGCACTTCCATGGATTCCACCTCTTGGGTCCCTTTCTTCCTCCGGGAGAAGTCTTTTCTGCTGTCCTTTAATAAACTTCTAATTTCTACTCTGACCTTGCCTCAGCGGGCTTCTTTGGTGTTATTCTTCAACATTGGGGAAGCAAGGACTCATCACTGGTCAACAGCAGTAACAATAAAACTGGAGACAGTAAAGACAAGGCTCAAGAGATTTCAAAGGAAAAGGAAGATTCTCTTAAAAGTTGAACTAGAGACAACCATGTTATATTCTGGAAAAGAAGTTGACTTATTTTTTTCCCATGCCTTGAGACTTAAAGGTGATGATCTAGTGGAGAATTTTCAAGGTAAAATATTCAAGCAATGGCAAGAATATTTCTAGCATCTTTTAACCAAGATTACTGTGATAATAAGGAGCAGAAAGACTTTTAAAGGCCCTGTCTAGAGCAGCCTCCAGGATGGGGGTGGACCTGTGCACTGGCTCTGCCCAGTCCCTGGTCACAGCCTGCCTGCCAGCAACAGCAGATGCCCCACGCTCACCCTACGCCCACACTGTGCACCCCACCCCACACCCACACACCATCCACCACACTCCACTCACCAGCGGAACCCAACCGAGCTGCCAGCTCCACACTCCAAGACCCACAACCCACACCCACCCTAAAGGGTCTGGGGCCTCCAACTACACTCAGTTGAGTCCAGGTGCTCAACTGAGTTCACCCACCCTGGCTCCCACCATTGCACTGGGGCCAACAGGCTCACCCCGTGCCCAGTGCTGGGGGGCTGGAGGAAGGGTCTGCAAGGGATTCTCTCACAGTGGGACACCCCCCAATGGCTCAGGCCAGGACAAAAAGCCCCTTGACAAGCCCAGCCCTCACCTAAAAGTGACCAGTCAAGCACTAGTCCCCTCAGACTGGATGGACCCGACACCCCACGGCACCTGGACCACAGCTCAAGAGGGCGACTTGGCTGGACACTGGAGCCCCAAGGACTGGACTGGAGCTTTGGCTCTCACCTGGCCAGCCCAAGCTGAGACCTGGGAGGAGGACAGGGTGGCAGGGAGCTGACCTGCACTAACAGGACTCGGCCAAATGCCCCAGGGGAGCCAGTTGCGCTGAGACCAAAAATTTCTAGAGCTCAGGAGAGAAGAACCCAGTGGTCCAGGGACACCTCCTCACAACCGGACAGGACCAAGAGGGACACTGAGCCCACCTACAGGGACCCCACAGGCCTGGAGTTTCTGCTGGTGTTTATGTTACTGTGAGGTGGAGTAGCTGGCCCCACAGGGTCCCAGCAAGCCAGAAGCACCCCAGGACAGCTCCACATCAAGAGGAGGCATTTGGGTCAGAGTGCAGGCCAGCCGACACCTCCCCAAGGACTCCACGCCCACTCTGCACTCAAGGAGAACAAGGACAGCCCATGCCAGAACTCGGAACTCAGGCCAGGAGACATCCCCCTACTCACGTTGCAGCCAGGAGGCACCCCTCCCTGTGCTGGGCCTCCTGGCAGGCGGAAGGGAATTTGTGCAGGCCTGAGACACTGTGCATATTATAGTAGCGGGTACACACAGTGCCACATGTCACACATAAAACCTGCCCGGAAGCCAACCAGAGCCCAGCTGACACCCCAGCCCTACTCACGTGAGACCCTTACTTACTGCTCACCAGGAAAGGCCTGACGTCCTGAACAGATTCTGAGCAGCCCTGAATCACAGTGGATATAGCTGGGACGACCACAGTGAGAAGAGCTCTGTCCAGAACTGCCCACGGCAGCTGGGCACCACAGCCCACACCCGCCCTAAAGGGTCTGGGGCCTCCACCTGCAGGACTCAGGTGCCACTCCCCTGCCTCCCTTCCTGAGAGAAGGAGCCAGTGCTGCTTGCAGGTGGGGGCAGTGGGCCCAGAGCAGCCTGACCCCACCGTCCAGGTTCAGAGACCCAATGCCCTGCCCTCCTGGAGCCTGGAGCTCAGCCAGACTAGGGCACAAGAGATGCCACCCTCCCCCTGGGCACCTCAGCTCACAGGAAGCAGATAAGTTCCGGGCCAGCTCCGGGAGAGCCCCCTTCCGGCCACCCCTTCCTGCCAGGCCCTCCTTCCCTCCTGTTCTGCACAGAACAGCACAGGGGCAAATGCAGCTTTGTGCCAACCTGGGGCTGCCCTGCACACACCAGGGCCTCATCCCAAGAGGGTCATGGGAAGCCTGACTGACAGCCACTCATCAGAGCCACAGATCAGAAGCCACCTAGTAGGTCCCAGCCCTCCATCTCAAGTCTCCAGGTGGACAGCACCAGGTCCCATAGGATCAGGGGACCCCGGCTGTTGCTGCTGCTGCTGCTGCTGCTACTGCAGAGCTGTTGTCTTTGCTTGGTGTGCAGGGACCCCCACACGCCGGGGGTCAGAAGCACACTGTGCAGGTACAGGAGACCCATGCTTGCTTTCTTCCCTGTGCCTTTAGAAGGTGGGCACACAGGCATCAGGGTGAGGTGGTGGAGCTGTGAGTGTACGTGACAGCATACATACAGCACCGAGACCTGGAGCTAACAGGCTGCAGCATGTGGCAGGCAGGACCCAGGTGTATGCCAGGCAGAACAGCTGTGTTAGAACCTCTAGAGGGACCACCAAAAGTAACAAGGGGCAGAGCTGAAGTGCAGCAGCCTTGCTTCCCCAGACCCAGTGCTGCTGCACATACAAAGCACAACCTAGTGGCTCAGGCAGAACCCAGAGCCACAGAGGCTGCCATATGGCAGCACCATCATGCCAGCCTAACGGGACCTGGTGCGCTATCGAGGGTTGTGCTGCAGGAGGTCAGAGTGGCTGTGTAGCAGCTCCCTGCAGTGTCCCTGCAGCCACACTTGCAAGGGAATGAGGGTGGGGGATAGGGTGGCCAAGGGCCCTACAGACCTGTCCAGAATGAGGTCCAGCACTTGCCTTAGGGGTCTCCATATCCAGACAAAGCCACTGAGCCCCGAGCCCCTAGGATGAGCAGCCCACAGAGATCATCACCCAGGACTCAGCACAGGCTGGGAAAGGTGACAAGATTAAGCCATAGAAACATCTGTGTAGAGTCTCTTCTGGTATCGACTTACATCACATTCTCCTCCTTCCAGGCAGGTACGGTGTGGCTGGAGGAATAGGTCACTGGGTGTGCCTTTGGGTCACACTTTGTCCCTGTTGAGCAGGAGCTCTTTCTGCTTCCTGGTGGCCACGCCCTTTTACCATGACGTTCTGCGTCACCTCAAGCCCAGAGCTGCGGTGTTGGTGGTCTATGGACTAAGACCTCTGAAACCATGAGCCAAATACACTTTCCTGCTCTAAAATTGTCCTTGCCAGGGTGGTTTGTTTTGTTTTGTTTTTTAATCACAGAAGCAAAAAGGCTGACTACAACACTCTGCAGAGGCAGAATGTAGAGTTGGGTTGTTTTTTTGTTTTTTTTTTTTTGTTTTTGAACTAATTTATTTTTTGATGATATAGATGTATACATTTTTGTGCAATGGCCACAATGAACCAATTAATAGATGCATAATTATTCTTTGTGATAAGAACACTTAAATTCTACTCTCTTAGAGAGTTTCAAGGACATGTTACATGCCGGGTGCTGTGGCACATGCCTGAAATCCCAGCAGTTTAGGGAGGTAAGGCCAGAGAATCACAAGTTAAAGGCCAGGCTCAGCAATTTAGTGAGGCTCTAAGCAACTTAGCTAGACTCTGTCTCAAAATAAAAAGTTAAAAGGGCTGGGGATGTGGTTTACTGGTTGAACGCCTCTGAGTTCAATCCCTGGTACAAAAAAATAAATACATAAAGTTACATTGTCATCACCTGCAGCCACTATGTTGTAAGACAGCGCCTTGAGCCCTGGCCCCTAATGGAGTGTGTCTCTGCCCTCCCTCACCCTCCGCCCACTCCCAGCCTGGGCACCACCCTTTTCTTCTTCAGGCTCCACTAGCAGGTGGGACTGCGTGCTGTGCCTGCCCTCATTCCTTTGGCCTGATGCTCTTGGGGTTCATCACGGGCTGCAAGGACAGAACCTCTGGGAGGCCGAGCAGCCTCCACCGACACATGGGCATGTTTCCCCTCCTTTCTTCAGTCCGGGTTGGGGCCATGAACACGGCGGAGACGCCCCTTCAGCACGTGCTCTGGTTTCCCTGGATGAACTCCTCTCACCAGCCACAGTGGACACCGTTAATGTAGGAAACAGAACACAGGGAACCCAGCACAGGTGTGACCTGCCGGTGTGGCAGAGGCCTCAGGATGAGCGAGCAAGGCACAGAGACGTCGCCCGTGGGCTCTGAGGTGCAGAGCCGCTGGCCTGCAGAGATGCGCTAGGGGACACATGTCCAGGACACAGTCCTTAGTCCACTGTGACCCCAGAGCAAGAATGGAACCCCCAAACTGCTCTCCTGCCCAACCAAGGAGGTCCCACAAAGAGCCAGCCAGAGGAGTGAGCTTCAGGCAACAGGAATGCGCGTGAACGGGAACTGTGTCAGCCTCACAGACAGCAGGAAAAGCAGCCAGCAACAGCCTGTTCCCAGGAAAGCACCGCCCCAGAGCTCCACAAGTGACTTCAGGCCCACGGCGAGTGACGCAGTGACAGGAGCCATGAGGAAAACCAGAACCCAAGTGCTGTGCCCAAGAAGGACAGGACACAGAGGCACATGGGACCTGGCCAAGGCCATGGAAAGAAGCAAAATTTAAAAGGAGATTTCAGGTCAACAGTGGAATGAGCCTGAGGGAAAGAGACTTGGGGGGGGGGTGACTGAGGGACACGCAGAGCCCATTAGAGACTGCAGACTGAAGAGAGGTGGCATGCAGAGTCAGGTGGAGAGCGGCCATAGCTCAGGCCCATCCCCAGACAGGACTGCGGTACGGACACCAGGCAAGTTTTCCCCCAGCCCTGGCCACTTCCCCCCAACACATAGAATGTCCAACTCTATTTCAAGGTAGAGATTTCAGTGACATTTTAACTATTATTCCTCTTCAGTGGCTTTTGGCAGTTAATTTTGGAAATTATTCATCTGAGCACATGCAAGGACACCAGATCACCTCTACAAAGGACATGGGCTGACCTGGGCCTCTCACCAGCCACACTGGACACCACAACAACAGGTGGCCTCTGCAGGATGCTGAGGGGGGACAAGAGTGTGTGTCTAGGCCACCAAGCCTCCTCCAAGAGTAAGAGGCAGGGGCCATGCCCATGACCCGAGCCACCCAGGTCCATGTTCAAGGCCTGCCTCAGTGACTTAGAGGGACCCTGTGTCAAAGTAAAATAAAAAGGTCTGGAGTAGAGCTCAGGTGTCGAGCACCCCCGGGTCCAGTCCCCAATACCAAGAAAGAGGAGGAGGAGGAGGAGGAGGAGGAGGAGGAGGAAGAAGAAGAGAAGGAGGAGGAGGAGAAGAGAAGGAAGAAGAAGAAGAGGTGGAGGAGGACAAGGAAAAGAAGGAGAAGGAGGAGGAGGAGCAGGAATAGGAGAAGGAAGAATAGGAGAAAGGAGAGGTGGAGGAGGAGGAAGGGAAGGAGAAGGGGAAGTAGAATAGTAGGAGGAGAAGGAGGAGGAGAAGGAAGAGGTGGAGAAAGAAGCGGAGGAGGAGGAGAAGAAAGAACAAGAAGGGGTGGTGGAGGAGGAGGAACAGGAGGAGGAGAGGAGGGCAGGAGGGGAGGAGGGGAGGAGGAGGAAGGGCTTGGAGAAGCCAGGCCAGGAGCCACCATACAGGTGGGACTGGGGCAGAGAGGACTGCACCTCAGGTGGCCTCAGCTGGAAGGACACCGTCTCCCCACAGCGTGCATATTCCACACAAGCAGCTGGTGGCCTCAGCCCACGGCAACACAAGCCAGAGGACATTAGTATGGCTGCCCGAGCTCGTGGACAGTGCGCACCCTCGCCAAGGAGATGGGTTACTGATGAAGCCACAGATGGTGGAGGGGCAGCCAGCTTGTCCCAGCCCATGCACCCCGAGGACTGGAGCAGTGTGCAGAGCACAGACCAGAGGACGTTCTAGAAGCTGTAGTTAAAAGGTGACCAAAGCAGACAAAAAGAAGAGAACCCTTGACAATGGATTGCGGACTCCTTGGGGATGTTCAAATACAGAGCACAGGCCACTGCCTGGCTCCAGCTAGTCCTACACATCAATTCCTCCCAGGAGACAGAGCACAGGACCCCCCTGCAGTAAAGAGATTCCAGCCCCTGCTCACAGATCAGACAGCGAGTGGTCCTCACTGGCGGAGACACCCCAACTGGGTGCAGCCCGGGAGTCCTAGGGCAGATGGGGCAGTGGGAGGAGTCGAGGAAACCTCCAGGGAATCTGAGCATCCTCTGTGACGCCATCTCAAACTCCACTGCAGGGTCAGGTCATTCTTGCACTTTCTCCCCTTCCCTGTCCTGTAGGGAGGGGTCCAAGGAAGGCAGAAGGAGCAGCCGCCAGCCAGTCGCCAAGCTGCGTATTCCGGTGCCCTGTCCTCGCCAGCCTAGTCTCCCAGGCTGGCTCAGGGCAGGCACTCTGCTGGACTCTGGCAGGAGGGAGCAGAGGCCTGTCCTTGGGAACTCGGGTAGAAATGCTCTCAGGCTCAGCATGGTTCCCAGACACCCCTGTCACGCACAGCGCCTCTCCCAGGAGGGGCACTCCAGGCCTGCCCACTCCAGGCCTGCCGAAGCACACTGTGCCGGGTCCTCCTGAGGCCAGCATGGCACCCTGGCACTCAGTGGAGCAGAGGGAGTCTCCAGCTCCACCCCATCCCAAGGCCTCGTCTTCAGAATACCTGCTGCCTCCAACACAGGGCAGGTGACAGCCACACCAGGGATCTCAGGGGCCTCCCCAGAGCCAGAGCACTCCCTGCTCTCCTCTCCCCTGTGCCATCCTCAGGAAGGTGTGATGGGTCCATTCTGCAGGAGCCACGCACAAGGGAGTCAGAGGCAGCCAGCCCAGGAGGAGAGCGGGAGTCGGCCACGGTGACTGTAGTGGCCAGGCTTGGCAGGCAGCCGTCCCTGCACATAAGCTGAGCAACGCTCCACCTGGCCCAGCACCCACCGCACCTGGGGCAGCCGCTCTGCCGCTCCACGTACTGTGGGCTGAGCGTCCAGTGTGGCCCACTGTCCCCATGGCTTAGGGCAAAGGCCAGGGCAAAGGAGCTTGCCTGGAGGCCAAGAACTGCAGATCACCCAGGTCATTGCATCCATGACACAGGTGTGCCTCCAGAGGCCAACAGTGGGGGTACAGGCACCCCAGCTCCCACAGCAGCCTCCACTGCACCCAGGGAAGAGGCAGGGAGGGCCCCCCAGGGCTTCCTCTGAAAGGCTCCACACTCTGCACAGGGCAGTTCCCGTCTCACTGTGGCCAAGAGGAGCTCAGGACCTACAGACGGCCTGGTGTTGAGAGCCACAGCCAAAGGGGCCCCAGCAAACTTCCAGCTGCCAGCAAACTTCCAGCTGCTGGCTGATGATTGGCTCACAGTGGCCCCAGCAACATCTAGCTGATTGGCTCCTCTGCGGTGATGCTCATTGGGCTGTTTCCCTGCCCTTTCAGACCACGGAGCTGCTCATTGGGGGACTTTTTTGGCTCCGCCCACGTGACCCAGCCAATCGGCCTCAAGAGCAGGAGGATTGTGGGAGGTGGAGAGAAGCTTGTGTGGGAGAGAGAGGCTTGTGGAAAGCCGGTGGTGGCAGTTGAGGCTCTGAGGGTTTTTCCTGAGAGGCTGTTTTGTTTGGCGTGTGTGGTTCTAAAAATAAAGTTAGTTTCTTTTGACAAGTGGCTCCTGATTGTGCCCAGCCAGACTGCGGCATTTGGTGGCTCGCACGGGGAGCGACTGAGGGTAAGTGAAACTGCTCGCCCCTGAGGGCAGGACGAGAGGATGGGTAGCCATTTTAAGATTCCTCTTTTATTTTGCTTCATTTTTGTTTTAAGTTGCCTGTCCCTGGAGATGAGTGAGACGGAAGAAAAACCGCTCACATCTGAGGAAAAACTATTTACGTCTGAGGAACAGATAGGGAGAAAGGACGGATGCCCATGTCAGGAGGATAGAAAGGCTATAATGACTTTTTGTTGTTCCCCTTTTTATTTCATTCTGTCTCGGTTTTGTTTGGTGTCATCTTGTTGGGTTGTATTATAGTAGAAATATGGGATCAGAAATTAGTAAAAAACAAACTGAAAGAGTGTTAAGTAAATTGTTAGAGGAAGGAGGCATCCCAGTAAAATCAAGAGCAGTCAGGGCATACGTTGATACAATACAAAAATGTATCCCATGGCTTTTTAAGGAGGAGTTGTTAAATATATCACAATGGAACCATCATGGTGAAGATTTAAAAAGAATAGAAAAGAAAAGCCCAGGGACTCTGCCAGTTGGCACATTGCCATTGTGGACATTCGTATCTTGTTTGCTTAGTCCAAAGCCTTCAGTTCAGACAATGGTAGAGGAAGGAGAAGACATAATGATTCAAGTAAAAGAGAAGGTCTCTCAAGTTAGTCAGACAGAGGAAAAGATTCAAGTAAAAGAGAAGGCCTCTCAAGCTAGTCAGACAGAGAAAGAAAGTGTAAAACAGAAAAAGCCATCAGGGGGAAAGTTACAACAGGAGACTGCTACTAACACCTTTCTATCACCAGAGGGTGTAAGTGTCCAACCAACAGCACCACCTCTACAGGAGACTGCTACTAACACCTTTCTATCACCAGAGGGCGTAAGTGTCCAACCAACAGCGCCACCTCCATATGCTGGGAGGCCCCCAACCCCCGCAGTTGATAGTTGGGATCCTGAGACAAGATCTCAAATATTAACATGCCCTGTATTTGAGGCAGGAGGGCAGCGATTTTACCAAGTTTTAAATTTCAAAACAGTGAAGCAGCTAAAAGAGGCTGTAACAACCTATGGTTCCCAAGCACCCTTCACTGTAAGCATGGTCGAATCCATTAACAACTTGAACATGACGCCAGCAGATTGGGCTAATATGTGTAAAGCTGTGCTAAATGGAGGACAATACCTGTTATGGAAGGTTGCCAATGAGGAATTTTGCAAGGAGACGGCTAGGCGAAATGCAGCAGCTGGTTATCCTCAGAGAAATCTAGATATGTTGTTAGGAAAGGGACCTTATGAGGATCAGCAGCAACAAATTGCATATGATCCTGGCGTATACGCACAAATTGCTGCAGATGCAATTAAGGCATGGAAGACTTTACAAGGACATGGAGGTTTACAAGGCCAATTATCTAAGGTAATACAAGGAGCTAATGAACCTTATGCTGAATTTGTAGATAGGCTTATTCAAACAGCTACCAGAGTTTTTGGGAATACAGAACAAGCAATGCCATTACTAAAACACCTGGCTTATGAGCAAGCGAATCGTTGGTGCAGAGATATCATTAGAACATGGAAACATGAAGATTTAAACACATATATTAAATTATGTAGAGACATTAATGAACAAGAGCAAGTCGTGGCAGCTGCAGTAAAACAGGCTTTAGATGCCAGAGACATTAATGAACAAGGGCAAATTGTGGCAGCTGCAGTAAAACAGGCTTTAGATGCCAGGCCAAGAACATGCTACAATTGTGAACAAACAGGACATTTTAAAAGGAATTGCCCCATTGGAGGAGGGTTTAACAAAACTAGGTATCAAAGGAGTAGAATACCAGGTATTTGCCCACGATGCCGTAGAGGGAGACATTGGGCTAATGAATGCCATTCTCAAACCACCATAGAGGGTACTCCATTATCAAAAAACGAACAAGGACCAGGTGTTTATGCACGATATCATGGAAAAAGGCATCGGGCTCCATTGCCAAAAAAAATGGACAGGGGGGCCCAATGCTCCGGGGCCCAAAACCACAAATATACGGAGCACTGGAGGAACCCAGCAACCCCATCAGGGTAGTGCCCAGGACACATTGTCCATCAGATCCCTCATCAGACAAACCAGAGGGAGCGCAGGGTTGGACATCTGCGCCTCCGCCAGAGCAGTACTAACTCCAGAGATGGGAGTTCAAATCATTCCCACAGGGGTGAAAGGACCTCTTCCCAAAGGAACAGTAGGCTTATTATTGGGATGCAGCTCTTCTACTCTAAAAGGACTTATGATAAGTCCTGGGGTAATTGATCCCGATTATGAAGGTGAAATAAAAATTATAGCCAGTTCTCCAAAGGGTATATCAGTAATTTCACCAGGAGATAGAATAGCACAGTTACTAATAATACCCAGCCTACATGATAAATTTTCCAGTCGTACTGTAGAAAGAGGTTCCAAGGGATTAGGCTCCACAGGTGTAGATTGGGCTATGCTTTCTTTAAATTTAGATTCTCACCCCATGCTAAAACTAAATATTCAAGGACATGAATTTAATGGGCTACTGGATACAGGTGCAGACCTTAGTATCATCTCTCGTCAAGAATGGCCAAAACATTGGCCATTACAACAAGCCACTCAAATGCTTTGAGGCCTAGGAGTGGCAACTAATCCCCATAGAAGTGCAATGGTATTAGATTGGAAGGATCCTGAAGGATGTGAAGGAACTATACAGCCATATGTATTGGATCATCTTCCTATAAATTTATGGGGACGAGATGTCCTAGATCAATTAGGTTTGACATTAACAAATAACATCAACCAAAATGCACCCACTATTATGACTAGACAAGGTTTTAGGAAAGGAAAAAGATTAGAAAAACAAGAACAAGGTATAGCAGCACCAATACAAATAGATCAAGGAACAGACAGACATGGGTTGGATTTTCAGAAAGGGCCACTGAGACAATAAAAATTACTTGGAAATCAGAAAGACCAGTATGGGTTCCTCAGTGGCCCCTGACTAAAGAAAAGATACAAGCAGCCCATGACCTGGTCAAACAACAATTAGCAGAAGGACATATACAACCTTCTGTATCTCCCCATAATACTTCCATTTTTGTCATCAAAAAGAAATCTGGTAAATGGAGATTATTGCAAGATTTAAGAGCCATTAATAATGAGATGGTTATTATGGGACCTGCTCAATCAGGGATTCCTCAGTTGTCTGCTTTGCCAAAAACCTGGTATGTTTTAGTTATAGATATTAAAGATTGTTTTTTTTTTCAATTCCAATTCATCCTGAGGATAGTCCACGTTTTGCATTTACTATCCCTGCACTGAATCATGAAGGTCCTGATCAGAGATATGAATGGAAAGTACTCCCTCAAGGGATGGCTAACAGCCCAACTATGTGTCAAATTTATGTTAACAAAGTAATCCAGCCACTCAGAAATCAAAATCCTGAACTACAAATATTTCACTATATGGATGATGTATTATTAGCACACAAAGATAAAAACACATTGCTAGAATATTATGCCACACTTACAAACTTATTAAAAAATTATAATCTAGAGATAGCAATAGATAAAGTACAATTAAATTTTCCAATTAATTATTTAGGAGTTCTATTATCCTCAACCATGGTCCGTCCACCAAAAATTCAAATACGAGTAGATCAACTCAAATCACTTAATGACTTTCAAAAGTTATTAGGAGACATAAATTGGATAAGGCCTTATTTAGGTATACCAACAGGAGAGTTGGGACCTTTATTTGATATCCTAAAAGGTCCATCAGATCCAAATTCACCCCGAATGTTAACACCTGAAGCAAGAAAGGCATTAAAAATCACTGAAACATATATGGAAAATATGCATTTGGATAGAATTGATATAAGTTTGCCTTTATTATTTATTGTACTACCAACAAAAAATATTCGTACGGGAGTATTTTGGCAAGAAGGTCCATTATTATGGATACATTTATCTTATTCTCCTAACACTATTCTTACTAGGTATCCTGAGGCTGTAGGACAATTAATACTCAAAGGAATAAAAGCAGCAAAGGGAGTGTTTGGAATTTCTCCCAATAAAATTATTACTCCATATACTATGAATCAAATTGATGAGTTAGCTAATGAGTTAAATACTTGGGCAATAATCATGTGCAAATCTAATGTTTCATTTGATAACCACTTACCATCTAATCCTTTATTGTCTTTTTGGTCATTGCACCTTGTAATTTTTCCAAAAATGACAAGAAAAACACCTATCATGAATGCTCCAAATATATTCACTGATGGGTCAAATAATGGTACAGCAGCAGTAGTTACCCCTGATCAAACTTTTACATTTTTAGTACCCAAACAATCAGCTCAAAAGGTAGAGCTTAATGCAGTTTTACAAGCTTTTGTGATGTTTAAAGATTCTGTATTTAATTTATTTTCTGATAGTCAGTATGTAGTTAATGCTATAGTATCTCTTGAAGATGCTGGTAGGATTTCCCCTTCTTCTACTGTTTTCTCTTTGCTTTCCACTATACAAAGTCTAATCTGGGACAGAAAAGATCCATTCTTTATAGGACATATCAGGGCACATACAGGATTGCCTGGAGCCCTTAGTTTGGGCAATGATTTAGCAGATAAAACTACACATGACATACATATTTTCTCTACACTAGAAGAAGCTATAAATTTTCATAAAAAGTTCCATGTCAATGCTAATACTTTACAAAAGCGTTTTAAAATAACTAAGGAACAAGCTAGACAAATAATAAAACAATGTCAAAATTGTGTGACCTTTTTACCACAAGTTAATCTTGGAGTCAATCCTAGAGGATTGATACCTAACCATATTTGGCAGATGGATGTCACACACTTGCCAGAATTTGGAAAATTAAAATATTTGCATGTTACAGTTGGTACTTCTTCTGGATTTTTGATGGGCTCCCTTCATGCCGGAGAAAAAACTAAAGATGTTATAGCTCATTGCTTACAAAATTTTGCCACTGTGGGTGTTCCAAAACAGTTAAAAACAGATAATGCCCCTGGTTATACTTCTACCTCTTTTAAACAATTTTGCTCAACATTTGGCATTACTCATATAACAGGAATCCCATACAATCCACAGGGACAAGGCATAGTTGAAAGAGCTCATCAAACTATTAAAATGTACTTATTAAAGCAAAAAGAAGGAATTGGGAAGGGGTATATATTCCCCAAAGATAAACTTAAAATAACCCTTTTTACTCTAAACTTTTTAAATTTGGATTCATCAGGACTTAGTGCTGCAGAAAGGCATATGTGTCCAAAAAATGTACATAAGCCCAAGGTACTTTGGAAGGATATTCTAACAGGACAATGGAAAGGTCCTGACCCAGTAATTGTCTGGAGTCGGGGGTCTGTTTGTGTGTTTCCACAGGGAGAACAGCAGCCGATTTGGATTCCAGAGAGATTAACCAAGGTCCTGACCCAGTGATTGTCTGGAGTCGGGGGTCTGTTTATGTGTTTCCACAGGGAGAACAGCAGCCGATTTGGATTCCAGAAAGATTAACTAAAGCGATTTCTACAGACCAAAAAGAAGATGATTTGGCTCAAATCCATGACAACTGATATCCAAAAATCCAGTTTGGCTATTCTTATATCTGCAACAGAACCAGGATGCTTTTTTCAATATCTATTTTATTATTGCCCTTTGCCATATCATGAAGTTCTATTTTGTTTTTTGAGCTCATACAGACCTAGGTTAATGTTTTGCTAATCAGTTCTATTTTTTGACTATAGAGTTTTTAAACATTGCAATGGAGATTTCACCTGTAAAAAGTTATAAGGCCTTTACTATAATGTTATGTGTTGTATGTATTATATTATGTGTGCACCCTTGTGTTTTGTGTTATATGTTTGAATGTACGTATGTCCATATATCATATATGATGAGCGCTCATGATAAAATGGATCCAAATATTTTTTTTCACGTGATTTATATGGTTTAATTTAAATTGGGTAAACAACTGTTGAGGATTGTTTTAATATGTAAACAAAAAAGAAGGTTAACAGATCTGTTTGTTTACTTTCACCTTTCCTTTTCATTATATTTAATAATTCTCTTAAAGATAATGTAAATTGTTAAGAAAATTGTTTTCTTTTAGTGCCTTCTGTAATGTTACATAATTTTTTCTTTAGCCATTATTGCCAGAATTCCTATCTTCATCCCAGTGCCGGTGAAAACAATGTAAATTGTTAAGAAAATTGTTTTCTTTTAGTGCCTTCTGTAATGTTACATAATTTTTTCTTTAGCCATTATTGCCAGAATTCCTATCTTCATCCCAGTGCCAGTGAAGACAATGTAAATTGTTAAGAAAATTGTTTTCTTTTAGTGCCTTCTGGAATGTTACATAATTTTTTCTTTAGCCATTATTGCCAGAATTCCTATCTTCATCCCAGTGCTGGTGAAGTCAAAGATAAAACCAATCTACAGCTTCTACAATAGCCATCACTGAACTGCTTGCAGAACTTGCCTGGACACATTGTGAGCTCACCTGTATGCATTGTGAACTATCTGTTGGTACAGCGAATTGTGGTAGTGCTGGAGTATTTTTGCTGATGGTGTCACCGGCGGTACAATTTTTCAAAGGAGCCCTCAATTGGCTTAATGTCATGGCATTTTGCATCCTCCTCTATTAGTGATGGTCTAAAATTTGGGGGCCAACAGAGGTGAGGCAAAGAACCTCACCCCCCCACAGGTGCAAAGGCCTATCCACAAGTATGGCTGTATGCTGGACCGGTAGTCAGTGACGGGTATGATCCAATTGCAGTGGTACCAACCTAAGACAGGAGGCTGACGCCTAGAGGTCAGTTCATCCGATGACGGGTAAGGACCATATGTTGAATTGGACTGCCTAACAGGCACGGTCCCTAAGCCACATGCTTGTTGTTTAAACAGAGAGGGGGAGATGTTGAGAGCCACAGCCAAAGGGGCCCCAGCAAACTTCCAGCTGCCAGCAAACTTCCAGCTGCTGGCTGATGATTGGCTCACAGCGGCCCCAGCAACATCTAGCTGATTGGCTCAACGGCACCAGCAACATCTAGCTGATTGGCTCCTCTGCGGTGATGCTCATTGGGCTATTTCCCTGCCCTTTCAGACCACGGAGCTGCTCATTGGGGGACTTTTTTGGCTCCGCCCACGTGACCCAGCCAATCGGCCTCAAGAGCAGGAGGATTGTGGGAGGTGGAGAGAAGCTTGTGTGGGAGAGAGAGGCTTGTGGAAAGCCGGTGGTGGCAGTTGAGGCTCTGAGGGTTTTTCCTGAGAGGCTGTTTTGTTTGGCGTGTGTGGTTCTAAAAATAAAGTTAGTTTCTTTTGACAAGTGGCTCCTGATTGTGCCCAGCCAGACTGCGGCAGCCTGGGACATGGTGCCTGCAGTCAGGCTGCTCCTCTGCAGGGTGCAGAGCAGAGGTGCAGGGGCCTGGGGGATGGGCAGGGCTGGAGGCCACCCCAGCTGACAGCAGCCCTGGCCCTAGACAGCAAGGCCAGCTGCGTCCTCAGGTCCCACAGCTGCTCCTCTCCTCCAGCAAATTCCTCAGCAGAGAGGAGAGGGGAGCCTCAGAGGGCTAGAGACACAGGGCCCCAGAGGAGGTGAGTCTCAGAGGGCAGGTTCAGAGGTCACCTGAGCAGGACAGCCAGAGAGAGGAGGAAGACCCACGTCTGTCTCGATCCCACTGAGGAGGCCAAACCAGGAAAGAAGACCCATGAAGCCACATTCCTCCTGTCTGTTCGGTGCAGAACAGGCTGAATTATGTTATCTGCAGGGCAGGCTGAACAAATGTTAGCTGCAGGATGGCCCACGCACTCAAACCCCCCTCTGTCTGTCTTTGATCACCTGTTTGCGTCAAAGCTGAACATTCAATCCCCACTCAAGGCTGAACACTCAACCCCACTTTGTGCCAACAAGGCAGCTTGCAGACCAGGGGCCCCATTAGATTTGGGCTATAAAAACTCCCTCCTGCTGGGCCCCTCTCTCTCTTGCTCTCTTGTTCTCTTGCTTTGTCTCTCTCTCTTGATCTCTCTGTCTCCCTTGCATGCATGCTCTCCTCTCTCTCTCTCTCTCTCTCTCTCTCTCTCTCTCTCTCTCTCTCTCTCTCTCTATCTCTCTTTTCTCCTCTGTTGCACTGCTGCAAAAAGATCTCTTGGTTGCTCCGAGTGTTGTGGTCACTTTCCTTTCATTGGTGCCAAAACCCGGGAGAGGGTTAAAACCCACTTTTGGGTCCCTCTTCCTTCTGAAGTGCTACTCACTGGATGACCTGAACCCATTTTCTTGATTGCCAGAACTACTTCCACCACCAGCCTTCAATTGGTGAGTTTCCCCTTCCTGGAGTCCTAAACCCAATGGTGGTGTCAGGAGGATTTGACCGTTAATTGTTTGGCAAACCTCTTTGCCCACCTGCGGGGAGGAAAACACCCCACCACAGCCTTCAAGGCCACAGTGGCCCTCAGGGACTCCTTCCTAGGGCAGAATAGACTCCTGGGTTCAAAATTATTCCCTTCCCTTCCCAGCTGGTAGTTCACCAGCATAGGCTTTATAGGTCTTCCTTGAAGGACTCTGTAACCTCCAGAGACACACAACAGTGAACTGAACATCACCCCACCCAGACCTTCATGGTTTCGTGGCTCTCATAAAGTCCTAGCACTCTCACCTTCAAGACTCAGCAGCTAGAGAGATGCTTACCGTCCCCTTCCTCTCTCTTCCCCTGTCTCTCTCTTTCCCCTCTTTTCGGCCCTGGGAGTATCCAGCCTCTCCAGGAGGGGTCCCGAAAAGCCTTGGCCAAGGTCTACCACGGCTCTGGCCCCGTCCAGGATGAGAGCTTCGACTGTCAGGATTCGGTGACGACCAAACCCTGCAGCTCGAACCTGCCACTAAGGCACTCCTGATTTTTGGCTCTAGCGGGGACGCCCCTTTTGCCAATAAATCAGTTTTCTCCTTCTCTCTTATACTATCTTTGCGTCTCCTTCCCTCTCCCTTATACTACGTTTGCGTCTCCTTCCTTCTCCCCTATACTATGTTTGCGTCCTCTTCCCTCCTCCTTATACTACGTTTGCAACATGGGTAATGTGTCCTCTCTGCTGGTCGACTCTCCCCTACAATGCCTCTTGGATAACCTCAAAATCCTCTCCTTGACACCAGACATCAAACCCCCAAAATTGATCAAATATAGCACCCGGGTCTGGCCCACTTATCCCTTAGACAACCAAAACAGATGGCCCCCTTTTGGGTCCCTGGATTCCTCCATTCTAAGGGATCTCTACAATTACTGTGAGCATTCAAGAAATGGGTAAAGTGTTGCTATGTCCAGGCTTTCTTCTTGCTCCGATCCAATCCTGCTCTCTGCACCTCTTGCAAACCTCTGTAAATTCTTCTAGCCTACAAACCAACACCCACAACCACTGATCCCCAATCTTCTCCTCTGGGCTCGTCCACTGCTTTTGACCTTGCTGAGGAACCTCCACTCTATCACCTGGCTCAAAAAGGTCCTCACCCTCAACCTTCTGCCCCAGCCCCTCCGCGGTCACCTCCACCTCAGCAACCTGATTTCTCCCCTCCAATTACTAGATCAAAAACCCAAACCTCAGCCAGTTCTCAGACCATTGCCCCCTTGCTGAGGTAGCAGTTACTGAAGGAATCGCTCCACCCATTCACTCCTCTCTTCTACTGTCAGCACCCACACCGGGTCCCACCAGATCCTCTTACCAGCTAAGCCAAAGCTCAAAAAGGAGCTGAGGAGAGCCCTCAGACCCCTATCCAAGATCTGGTTAAAATGGCCTTTAAAGTTGCTTTGTCATCACTGAAAACAGGTTACTAAGAATTTAAAGTCCCTTACAGGCTTTTTGGGATATTCACTCCCGTCCTGTTCTACTGTTCAAGTTTTCCTTGCTAGGGAAAATCATGTTCTTTTACATCACTCCTTCCTCATTCTCAGATCCACCACGGAGCTGCTCTCAGCCCCACCTTCCCATCTTCCCCCTCCCTACCAGGCCCACAGAAAAGTCTTAACTGACCTCCTCCAGAAATCTTCACCATGGCTGATGTTAGGACTTTCAGCAAAAAAATCTCTACAAAAGAGTTTAATGTAGATAAACTTCCTCTTTTCATATTGCCCTGTTTTACTTGGCCACTGGCTGAAAAAATCAGCACTCCAAAAGCTAGACACCCCCTTACTAGTTTTTCACAAAATATGTGAACAAGGCCTCTGGCCTTGAGCTGGGGATTCACAGAAATGGCTACATTTCTAAGATAAGGAAGTTACCAACTGGGCTCCATGGTAACAGCTGGCAGGGGGAGGAAAGAAAAGAAAGAAAAAGTTCTCCCCCTCCCAAGTGTCCTTGAAAAGTTAACTTGCCCAGAACAAAACAAAAAAAAAAAAAAAAAAAAAAAAACCTTGCTTTTTGTGAACTTCTGCAGACTCTGAACTTCTGAGCCCCTCCCCTTACATGTTGGTACAAAATTCTGAAACTACCTAAACTTGGGGTTCAAGGGAATAATTGATTACAACAGAAGCAGTGCGCTCTGAATCTGGCTGCAACCAAATAAAACTGTTTTCCTATATTCGCTGCTATCTTAGGTGCCTTGCCTTATCTGTCCCTACAACAATATAATTCTATATACTTAAACATTGTTCATATTTTCATAAAATGGTCAACAGATGTGATTAATTGTGTGCTGCAAATAACAAAATATCTGTTTATTAAAATGGAATAATTTACCTAAGTTCAGAAATTTACAAGGATTGTTTCAAAATGGGAATAAAGAAGGAGTTAACAGATAGGAAAGAGAAATTAGAAGGTTCTAGGTATGGATTTAATAGAAGGAAAATGTGTTTCTGGATGAGAGAGTCTATTAAGTAAATAAGAGGGTTTAAGCAAGTGCTAAAGAAGGTCTGTGTATACAACTATGGTTATACAACAACTGTTATTTTGCAATATTGTAATATGTTATTTCTTTAAGAGCTAAACTTGATTAATATAAAACATCAATGTAATTGTGGTACTATTACTCTTCTCTGTATATTAAATGTGTTCATATTTTCCAGGTATATAAGTCATTACGATAGAAGCTTTAAAAAATTATATCAAGCTGGTGTTCTCCAAAAGGTTACATGGTAATTTTAGACTTATAAAAATAACATATTGGAGATTTATTTATATCATTTAATGTTCTATAACTGGACCTGTTATCAATAAGATTAATATGAAGTTCTATACACTGGGTACAATTTAAATGTAATATCATATTGTATTAGTTACTATTCATCTGACATCAAGCAACAATATATGTAAACTTTATAAAATAATATTTAAAAACAAAGATCAGTTCAATGATAGAACACTTTACCTAAGATTTATTATTCTTAGCCTTACCTGAGATAAGGCTCTGCCTCCCATCTTACTGTATGTCAGAATGACTCCAAAGTGGGCCAGACTTCAGCTAAAGCCCAATACTCTTAATTTAAGGTGAAACTGACTTTGCTGGATGTTTATGATCAAAACTTAAAGTTAAATTAAAATGGCCAAAAAAACTAATATTTCGCTCTTACCCTCTGAGTCAGTCTGAAATCCAGGGAACAGGGAACTTCTCTAAAGAGCTTTGCAACTCTGGGCCACATAACCTCCTGATCAGGGAGATTAATGAGACCACTGGAGAATGAAAAGCCAATCAGTGCATTTGCTGTGAAGAGGAGGGTCATTGGAGACAGGAGACATCCCTGATGCTTCCAAGGGAAGCCACATGGTCAAGCAAGACCTGGACCCATCCTAGCACAAATGGCACTAGCAGTGCAAATGGCACTTGAGCTGCTCTCAAGTTCCCCCACGAGTGACCCCTATGGGAACTCAGCTGACTCTTAACAGTAGATAGAAACAAAGTCAATTTTGACCAGCTTGATCTTAAACACCTACCAAAAACAGTTAAGCCAAAACACAGTCATTCCTGGGGGTAATGAAGGACAAAGAACAGTTAGAAAAGAGGAGACAGCAACTAGGCCAACAGGCTCCATGTGGAATGTTCAGTTAAGTATGGCCTTGGCTCCTCCCCATCACAGGACCCCTATTAGTCCTCTCTATGTTTCTCCTAATAGGACCATGTCTGTTAAATTGCCTACAGAAGTTCCTGCAAGATCAAATACACAAATTCACCAACCAGTCAGTCAATCAACTACTTCTTTAAGACTACCAGCCCTGGTGCCCAAGATGGAGACCTATGACTCATGACCAACTCCTCTGGCTCCAGAGACGCTGGGCCCATCTAAAACCCTCTCTAACCCCTTTTTCCAGTTTTCACAACCCCTCTTTCACTTCCTAGGAATGAGAACTACTCTCCAGCAGGTCCACTCTGCTTGTTCTGTCTGCTCTATAGTATCCCCACAAGGAAGCATCAAACCTAAACTCCCACACCTCAGATGAGGAGCCACCAGCCAGGCGAAGACTGGTAGATCAATTTCACTCACATGCCTAGGCACAGAAATCTTCACTACCTACTTACTTTGGTTGATACTTTTTCAGGTTGGATAGAAGCCTTCCCTACATCCAAGGAAATTGCTAAAACCATTGCCTCCATCCTCATTGAGGGGATCATTCTCAGGTTCGAACTTCCCGCCTCCGTCCAGTCAGACAACAGTCTGGCCTTCACTTCTCAGGTTGTTCAACTAGTCTCCAAACATCACTTGGAGGCTCCACATCCCCCACCAATCCCAATCCTTGAATAAAGTTGAAAGGCCTAACAGCATTCTCAAGGATCATCTCACTAAACTTGCTATTGAACTCAGGCTCTTCTGGCCCAATCTCCTGCCTTTGGCCCTCACCTGAATCAGGCAGCCCCAAGGATCCCCTCAGGCCTTAGCCCCTTTGAGCTACTCTATGGGTGCCCTTTCTTAATCAACCAAAGCTTTCCAATCACTCCTCCTCCCCTTGTGTCCTACCTGCCTAATCTCACACTTCTATGCAAACTCCTAAGGGAACATGCAGACCAGTGCCTTCCTGTTCCATTCATTGCCTCAATTCCCGCACAACCACCAACTGAATTGGACCCTCTTCCACTGGGTGACTCAGTCTTACTTCAGGAACTGCATCCTCAATCGTTGGAACCTCAATGGACAGGACCCCATACAGTCATAGTTACTACCCCAATGGTGGCCAAGCTTTTGGGCCACTCTCCCTGGTACTATGTCTCCTGCCTTAAAAAAGGCACCTGTTCCAAATTTCCAGTCCTGGACTATCACCACGACCACCAAACTCAAAATTTCTCACCAACCCTCTTCTTCTTCTACTAATCATTATTCTCTCTCAAGTTTTCATCTCAAACCACAGATGCCGCTTCTACATCCAAGCAACATGGCACCAGGATGACACCACCCACTCTCAGTTTATGGGTCAAGGCAATTGCTCTTCCAATGGCTGCAAACGGGCTGTCACCCTTAACATTACTGGATTCAACCAAGACACCTCCGATACTTCCTAGAGTCCCTGCAACAGGAACAATGGCTGATACCAAAGATCTTCTCTGCTCAGAAACGGTTTGATACCATTGAAAACCTATGGCTTCAAGGAACCTTTATGGAGTTTGCCCCTTCTGAAATAACTGTCTATAGCCACTGGAAGTTATTTCTGGCTGCCCTGGTGTTCACAGACCTGTCCCCTGAACATTCCTCCACTTTCCCTTCACCCACCATTAAGCAGGAAGTAGCCAGAGGACTTTACGACATCCCCCGTGTCACTTAGAAAAACAAAAAGGGAGGAATGTTAGGTGCAGAACAGACTGAACTATGTTATCTGCAGGGCAGGCTGAACAAATGTTAGCTGCAGGATGGCCTTTATCACCTGTTTCCCTCAAAGATGAACATTCAACCCCCACTCAAGGCTGAACACTCAACCCCGCTTTGTGCCAACAAGGCAGCTTGCAGACCCAGAGGCCCCGTTAGATTTGGGCTATAAAAACTCCCCCTGCTGGGCCCCTCTCTCTCTTGCTCTCTTGCTCTCTTGTTCTCTTGCTCTGTCTCTCTCTCTTGATCTCTCTGTCTCCCTTGTGTGCATGCTCTTCTCTCTCTCTCTCTTTCTCTCTCTCTCTCTCTCTCTCTCTCTCTCTCTCTCTCTCTCTCTCTCTCTCTCTCTCTCTCTCTCTCTCCCCTCCTCTGTTGCACTGCTGCAAAAAGATCTCTTGGTCGCTCTGAGTGTTGTGGTCACTTTCCTTTCACTGTCCTCACCTCCTGTGCCCCTGGCCCTAGGCCTCAGTCACCTGTGTCCTCACCTCCTGTGACCCTGGACCTAAGCCTCAGTCACCTGCTGACCTCACTTCCTGTGCCCCTGGACCTAAGCCTCAGTCACCTCTGTCCTCACCTCCTGTGTCCATGGACCCCAGGTCTCACTCACCTCCTCTCCTCACCATCCTGTTTCCCTGATCCCCTAACTCAGTCACCTCCTGACCATAGCCCCTGTGCCCCTCTTCCCAGGCTTCAGTCACCTCCTTTCCTCACCCCCTGTGCCCCTGGTTCTAAACCTCAGTCACTTCCTCTCCTCACCCTCCTATGCCCCTGGTCCTATGCCTCAGTCACCTCCTGTTCTCACCCCCCTGCGTCCCTGTTTCTAATCTCAATCATCTCCTGTCCTCATTCTCTGTGCCCCTGGAACCAAGCCTCAGTCACCTCCTGTCTTCACTCCCCTGTGTCCCTGTTCCTAAGGCTCAGTCATCTCCTGTCCTCACCCCCTGTGCCTTTAGAACCAGGCCTCATTACCTCCTATACTCACCCTCCTATGTCTCTGGTTTTAAGCATCAGTCACCTCCTTCCTCACCCGCCTGTGCCCCTAGTCCTAAGCCTCAGTCATCTCCTGGTCATAGGCCTCAGTCACCTCATGGCCTTACCTACTGTGCCCCTGGAACCAGGCCTCATTACCTCCTATGGTTACCCCATGTGCCCCTGGTCCACAGCCTCAGATATCTCCTGTCCACACTCACCTGTGCCCCTGGAATAAGGCCACAGTTACCGCCTGTCGTAACCCTCCTATGTCCCATGTCACTAGGCCTCAATCACCTCTGTCCTCACGCTCTGTGCTCCTGGTCTCAGGCCTCAGTCACCTCCTGTCTTCATCCTCCTGGGCCCCTGGTCCTAGTCCTCAGTCACCTCCTGTCTTCATCCTCCTGTGTCCCTGGTCCTAGTCCTCAGTCACCTTGTGTCTTCATCCTCCTGGGCCCCTGGTCCTAGTCCTCAGTCACCTCCTGTCTTCATCCTCCTGTGTCCCTGTTCCTAGTCCTCAGTCACCTCCTGTCTTCATCTTCCTGGGCCCCTGTTCCTAGTCCTCAGTCACCTCCTGTCTTCATCCTCCTGGGCCCCTGGTTTTAGTCCTCAGTCACCTCCTGTCCTCATCCTCCAGTGTCCCTGGTCCTAGTCCTCAGTCACCTCCTGTCTTCATCCTCCTGTGTCCCTGTTCCTAGTCCTCAGTCACCTCCTGTCTTCTTCCTCCTGTGTCCCTGTTCCTAGGCCTCAGTCACCTCCTGTCGTCATCCTCCTGTGTCCCTGTTCCTAGTCCTCAGTCAACTCCTGTTGTCATCCTCCTGGGCCCCTGTTACTAGTCCTCAGTCACCTCCTGTCTTCATCCTCCTGTGTCCCTGGTCCTAGTCCTCAGTCACCTCCTGTCCTCATCCTCCTGTGTCCCTGTTCCTAGTCCTCAGTCACCTCCTGTCTTCATCCTCCTGTGTCCCTGGTCCTAGTCCTCAGTCACCTCCTGTCTTCATCCTCCTGTGTCCCTGGTCCTATTCCTCAGTCACCTCCTGTCTTCATCCTCCTGGGCCCCTGGTCCTAGTCCTCAGTCACCTCCTGTCTTCATCCTCCTGGGCCCCTGTTCCTATTCCTCAGTCACCTCCTGTCTTCATCCTCCTGGGCCCATGGTCCTAGGCCTCAGTCACCTCCTGTCTTCATCCTCCTGTGTCCCTGGTCCTAGTCCTCAGTCACCTCCTGTCTTCATCCTCCTGTGTCCCTGGTCCTAGTCCTCAGTCACCTCCTGTCTTCATCCTCCTGGGCCCCTGTTCCTATTCCTCAGTCACCTCCTGTCTTCATCCTCCTGGGCCCCTGGTCCTAGTCCTCAGTCACCTCCTGTCGTGTCCTCCTCCCGTGCCCCTGGTCCTAGACCTCAGTCACCTCCTATTGTCCTTTCCTTTCAGCTCCAACCACCCAGACACTGGTGGAGCTGAGACCTACTCTAGGAAGCACGTTCCATGGGTACAGGATCGGGAGCTGACTGCAGAGGAGGCAGAGGGAGATGACCCTCCCGACGCTGGGGGTAATACAGAGGCCAGCTATGGCTCAAGGCAGACTGTGTCCCCTGTTCTGTGCTAGCTAGGTAGGGACAGGAGCCCCCGGCTCTGAGTAGGCATAGTAGTGCCTCTGCCGGGAACCGCGAGAGCTGGCAGAGGCTTCCCCCATCCTGGTGAAGGGACTTGGGACTGGGACCCCACACAGGAGGGGTGGCCCTGGATGGCTCTTGCACCTGCAGGGCACCACAGAGCATCCTGGGGAGGCCGGAGCTGGGGTTGGGGTGGGGCCAGCAGAGCCCAGACACACGAGCCCCATGGGACTGGACAAGGGTAGGTGGGCTGAGCAAGGAGGGTGCCCAGGACCATACCACTGCCCCCAAAGCCCAATCAGCTGAGGACACAGGTATGAGTACCTCACAGATTGACCAAAAAAGGGGATTCTTGGAAATTTGGGGGCATCCAGAAAGGAAGCCCACTGAGGAGTGGAGCACGAAGACCCCCAGGGCAGGGGCCCCCTGGAAGGGGTCTGATTTGTGGAGTCCTTGCTGAGGAGCTCCCACAAGAAGAGGCCATGAGCCTCACCTAGAGTGGCCCCCCTTCCCCACAGCCCTGGGCTGGTCCCCAGCAGCTGCCATTTGCATGAGGACATCTTGGGCACATCTTTTGGCATGTTTAACCAGCTGCACTGCACGCTGTGTTGTAAGTAACTCACTCGCTGGTCAGCATGAGAAAGAAAGAAGGAGCAGAGGAAGCCAAGCAGCAGAGGAAAAAACGTCCTTTATTGAATACAGCATCTTCTATAGTATTGTGAACAAAGGAGGCAGCCTTCCAACAGCAATAGATCAGGTCTTTCAGCTGGTTAAACATGGCATACAGAAGTCCTACTTTCTAATCAAAGGGGACCCGCTTCTCATGGCCAATCTACTCTTGGCCCGGAGCATGCTGAGCTCTGCTCTTTGTTAAGAACAGATAAGAATTTTCTCAGCGCCCTCCTAGCCCACTTTGCAGAACATCCCAATTTGTGAGCAAGTCCTCCCAAGGACAGCAGACACCTCGTTTTCAAGCTGTCCCCTGTTACCTACCTAAACATTGAAGGAACCTCTCGTTTGTGAGCAAGCCCCATCAAAGACAACAAACATCTCGTGTGCAAGTCTGCTTGCTGTCACCTTATCTAGACCTTGACAGAGCATCCCGTGTGCAGGCAGACTCCATCAAGGACAGTAAGCATTACGTTTTCAAGCTAGCAGTCACAGCTGATTCTCTGCACCCTGGGCCCTGAGCACCTGGACACCTGGGATCAGGATGGGCACCAAGGGCAGCCCTTGGGGGCCACGGAGGCTCCGCTGGGGACCCTGGAGCTCAGCAGGTACAGAATTCAGCCTGAGGTCCAAGGCCATATGCCCTGGTACTGGCTGAGGCCCAGGGACTGCACGGAGCTGACAGCGCCTTCCCAGGGCCAGCTTTGTCACTTCTGTGAGGTCGTCATCACCAATGGCACCTGGCTTTTCCAACCCTCTATTTACCCACCTTAAGGTCCTCCAAGGGCACCCAGTTCCAGAAACATGCAACTCCCCTATGGCTCCAGGAGGTGAGAAGCTGGGAATGCGTGGAGTACTGAGGACAAGGGCCCTTAGCCAGAGGCTGGGGTCCAGCGGGATTCCTCCAGGAAGGGCTCTGCTGGCCCTCCCAACACAGCACACAGTAGCACAGCCGTCACTCTCCCTGGACCCAGGGCCCGGTCCCAAGGCTGACCCTGGCACCACCTTAGGGTTACAAGGCCGGGCATGGCCTGGGGCAGTCTGGGAAACTGTGGGGACAGGTGCAGGGTCACTAGGTCACAGCCCAGAAGAAAAGCCCCACCTCAGTGCTCAGCACAGAAACCTGGGAGACACAGCAAGTAGTCGAAGCTGCCCAGAAGGAAGCTGCCCATGATACCTGCAGAAGCAGTGGTCCCCACGAGAGGCTCTGCTGGCCTCTTGGAGGTCAAGAGGTGACCTGAAAAGAGGAGTTGAGAAGTCTGCTTTCCAAAGACCCCACAGTGGGCCAACAGGAAGCATGGAGGGACACTTGCCACCAGGGCAGCACTGGACACTGGTGCCATTCCAGGCCAGGCAGCTGGTCACAGCATGATGATGGAGCTGGAGTGAGCAGTGAGACACTTGAATAGGTCCCAGGTGTCCCTTAAATGACTTCAGAGTCTTCTTCAAATGAACTTCTTTAAAAGTGGACAAAAGGTAATGTTGGCCAAGCAGAAGCGAAGGAGCCAACTGGACAGCACACCGGGAGGAAGGGTGCAGGGACCTGACTCTCGCGGGTCCACTGGGGTTGCTGTGAAGCGGGGATTCATGGCGAGAGTCCCCACTTGTTGGGAAGGGAGGTTCCTCTAGTAGCACTGGTCCACTGTGGTAACTTCTGGCCAGCAACTGACCCCGGTGACATTACCATGGGTTCACTTGTAGAGAAGCCCCTGGAATAGGATGGCCACCACCACCGTTCCAGAGAGGACCAACTAGAGTCAAAATCTCCACTGCCCAGGACGGAGGAGGAGTTGGACTCCCGATTAGGGAAGATTGCAGAAGGGGGCCCCAGTCCTCAAGGCAAACGATGAGTTTGACCCCCTCTGTCTTCCCTGCTCAGAGGTGAGCCGCCCTCTCCCTGAGGGGGCTCTGCGGGCTCCCTTGGCCTTCCCTCCCCTTCACTTGTGATACAGTCCTCTTGCATGATTTTGGTTTCTGACTTTGAATTTTCTTTCATTGGAACACAAGAACCGAGGTATGGGGTTTCCCTGTTCCCCTGTGGCACCAGGATGCAGGACTCGGGGTGTTCTCCTATTAGAAACACCTGGTGTCCCTAGGAATCCCACCTGGGCTGGGAAGTGGCTGGGCAGAGCAGGCTCTGCTTCTGCAGAAGGTGCGCTCCCGGCCTGGCTCACACCTGGGCAGAGTGCGCCTGCTCTGTCCCCAGAGCGCTCTGCCCCTTGCTCTGATGGGGGAGCTGGGGTTACACCTACACAACTGGCTAGTTCTAATTGGGGCGGGAAAGGGAGGGGCTGTAGTTTAAATGACTGGATGTGACATCACAGTCAAGGCTGGACACTGTATTCCGAAAATGGACCACTGGACTTCCTAGTTCTCAAAACCCCCCTTTACATCTTTGGGGATCACTTTCGCTTTGTTCTTGTGCCCTTTGGTCCTGCCCTGCATCCTAGACATATTAGCTTGTTGAGGTGGCAATTGCCCATAATAATGAGTCCTCCCCTTTTAGCAACTCAGATAGCGTCAATGTCTATAACTTAACTTCAATGTCCCCAGCAAGGGACCTGCGCTCCAGGGAATGAAACTCTGGTTGGACACAGTCTGGGGGTCCCTGACCACCAGGCATCCGATCTTGCAAGATCGACATTGAAGTAAAGTGTTGCTTTCTGCTGTCCCTCGTGTCTCCTAGTCCACTCTTTGGGCTTGGACAGGTGAGCATGTTCCTCACCCAGCCACCATCATAGAAATAAAGACACACTCATTGGTTGGGGTCCCAGCCCACTGGAGTCTTGGAGGGTTGGTCCTGCAAGGGACCTGCTTCTCAGCCAAGAGCACTGACATCTCCCCAGCCCCTGGAAGGAAATGGAGGCTCTGCCAGAATCCAGGGTGGACCAAAGGACACCCAAAGTGGGACAGGCTTCACTTCATACTCCAAATTGTGAAACTGCGCAACGCTTATTTTGTAAGATTCTTAACATTTAAAACACCATTGAAAGTTAAAGCAAATAATAAATATAGAAAAAATAATCCAACAGTAAAGGACTAATATCATTAGAATGCAATGAATTTCAGCTAATGAAAGAAAGAACCAATCCACCGACCTGCTCCTGCCCCCCTGTCTGCCCCTCCCCTGCTCCTGCCCCTCCCCTGCTCCTGCCTCTCCCCTGCTCTGCCCCTCCCGTGCACATGGGCCTCCTCTGTACCTGGGCCACTCATGGACCTGGGCTGTTAGGTACAGAGCAGGCTGAACTAAGTTGTCTGCAGGGCACGCTGAAGGAATGTTAGCTGCAGGATAACCCAGGCACTCAAACCCCTCTCTGTCTGGTCCTTTATCACCTGTTTGCGTCAAGTCTGAACACTCAACCCCACTCGAGGCTGTACACTTGACCCCCACCCGTGTAGGAAACCCACATCTGACCCTGCCCCATCTTCCTGAAGGTAGAAGACGACACCCTTAGAAACTACTGTATGATCTGATCACTGTACGCCAACAAGGCAGCTTGCACACCCAGAGACCCCATTAGATTTGGGCTATAAAAATTCCCTCCTGCCACGCCCCCCTTTCTTGCTTTTTGCACTCTCTTGTTCTTTCTCACTTTTACTCTCTCTCACTCTCCCACTCTCCGTCTCTCTCTCTCTCTCTCTCTCTCTCTCTCTCTCTCTCTCTCTCTCTCTTCTCCTCTTTCTCACTGGTGCAATACAGATCTCTCGGTCGCTCCAAGTGTTGTGGTCACTTTCCTTTCAGGGGCCTCCTCTGCACCTGGCCCTCCCTGACCTGGCCCTTCCTTGCACCTACACCTCACCTGTGCCTCGTCCAGATTCCACTGGGACTGCATTTGTACCAAGGCACAGTGCATCCAGGATGGGGAAGGTCCTCTGGGAGTAAGAACCAGCGAGACCTCTGGTCACAATGGTGGCCAATTCCAGACAGACTTTAGAGAAGGGCCCAATCCGGGGGCATGAACACAGCCAGTGAGTGCCACTCAGCCCAGGCAGCACCCCAGAGCTGTGTCCTGGAGACCAATCTGTGGTGCCTTCACACGCACCTCCAGACCCCAGGAGCACGTCTCAGATCCAGAGTCCTCGGTCGGCCACCACAGAGGTGACCCCCAACCTGGCCCACCTCAGGCTTTCCTGGGTAGAGGCGCCTGCTCCCTGAAGGAGTGAAAAAGGCCCAGAGGGACCCACCCAGATGTGGGGGGCAATCTATCCACCAGGAAGCAGCACAAAGGGTGGTTCCTTGAGGGGGAGACCCTGGCCTGCAGTGGAGCCCAGGACACCACTAAGCAGGTCTTTGGCCACCTGCAAGGACAGGTCTTCCCAGTGCTCCCAGTAGGACATCATGGGGCACTGGCTGCCCAGGCCACTCTGAGGTCCCAGGTCCCCTTCTGCTGCTGGCTGGCAGTGGGACTGCAGCTGGGGCTGCATCACTGTGACATTACCTGATCTCAGTGTCCACCAAAACCCCCATGGGAGGCCAGAGCCCAGCGCTCCCTGCTGGCACCATGCCAGGGTTCTGCACGGGCCACACCCCGTGGAGGCAGTGGTCATGCAGCAGTGCAGCCTGCCATCCCCAAGTGGCAGCTGTCACCAAAGCAAGCCCCTCCCCAGCTCCCCCAGACCCAGCAGGCCTCACCCCCAGGGTCCTGCCCCCAAGGCCACCAAGGTGGTGCGGGAGCTCCACTGCACCCACCCAGACTGTCACGGAGAGCTCAGTCCTTGTCCTGGATGCCACTTCATGCCGATTTAATAAGGAGGACACTGTTTTCAGGAAGAGGAAAGGGAGGAGCAAAGGAGAAGCGCAGAGGACTCAGTCCCGGAGGCTGGGGTTCTGCCCCTCAGGGAGCCGAGGGCTTTCAGGAGCCATTCAAGGCCACAGGCCAGCTGTGCCCTGCCAGGTCCCAGCTGTGCCCTGAGGTGAGCTGCAGTTCACTTCTTAGGTCCTCAGCAGACACCTCCTTCCTGAGGTGGGGGTGTCCAAGGACAATCCCCTAGGGGGAGAAAAGACAACAGAGTTCCCCCATCTCCTTAGGGAGGGGAGAGGGGAGAAGAGAGGAAAAAAACTGCCCTTTTTAATCCTCAAAGCAACAAGGGCTCTATTCAACAGGTGAAGTGGACCACTGTCACAGAGTGCTGGTGCCCGGCCGGCTGCCCAGCAGGCTCCCCGCTTGGGATTGGTGAACACAGGGGGCCACAGCTGGGCACTCCAAGATGCCCTCTGCAAGCCCAGGAACCCCTGTCTGCATCCTCCAGGATGGGGGTGGCCCCGGGCACTGGCTCTGCCCAGCCCCTCGTCAAGGCCTGCCTGCCGGCAACAGCAGATACCCCACCCTCACCCTACGCCCACATGTGCACCCCACCCCACACCCTCACACCATCCACCACACTCCACTCACCAGGGGAACCCAACCGAGCTGCCAGCTCCACACTCCAAGACACGGATGCTTCCAGAGATCCTGTCTTCCTCCGTCAGGACCCCCCCAGTGGAGTCCTTGGGGACCTGGTGGGACACACTCTGCATCAAGGCAGCCGTTTGGGACAGCCCCACACCTTCACACCTGTCCCAGGGCTGCAGCTAGAGGGGGGCCTGCCTCTTGGCCCCTGTTGAGAGCCACAGCCTGAGGGGCCCCAGCAAACTTTCAGCTGATTGGCTCACCTTGGCCCCTGCAAACTTCCAGCTGCCAGCTGATTGGCTCCTCTGAGATGATGCTCATTGTGCTGTTTCCCACCCTTTCAGACCATGGAGCTGCTCATTGGGGGACTCTTTTGGCTCTGCCCACATGAGCCAGCCAATCGGCCTCAAGAGCAGGAGGAGTTGGGGGGGGGGGTTGAGAGGTTCCCCAGAAGTCTGTGGTGGCAGTTGGGCTCTGAGGGAATTCCTGAATAGCTCATGTGGTGAGGCCTGTGTGTTCTAAAAATAAAGTCATTTCTGCTTGACAAGTGGCTCGTGAATTGTGCCCAGCCAGACTGAGGCACCCACCCCCAGCAGGATGTCACCGCAGGCCTTTCCAGGAAGTGGCCTGACCCCCTCTTACTGGGCACTGACTAGGCACTGCTATCTATAGACTTCCTGGAAGCCATGCCCAGGAATTGGGAGGGGAATGTCGGCAGGGCTTTTTGTGAAGGGCTCTCCTACTGTGTTACTACGGTACCTACCACAGTGGTAGACCCAGCAGAAAAAACCCCGAGAACCAAGGGCGTCTTGAGCTCACAGCCCTGTGGGCAGCAGGGGCAGGCACTGGAGAGTCCACACCCAGGTCCCAGCATCTCTGCCCACCAGCTGGAGCCCGGGCACAGCAGGAGCCCACCAGCTGGAGGCTTTGGGGGTTTGAGGTGACTGCACAGCCACATAGAGCTCTGTGCCCTTGGCCTCCAGAAGCTATTCCACAGAGCCCGGCAGCCCCAGCAGAAGCAGAGCCAGCTCTCCACCCCAGGAGCCAGAGGCCTCCAGCCTCATCCTGGTCTCAACCAGTGGGCTGCACCCCCTGATAGACCCAACCTGATCTTTTCTTAAAATTGGGCATCTCGCACAAAACCATGAAAAGATAATTTCAGCTTTACTATAAATTACTGCAAATTCTGAACCTGCTTGGAATGCCTGCCCGTGCCTTGAACTCACCCATGCCTGGCTCTCTGACCAGATAGCAGCCCTCTCTGAAACTTAGTGACACCTCATAAATATTGGCCTTCCCTGGCCAGACAACGACCCTCTCTGAGGCTCTAATGGTCCTCATAAATTCTGATGTTGGGGCCAGCAAAAAAAAAAAAATGTAAACTACCATTAGTGTGATGCTTGTCAGAGTTCTGTTATCTGTAACCCCCCTTTTGTGTAACTTGCTGGGCTATAAAGCTGGGCTGTAGGAAAGGTGGGGTGCTGTCTTGTTCCTGCCGTTTTGGGAGGGAGAGGCAGCCCAGCTGGTTGAAATAATAAGCTTGCTTTAATTTGATTTTAATTGGAGTCAGTGGTCTTTTCTTGCGTCCTGGTCTAACATTTTGGAGGCCCCAGAGAGATGACCCTGCCCAACCAGATCACAAGACCAGAGTGCTGGAAATTCTGAAGCCGGCCTTCACTCCAGGGCTCCAGGCTGGAGAGCCACTCTAGGGGGTGCGCACCTTGAGACGTTCCAAGGCCTCGGAGTGAGCCCTCGGTCCCCGGAGCACTGCAGTGAACTGCCACACTAAAACTATCAGCAAGCACCTGGTGGAGGAGGCCTCCATAGGTAAGTGGAGGCTTTATAACATCTGGTATCCGGTTAAGGGAGATCTCTTCTGATGACAGAGAGGTGGCCTGGTGAGGCTCACATATACTCCTGTCCGGACGGTAACGAGAAATGGTTCTGTCCTCTGTTCTGTTCTGTAGGGAATTCCTCTGGAAGGGTAGAGAGGTGCCGACGGGCACGCACGCACTCCTACCCCTGAGCTTTAGCAAAACATTGCATTGCTCCTCTGTTTTGCTGTTTCGGTGCCGGGTTTCTGTTTTCTTGTGTTTTGTTCTGTGTTCTATATGTTTTTTGTTTGCTTGTTTTTGTGCGTTTTGTTGTGTGATTTCTGTGGTAAAAACTTAAGGATATTGGACATGAAAATGGGTAATAAAGCAAGTAAGCCTGACACACCTTTGGACTGTGTTTTAAGGAACTGTGATGAACTTTACCCCACTTTGTTAAGCAGGATGAGAGAAGCCCCTAGCTGGCTGCCTGGAGCACACCCCTGCAGAGGGCAATGCCTGCTGGGGACCTAAGAACTGAGTATCTCCCAGGTTAACAAGTGAGATTCCTTTAAAACCCCTTGTCCCTCCAGATCAAGAGAGTCACAACCTTTGGGCAGAGTCCCCCATGTTTCTCCTTTGTTAGCAAAGCAATAAACCCCCCTTTTTCTTTTTCTCAAAACCCTGTCCTCATTATTAAATTGGCATTAACTGGCTTCAAGGTCAGGAACCAAACTTTCAGTTACAAATTTTGATACCACCACCCCCCCACCCCCGAACTTTTGAGAGCTGACTACTAAAATGTTAGGAGATGGAGAGTGCCTGGGGTGGAACCAAACCAGAGGAGCTAATCCTGTAAGTAAAAGGAGGGACTGAGGGACTCCCAGCAGGTGCCGAAGCCCTGTTGCTTCGGGGAATTCCTGCCTTCCTTCCCTGCACTGTAAGGATTATGCCACCTCTGTCTTCTTAAAAAAAGAGAAAAAGAAAAAGGGGACACTAAATGCAGTAAAGTCACCATGGAGACCCCTGATTTTACATTTCAGGTTGCCCCTCTGTGAAAACATGTGGTCCCCTTGTGGGGACATCTATGGTGCCACTGGTGTAGGAGATTTTTCTCTTATATGCTCTGTTTTAAATTTTTCTGTCTGTCTGCCATAGTCTGGAGGTCCTTTCTGTCTGTCCTGTGTCTTTGTTTCTGGCCCTTTAAGACATGTGCAATAGTGTGTTGATATTATAAATTGTTTCTTGGGAATGATCTCTGCTGAATGTGTGTGTTAAAGATGATGTTTTATTGTAACAATCTGGTATCTGAATGGGTTTTGAAGCATTGCACAATCTTGCAGTTAAAAGTTGGGTTTAGGTAATTGTTTAGTTTATGATTTCAGATAGTTCATGCCAGAGAACTTAGATACTTAAGATGGAAAACTAAAGAACTCTACTTCCAAGTAGACAAGTAACTTCCCAATCATTCAGTCTTTTTTTCACCAGTTTTGAATTGGGTAGCCTGGGAAAATGTCACTGTGTGTACCAGTGCATTAATTTGGACAAGGATAGTAAATCATAGTATGGTATCTGCTGACAAATCAAGATGTAAAGATATAAAATTTTGTGAATTGTATCTTAAACTTATATCATAATTTTCAACGTCTGAGCCTGAAAATTATGACTTATGGTTAAAATGCCTTAGGCCTGAGGTGTCTGCTCAGAATAGCAGTTTTTCCCTGCTCCTTCAGACCTCAGCCAGGACTTATGTTGAAATGCAAATGAAAGAAGCCTGCAAGCTCAGTAGGAGACTGATCTGAGTCCTAAAAAAAAAAAAAAAAAAGTAAATTGTATGGTATTTACTAATTACTGGCCAGTCATTTTTTCTTGGACTCTTGTTTTTTCCTTAGATTCTGTATTTTTTTGAGCTCATGATTTTGATCCTACAGACCTAGGTTAATATTTTTCTGATCAGTTCTATCTTTGACCAACTGTGGAGTTTTTGAAACATTGCAATGGAGATTTCACCTGCGAAAAGCTACTAAGGCCTTTACTATTGTTATGTGTGCACACTTGTGTTATGTGTTGTATGTCTATATATACATATGTCCGTATATCATATATATGATATACAAATTAACATATATAAGGAGCGCTCATAAAAACAAATTTTAAAAAGTGGATCCAAAGATCTTTAATTCATGTGACTTAAATGGTTCAATTTAAATTGGGTAAACAGATAAAAATAAATGTCTTTAAATTTAAGCTTACAAGTTTTCTTAGGTGTTCAAAAAAACTCATAAAATATTAATGTCTATACAATGTCTAATATGCCTTGGTTCTAGGACTTTTCCTTCAACAACAACAAAAAAATGGCTGGCACTGTTCAATACACTTGTCTAATATTTTGATAAAATAAGTAAATTTGATATGGGATTACTCATTCATGAGTACTTTTGTTAGATATTTGATTGATTTACTAAGGTCTGTATAAGTCTGTACTAAGGTCTGTATAAGATTGTAAAAATCAGTCATGTGTTAAAGGGACAAAAATTTCTTAAAACATAAGTTTACCCATAACATTGTGTTTATTAAGTTTTATTTTTTTTTCTAGAGCAAGCAACCATAAAAATTAAACAACTGATTAAATAAGAACTGTTATTTTAGAGCACTGTACTGCCATTTCTTTAAAACCTAAACTTGGTTAATGTAGAAACATCGATGTAATTGTGATGCTATTAATGTGCTCATATCTTCCAGGTATACAAGTCTGTAAGGTAGAAACTTTAAAAGAGCATTATATCAAGCTGGTGTTCTGAAGTTGTATGGTAAAAAATATATTGGGGATTTATTTACCTGTTATCAATAAGATATGTAAAGTTTTATGTTACTTTTCACATTGGGGAACAATTTAAATGTATTTTTAAGTTAATGAGAACCTAATCTATGTAAAGTTTAAAAACTTTCAGCCTTTCTTTAATTCATGTTTTAAATGTGTTATCATATGGTGTTAGCTAATGTTCATGTGACCTCAAACAATTTATGTAAACTTTGTAAAATGATATTTAAGAAATAAAGATCAGCTTTAGAACTAAAACACCTAAGATTTATAAAGAGCCCTGCCTTACCTGAGATAAGGCTCTGTGTCCCATCTTACTACATGTGAGAATGACTACGAAAGCCGTAGGCCAGATTTTAGTTCATTTAAAGTTATGTTCAAAAGTTGTTTTTTTCTGTCAAGATTACTAGGATCTCAAACAGGGGATATAATGCATAACTCAGCCAAAAATTCAGAGTAGCTATTACACGAACTAAATGTTTTTACTCTTGTTAATTTCATTTTGTAATTTCCTTATAAGTGATCTAAAGATTCCCTGTTAGTGTTTTACAGAAGTGTTGCTTTAAGAACACAACATGGGTTAATTTAAGATAATAAGCCATCACCCACAAGACAGATAGGATAACACAGATCCCAATTAATAAAAAGATGAATAATTATAAAGTTATAGACATTAAAGCCCAGTACTCTTAATATAAGGCTGTTAAAAATTATTTGCTGGGTGTTTAAGATTAAGTTTTAAAATTAAAGTCAAATTAAAAGGGCCAGAAAAACCAATATTTGGCTCTTGCCCTCTGAGTCAGTCTGAATCCAGGGAACAGGGGACTTCTCTAAAGAGCTTTGCAACTCTGGGCCACATAACCTCCCGATCAGGGAGACTAATGAGACCACTGGAGAACAGAAAGCCAGTCAGTGCATTTGCTATGAAGAGGAGAGTCATCAGAGAAGGGAGACATCCCTGATCCTTCTGAGGGAAGCCACATGGTCAAGCAGGACCTAGACCCATCCTAGCGCAAATGGCACTAGCAGAACTGAGAAGCTGCTGTAAAGTTCCCCCAGGACTCCCAGGCAAACTCAGCTGACTGTTAACAATAGATAGAAACAAAAGTCAGTTTGACTGCTTCATCTTAAACACTTAGCAAAGACAGTTAAAACCAAAATACAGCCATTCCTGGGAATTTAAATAATAATAATTTAAGGTATACACTTTATGTTAGCCTCCCAAAATAAGTAAGACTGGAGGCTACAAAGAAGGATTCTCAGACAGAAATGCCTGATAACTATAAAAAGAGACTATCAAGAGGAGCTGCCAGAGACAGAAGTTTTTAGTTTAAGGCCTACAGATATTCCTAACTTACACAGGTAGGCTTTGTGTTTGCTAGTACGATTATCCAACCCTGAGTAACAGAATTAAAGGTTTCTCTATTAGACACAGAGGTCATACTAGTAAAAGGATTTTGCAAGATCAGATGACATTAAATTATTAAACTGTATCTTATGGGGAAGGACATCTGTAACACTAAAAGTTAAATGTTATGCTTACAGTCCTGATAACTGGGGATGTTAAAGCCTGGTGAGGGAACTTCTATACAGTGACATGTTCCAGCTGCTGCAACATTTATTCAGTACTCATGGTTTTTGTTTCTCTCATAGAAGCACCATCCCCAGATGACTTTACAACCTGTTCTTCCCCAACCAGACTTCAAACCGAACTGACTTCTAAAAGGCAACTCATGTTCCTCACGCCATGCCCCCTCGTGTCACCCCCTCTCAGCTCAGAAGAAGCCAAAACAAGCAAGGCCTCTCTTCTTACAACAATGGAGCCAAAAATAGACTGTCAATATAAGTAATTAATTAAGTCAGGTAAAATCAGGGAGACAGGTTTTGGGTGAGTTCTAAAAAGTTGGAGACTGTTGCCTGAGGGATTAAAATTCCCTCAGTGCTCTTCCCCTACCCTATCAAAGATTTGAAAGGGACACATAAGAAAAGGGGGGAATGATAGACCCAACCTGATCTTTTCTTAAAATTGGGCATCTCGCACAAAACCATGAAAAGATAATTTCAGCTTTACTATAAATTACTGCAAATTCTGAACCTGCTTGGAATGCCTGCCCGTGCCTTGAACTCACCCATGCCTGGCACTCTGACCAGATAGCAGCCCTCTCTGAAACTTAGTGACACCTCATAAATATTGGCCTTCCCTGGCCAGACAACGACCCTCTCTGAGGCTCTAATGGTCCCCATAAATTCTGATGTTGGGGCCAGAAAAAAAAAATGTAAACTACCATTAGTGTGATGCTTGTCAGAGTTCTGTTATCTGTAACCCCCCTTTTGTGTAACTTTCTGGGCTATAAAGCTGGGCTGTAGGAAAGGTGGTGTTGGGTGCAGAGCAGGCTTAACTGTGTTGTCTGCAGGGCAGGCTGAACAGATGTTGGCTGCAAGATAGCCCACGCACTCAAACCCCCCTCTATCTGGTCCTTTATCACCTGTTTGCCTCAAGTCTGAACATTCAACCCTGCTTAAGGCTGAACACTTAACCCCCCCTTGGGCCAACAAGGCAGCTTGCAGACCCAGAGGCCCCATTAGATTTGGGCTATAAAAACTCCCTCCTGCCAGGCCCCCTCTCTCTTGCTCTCTCTCTCTTGCTCTCTCTCTCTTGCTCTTTATCTTTCTTACGCGTGCTCTCTGTCTCTCTCTTGCTCTTGCTCTCTCCCTGTTCATCTCTTCTCTTTTCTCTCTCTTTCCTTCCTTCCTTTCTCTTTGTTGCACTGCTGCAATAAAGATCTTTTGGTTGTTCCGAGTGTTGTGGTCACTTTCCTTTCAGGTGGGGTGCTGTCTTGTTCCCGATGTTTTGGGAGGGAGAAGCAGCCAGGCCAGTCGAAATAATAAGCTTGCTTTAATTTGATTTTAATTGGAGTCAGTGGTCTTTTCTTGCATCCTGGTCTATCACCCCAAACCTCCCAATGGGAAGGACCCCCAGAGACCTTTGCCTCTGTGAGAGCAGGGTAACTCTCCAGGCCCCACTCAGTCACCCAGGAACAGGTGCGAGAAGCACAGGAGGGACACCCAAAGTGTAAGCAGAAGCAGCCACAAGGTTCAGCACCCTGTGGAAGCACAGATAACCAGGAGGGAAACACAGCCAACAGGTCAGCTCTCACTCCCCAGAGTCCATCCCTCAGGCCCTGGGGATCCCTCTCTGGGCAGGAAAGGCCCCTGGTTACAGAAGGGGTGCAAATTTCACAGGGTACAAGGAGGGCAGCTTAGTCATTGGAGACTGAGGACCTGGGATTGGACAGTCCTGAAACTAGTTGTGCAGGTTAAAAATTAACTCAGGAAGCAATTGTAAAAAGTTTAAACTCCTTGTTACCAGGAGGAGGTAGGGGCTCAGATCCCACCCACTGCTCTTCTTCTCCCTCTGGGATTCCTTGTTTCCCAGAGTTTCACATTTACTTATTTCCCTCCTTCCAGGACTAATGCTCAATGGGGAAGGGTAATGTCTTATCTTCCCTCCCTCCATTGCCCCAGGCCCTTCCCTTCTCCCCAGGGCTGTCTGGGGGATGTTCCCACCTTTCACAAAGTAGGGTGGCTCCTGGGAGCCCCAGGGCCACTGGCAGCCTCAGAGGGGGTCACAGACCACCTGGGGCCTGGCAGGGCTTGTGCTGGCTTTGCCTGGGAACCTCTGGAAGCCAAAGGACAGCCCTGGAGCCCACCTACTCCCTGCTGCATGGGGGCTTCCCAGTAGGCACCTAGAGGGCTCAGGGAGGGCCAGAGTACCCCACCCGCACTGACCAAATGAAGGTGGTGCCTCTGGCCTGTCTCAGACCACTCAGGGCTGCAGGGCCTCATTCCAGGGGAGGACTGTGCCCAGGTCTGGGTCCCTGGGCAACCCTGGCCTCTGTGGTGCCGGTTTCTGCTGCCCCAGTGGCCCCTGCTGCCCAGAAGCTCCCCACAGCCCCACCCCCAGGCCCAGACCTAGTCATTGTCAGGGGGTCTCAGGCTGTGGTTGGATACAATGTCTTATATCCAAGTACAGTGTACTCACCACAGTGGTGCCACCCATAGCAGTAACCAGAGCCACTAGACAGGCTGCCGTCCCTGGCCTGGCGGCCCTCCTCAGGTGTGGGCGCTCAAGGCTGCTGATCCCACCTCACCCTGACAGTTTACTCCTCTAGGTGAGGGACTGGGTTTCACAGCTCCACACCAGGAAAGACGCCTGCCTGCCAATGCCGCCCAGCAAGGCCACCCAGCTCCTCCTGGGTCTCCAAGGCTGAGGCAAGCCACGTCACGGACTCCACTGTCCTTGCTATCAGGGCAGGAGTCCTAAGCTCAGCAGGCTACAGACTGCTCCCCATGTTGTCTCAGGACCCCCAGCACCTGAGACCCTCGACGCTGATGTCCAGCCTTCCCCAGTGGCCCTGGACCCAGCTCTGAGTGTGCAGAGACAAGGAACACAGGTTGGTGTCCCTTGAAAGCCACTCCAGGGTCCTGAGCTCCTCACAGTCTGCTCACACCCCACCCCAATCTCTGGACTCCAGTGATGCTGAGCCTCGAAGGCTGGCCTCCTCAGCCCTGCTGTCCCCTAGAGCAGCCCACTGCGTGGACTCCTCCCCCACACTCCCTGGAAGACCCCTCCAGCCCTCCCTCCGGGGCCATGCTCAATTAATGTCAGGGGACATCAGACTGTGTAGCTGGCTATAGCTACCACAGTGATGCTGCCCAGAGCAGAAACTGGGGCCAGTTGGATGCCCCTCCACAGCCCCAAGCCTGGCAGCTGCCCCTCTATTCTTGGGCCCCCTCAAGGCCACTGATCTGACCTTGGCCAGGGAAGGATAGGCCCCTCTGGCGGGAGGTCCAGATTCTAGAGCAGAGGCAACTGTCCACATGTCCATGTGTGGCTGGAGGGTCAGAGCAGGGGCGAGGGAGAGAGAAACCCAGAGCCCCTGCATGGGGAGACGGCCCAGGGCAGAGCCAGGCCGGGGTCCTGCAGGGGACTGGCAGTGCGCCCTGCCGCCAGCATGGCCAGGTGGTGCCTGCAGCCCCTGGGTGATCTGAGACAGGCCACAGCTGGGCCAGGCCTGAGCAGAGATGGGCCCAGGCCCAGGGCCCTGGAGAGCAGCAGGAGCTCAGAGGCCCGCAGGCTGCCCCAGGGCTCACGGGCCCCACGGGAACTGGCCCTCCCCAGGCTCCACCCTCGCCCCCCACAGCAGGGAAACTAGCATCAGGGCAGAGGCCAGGCCCCAAGGGACCAAGTGGCCAGGCCCCCTGGCTACATCATGCTTTGGGGACCAACCTGCAGGTGAACCCCTTCCTGCTACGATCTGGGCCTCAGGGGGACTCGGGGTCAGTTCTGGAGGATGTCCTCCCAGCCCCACCTACAGCTCACCATCCAGAGCACATCCTTCTGAGGGGCCCAGGGGAGATGGGGCAGACAACCCCAGGCCCTGGGGACAGACCATATTGTTGGGGCCTCTGTCACTGTGTCAGTGGAGTAGCAGATACCACAGTGATGTGACCCATGTCCCAAAGCTATTGCCACTCCCAAGGGCTGGGCTGGTCACCTCCACCGGTTCTCCCAATAGACTTAGGAGGCTACTGACTCCTCAGCAGCTACAGTCAGAGCTGGAGAGCCAGAGCAGGCTCCAGAATACAGCGGGCAGGCCACACCCAGCCCCTGGATGGCACCCAGTGTCCAAGGCAGAAAAGGGTATGAATGCCCTGATCTCCCAGCCACACGCCCGCACCCCAGAGGCCCTGTCTGGGGGCAGAGGCGCTCCACCCCACCCTGCTGGAAGCCACAGGGGACAGGAGCCCACTCCTCACAGAGCTCCTGGGGAACCCTCAGAGTGTGAACAGGGAGGACAGTCACCTGGGGGTTCCTCAGGAGCCCAGCACTCTCTCCAGGGACGGCGTCTCTCCCTTCCCTCTCTTCTCTCCTCATGTCCCCTTCCACAGAACGGTGGGGACACCATCCAGGAGGGTGGCAAGTGGGCACGTGGCGCCTAGGTGATCTGCTACGAGGCTGACACGGTGCACTGTGAAGTGCTGACTGTGTTTGGCCACCTCGGCTCCCAGGTGCAGGCTGCAGAGCAAACACCTGAAGATCTGCTGTCCTCGCTGAGACGACCCCCAGGCCAAGGAACCGGCCACCTCCCCGCCACCCTGGGTCTCCCTGGCCCCAGGTGGCCCACGCCTATCGCCCACATCCCCCCTCCCAATGAGCCAGTCTACCCAGCCCTACTCACGTGAGACCCTCACTTACTGCTCACCAAGGAAGGCCTGACGTCCTGAACAGATCCTGAGCAGCCCTGAATCACAGTGGATATAGCTGGGAGTACCCCAGTGAGAAGAGCTCTGCCCAGAACTGCCCACGGCAGCTGGACACCACAACCCACACCCACCCTAAAGGGTCTGGGGCCTCCAACTACACTCAGTTGAGTGCAGGTGCTCAACTGAGTTCACCCACCCTGGCTCCCACCATTGCACTGGGGCCAACAGGCTCACCCCGTGCCCAGTGCTGGGGGGCTGGAGGAAGGGTCTGCAAGGGATTCTCTCACAGTGGGACACCCCCCAATGGCTCAGGCCAGGACAAAAAGCCCCTTGACAAGCCCAGCCCTCACCTAAAAGTGACCAGTCAAGCACTAGTCCCCTCAGACTGGATGGACCCGACACCCCACGGCACCTGGACCACAGCTCAAGAGGGCGACTTGGCTGGACACTGGAGCCCCAAGGACTGGACTGGAGCTTTGGCTCTCACCTGGCCAGCCCAAGCTGAGACCTGGGAGGAGGACAGGGTGGCAGGGAGCTGACCTGCACTAACAGGACTCGGCCGAATGCCCCAGGGGAGCCAGTTGCGCTGAGACCAAAAATTTCTAGAGCTCAGGAGAGAAGAACCCAGTGGTCCAGGGACACCTCCTCACAACCGGACAGGACCAAGAGGGACACTGAGCCCACCTACAGGGACCCCACAGTCCTGGAGTTTCTGCTGGTGTTTATGTTACTGTGAGGTGGAGTAGCTGGCCCCACAGGGTCCCAGCAAGCCAGAAGCACCCCAGGACAGCTCCACGTCAAGAGGAGGCATTTGGGTCAGAGTGCAGGCCAGCCGACACCTCCCCAAGGACTCCACGCCCACTCTGCACTCAAGGAGAACAAGGACAGCCCATGCCGGAACTCGGAACTCAGGCCAGGAGACATCCCCCTACTCACGTTGCAGCCAGGAGGCACCCCTCCCTGTGCTGGGCCTCCTGACAGGCGGAAGGGAATTTGTGCAGGCCTGAGACACTGTGCATATTATAGTAGCGGGTACACACAGTGCCACATGTCACACATAAAACCTGCCCGGAAGCCAACCAGAGCCCAGCTGACACCCCAGCCCTACTCACGTGAGACCCTTACTTACTGCTCACCAGGAAAGGCCTGACGTCCTGAACAGATTCTGAGCAGCCCTGAATCACAGTGGATATAGCTGGGACGACCACAGTGAGAAGAGCTCTGTCCAGAACTGCCCACGGCAGCTGGGCACCACAGCCCACACCAGCCCTAAAGGGTCTGGGGCCTCCACCTGCAGGACTCAGGTGCCACTCCCCTGCCTCCCTTCCTGAGAGAAGGAGCCAGTGCTGCTTGCAGGTGGGGGCAGTGGGCCCAGAGCAGCCTGGCCCCACCCTCCAGGTTCAGAGACCCAATGCCCTGCCCTCCTGGAGCCTGGAGCTCAGCCAGACTAGGGCACAAGAGATGCCACCCTCCCCCTGGGCACCTCAGCTCACAGGAAGCAGATAAGTTCCGGGCCAGCTCCGGGAGAGCCCCCTTCCGGCCACCCCTTCCTGCCAGGCCCTCCTTCCCTCCTGTTCTGCACAGGACAGCACAGGGGCAAATGCAGCTTTGTGCCAACCTGGGGCTGCCCTGCACACACCAGGGCCTCATCCCAAGAGGGTCATGGGAAGCCTGACTGACAGCCACTCATCAGAGCCACAGATCAGAAGCCACCTAGTAGGTCCCAGCCCTCCATCTCAAGTCTCCAGGTGGACAGCACCAGGTCCCATAGGATCAGGGGACCCCGGCTGTTGCTGCTGCTGCTGCTGCTGCTACTGCAGAGCTGTTGTCTTTGCTTGGTGTGCAGGGAGCCCCCACACGCCGGGGGTCAGAAGCACACTGTGCAGGTACAGGAGACCCATGCTTGCTTTCTTCCCTGTGCCTTTAGAAGGTGGGCACACAGGCATCAGGGTGAGGTGGTGGAGCTGTGAGTGTACGTGACAGCATACATACAGCACCGAGACCTGGAGCTAACAGGCTGCAGCATGTGGCAGGCAGGACCCAGGTGCATGCCAGGCAGAACAGCTGTGTTAGAACCTCTAGAGGGACCACCAAAAGTAACAAGGGGCAGAGCTGAAGTGCAGCAGCCTTGCTTCCCCAGACCCAGTGCTGCTGCACATACAAAGCACAACCTAGTGGCTCAGGCAGAACCCAGAGCCACAGAGGCTGCCATATGGCAGCACCATCATGCCAGCCTAACGGGACCTGGTGCGCTATCGAGGGTTGTGCTGCAGGAGGTCAGAGTGGCTGTGTAGCAGCTCCCTGCAGTGTCCCTGCAGCCACACTTGCAAGGGAATGAGGGTGGGGGATAGGGTGGTCAAGGGCCCTACAGACCTGTCCAGAATGAGGTCCAGCACTTGCCTTAGGGGTCTCCATATCCAGACGAAGCCACTGAGCCCCGAGCCCCTAGGATGAGCAGCCCACAGAGATCATCACCCAGGACTCAGCACAGGCTGGGAAAGGTGACAAGATTAAGCCATAGAAACATCTGTGTAGAGTCTCTTCTGGTATCGACTTACATCACATTCTCCTCCTTCCAGGCAGGTACGGTGTGGCTGGAGGAATAGGTCACTGGGTGTGCCTTTGGGTCACACTTTGTCCCTGTTGAGCAGGAGCTCTTTCTGCTTCCTGGTGGCCACGCCCTTCTGCCATGACGTTCTGCGTCTCCTCAAGCCCAGAGCTGCGGTGTTGGTGGTCTATGGACTAAGACCTCTGAAACCATGAGCCAAATACACTTTCCTGCTCTAAAATTGTCCTTGCCAGGGTGGTTTGTTTTGTTTTGTTTTTTAATCACAGAAGCAAAAAGGCTGACTACAACACTCTGCAGAGGCAGAATGTAGAGTTGGGTTGTTTTTTTTTTTTGTTTGTTTGTTTTTGAACTAATTTATTTTTTGATGATATAGATGTATACATTTTTGTGCAATGGCCACATTGAACCAATTAATAGATGCATACTTATTCTTTGTGATAAGAACACTTAGATTCTACTCTCTTAGAGAGTTTCAAGGACATGTTACATGCTGGGTGCTGTGGCACATGCCTGAAATCCCAGCAGTTTAGGGAGGTAAGGCCAGAGAATCACAAGTTAAAGGACAGGCTCAACATTTTAATGAGGCTCTAAGCAACGTAGGGAGACTCTGTCTCAAAATAAAAAATTAAAAGGCCTGGGGATGTGGTTTACTGGTTGAGTTCCTCTGAGTTCCATCCCTGGTACAAAAAAATAAATACATAAAGTTACATTGTCATCACCTGCAGCCACTATGTTGTAAGACAGCGCCTTGAGCCCTGGCCCCTAATGGAGTGTGTCTCTGGGGCCCTCCCTCACCCTCCGCCCACTCCCAGCCTGGGCACCACACTTCTCTTCTTCAGGCTCCACTAGCAGGTGGGACTGCGTGCTGTGCCTGCCCTCATTCCTTTGGCCTGATGCTCTTGGGGTTCATCACGGGCTGCAAGGACAGAACCTCTGGGAGGCCGAGCAGCCTCCACCGACACATGGGCATGTTTTCCCTCCTTTCTTCAGTCCGGGTTGGGGCCATGAACACGGCGGAGACGCCCCTTCAGCATGTGCTCTGGTTTCCCTGGATGAACTCCTCTCACCAGCCACAGTGGACACCGTTAATGTAGGAAACAGAACACAGGGAACCCAGCACAGGTGTGACCTGCCGGTGTGGCAGAGGCCTCAGGATGAGCGAGCAAGGCACAGAGACGTCGCCCGTGGGCTCTGAGGTGCAGAGCCGCTGGGCCTGCAGAGATGCGCTTGGGGACACATGTCCAGGACACAGTCCTTAGTCCACTGTGACCCCAGAGCAAGAATGGAACCCCCAAACTGCTCTCCTGCCCAACCAAGGAGGTCCCACAAAGAGCCAGCCAGAGGAGTGAGCTTCAGGCAACAGGAATGCGCGTGAACGGGAACTGTGTCAGCCTCACAGACAGCAGGAAAAGCAGCCAGCAACAGCCTGTTCCCAGGAAAGCACCGCCCCAGAGCTCCACAAGTGACTTCAGGCCCACCGCGAGTGACGCAGTGACAGGAGCCATGAGGAAAACCAGAACCCAAGTGCTGTGCCCAAGAAGGACAGGACAGAGAGGCACATGGGACCTGGCCAAGGCCATGGAAAGAAGCAAAATTTAAAAGGAGATTTCAGGTCAACAGTGGAATGAGCCTGAGGGAAAGAGACTTGGGGGGGGGGGTGACTGAGGGACACGCAGAGCCCATTAGAGACTGCAGACTGAAGAGAGGTGGCACGCAGAGTCAGGTGGAGAGCGGCCATCGCTCAGGCCCATCCCCGGACAGGACTGCTGTAGGGACACCAGGAAAGTCGTCCCCCAGCCCCGGCCATTTCCCCCCAACACATAGAATGTCCAACTCTATTTCAAGGTAGAGATTTCAGTGACATTTTAACTATTATTCCTCTTCAGCGGCTTTCGGCAGTTAATTTTGGAAATTATTCATCTGAGCACATTCAAGGCACCAGATCACCTCTACAAAGGACATGGGCTGACCTGGGCCTCTCACCAGCCACACTGGACACCACAACAACAGGTGGCCTCTGCAGGATGCTGAGGGGGGACAAGAGTGTGTGTCTAGGCCACCAAGCCTCCTCCAAGAGTAAGAGGCAGGGGCCATGCCCATGACCCGAGCCACCCAGGTCCATGTTCAAGGCCTGCCTCGGTGACTTAGAGGGACCCTGTGTCAAAGTAAAATAAAAAGGTCTGGAGTAGAGCTCAGGTGTCGAGCACCCCCGGGTCCAGTCCCCAATACCAAGAAGGAGGAGGAGGAGGAGGAGGAGGAGGAGGAGGAACAGGAGAAGGAAGAAGAGGAGGAAGAAGAAGAGAAGGAGGAGGAGGAGAAGAGAAGGAAGAAGAAGAGGTGGAGGAGGACAAGGAAAAGAAGGAGAAGGAGGAGGAGGAGCAGGAATAGGAGAAGGAAGAATAGGAGAAAGGAGAGGTGGAGGAGGAGGAAGGGAAGGAGAAGGGGAAGTAGAATAGTAGGAGGAGAAGGAGGAGGAGAAGGAAGAGGTGGAGAAAGAAGCGGAGGAGGAGGAGAAGAAAGAACAAGAAGGGGTGGTGGAGGAGGAGGAACAGGAGGAGGAGGAGGAGGGCAGGAGGGCAGAAGTGGAGGAGGAGGAAGGGCTTGGAGAAGCCAGGCCAGGAGCCACCATACAGGTGGGACTGGGGCAGAGAGGACTGCACCTCAGGTGGCCTCAGCTGGAAGGACACCGTCTCCCCACAGCGTGCATATTCCACACAAGCAGCTGGTGGCCTCAGCCCACGGCACCACAAGCCAGAGGACATCAGTATGGCTGCCCGAGCTCGTGGACAGTGCGCACCCTCGCCAAGGAGATGGGTTACTGATGAAGCCACAGATGGTGGAGGAGCAACCAGCTTGTCCCAGCCCATGCACCCCGAGGACTGGAGCAGTGTGCAGAGCGCAGACCAGAGGACGTTCTAGAAGCCGTAGTTAAAAGGTGACCAAAGCAGACAAAAAGAAGAGAACCCTTGACAATGGATTGCGGACTCCTTGGGGATGTTCAAATACAGAGCACAGGCCACTGCCTGGCTCCAGCTAGTCCTGCACATCAATTCCTCCCAGGAGACAGAGCACAGGACCCCCCTGCAGTAAAGAGATTCCAGCCCCTGCTCACAGATCAGACAGCGAGTGGTCCTCACTGGCCGAGACACCCCAACTGGGTGCAGCCCGGGAGTCCTAGGGCAGATGGGGCAGTGGGAGGAGTCGAGGAAACCTCCGGGGGATCTGAGCATCCTCTGTGACGCCATCTCAAACTCCACTGCAGGGTCAGGTCATTCTTGCACTTTCTCCCCTTCCCTGTCCTGTAGGGAGGGGTCCAAGGAAGGCAGAAGGAGTAGCCGCCAGCCAGTCGCCAAGCTGTGTGCTCTGGTGCCCGGACCTCGCCAGCCTAGTCTCCCAGGCTGGTTCACGGCAGGCACTTCTGCTGGACTCTGGCAGGAGGGATCAGAGGCCTGTCCTTGGGAACTCGGGTAGAAATGCTCTCAGGCTCAGCATGGTTCCCAGACACCCCTGTCACTCACAGCGCCTCTCCCAGGAGGGGCACTCCAGGCCTGCCCACTCCAGGCCTGCCGAAGCACACTGTGCCGGGTCCTCCTGAGGCCATCACGGTGCCCGGGCACTTGGTGGAGCAGAGGGAGTCTCCAGCTCAGCCCCATTCCAAGGCCTCGTCTTCAGAATACCTGCTGCCTCCAACACAGGGCAGGTGACAGCCACACCAGGGATCTCAGGGGCCTCCCCAGAGCCAGAGCACTCCCTGCTCTCCTCTCCCCTGTGCCATCCTCAGGAAGGTGTGGTGGGTCCGTTCTGCAGGAGCCACTCACAAGGGAGTCAGAGGCAGCCAGCCCAGGAGGAGAGCGGGAGTCGGCCACAGTGGCTGTGGTGGCCAGGCTTGGCAGCCAGCCGTCCCTGCACAGACCCTGAGCGACGCTCCGCCTGGCCCAGCACCCGGCTCTCCTGGGGCTGTCACTCTGCCCCTCCGGGTGCTGTAGGCTGAGCGTCCAGTGTGGCCCACTGTCCCCATGGCTTAGGGCAAAGGCCAGGGCAAAGGAGTTTGCCTGGAGGCCAAGAACTGCAGATCACCCAGGTCACTGCATCCGTGACACAGGTATGCCTCCAGAGGCCAACGGTGGGGGTACAGACACCCCAGCTCCCACAGCAGCTCCCACTGCACCCAGGGAAGAGGGAGGGAGGGCCCCCCAGGGCTTCCTCTGAGGGTCTCCACACTCTGCACAGGGCAGTCCCCGTCACACTGTGGCCAAGAGGAGCTCAGGACCTACAGACGGCCTGGGACATGGTGCCTGCAGTCAGGCTGCTCCTCTGCAGGGTGCAGAGCAGAGGTGCAGGGGCCTGGGGGACGGGCAGGGCTGGAGGCCACCCCAGCTGACAGCAGCCCTGGCCCTAGACAGCAAGGCCAGCTGCGTCCTCAGGTCCCACAGCTGCTCCTCTCCTCCAGCAAATTCCTCAGCAGAGAGGAGAGGGGAGCCTCAGAGGGCTAGAGACACAGGGCCCCAGAGGAGGTGAGTCTCAGAGGGCAGGTTCAGAGGTCACCTGAGCAGGACAGCCAGAGAGAGGAGGAAGACCCACGTCTGTCTCGATCCCACTGAGGAGGCCAAACCAGGAAAGAAGACCCATGAAGCCACATACCTCCTGTCCTCACCTCCTGTGCCCCTGGACCTAAGCCTCAGTCACCTGTGTCCCCACCTCCTGTGCCGCTGGACCTAAGCCTCAGTCACCTCCTGTCCTCACCTCCTGAGCCCCTGGACCTAAGCCTCAGTCACCTGTGTCCTCACCTCCTGTGCCCCTAGACCTAAGCCTCAGTCACCTGTGTCCTCACCTCCTGTGCCCCTGGAACTAGGCCTCAGTCACCTGTGTCCTCACCTCCTGTGTCCCCGGACCTAAGCCTCAGTCACCTGTGTCCTCACCTCCTGTGCCCCTGGACCTAAGCCTCGGTCACCTGTGTCCTCACCTCCTGTGCCCCTGGACGTAAGCCTCAGTCACCTGTGTCCTCACCTCCTGTGCCCCTGGACCTAAGCCTCAGTCACCTGTGTCCTCACCTCCTGTGCCCCTGGACCTAAGCCTCAGTCACCTCTGTCCTCACCTCCTGTGCCCCTGGAACTAGTCCTCAGTCACCTGTGTCCTCACCTCCTGTGCCCCTGGACCTAAGCCTCGGTCACCTGTGTCCTCACCTCCTGTGCCCCTGGACCTAAGCCTCGGTCACCTGTGTCCTCACCTCCTGTGCCCCCGGACCTAAGCCTCAGTCACCTGTGTCCTCACCCCCTGTGCCCCTGGACCTAAGCCTCAGTCACCTATGTCCTCACCTCCTGTGCCCCTGGACCTAAGCCTCAGTCACCTGTGTCCTCACCTCCTGTGCCCCTGGACCTAAGCCTCAGTCACCTGTGTCCTCACCTCCTGTGCCCCTGGACCTAAGCCTCAGTCACCTGTGTCCTCACCTCCTGTGCCCCTGGACCTAAGCCTCAGTCACCTGTGTCCTCACCTCCTGTGCCCCTGGACCTAAGCCTCAGTCACCTGTGTCCTCACCTCCTGTGCCCCCGGACCTAAGCCTCAGTCACCTGTGTCCTCACCTCCTTTACCCCTGGACCTAAGCCTCAGTCACCTGTATCCTCACCTCCTTTACCCCTGGACCTAAGCCTCAGTCACCTCCTGTCCTCACCTCCTGTGCCCCTGGACCTAAGCCTCAGTCACCTGTGTCCTCACCTCCTGTGCCCCTGGACCTAAGCCTCAGTCACCTGTGTCCTCACCTCCTGTGTCCCTGTTCCTAGGCCTCAGTCACCTCCTGTCTTCAACCTCCTGTGTCCCTGGTCCTAGGCCCCAGTGCAATAGCACAGCGGTCACTCTCCCTGGACCCAGGGGCCCGGTCACAAGGCTGACCCTGGCACCACCTTAGGGTTACAAGGCCGGGCATGGCCTGGGACAGTCGGGGCAACTGTGGGGACAGGTGCAGGGTCACTGGGTCACACCCCAGTAGAAAAGCCCCGACCCCAGTGCTCAGCACAGAAACCTGGGAGACACAGCAAGTAGTCGAAGCTGCCCAGAAGAGAAGCTGCCCACAAGACCGGCAGAAGCTGCGGTCCCCATGAGATGCTCTGCTGGCCTCTTGGAGGTCGAAGGTGACCTGAAAAGAAGAGCTGAGAAGTCTGCCTTCCAAAGACCCCACAGTGGGCCAACAGGAAGCCTGGAGGGACACTTGCCACCAGGGGCAGCACTGGACACGGGTGCCATTCCAGGCCAGGCAGCTGGTCAAGGTGTGAGGAAGGAGCTGGAGTGAGCACTGAGACACTTGACTAGGTCCCAGGTGTCTCTTTAGTGACTTCAGAGTCTTCTTAAAATGACCTTCTTTAAAAGTGGACAAGAAAGCCAATGTCAGCCAAGCAGAAGCGAAGGAGCCAACTGGACAGCACACCAGGAGGAAGGGTGCAGCGGCCTGACTCTCGCGGGTCCACTGGGGTTGCTGTGAAGCGGGGGATCCTGGCGAGAGTCCCCACTTGTTGGGAAGGGAGGTTCCTCTAGTAGCACTGGTCCCCTGGGGTAACTTCTGGCCAGCGACTGACCCTGGTGACATTACCATGGGTTCACTTGTAGAGAAGCCCCTGGAATAGGATGGCCACCACCACCGTTCCAGAGAGGACCAACTAGGGTCAAAATCTCCACTGCCCGGGGCGGAGGAGGAGTTGGACTCCCGATTAGGGAAGATTGCTGAAGGGGGCCCCAGTCCTCAAGGCAAACAATGAGTTTGACCCCCTCTGTCTTCCCTGCTCAGAGGTGAGCTGCCCTCTCCCTGAGGGGGCTCTGCGGGCTCCCTTGGCCTTCCCTCCCCTTCACTTGTGATACAGTCCTCTTGCGTGATTTTGGTGTATGACTTTGAATTTTCTTTCATTGGAACACAAGAACCGAGGTGTGGGGTTTCCCTGTTCCCCTGTGGCACCAGGATGCAGGACTCGGGGTGTTCTCCTATTAGAAACACCTGGTGCCCCCAGGAATCCCACCTGGGCTGGGAAGTGGCTGGGCAGAGCAGGCTCTGCTTCTGCAGAAGGTGCGCTCCCGGCCTGGCTCACACCTGGGCAGAGTGTGCCCGCTCTGTCCCCAGACCGCTCTGCCCCTTGATCTCATGGGGGAGCTGGGGCTACACCTACACAACTGGCTAGTTCTAATTGGGGCAAGAAAGGGAGGGGCTGTAGTTAAAATGACGGATGTGACATTACATTCAATGCTGAATGCTGTATTCCGAAAATGCACCACTGGACCTCTAGTTCTCACAACCCCCCTTTACACCTTTGGGGCTCACTTTCGCTTTGTTCTTGTGTCCTTTGGTCCTGCCCTGCATCCTAGACATATTAGCTTGTTGAGGTGGCAATTGCCCATAATAATGAGTCCTCCCCTTTTAGCAACTCAGATAGCGTCAATGTCTATAACTTAACTTCAATGTCCCCTGCAAGGGACCTGCGCTCCAGGGAATGAAACTCTGGTTGGACACAGTCTGGGGGTCCCTGACCACCAGGCATCCGGTCTTGCAAGACCATCACTGAAGTAAAGCGTTGCTTTCTGCTGTCCCTCCTGTCTCCTAGTCAACTCTATGGGCTTGGACAGGTGAGCATGTTCCTCACCCAGCCACCATCATAGAAATAAAGATACACTCACTGGTTGGGGTCCCAGCCCACTGGAGTCTTGGAGGGTTGGACCTGCAAGGGACCTGCTTCTCAGCCAAGACCACTGACATCTCCCTAGCCCCTGGAGGGAAATGGAGGCTCTGCCAGGATCCAGGTTGGACCAAAGGACACCCAAAGTGGGACAGGCTTCACTTCATACTCCAAATTGTGAAACTGCGCAACGCTTTTTCTGTAAGATTCTTAATATTTAAAACACCATTGAAGGTTAAAGCAAATAATAAATATAGAAAAAATAATCCAACAGTAAAGGAATAATATCATTAGAATGCAATGAATTTAAGCTAATGAAAGAAAGAGTCAATCCACCTACCTGCTCCTGCCCCCCTGCTCCTGCCTCTCCCCTGCTCCTGCCCTCCCTGCTCCTGTACCCCTTCTGCACCTGCCCCTCCTCTGCACATGGGCCTCCTCTGCACCTGGGCCTCCCCTGGACCTGGGCCTCCTCTGCACCAGCCCCTCCCCTGCACATGGGCCTCCTCTGTACCTGAGCCCCTCCTGGACCTGGGCTGTTAGGTGCAGGGCAGGTTGAACTAAGTTGTCTGCAGGGCACGCTGAAGGAATGTTAGCTGCAGGATAACCCAGGCACTCAAACCCCCAACTCTCTGGTCCTTTATCATCTGTTTGCATCAAGTCTGAACACTCAACCCCACTCGACTGGGAAACCCACATCTGAACCCTGCTGCATCTTCCTGAAGGTAGAAGACGACACCCTTAGAAACTACTGTATGATCCGATCACTGTACGCCAACAGGGCAGCTTGCAGACCCAGAGACCCCATTAGATTTGGGCTATAAAAATTCCCTCCTGCTGGGGCCTCTCTCTTGCTCTCTCTCACTTTTAGTCTCTCTCCCTCTCAACCTCTTCCTCTCTCTCTCTCTCTCTCTCTCTCTCTCTCTTCTCCTCTTTCTCACTGGTGCAATACAGATCTCTCGGTCGCTCCAAGTGTTGTGGTCACTCTCCTTTCAGGGGCCTCCTCTGCACCTGGCCCTCCCTGACCTGGCCCTTCCTTGCACCTACACCTCACCTGTGCCTCGTCCAGATTCCACTGGGACTGCATTTGTACCAAGGCACAGTGCATCCAGGATGGGGAAGGTCCTCTGGGAGTAAGAACCAGCGAGACCTCTGGTCACAATGGTGGCCAATTCCAGACAGACTTTAGAGAAGGGCCCAAGTCCGGGGGCATGAACACAGCCAGTGAGTGCCACTCAGCCCAGGCAGCACCCCAGAGCTGTGTCCTGGAGACCAACCTGTGGTGCCTTCACACGCACCTCCAGACCCCAGGAGCACGTCTCAGATCCAGAGTCCTCGGTCGGCCACCACACAGGTGACCCCCGACCTGGCCCACCTCAGGCTTTCCTGGGTAGCGGCTCCTGCTCCCTGAAGGAGTGAAAAAGGCCCAGAGGGACCCACCCAGATGTGGGGGGCAATCTATCCACCAGGAAGCAGCACAAAGGGTGGTTCCTTGAGGGGGAGACCCTGGCCTGCAGTGGAGCCCAGGACACCACTAAGCAGGTCTTTGGCCACCTGCAAGGACAGGTCTTCCCAGTGCTCCCAGTAGGACAGCATGGGGCGCTGGCTGCCCAGGCCACTCTGAGGTCCCAGGTCCCCTTCTGCTGCTGGCTGGCAGTGGGACTGCAGCTGGGGCTGCATCACTGTGACATTACCTGATCTCAGTGTCCACCAAAACCCCCATGGGAGGCCAGAGCCCAGCGCTCCCTGCTGGCACCATGCCCAGGGTTCTGCACGGGCCACACCCCGTGGGGGCAGTGGTCATGCAGCAGTGCAGCCTGCCATCCCCAAGTGGCAGCTGTCACCAAAGCAAGCCCCTCCCCAGCTCCCCCAGACCCAGCAGGCCTCACCACCAGGGTCCTGCCCCCAAGGCCACCAAGGTGGTGCGGGAGCTCCACTGCACCCACCCAGACTGTCACGGAGAGCTCAGTCCTTGTCCCGGATGCCACTTCATGCCGATTTAATAAGGAGGACACGGTTTTCAGGAAGAGGAAAGGGAGGAGCAAAGGAGAAGAGCAGAGGACTCAGTCCCAGAGGCTGGGGTTCTGCCCCTCAGGGAGCCGAGGGCTTTCAGGAGCCATTCAAGGCCACAGGCCAGCTGTGCCCTGCCAGGTCCCAGCTGTGCCCTGAGGTGAGCTGCAGTTCACTTCTTAGGTCCTCAGGAGACACCTCCTTCCTGAGGTGGGGGTGTCCAAGGACAATCCCCTAGGGGGAGAAAAGACAACAGAGTCCCCCCATCTCCTTAGGGAGGGGAGAGGGGAGAAGAGAGGAAAAAAACTGCCCTTTTTAATCCTCAAAGCAACAAGGGCTCTATTCAACAGGTGAAGTGGACCACTGTCACAGAGTGCTGGTGCCCGGCCGGCTGCCCAGCAGGCTCCCCGCTTGGGATTGGTGAACAGAGGGGGCCACAGCTGGGCACTCCAAGATGCCCTCTGCAAGCCCAGGAACCCCTGTCTGCAGCAGCCTCCAGGATGGGGGTGGCCCCGTGCACTGGCTCTGCCCAGCCCCTGGTCACGGCCTGCCTGCCGGCAAGAGCAGATACCCCACCCTCACCCTACGCCCACATGTGCACCCCACCCCACACCCACACACCATCCACCACACTTGACTCACCAGGGGAACCCAACCGAGCTGCCAGCTCCACACTCCAAGACACGGATGCTTCCAGAGATCCTATCTTCCTCCCTCAGACCCTCCCAGTGCAGTCCTTGGGGACCTCCTGGGACACACTCTGCATCAAGACACCCTGTGGGGCAGTCCTACACCTTCACACCTGCCCCATGGCTGCAGCTACAGGGGGACCTGCCTCCTGCCCACCCCCAGCAGGATGTCACTGCAGGCCTTTCCAGGAAGAGGCCTGACCCCCACGTATTGGCAGTGACTGGGCACTGCTGTCTGTGGACTTGCTGGAAGTTTGGCCCAGGGTTTGGGAGGGGCCTCTGTCGGCAGGGCTTTTTGTGAAGGGCTCTCCTACTGTGTACTACTACTATGATGGGTATTACTATAGCTACCACAGTGGTAGACCCAGCAGCAAAAACCCCGAGAACCAAGGGCGTCCTGTGCTCACAGCCCTGTGGGCAGCAGGGGCAGGCACTGGAGAGTCCACACCCAGATCCCAGCATCTCTGCCCACCAGCTGGAGCCCGGGCACAGCAGGAGCCCACCAGCTGGAGGCTTTGGGGGCTTTGAGGTGACTGCACAGCCACATACAGCTCTGTGCCTTGGCGTCCAGCAGCTACTCCACAGAGCCCGGCAGCCCCAGCAGAAGAGGAGCCAGCTCTCCACCCCAGGAGCCAGAGGCCTCCAGCCTCATCCTGGCCTGAACCAGTGGGCTGCACCCCCAAACCTCCCAACAACAAAGACCCCCAGAGACCTTTGCCTCTGAGAGAGCAGGTAACTCTCCAGGCCCCACTCAGTCACCCAGGAACAGGAGCGAGAAGCACAGGAGGGACACCCAAAGTGTAAGCAGAAGCAGCCACAAGGTTCAGCACCCTGTGGAAGCACAGATAACCAGGAGGGAAACACAGCCAACAGGTCAGCTCTCACTCCCCAGAGTCCATCCCTCAGGCCCTGGGGATCCCTCTCTGGGCAGGAAAGGCCCCTGGTTACAGAAGGGCTCAAATTTCACAGGGTACAAGGAGGGCAGCTTAGTCATTGGAGACTGAGGACCTGGGATTGGACAGTGCTGAAACCAGTTGTGCAGGTTAAAATTAACTCAGGAAGCAATTGTAAAAAGTTTAAACTCCTGGTTACCTGGAGGAGGTAGGGGCTCAGATCCCACCCACCGCTCTTCTTCTTCCTCTGGGATTCCTTGTTTCCCAGAGTTTCACATTTACTTATTTCCCTCCTTCCAGGACTAATGCTCAATGGGGAAGGGAAATGTCTTATTTTCCCTCCCTCCTCCGCCCCAGGCCCTTCCCTTCTCCCCAGGGCTGTCTGGGGGATGTTCCCACCTTTCACAAAGTAGGGTGGCTCCTGGGAGCCCCAGGGCCACTGGCAGCCTCAGAGGGGTCACAGACCACCTGGGGCCTGGCGGGGCTTCTGCTGGCCTTTCCTGGGAGCCTCTGGAACCCAAAGGACACCCCTGGAGCTAACCTAATCCCTGCTGCATGGGGACTTCCCAGTAGGCACCCAGAGGGCTCAGGGAGGGCCAGGGCACCCCACCCGCAATGACCAGACGAAGGTGGTGCCTCTGGCCTGTCTCAGACTGCTCAGGGCTGCAGGGCCTCGTTCCAGGGGAGGACTGTGCCCAGGTCTGGGTCCCTGGGCAACCCTGGCCTCTGTGGTGCCGGTTTCTGCTGCCCCAGAGGCCCCTGCTGCCCAGAAGCTCCCCCAAGCCCCACCCTGGCCCAGACCTATTTAATGTCAGGGGGTCTCAGGCTGTGGTTGGATACAATGTCTTATATCCAAGTACAATGTACTCACCACAGTGGTGCCACCCATAGCAGTAAGCAGAGCCACTAGACAGGCTGCCGTCCCTGGCCTGGCGGCCCTCCTCAGGTGTGGGCGCTCAAGGCTGCTGATCCCACCTCACCCTGACAGTTTACTCCTCTAGGTGAAGGACTGTGTTTCACAGCTGCACACCAGGAAAGACGTCTGCCCTGCCAATGCCGCCCAGCAAGGCCACCCAGCTCCTCCTGGGTCTCCAAGGCTGAGGCAAGCCACGTAACGGACTCCACTGTCCTTGCTCTCAGGGCAGGAGTCCTAAGCTCAGCAGGCTACAGACTGCTCCCCATGTTGTCTCAGGACCCCCAGCACCTGAGACCCTCGATGCTGATGTCCAGCCTGCCCCAGTGGCCCTGGCCCCAGCTCTGAGTGTGCAGAGACAAGGAGCACAGGTTGGTGTTCCCCGAAAGCCACTGCAGGGTCCTGAGCTCCTCACAGTCTGCTCACACCCCACCCCAATCTCTGGACTCCAGTCCTGCTGAGCCTCGCAGGCTGGCCTCCTCAGCCCTGCTGTCCCCTGGAGCAGCCCACTGCTTGGACCTCTCCCCCACACTCCCTGGAAGCCCCCTCCAGCCCTCCGTCTGGGGCCACGCTCAGTTAATGTCAGGGGACATCAGACTGTGTAGCTGGCTATGGCTACCACAGTGATGCTGCCCAGAGCAGAAACTGGGGCCAGCTGGATGCCCCTCCACAGCCCCAAGACTCGCAGCTGCCCCTATGAGTCTTGGGCCCCCTCAAGGCCACTGATCTGACCTTGGCCAGGGAAGGATAGGCCCCTCTAGCGGGAGGTCCAGATTCTAGAGCAGAGGCAACTGTCCACATGTCCATGTGTGGCTGGAGGGTCAGAGCAGGGGCGAGGGAGAGAGAAACCCAGAGCCCCTGCATGGGGAGACGGCCCAGGGCAGAGCCAGGCCGGGGTCCTGCAGGGGACTGGCAGTGCGCCCTGCGGCCAGCATGGCCAGGTGGTGCCTGCAGCCCGTGGGTGATCTGAGACAGGCCACAGCTGGGCCAGGCCTGAGCCGAGAGGGGACCCAGGCCCACGGCCCTGGAGAGCAGCAGGTGCTCAGAGGCCCGCAGGCTGCTCCAGGGCTCACAGGCCCCACGGGAACTGGCCCTCCCCAGGCTCCACCCTCGCCCCCCACAGCAGGGAAACTAGGGTCAGGACAGAGGACGGGACCCAGGTGACCAGGTGGCCAGGCACCCCGGCTACATCAGGCTTTGGGGACCAACCTGCAGGTGAACCCCTTCCTGCTATGACCTGGGCCTCAGGGGGACTCAGGTCAGTTCTGGGGGATGTCCTCCCAGCCCCACCTACAGCTCACCATCCAGAGCACATCCTTCTGAGGGGCCCAGGGGAGATGGGGCAGACAACCCCAGGCCCTGGGGACAGTTCTATTGTTGGGGCCTCTGTCACTGTGTCAGTGGACAGCAGATACCACAGTGATGTGACCCATGTCCCAAAGCCATTGCCACTCCCAAGGGCTGGGCTGGTCACCTCCACCGGTTCTCCCAATAGACTTAGGAGGCTACTGACTCCTCAGCAGCTGCTGTCAGAGCTGGAGAGCCAGAGCAGGCTCCAGAACACAGCGGGCAGGCCACACCCAGCCCCTGGCTGGCACCCAGTGTCCAAGGCAGAAAAGGGTATGAATGCCCTGATGTCCCAGCCACATGCCCGCACCCCAGAGGCCTTGTCTGGGGTCAGAAGGGCTCCACCCCACCCTGCTGGAAGCCACAGGGGACAGGAGACCACTCCTCACACAGCTCCTGGGGAACCCTCAGAGTGTGAACAGGGAGGACAGTCACCTGAGGGGTCCTCAGGAGCCCAGCACTCTCTCCAGGGACGGCGTCTCTCCCTTCCCTCTCTTTGTCCTCATGTCCCCTTCCACAGAACGGTGGGGACACCATCCAGGAGGGTGGCATGTGGGCACGGGGCGCCTAGGTAATCTGCTAAGAGGCTGTGTCACGGTGCACTGTGAAGTGCTGACTGGGTTTGGCCACGTTGGCTCCCAGGTGCAGGCTGCAGAGCAAACACCTGCCCATCTGCTGTCCTCCCTGAGACGACCCCGAGGCCAAGGAACTGGCCACCTCCCCGCCACCCTGGGTCTGCCTGGCCCCAGGTGGCCCATCCCTTGACGCCCATATCACCCCTCCCAATGAGCCAGTCTACCCAGCCCTACTCACGTGAGACCCTTACTTACTGCTCACCAAGAAAGGCCTGACGTCCTGAACAGATCCTGAGCAGCCCTGAATCACAGTGGATATAGCTGGGAGTACCCCAGTGAGAAGAGCTCTGCCCAGAACTGCCCACGGCAGCTGGGCACCACAACCCACACCCGCCCTAAAGGGTCTCGGGCCTCCAACTACACTCAGGTGCTCAACTGAGTTCGCCCACCCCGGCTCTCACCCTTGCACTGGGGCCAACAGGCTCACCCCGTGCCCAGTCCCGGGGGCTGGAGGGAGGTTCTGCAAGGGATTCTCTCACAGTGGGACACCCCCCAATGGCTCAGGCCAGGCCCAAAAGCCCCTTGACAAGCCCAGCCCTCACCTAAAAGTGACCAGTCTGGCAGCAGACCCCTCAGACTGGATGGACCCGACACCCCACGGCACCTGGACCAGAGCTCTGGAGGGCGACTTGGCTGGACACTGGAGCCCCAGGGCCTGGGCTGGAATCTTGGCTCCACCTGACAGGCTCAAGCTGAGACCTAGGAGGAGGACAGGCTGGCAGGCAGCTGACCTGCACTAACAAGACAGGGCCGAACGTCCCCAGGGGAGCCAGCTGCGCTGAGACCAGAAAATTCTATACCTCAGGAGAGAAGAACCCAGTGGTCCAGGGACACCTCCTCACAGCTGGACAGGACCAAGAGGGACACTGAGCCCACCTGCAGGGACCCCCACAGGCCCGGGGTTTCTGCTGGTGTTTATGTCCCTGTGAGGTGGAGTAGCTGGCCCCACAGGGTCCCAGCAAGCCAGAGGCATCCAAGGACAGCTCCACGGGCAAGAGGAGGCATTTGGGTCAGAGTGCAGGCCAGCCGACACCTCCCCAAGGACAGCCCATGCTGGAACTCGGAACTCAGGCCAGGAGACATCCCCCTACTCATGTTGCAGCCAGGAGGCACCCCTCCCTGGGCTGGGCCTCCTGGCAGGCGGAAGGGAATTTGTGCAGGCCTGAGACACTGTGCATATTATAGTAGCTGGTACACACAGTGCCACATGTCACACATAAAACCTGCCAGGAAGGCACCCAGAGCCCAGCTGACACCCCAGCCCTACTCATGCGAGACCCTTACTTACTGCTCACCAGGAAAGGCCTGACGTCCTGAACAGATTCTGAGCAGCCCTGAATCACAGTGGATATAGCTGGGAGTACCCCAGTGAGAAGAGCTCTGCCCAGAACTGCCCACGGCTCTGGGCACCACAACCCACACCCACCCTAAAGGGTCTGGGGCCTCCACCTGCAGGACTCAGGTGCCACTCCCCTGCCTCCCTTCCTGAGAGAAGGAGCCAGTGCTGCTTGCAGGTGGGGGCAGTGGGCCCAGAGCAGCCTGGCCCCACCCTCCAGGTTCAGAGACCCAATGCCCTGCCCTCGTGGAGCCTGGAGCTCAGCCAGACTAGGGCACAAGAGATGCCACCCTCCCCCTGGGCACCTCAGCTCACAGGAAGCAGATAAGTTCCGGGCCAGCTCCAGGAGAGCCCCCTTCCGGCCACCCCTTCCTGCCAGGCCCTCCTTCCCTCCTGTTCTGCACAGGACAGCACAGGGGCAAATGCAGCTTTGTGCCAACCTGGGGCTGCCCTGCACACGGTCTCCTGAGAGTCCTTCTGTGCAGCTCTGAAACTGGTCCTAAACGTCAGGACCAGCCCTTGTCCCCACGTTGAGATTAAACACCCGAGAAACTCCAAGGCAAGAGAGAAAAGCAAATTTCACTGAAGAAACAGAAAAGAGAAAGGGAGAGGGACCCCTGCAGAGACGGGGCGTCCAGAGCTGTCCCCGAGGAGGGGGGTGTCTTGCCCTTTTCTGGATTCAGGCTTCCTTTCCTCTCCTGCCCCCTCCTCTCACCCCACTGCCTAAAGGTGGGAATGACCACATGCAGGAAAGGAGCCCGAGGGGTGCTCATTAGCACCTCTCTGCTGGGAGGGGCAGGTCCCTGGAGGCAGGGGAGCCTGGCCACAGGCTGGAAGACGGGCAGGTGCCCTGGAGGGTAGCGTCTCCTGAACCGGCCGCCCGTGGGACCCACTCACTCGTGGCTACACTGACCCTCTGTCCTCTGCCCTGCCTCCAGTTTTCCTCACTCTCCCTCTCGCTCCAGGGGAGGCCCCAGAGCCCCCTGCGTGTCCCTCAGTGGCCAGGGGCTGGGGAGAGCTGCAGGGCCACATCTCCACTTCCATCACACCAGCCGCCAAGTAACACGGGAAAGGCAGCCAGGAGTCCAGAGACAAATGTTCCAGAAACTTCTCTCACCACCCAGAAGAAAAGAACCCAGAACAGTCCATTAAAATATATTTCACTACTTAAAAATGAGAAAATAACCCTTTAGCTGCTACGTTCTAGGGGCAGGGGTCAGTGTCTCTGTGCAGCAGAGAAGTGAGGCCCAGGACACAGAGGCCACAAGCGACAGCTGCAGAGTCAGGCTTCTGCAGAGAGAAGGGCCCAGCAGGGGGTCCAGGGGGAATTGGGGCCTGTTCTTCTTATGGTCTCTGGAGTCTCCTCCTTCCCTTATCTCCTCCCTGTCCACGTGCTCCTGGCCATTACTGATGGGTGTCCCCTCTGTCCACGCGTCTGTTTGAGTTCTTTCGTTAGGTCCCCCACTTAGGGGCACGAGTAGGGAGGGGTCTGTGTGATTGGGTCCCAGGCGTGCCCACGTGCACTTTGTCCAGCAGGAAGTTGACCTCACCAGGAGACCCTCTCCGTGCGCCTTTGTCCTGACCCTGCCCGGCCCCCTCCCTCGCCATCTTGCCCTGGCTGCCTAGGCCTCTACATCTCCCTCATCCCTGCTCTCGCGGATACCCCAACCACTCTTGGGATTTGGCTCAGTGACCACTCTATCTACTTCAGGCTGACAAGGGGCGTTGTTGGTGTCACCAGGATGTCCTTCTGCGGAAGGTCTAGGGCAAGAGGGAAGCAGCAGGCTGGTCCAGAGGCCAGCACTGAGGATGTTCATCCGTGGGTCTGTGAGGGGTCCGTGGTAGGGATGGAGGGATGACCACGGGGCTCCATTGGTAACACCACCTGGAGTTTCATTGTCTCTACACAAGAGGAAACAACACGAATAAGCAAATTGATAATGTAAGGACCAAAGAGAAGAAAGGAACAGGCCACCCGAGGCCAAGGACAGGAAGAAACCATGAGGTAGATGTCACAGCTGGGATGGGCTGTGGGACTGAGTGTCCTCTGCACCTTTTCCTGAAAACATTTTCTACGTGAGGATACGAGTATGGTCTCCTCCCAACGGTGGAGCTGAGGGGGAGACTTGAAAACCTCCCATCGGGTGCTGGGGAAGTAACAGGGTGCCCTCGGGAGAAACCCCCTCCTCTACGACCCAGGTGGGGTCCTTGAGGGGCAGCCGGTCGGGCCTCTTCCAGTGAGAACTGGGGCGTTCAGGGGACAGGAGAGAATTTCCCACAGGAGCGAGGCGGCTGTGGGACCCGGTAAACATGTCCAGGAACATGAGGCAGGAGGTGGCCTAGAGGCAGGATTTGGCCTCAGAAGGTGAAGAGGTCCTTGGCGTGCCAACAGGAGTGTGCGGTGGTGAGCAAGCCCGCTCCCCAGGCAGCGGCCTGAGCATAGGTACGAGAGGGGCATGTGTAGCTACTGTGTACCTCGACCCTCTTGTCTTTAGAAGGCTCTAGGGCCAGGGGGTCGGGGGGACAACCAATTCTGGCTCCTGCGCTCTGGCACTAGCAGGAAGTGGCCCTGATTCCACCTCAAAGTCTGTCCCTGCTGCATACCCAGATCTCCGAGTGCCGTCGGTCACTGATGAACTCCCAGGGGTGGACAGGGTCGACTGGACTATCTACAGGATGATCAGGTCCCTCTGGGCTGGCAGCGCAAGTGTCCACTAGAACTCCTCACGGGAGTGGAGGGCCTTCCTCTACCTCAGGTAAGAACGCGGCGGCACCGAGGTCATGACAAGCCTTTCAGGTCAGTCCAGGTCCTTCCAGCGGGGCCTGCTGCTGGAGAGTGCAGCTGTCCATAGCCTGAGCTGCCCTTAGAGCTCAGGATGCTCGAGGCCCTGGGAGGGCAGGACAGGAGGGGCCTCCCCAGGGTGAGTGTATGTGCCACGGGCACCAAGAGCCCACTGCAGCACGGCTCCGGGACACCCAGGCCACCCTGGCCACCTCTTCCAACTCCTTACTTAGGTATCTCGCTTCCTGGGAGGGGCCCCCAGTGATTGAGTGACATTGCCACACAGAAAAGTCAGCTGGGCGGCCAGCCCAGAGCAGAGCTCCTGTGCTCAGAAGGAATTTTACCTGGGGCTTGTCCATGAGCAAGGTTGCCAGAGCTCCTCCTGTTGGACCAAAGTCACAGGAGCCACCAAGGGAGTCAGTCTCGGGACCTGTCATTGGGAACTGGTAGGTGGTGGCCTCGATCCCTCAGGTCCCCAGGACTCTAGCCCACCAGTGGTTCCCCGACACAGAGGACAGGTCAGGGAGGCAGTCCACACGTGGTCAACACCTCTGGGGACAATCCTTTTAGAAGTGGCTTTCTCTCCCTCAAGAGCAACAGGAGTGCAGGAGGACCCCGGGCCCCGCTCACAGGCTGCCGTCTGTCCTCCCTGTCCTCTGTCCTCCTTGTTCTCCTCTGCAGGCCTCTATTATGAAAGACCACAGCAGCTAGGCCAAAGGTCCAAGGTCGTGTCTGGCTCCACAGCGCGTGTCCGCAGCTCCCTCCCCACGTCTGGAGAGGACTGGGTAAGAGTCTACCTGTAGGACTGACTTCCAACTCTGGGACCCACAGCTAGTGTGTGGAAAGGGCCTCCCACAGGAAGGTCACCACGGCTCCTCTCCCCTGGAACCTCGGTGGCCAGCAGGGCATGAATGGAGCTAGTGTGGGCTCTCCTCAGTCCTCCTGCCACCCAGTGTACACAGTGACGTACGTCCTGGTCCTTGGTCCTCCTAACTCCCAGTGTACACAGTGATGTCCATCTGGTCCTCAGCTCTCCTGACACCCAGTGTACACAGTGATGTCCATCTGGTCCTCAGCTCTCCTGACACCCAGTGTACACAGTGATGTCCATCTGGTCCTCAGCTCTCCTGACACCCAGTGTACACAGTGACGTACGTCCTGGTCCTTGGTCCTCCTAACTCCCAGTGTACACAGTGATGTCCATCTGGTCCTCAGCTCTCCTGACACCCAGTGTACACAGTGACGTCCCCTCCTAACTCCCAGTGTACACAGTGACATCCATCTAGTCCTCTCTCCTGACACCCAGTGTACACAGTGACGTCCGTCCTGGTCCTCGGTCCTCCTGACACCCAGTGTATAAAGTGACGTCCCTCCCATTCTGAGACCCTCTTGAGACCCAATGTATACAGTGATGTCTGGCCCATTGCTCTCTCTGTCAGTGTCCCAGTGTGGTTCAGGGCCTGGACCCCAGGCTCCCCGGGGAGACCCCACTCTGCCAGCCAGGGTTGCTCTCCTCCTGCTGCAGCAGAGCCCTCTCTAAGACCTTGTGCTTTTCAAGGAAGGTCCAGTGTACTGAGGTCAAGGGGACCCCGTCCTGCACAGTCATAGAGACTGACCACCACTGGAATGTGGAAGGCGGCTCTGGCTCAGTGCCCTAGGTCTTTCTTTATGTCCTCTGATTCAGCTAGTGGAAGGGGACATGTGACACCTCAGGTCCACACCCCTGCCCCAGCATCGCCCTGAGAGGACACAGCCCTGAGCAGCCGACGTCCCAGCACCTCTGGGATCAGAGGGGGAGTGTCCCTGGAGGAGGGGCCTGGGCTCCCGTCCTTATAAGTTGGGTCGTAAAGGGGAAGCCTTCTTAGGACGCATGACCTCTCCTTCTGATGGGCCCAGGGGACCTCCTGAGCAGCTGGTAATGCCCCTGTCCTCTGTCCAGGTTTTCCTGTTCTGGGGTTTGGTGTCTGGCTCAGGGCTGCAGACGAGGGTCTGAGGGTCAGGCGTGCAGTCCTCTAGCTCAGGACGACGTCTCAGGTAAAGGAACAAGTGGACTAAGGAGCTTCATCCCTTTACCCTCCTGCTACAGGAGAGGTCTCCTTGCTGAATAGTACTGTGATTTAGGGTCCCCCAGGGGGCCACTGTCCTCCCTCTCCTAACGGGTACTGGGGCCAGGCCTCAGTGCAGAAGATCAAGGTTTTCTCGTTAACTGGGGTCCAAACTCCCAGTTCTAGGGCAGAAGGGAGAGGGGTAAGTCACAGGATTTTGGAAGAAAGGGATCCCCTCTGGAAACAAAAAGAAAGAGGTGCTGACGGGAGCCGCCCACCCCCACCTCACTCTGACAAATCCAGAGGGTGGCATGGCTTGCCCAGATCTCTGCACAGGGGACCGTGTCCAGGTAGGGACCAGCCAAGCCTACCCGTGGCCTGTCCTCCATGTCCCCGATATTTCTTTTTGCAACCCATATCTCTGTGCTTTCACTCCTAGAAAGCGTGTATTCCCACCTTATTCCTGTCAAAAAGGGATTCAGAATTCCCAGGAGCACAGGAATCTGGGGGGGGGGGGCCTCTGCCTGTAAAGGGTTTATGCTGGAGTCTGAGGTAAGAGCAGCCAGCCCACACTCACGGGTCTCTTTCCTGCGCAAGGCGGTTCCCAGCAGCTGCTCTAAATCAGCCACTGAGAGTCTTGTTTGTTTTTCTTCCTTCTGGAGGGTCCTTAAACCCACAAGGAAGGGAGACAGGGGTTTCTACAATGTCTCCAAAAACAAGGAGTTCCTCTGTCATGGGCCTTTGATCAGGGATCACGATGCTGAAAAAGGACAGGTTTGGGCATAAGGTAAAGATGAGTGAAGAGCAATGTAATCTTAACTAATACCTGTGTCCCTCAGGAGGGAGAGAACATGCTGATCCTGTCGTGGACGGTGTGGCCGAGAGAAGACAAGGAGGAGCTCAGTCAGTCTGGAATCAGTGCTAGCCATGGCTGGGGCTGCCCAGCCCGAGAGCCACAGAAGGGACAGCGGACCATGGTCACTTTCCAGGCCCATCAGCTGTTTGACATGACTGCTACTGACCCGAGTCCATGGTTCTAATCCCAGACGAGCCCCCGATTCTGTTACCATTTAGGGGGCAGGGGGCAGTGTCTCTGTCCAGCAGAGAAATGAGGCCCAGGACACAGAGGCCACAGCAGGCAGCAGATTTGCTGAAAAGCGACAGATGCAGAGTCAGACTTCTGCAGAGAGAAGGCCCAGTGGGGAGTCCGGGGGGAGTTGGGGTCTGTTCTTTATGGTCTCTGGAGTCTCCTCCTTTCCTTTTCTCCTCCCTGTCCACGTGCTCCTCGCCATTATTGATGGGTGTCCCCTCTGTCCACATGATTTAGTTCTTTTGAGGGTCCCCACTTAGAGGCATGAGTAGGGAGGGGTCTGTCTGTGGGGTCCCAGGGGTGCCCACGCGCACTTTGTCCAGCAGGAAGTTGACCTCCCCGTGCGCCTTTCTCTGGTCCTGTCCCGACCTCCTCCCTCACCTGGCCTCCTCACTAACCTTCCCCTGACTGCCCAGGACTCTGCATCTCCCTCAAAGCAGGAACATCCAATCCCTTCCACGGGGAAAACCCACTTAGCCTCAGATTTCTCCAAAAAATAAATAAATAAATAAGGTGATCCATGTCTATAAAATTCTACTGAAAACAAAACATGATCCAAGAACTTTATGCTCAGCAAAACTGCATTTAAAATCCATTTTCCACATGCACAAACTGGGGGACACTCTTCCCTAGAACAAACTCTACGTAAATACACAGATTTACACGTGAATAATGGACATGTAGGATTGAATTGTTTATTTCTGTTTATCCGACTTGTATAGAATATGACAATGGAATTATTTATTTGAATGACTTCACTCACCCACGACAGAACATGGTACCCGCGGGGCGCGACAGCGCCTCCTGGAGCCCAGGAGCAGAGCTCTGCAGCGCGGTTCGCCTTCCCCTCTGGTCCTGGGGCTGGCTCCTGAACTAGGGATGGCCAGTGCTGAGAGTCCCCATGTGACAGTGAGGTGTGGCTGGGGCCTTGGCGGGGTCAGATCTCAGGGTCAGGACTTCCACCCACCTGCCCCCAGCCCCAGGGAAGGGAGAGGGGCTGAAGGCTGAGGGGCCATCCATGGCCAGCGCACTGGATCCTGCCTGCACGCTAGAGCCTCCGGGAGACCCAAGGGGAACTTCTGTCACTGAATCAGGAGGTGCCAGGAGGGTGGCATACCCAAGGCAGGGGACCTGCACCCTTCCTGTGCCTTCCTGCAGCCTCTTCTGAAAACCGGTGATGACTTCACAGTAACCCGCCCACAGCAAGAGTCCCCAGCTCTGGGAGACGCACCAGGCCCTCATCCCAAGAGGGTTCATGGGAAGTCTGACTTATAGCCACTCGTCAGAGCCACAGGTCACGGGCCACCTAGAAGGGCCCAGTCCTTGACCTGAGAGTCTCCAGGTGGACAGTGCCAGGTCTCATAGGATCAGGGGACCCCGGCTGCTGCTGCTGCTGCTGCTGCAGAGCTGTTGGCTTTGCTTGGTGTGCAGGGAGCCCCCACACGCCGGGGGTCAGAAGCACACTGTGCAAGCACAGGAGACCATGCTCGCTTTCTTCCCTGTGCCTTTAGAAGGTGGGCACACAGGCATCAGGGTGAGGTGGTGGAGCTGTGAGTGTACGTGACAGCATACATACGGCACAGAGAGCTGGGGCCAGCAGGCCAGAGCATGTGGCAGGCAGGACCCAGGTGCATGCCAGGCAGAAGAGCTGTGTTAGAACCTCTAGAGTGACTACCAAAAATAGCAAGGCGCAGAGCTGAAGTGCAGCAGCCTTGCTTCCCCAGCCCCAGTGCTGCTGCATTTACAAAGCACAACCTAGAGACTCAGGCAGAACCCGGAGCCACAGAGGCTGCCGTATGGCAGTACCATCATGCCAGCCTAATGGGACCTGGCGCCACCTCTGGGGTTGTGCTGCAGGAGGTCAGAGTGGCTTCCAGCAGCTCCCTGCACTGTATCTGCAGCCACACTTGCAAGGGAATGAGGGTGGGGGATAGGGTGGCCAAGGGCCCTACAGACCTGTCCAGAATGAGGTCCAGCACCTGCCTTAGGGGTCTCCATATCCAGACGAAGCCACTGAGATCTGAGCCCCTAGGATGAACAGCCCACAGTGATCATCACCCAGGACTCACAACAGGCTGGGAAAGGTGACAAGATTAAGCCATAGAAACATCTGTGTAGAGTCACTTCTGGTATCGACTTACATCACATTCTCCTCCTTCCAGGCTTTATAAGTTAGATATAATTTGTCCCCTGAAAGCTCATGTGTGAAAAAAGAATTTTAGAAGGAAATGATGGGGTTACGAGAAGCTTAACTGAGTCAGTGAGTTAATCCACTTGAATATTAACTAGATGATACCTATAAGCAGGAAGGGTGTAGCTAGAGAAGGTGGGTCATTGAGCATGACTTTGGGGTTTATATTTTGTCCCTGGTGGGCTAAGTTTAGTCATTCTCTGTTTCCAGATTGGCACATTCTGAGTTGCTTCCCCCAACCATACTCTTCACCATAAGGTTCTGCCTACCTTGGGCCCAGAGGAATGGAGTCAGCCATCTAGGGACTGAGACCTTTTGAAACATGAGCCAAAATAAACTTTTTTCCTTCTCTAATTGTCCTTGTCAGGTCTCTTAGCCATGCTGATGAAAACAACGTCTAAAACAGGAGTTGGTACCAGGAGTGGGGTCATTGCTGTGACTAACCTGACCATGTGGTTCAGAAGTTTTGGAGCTGGGTTGTGAAGGGAGAAATTTTGGAAACGTTAGTGATACAAGCTGGAAAAACTTCAGAATGTTGTAAGCAGAGTTTATTGGGCAACTCTGGTGGGAGCCCAGAAGACCAGATACCAATAGGACTGCAGACAGTAAAGACAAGGCTCAAGTGGTTTCAGAGGAAAAGGAAGATTCTCTTAAAAGTTGAAGGAGAGACAACCATGTTATAATCTGGAAAAGAAGTTGACTTATTTTTTCCCATGCCCTGAGACTTAAAGGTGATGATCTAGTGGAGAAAATTTCAAGGTAAAAAATTCAAGCAATGGCAAGGAATATTCTGGCAGCTTTTAGCCTAGTTTACTGTGATAATAAGGAGCAGAAAGATTTTTTTCAAACTTGTAGTTTGGCAAGTACAATGGGGGCTAAGGAAGTTGTGCTAGTTAAAGAGATTGTAGCCATGAAAGAGATGCTAATACTTTACCCATAGACAATAGAAAAGATGGCTTGAGGGCATCTCAAGATCACACCATCTCAGGCTCAAGGGAGTTAAAAGTAAAGGTTCCTTTGAGAAGAGACCAGTGAGGCTCCCTGCTTGCACAGGTAGTGGGAGGGAGCCTAGGAATTTATTTCCCATGCTCAGCCACCTAGTACTCAGGGAAATCTGCCGCATGGTCCCTGGAGACTTAGCTACTGCTCAACATAGTAGCAGAACTTGGCATCAACCATGTGGTTCTGCTTCTGCAGGATGGCAGGATGCTGGAGGGGGGTCACTAAGAATTTCACTGAGGTGTCAAAGGAAGGCCTAGGAGGCCAGGCATAGTGCCAGGGTCAGAGTCCCTGTGGGCAGCCTCTTAGAGGGCGATGTGTGGAGATGTGAGCAGGAAGCTAAAGCTGCAGTGGAGACCTCCAAGATGAAGAAATTCCAGGGCTGGGGAAAGCCACAGGAGTTGAACAGAGACAAGGCAGGAGAGAGGCCCCTTGGGCTGCCACCAGCAAAGCCATGGGGCCGACTACCCGAGCCCTTTGGGCACAACATCAACATGCCTTGTGCCCAGACGCTGGGCGTGGAGCTCCAGGACTTGTTGGCCCCGATGGATTTCAGTCTTGCCTTGGTCACAGCCCTTCTTTCTGTGCCCCTATTTCTCCTTATGAAATGGAAATGTTGACTCTGTGCCTTTATATACATTTGTTCCACATAACTGGCTTTTGATATCTTCAGGAGCTTCCTCTGAAGTCTGCCTTGAGTCTCAGAGGAGAGATTGGACTTGGACTTTGGGACAATGTTTAACTGTTGAGACTATGGGGTTCTTGGAAATGGAGTGCATTAGGAAATGGACTCTGGGGGCCAGGTCTGGATGTGTGGTGTCCCCCAACCTCACCTATGAGACATTGCAAGAACACTGAAGTGAAATGATTAGGTTAGGAGAGTGTTAACCTAGTCGGTGCTCTAATCCACTGACATGGATTAACTGGGTGGTGACTGCAGGCAGTACTGTGCGGCTGGAGGAATAGGTCACTGGGTGTGCCTTTGGGGTCACACTTTGTCCCTGTTGAGCAGGAGCTCTTTCTGCTTCCTGGTGGCCACGCCCTTCTGCCATGACGTTCTGCATCACCTCAAGCCCAGAGCTGCGGTGTTGGTGGTCTGTGGACTAAGACCTCTGAAACCATGAGCCAAATACACTTTCCTGCTCTAAAATTGTCCTTGCCAGGGTGGTTTGTTTTGTTTTGTTTTTTAATCACAGAAGCAAAAAGGCTGACTACAACACTCTGCAGAGGCAAAATGTAGAGTTGGTTTTTTTTTTGTTTTGTTTTTTGAACTAATTTATTTTTTGATGATATAGATGTATACATTTTTGTGCAATGGCCACAATGAACCAATTAATAGATGCATACTAATTCTTTGTGATAAGAACACTTAGATTCTACCCTCTTAGAGAGTTTCAAGGACATGTTACATGCCGGGTGCTGTGGCACATGCCTGAAATCCCAGCAGTTTAGGGAGGTAAGGCCAGAGAATCACAAGTTAAAGGCCAGGCTCAGCAATTTAGTGAGGCTCTAAGCAACTTAGCTAGACTCTGTCTCAAAATAAAAAGTTAAAAGGGCTGGGGATGTGGTTTACTGGTTGAACGCCTCTGAGTTCCATCCCTGGTACAAAAAAATAAATACATAAAGTTACATTGTCATCACCTGCAGCCACTATGTTGTAAGACAGCGCCTTGAGCCCTGGCCCCTAATGGAGTGTGTCTCTGGGGCCCTCCCTCACCCTCCGCCCACTCCCAGCCTGGGCACCACCCTTCTCTTCTTCAGGCTCCACTAGCAGGTGGGACTGTGTGCTGTGCCTGCCCTCATTCCTTTGGCCTGATGCTCTTGGGGTTCATCACGGGCTGCAAGGACAGAACCTCTGGGAGGCCGAGCAGCCTCCACCGACACATGGGCATGTTTCCCTCCTTTCTTCAGTCCGGGTTGGGGCCATGAACACGGCGGAGACGCCCCTTCAGCACGTGCTCTGGTTTCCCTGGATGAACTCCTCTCACCAGCCACAGTGGACACCGTTAATGTAGGAAACAGAACACAGGGAACCCAGCACAGGTGTGACCTGCCGGTGTGGCAGAGGCCTCAGGATGAGCGAGCAAGGCACAGAGACGTCGCCCGTGGGCTCTAAGGTGCAGAGCCGCTGGCCTGCAGAGATGCGCTAGGGGACACACGTCCAGGACACAGTCCTTAGTCCACTGTGACCCCAGAGCAAGAATGGAACCCCCAAACTGCTCTCCTGCCCAACCAAGGAGGTCCCACAAAGAGCCAGCCAGAGGAGTGAGCTTCAGGCAACAGGAATGCGCGTGAACGGGAACTGTGTCAGCCTCACAGACAGCAGGAAAAGCAGCCAGCAACAGCCTGTTCCCAGGAAAGCACCGCCCCAGAGCTCCACAAGTGACTTCAGGCCCACCGCGAGTGACGCAGTGACAGGAGCCATGAGGAAAACCAGAACCCAAGTGCTGTGCCCAAGAAGGACAGGACAGAGAGGCACATGGGACCTGGCCAAGGCCATGGAAAGAAGCAAAATTTAAAAGGAGATTTCAGGTCGACAGTGTTATGAGCCTGAGGGAAAGAGACTTGGGGGGGGGTGACTGAGGGACACGCAGAGCCCATTAGAGACTGCAGACTGAAGAGAGGTGGCACGCAGAGTCAGGTGGAGAGCGGCCATAGCTCAGGCCCATCCCCGGACAGGACTGCTGTAGGGACACCAGGAAAGTCGTCCCCCAGCCCCGGCCATTTCCCCCCAACACATAGAATGTCCAACTCTATTTCAAGGTAGAGATTTCAGTGACATTTTAACTATTATTCCTCTTCAGCGGCTTTTGGCAGTTAATTTTGGAAATTATTCATCTGAGCACATTCAAGGCACCAGATCACCTCTACAAAGGACATGGGCTGACCTGGGCCTCTCACCAGCCACACTGGACACCACAACAACAGGTGGCCTCTGCAGGATGCTGAGGGGGGACAAGAGCGTGTGTCTAGGCCACCAAGCCTCCTCCAAGAGTAAGAGGCAGGGGCCATGCCCATGACCCGAGCCACCCAGGTCCATGTTCAAGGCCTGCCTCGGTGACTTAGAGGGACCCTGTGTCAAAGTAAAATAAAAAGGTCTGGAGTAGAGCTCAGGTGTCGAGCACCCCCGGGTCCAGTCCCCAATACCAAGAAGGAGGAGGAGGAGGAGGAGGAGGAGGAGGAGGAGAAGGAGGAGGAGGAACAGGAGAAGGAAGAAGAGGAGGAAGAAGAAGAGGTGCAGGAGGAAGAGGAAGAGAAGGAGGAGGAGAAGTAGAGTAGAAGAATAAGGAGAAACAGGATAAGGAAGAGGTGGAGAAAGAAGAGGAGGAGGAGGAGAAGGAAGAAGAAGAAGAGGTGGTGGAGGAGGAGGAACAGGAGGAGGAGGAGAAAAGGAGGAGGAGGAGGAGGAGAAGGAGGAGGAGGAGGAGGAGGAGGAGAAAAAAATAGAACAAGAGGAAGAGGAGGGGGAGGAGAAGGAGGAAGAGGAGGAGGAGGAGGAGGAGAAGGAGGAGAAAGAGGAGGAGGAGGAGGAACAGGAGAAGGAAGAAGAGGAAGAAGAAGAAGAGGTGCAGGAGGAAGAGGAAGAGAAGGAGGAGGAGAAGTAGAGTAGAAGAATAAGGAGAAACAGGATAAGGAAGAGGTGGAGAAAGAAGAGGAGGAGGAGGAGAAGGAAGAAGAAGAAGAGGTGGTGGAGGAGGAGGAACAGGAGGAGGAGGAGAAAAGGAGGAGGAGGAGGAGGAGAAGGAGGAGGAGGAGGAGGAGGAGGAGGAGGAGGAGGAGGGCAGGAGGGGAGGAGGGGAGGAGGAGGAAGGGCCTAGGAGAAGCCAGGCCAGGAGCCACGATACAGGTGGGACTAGGGCAGAGAGGACTGCGGCTCACGTGGCCTCAGCTGGAAGGACACCGTCTCCCCACAGCGTGCATATTCCACACAAGCAGCTGGTGGCCTCAGCCCACGGCACCACAAGCCAGAGGACATCAGTATGACTGCCCGAGCTCATGGACAGTGCGCACCCTCTCCAAGGAGATGGGTTGCTGATGAAGCCACAGATGGTGGAGGGGCAGCCAGCTGTCCCAGCCCATGCACCCGGAGGACTGGAGCAGTGTACAGAGCGCAGCCTAGAGGACGTTCTAGAAGCCGTAGTTTAAAGGTGACCAAAGCAGACAAAAAGAAGAGAACCCTTGACAATGGATTGCGGACTCCTTGGGGATGTTCAAATACAGAGCACAGGCCACTGCCTGGCTCCAGCTAGTCCTGCACATCAATTCCTCCCAGGAGACAGAGCACAGGACCCCCCTGCAGTAAAGAGATTCCAGCCCCTGCTCACAGATCAGACAGCGAGTTGTCCTCACTGGCCGAGACACCCCAACTGGGTGCAGCCCGGGAGTCCTAGGGCAGATGGGGCAGTGGGAGGAGTCGAGGAAACCTCCGGGGGATCTGAGCATCCTCTGTGACACCATCTCAAACTCCACTGCAGGGTCAGGTCATTCTTGCACTTTCTCCCCTTCCCTGTCCTGTAGGGAGGGGTCCAAGGAAGGCAGAGGCGCAGCCGCCAGCCAGTCGCCAAGCTGCGTATTCCGGTGCCCTGTCCTCGTCAGCCTAGTCTCCCAGGCTGGCTCAGGGCAGGCACTTCTGCTGGACTCTGGCAGGAGGGAGCAGAGGCCTGTCCTTGGGAACTCGGGTAGAAATGCTCTCAGGCTCAGCATGGTTCCCAGACACCCCTGTCACTCACAGCGCCTCTCCCAGGAGGGGCACTCCAGGCCTGTCGAAGCACACTGTGCCAGGTCCTCCTGAGGCCTGCAGGGCACCCTGGCACTTGGTGGAGCAGAGGGAGTCTCCAGCTCAGCCCCATTCCAAGGCCTCCTCTGCAGAACTCCTGCTGCCTCCCACACAGGGCAGGTGACAGCCACACCAGGGATCTCAGGGGCCTCCCCAGAGCCAGAGCACTCCCTGCTCTCCTCTCCCCTGTGCCATCCTCAGGAAGGTGTGATGGGTCCGTTCTGCAGGAGCCACGCACAAGGGAGTCAGAGGCAGCCAGCCCAGGAGAAGAGCGGGAGTCCTCCACGGTGGCTGTGGTGGCCAGGCTTGGCAGGCAGCTGTTCCCTGCACAGATGCTGACCGACGCTCCGCCTGGCCCAGCACCCGGCCCTCCTGGGGCTTCCACTCTGCCCCTCTGGGTGCTGTGGGCTGAGCGTCCAGTGTGGCCCACTGTCCCCATGGCTTAGGGCAAAGGCCAGGGCAAAGGAGCTTGCCTGGAGGCCAAGAACTGCAGATCACCCAGGTCACTGCATCCGTGACACAGGTGTGCCTCCAGAGGCCAACGGTGGGGGTACAGGCACCCCAGCTCCCACAGCAGCTCCCACTGCACCCAGGGAAGAGGCAGGGAGGGCCCCCCAGGGCTTCCTCTGAGGGTCTCCACACTCTGCACAGGGCAGTCCCCGTCACACTGTGGCCAAGAGGAGCTCAGGACCTACAGACGGCCTGGGACATGGTGCCTGCAGTCAGGCTGCTCCTCTGCAGGGTGCAGAGCAGAGGTGCAGGGGCCTGGGGAAGGGCAGGGCTGGAGGCCACCCCAGCTGACAGCAGCCCTGGCCCTAGACAGCAAGGCCAGCTGCGTCCTCAGGTCCCACAGCAGCTCCTCTCCTCCAGCAAATTCCTCAGCAGAGAGGAGAGGGGAGCCTCAGAGGGCTAGAGACACAGGGCCCCAGAGGAGGTGAGTCTCAGAGGGCAGGTTCAGAGGTCACCTGAGCAGGACAGCCAGAGAGAGGAGGAAGACCCACGTCTGTCTCGATCCCACTGAGGAGGCCAAACCAGGAAAGAAGACCCATGAAGCCACATACCTCCTGTCCTCACCTCCTGTGCCCCTGGACCTAAGCCTCAGTCACATGTGTCCCCACCTCCTGTGCCCCTGGACCTAAGCCTCAGTCACCTCCTGTCCTCACCTCCTGAGCCCCTGGACCTAAGCCTCAGTCACCTGTGTCCTCACCTCCTGTGCCCCCGGACCTAAGCCTCAGTCACCTGTGTCCTCACCTCCTGTGCCCCTGGACCTAAGCCTCAGTCACCTGTGTCCTCACCTCCTGTGCCCCTGGACCTAAGCCTCAGTCACCTGTGTCCTCACCTCCTGTGCCCCTGGACCTAATCCTCAGTCACCTGTGTCCTCACCTCCTGTGCCCCTGGACCTAAGCCTCAGTCACCTGTGTCCTCACCTCCTGTGTCCCTGGACCTAAGCCTCAGTCACCTGTGTCCTCACCTCCTGTGCCCCCTGGACCTAAGCCTCAGTCACCTGTGTCCTCACCTCCTGTGCCCCCGGACCTAAGCCTCAGTCACCTGTGTCCTCACCTCCTGTGCCCCTGGACCTAAGCCTCAGTCACCTACTGTCCTCACCTCCTGTGCCCCTGGACCTAAGCCTCGGTCACCTGTGTCCTCACCTCCTGTGCCCCTGGACCTAAGCCTCAGTCACCTACTGTCCTCACCTCCTGTGCCCCTGGACCTAAGCCTCGGTCACCTGTGTCCTCACCTCCTGTGCCCCTGGACCTAAGCCTCAGTCACCTGTGTCCTCACCTCCTGTGCCCCTGGACCTAAGCCTCAGTCACCTGTGTCCTCACCTCCTGTGCCCCTGGACCTAAGCCTCGGTCACCTGTGTCCTCACCTCCTGTGCCCCTGGACCTAAGCCTCAGTCACCTATGTCCTCACCTCCTGTGCCCCTGGACCTAAGCCTCAGTCACCTACTGTCCTCACCTCCTGTGCCCCTGGACCTAAGCCTCGGTCACCTGTGTCCTCACCTCCTGTGCCCCTGGACCTAAGCCTCAGTCACCTGTGTCCTCACCTCCTGTGCCCCTGGACCTAAGCCCCAGTCACCTCTGTCCTCACCTCCTGTGCCCCTGGACCTAAGCCTCGGTCACCTGTGTCCTCACCTCCTGTGCCCCTGGACCTAAGCCTCGGTCACCTGTGTCCTCACCTCCTGTGCCCCTGGACCTAAGCCTCAGTCACCTGTGTCCTCACCTCCTGTGCCCCTGGACCTAAGCCTCAGTCACCTATGTCCTCACCTCCTGTGCCCCTGGACCTAAGCCTCAGTCACCTGTGTCCTCACCTCCTGTGCCCCTGGACCTAAGCCTCAGTCACCTGTGTCCTCACCTCCTGTGCCCCTGGACCTAAGCCTCAGTCACCTGTGTCCTCACCTCCTGTGCCCCTGGACCTAAGCCTCAGTCACCTGTGTCCTCACCTCCTGTGTCCCTGGACCTAGACCTCAGTCACCTGTGTCCTCACCTCCTGTGCCCCTGGACCTAAGCCTCAGTTACCTCCTGTCCTCACCTCCTGTGCCCCTGGACCTAAGTCTCAGTCACCTGTGTCCTCACCTCCTGTGCCCCTGGACCTAAGCCTCAGTCACCTGTGTCCTCACCTCCTGTGCCCCTGGACCTAAGTCTCAGTCACCTGTGTCCTCACCTCCTGTGTCCCTGGACCTAAGCCTCAGTCACCTGTGTCCTCACCTCCTGTGCCCCTGGACCTAAGCCTCAGTCACCTGTGTCCTCACCTCCTGTGCCCCTGGACCTAAGCCTCAGTCACCTGTGTCCTCACCTCCTGTGCCCCTGGACCTAAGCCTCAGTCACCTGTGTCCTCACCTCCTGTGCCCCTGGATCTAAGTCTCAGTCATCTCCTGTCCTCACCTCCTGTGTCCCTGGTCCTAAACCTCAGTCACCTCCTGTCCTCATTCTCCTGTGTCCCTGGTCCTAAGCCTCAGTCACCTCCTATCCTCATTCTCCTGTGTCCCTGGTCCTAAGCCTCAGTCACCTCCTGTCGTCACCTTTCTGTGTCCCTGTTCCTAGGCCTCAGTCACCTCCTGTCCTCACTGTCCTGTGCCCCAGTCCCAGGCCTTAGTCAACTTCCCTCCTCACCGTCCTTTGCCCTGATCCCAGGTCTGCCCTCGCCTCCCCTCCTCCGCTCTCCCTCTTGGCCTCCTTTGCCCACCCCTCCCTGGTCATGGTCCCCTGCCCTTACATGGAGGCTTCTCAGCTTCTCATATCCGCTGCTCATCCCTGCCCTGGTGCCACCTGGCACTCTTCCCTTCCTGTGGGGTCTCCTACCCTTTGTTCCCAGGACCTCCCTGTGCTGCCGACCCCTGCAGGAGCCCCGCAGCTCACCCCACCTCACCCTCTCCTTCCCAGGGTCCCTTCACAGATGCCCTTCCTGGGCCACACTGTACCAGAGCAGCCCGTACCCCCGGGCCCTGGGCTGTTCTCTCAGGCCACCTTCATCTCAGCCGCATGTCCAGAGCCAGTCCTGCTGTCAGCTCCTGTCCCCTCCCAGGCCTCCCCGTGATGTCAGGGCGCCTTCCCATCTTGGCTGCTCTGTGCCCCACCCCAGCAGTCCCCCCACATGTGCTCACTGCTACATTCAGGCCTAGGTGACTCCGCACTCATTAAGGGCCACGCCTGGGCTCCTGTGTGGCCCACCCCAGCCCAGGGCCTGACAGGTGGTGGACGCACGCAGCCCCTGGGTCCAGGTGGAGGGCAGCCGTGCAGGTCTAGGGCAGGGTTGTCTGCCTTAGCCATGTTTCCTGCACCCATCCAGGGGATGTCACCACCCCTTGTTTAGGGCTAGGAGCTCCAGGGGGTCAGGGAGGGGACACAGCCACAGGACCCAGCACCAGGGACACTGTCCTCCAGGACCTTGCAAATGCCAATCTGGGAGTCCCCAGTCCTCCAGACCAGGGTGCCGCCCCCCACTGCCACAGCCGGCCTGTCCCTGCAGCCAGCATGACCAGAGGGCGGCAGACCTGCGTCCCCCCAGCTGGGAGCTCTAAGAGAAGAAAAAGCCTGACACTCTAGTGACCGCTACAGGGGCAGGCCATCTGCTCCCAGCGCAGGAGTGACTGTACCGCTGGGGGTTGGGTCTCCGTGTGAGTCGATGGCAGAGGGGAAGATAAGGGCCCGGTCCAGCCCACCAGGGGCTGCTCTCAGGGGCCTCCTGCCTGCGGGGGTTGGGGGGTGGGGGTTTTGGCTGAGCCGGGAACCACAGTGGTAACTGGATCCACCGTGACTGAGGGTTCTACGAAAACCAGCAGCACCCACGAGCTCTGTGAGCCCAGGGAGAAGACGCACTGGGCCCTGGTGGAGGGTGAGCGGGGCTGGCCCACGGGCAGGAGAATGCAGAGGGACAGGTGGTGTGGGCAGGGGCTAAGCAGCACACAGACACAGGCATCAGCAGAGCTCAGCAGGGAAACTGTGTCCCCCGGGACCAATGAAAAGCCCCACCTGCACCCCAGCGGGGCGGAGGCAGGGGGTTGGCTGGGGACTGGGGTGGAGGTCTCTCCAAGCAGAGGGCAGAATTTCCAGGGTCTGGGGCTCCCCTGGGCTCCCCGGGACCCTGTGCTGGAGGTTTCTGTGTCCCTGGCCACAGGGCAAGCTCACTGTGCCTTGCTGACTTCGACTTCTGGGGCCAGGGCACCCTGGTCACCGTCTCCTCAGGTGAGTCCTGTTCTTGGGGACAGCTAGGGTGGATGGGCAGAGCCAGGCCAAGAAGACATTTTTGTATGAGAGCAGCCACAGGGCAGAGGCTGTGCTACTGGTACTTTGATCACTGGGGCCAGGGCACCCTGGTCACCGTCTCCTCAGGTGAGTCCCCTCCAGGTCTCTCTCTTTTCCCTGCCTGGTCCCTGGGCTCTGTACCCCATCTGGGTCCAGTGCTGGAGGGTGTATAGTTGCCGTCTCTGCCAGATCGCTACAGCCCCAGCCTGGGGGATCGGACGGTGGTGGTGGTCCCGCTAGGCAGAGGGAAGCCTGGCCACAGGCTGTCTGGGAGGGAGAGCTTGCTGGCAGAGCTGGGGGCACCGTGGCCACAGGAACTCGGAGCCCCGGGCCAGGGGGCCTGGGCTGCGTCTCCCTGGGCTCTTCAGCCCTTGCCCGTCTCCCTCCCAGCCCAGGCACCCAGAGCAGGCTGCTTTGTGCTTTGTGTTAGGTGAGATGAGCTTAGGAGCAGGCCTCTGTGCTGTGGCCAGCTGGGCACGGGCGGCAGGTGGGCAAGGTTTTTGTACCATCCCAAATTGGGGCTGTGGCAATGTGATCAATACTGGGGCCAGGGCACCCTGGTCACCGTCTCCTCAGGTGAGTCCCCTGCAAATCCCTCTGTCTTCCCTGCCTGATCTCTGGGCCCTGTGCCCATCTGGGTCCTGTAGCCCACCTGGGTCCAGCACTGGAGGGTGGACCAGTTGCTGTCTCTGCCAGCCCAGGGGATCGGACTGCCGTGGTGGCCCTGCTAGGCAGAGCCTGGCCACAGGCTGTCTGGGCAGCAGAGCTGGGGGCCCCGTGGCCACAGGAACCAGGAGCCCCGGGCCAGGGCGCCTAGGCTGCCTCTCCCTGGACCCTTCAGCCTGTCTCCCTCCCGGCCCTGGGGTCCAGGCGCTCAGAGCAGGCTGGGAGCCGCCTGCCTTGTGCTTTGTGTTGGGTGAGATGAGCTTAGGAGCAGGCCTCTGGGCTGTGGCCAGCTGGGCACGGGCGGCAGGTGGGCAAGGTTTTTGTATCACCCCAAACTGGGGCTGTGGCAATGTGATTACTTTGATTACTGGGGCCCTGGCACCCTGGTCACCGTCTCCTCAGGTAAGTCCTTCCAACCTCTCTCCTCTCCTCTCAGAAAGCTTCTGCTGCATTTTGGGGCAAATGAAAGTGGGTCTTGGGCCAAAAGGGGCTGGGGCTGGACTGGGGCCGGCAGGAGGTCGCAGCTCATGCAGACAACTCCCTCTGCCCTGGACTCTGCACCAGGGGTCTCTCTGGGGGTCCTACTGCCCTCACCTTCAAGGGCTCAATCTTAGGTAGTGTCAGGGCCCTGACTGGTGCGGTTCTTGTCTGGGACCCAGCCACATTTGTCACAATGTGACAATGCATTTGATGTCTGGGGCCAGGGAACCCTGGTGACCGTCAGCTCAGGTGAGTCCTCCGCCCACCCTATCTATCTGACTTGGGGAGACTCGCATTTCAGGGTCTCCGTGTCAGAGCGGCATTCTGGAACCCAGGAGAGGGAGCCGGGGGAGGGCCGCGGCAATGGGAGCTGATGCCCACTTTGAGCCACGGGAGTCTGGGACAGGGGCATGACTGGCACGGTTCTTGTCTGGGTCCCAGCCACATTTGTCACAATGTGATGATGTTTTTGATGTCTGGGGCCAGGGAACCCTGGTGACGGTCAGCTCAGGTGAGTCCTCCGCCCACCCTATCTATCTGACTTGGGGAGACTCGGCATTTCAGGGTCTCTGTGTCAGAGCGGCATTCTGGAACCCAGGAGAGGGAGCCGGGGGAGGGCCGCGGCAATGGGAGATGGAGATCCAGGCCCCCTCGTCCCCAGCTGAGCCACGGGAGTCTGGGCAGGGGCATGACTGGCTGGTGTGGGTGAGGGCTCCGGTCTGTGCCAAGCCACATCAGGCATCTTGTGACTGCGGCATGACTGGGCTTCTGTCTACTCTGAGGCCCTGCGTTTTGGGCAGGGCCTGTTGGTGTCTGTTGGGCTCCTGGGAATTAGGAGCGGTCAGTCAAGGGTCACATTTCCCAGGCCACCGCAGTCCAGCTTCTGAGGGTCCAGGCTGGAATGTGTGGATTGGGGCCATGAAGGGCTCAGGAGCCGCTGGCCCAGGTGAGGAGAGGAGTGACTGGCCGGCTCCCGTGTGGTGCCAGAGGTCAGTGTCGCAGCCAGGGGACCATGTCAGGGCAGGCTCCAGGGTTCTTGTGGGGTGCAGGTGGAGACTGCACCATTGTGATTACTATGGCATGGACGTATGGGGTCGAGGGACCTCAGTCACCGTCTCTTCAGGTAAGAACAACTTCTCCTGGCTTTCAATCTCCACTCTTCGGTTTTCTGAGCACCCAAGACTGGTTCTTGGGACATGTTCCCGGGGGGACCCAGGTGGGCTGGCCAGGAGGGGCCAGGGACTGGGGAGCCTCCCTTGGCTTCCAGATGCCTTTGGAAAACTGGAATAAGGTCTGGTGTATCCAATGGAGAAAGTGAGCCTCTGGAAGGGGGCTCAGGGTGGGAGGCCGTGTTTGGGGTGAGTTGCTAAAAAAGAGCAGGACCCCTCGGGGGTCTGGATGATGTTCAGTTTTTGAGCCGGTGTTGGCTGAGGAGTGTGCCTCAGTGATAGCCCCTGTAGAAGGGCTATGGCGCCCGGGAGAGCGTGGAATAGAGGGCTTTCCTTAGAATCCTGAGGTGTGCTGTGTGCCAGGCAGTAGTTTAACTTCTATAAAGTTAACTCTGAGTGAGTGAGTAGCCTCGGTCCTGGTGAGTGGGCAGCTGCAGTCCTGGCAGGGACACAGGGACCAGGGGAGCCAGGCTCCGAGAGGACAGTCCCTGGCAGGAGCTTGGAAAGGCTCACTTCTTAGTGTCTGCATAGTGGTTGCCGACAAAAATGGCAAGAAAATTGTGACTTAAAAATACGAGAGGTTTTTAGTAAGTTCGGTTTTTATTGAAAACTTTCCAGTGAACAACTGTAAGTCCTGTCTGCAATGTCTGATTCGGGACTGGCTTTGGCAGCAAGGAAGCTAATTTATTTTTTTAATTAATTGAACAGTGGTGAGCTGGATGATGAGTGGGTCCAAGATGGCTTCAGCAGTGGGGAGGGGGGGACACAGCCCCTCCACCCTCTGCAGGTGGCAGGAAGCAGGCCACATGGAGAGTCTATTTCAGGAAGCAAAAAAACACCATAGGTAAATTTATAGCTGTGGTAAGAGGAAGTGGCACTGAAAGGCTCTGCCAGCAGCATAGATCCGAAAGTTCCCCAGCAAAACAACACCTGCACGATTTGCATTTCTAAAATAAGGTGAGGGTGCTGGCGGGAAGTGCCAGGGCCTCTTTCAGCTGTGCGGTTTCAGTCTTGGCTTATGGATTCTAGTTTGTTCAGACTTGACTGACCAACTTCAAAGCAAGATGTATATGAAAGTGAACAGTCTTGGGGCAGTTTATTAATGTACTTAGAAAACTTTTTGTAAATTACTTTGTTGTCCTCCGTGTGACAATTAATCTCAACCCTTTAACTAAAGCCTGCAGCATTATTTTTACAGTGACTCTTTACGATTTTTAAGCCAGTCCCTTTACTCTGTGATTAAGAGACACTTAGACATTCTGGAAAGATGCCTTTTGAAGTTATTTTTGAGACCACTTTTCCAATATTCATTTTAGAATAAATTTTAGGTGAAGGGTGAAGAGTTGTCTTGAATTACTTCAGTTAAAGGTGGTAGTTCGTGAATTAAGAGAAAATCCAGCAAGATAGGGCAAAAAAAAGAATGCAGGCACTGGCCCGAAGATGAGGCTCTCTTCCTGACCACGCTGGCTGGGCTTCTTGTCCAGGGAGCGCTGGCAGGGATCTGAGAGCAGGTTGCTCCTGGCCTGGCCTTGGCCTGGGTCCCCCAGGACCGCCTGGACCTGGGAATGTGTGGGCCTGGCTGCTGCCACCAGGGCAAGTGGCTAATCGTGAATCACCTGGATATAATGCACTTGGAAGAATCAAAGACCCTCGGGACCTCCCTGTGACCCGGCACCCAACGTGGTAAGAGAGGCAGTGCCCACTGCCAAGGCCGCTTTTCTGGAAAGTTTGTACTGATGTTTCCTCCAATTTGAAGGGGAACGGATCTTTTGGGAAGAGAAGGCTTTTGTGAGGCCCTTGAGGGGCCGTTGTCTAGGATCCATTTTGAACTTCTCCTGAAGTCCCCGTTGAGGGGAAATGGGCAGGAGGGGCTCTAGTGCTTATTAACTTGATGGTTCTGCTCATGATGCTTTTCAATTCACAAAGCTCTACTGACACTGTCTCAGCTTAGGTTATAAATGCAGCTCTGGCTTTTAGATGGTTATTGTGCTTCTAAAGAGCTTCATGGCAAACAGAAGAATTTTAAGTGGCAAATTTAGATAAAATGACTTTTCTGGTCGTTGTCAGTAACGGTTTTAATCTAGAGGGAGCTTAGCATTGGGGGTTAATTTTAGTCTTGGAAGAAGGAGTCCAGGCTAAAGGGTGCTGTCTCCCGGAAGTTGGGCTCTGAGGGAGACGACCCAGAGTGCTTCCCCTGACAGAGCAATGCCGGGGATTCTGGCAGGAAAGGGATTTTTCATTGTTGTTAGGAAAGACCCTACATTCTTGATCTAAATCTCAAGATGTTTCAGTGAATTTGAAGTTGTCAGGATATAGTCTTCCCTGCTGTTCAAGGATGGTAGTGATTGATAAGCTTGCTCTGCAGCCGAGAGCCAGGCAGAATAGGGTAGGAGGGTAGGAGACAGAAGCCAGCAGGGCTGTGCAGGACCCAGGAATGGGGTGGCTTTAGCTGAGGTCTGCTGGGCTGTGCTGGGCTGAGCTGAGCTGGGCTGAGCTGGGCTATGCTGGGCTGAACTGAGCTGGGCTAAGCAAAGCTGAGCTGGGCTGGGCTGAGCTGGGCTTCGGTGGGCTGGGCTGAGCTGAGCTGGGCTGAGCTGGGCTGAGCTGGCTGGGCTGAGCTGGGCTGAGCTGGCTGGGCTATGCTAGGCTGGGCTAAGCAGAGCTGGGCTGGGCTGAGCTGAGCTGAGCTGGCTGGGCTATGCTAGGCTGGGCTGAGCTGAGCTGAGCTGAGCTGAGCTGAGCTGGCTGGGCTATGCTAGGCTGGGCTGAGCTGAGCTGGGCTGGGCTGGGCTGGGCTGAGCTGGGCTGAGCTGAGCTGAGCTGGCTGGGCTATGCTAGGCTAGGCTAAGCAGAGCTGGGCTGGGCTGGGCTGAGCTGAGCTGGGCTGAGCTGGGCTGAGCTGGCTGGGCTGAGCTGGGCTGAGCTGGCTGGGCTGAGCTGGGCTGAGCTGGCTGGGCTATGCTAGGCTGGGCTGAGCTGAGCTGAGCTGAGCTGAGCTGGCTGGGCTATGCTAGGCTGGGCTGAGCTGAGCTGGGCTGAGCTGGGCTGAGCTGGCTGGGCTGAGCTGGGCTGAGCTGGCTGGGCTGAGCTGGGCTGAGCTGGCTGGGCTATGCTAGGCTGGGCTGGGCTGGGCTGAGCTGAGCTGAGCTGAGCTGAGCTGGCTGGGCTATGCTAGGCTGGGCTAAGCAGAGCTGGGCTGGGCTGGGCTGAGCTGGGCTGAGCTGAGCTGAGCTGAGCTGAGCTGGCTGGGCTAAGCAGAGCTGGGCTGGGCTAAGCAGAGCTGGGCTGGGCTGGGCTGAGCTGAGCTGGCTGGGCTATGCTAGGCTGGGCTAAGCAGAGCTGGGCTGGGCTGGGCTGAGCTGGGCTGAGCTGGCTGGGCTAAGCAGAGCTGGGCTGGGCTGGGCTGAGCTGAGCTGGCTGGGCTATGCTAGGCTGGGCTAAGCAGAGCTGGGCTGGGCTGGGCTGAGCTGGGCTGAGCTGGCTGGGCTAAGCAGAGCTGGGCTGGGCTGGGCTGAGCTGGGCTGAGGTGGCTGGGCTTGATGGGCTGACCTGGGCTAAGCTAAGCTTGCTGGGCTAAGCAGGACTGGGCTGAGCTGGGCTGAGCTGGGCTAAGCAGAGCTGAGCTGAGCTGGCTGGGTTAGGCTGGGCTGAGCTGAGCTAAGCAGAGCTGGGCTAGGCTAAGCTGTCTGGGCTGAGCTGAGCCGGGGCTAAGCAGAGCTGATCTGAGCTGAGCTGGGCTTCGGTGGGCTGGGCTGAGCTGAGCTGAGCTGGGCTGAGCTGGGCTGACCTGGCTGGGCTGGCTGAGCTGGGCTGGGCTAAGCAGAGCTAGGCTGGGCTGAGCTGGGCTGAGGTGGACTAAGCAGAGCTGAGCTGGGCTGAGCTGGGCTGGGCTGGGTTGAGCTGAGCTAAGCAGAACTGGGCTGAGCTGGCTGGGCTGGGCTAAGCAGAGCTGGGTTGATCTGGGCTGGGCTGGACTGAGCTGGCTGAGATGGATGAACTGAGCTGGGCTGACAGGGCTTAGCTGGGCTGAACTGGGCAGGGATGAGATGGGTGGGCTCCCATGGGTTCAACGGAGCTGGGCTAAGCCAAGCTGAACCACACTTAGCTGAGCTGAGGTCACGTGGAGTGGACTGGGCTGAGCTTCGCTGAGCTATATGGAACTAAATTGGCTAAACTGAGCTGGGCCGATCTGGGCTTGGATGAGCTGGGCTGTTTTGGGTTATTCTGGGCTTAGCTGGGTTAGCTGCTATAGCAAGGGTGAACTAGCTGAGCTGGGCTGGTCTCTGTGACTTGTGCTGAGCTGGGTGAGGTGACCTGAAATGCATGGGCAGAGCTGCCCTAGACTGGGCATAGCTGAAAGGTGCTGATCTAGAGTCAGCAGGGCTTATGGAAGTTCAGCTCCTTTAGCAAGTCTGAAGAGACTGTTTGGGGCTGGATTGACATCTGCTGGGCCACATGGACCCTGCTGAGCTGAGCTGGCTGTGCCGGTTGGTCCTGGCCAACACTGTCTGGGCAGATATTTGTGATCCACTGTGCTTGGGTGGAGGGTTGCACTGACTCCACGTGCTTCCCACACCCTGCCTGGAGCTGCCTGCCTGGGGAGATTTCAGGGTGAGCTTCTGTGCCCGAGCTGGGTGCTGTGGGAGCTGAGCCTGCCAGTGCTGAGGGCCAGTGCCCAGGAAGAGGCAGAGCTGGCTCAGGCTTGAGCTCCAGCTGAGCCTCCTGCATGGGGAGCCGGGATGCAGGCCTGTCCCTGAGTGCAGGTGTCAGTGCTGCCTGTGGCCAGCTCGACATGTGCTGTTGGGAGCCCCCTCCCACCCTCCTGGCTTTAAAAACTGGGGTCCTACAGCCAGAGGCCCTCCCGCTGCCCCAGAAGCCTCACATCAGTTCAGCTGTCACCTGGCCTCCTGCCACAGCCAGCCTCGTCTGTGCAGGCCGGGGGGCCTACCGGAGGCTCAGCACTGGAGCGAGCTGCAGTGGGGTGGGGGCTGGGAGAAACCCCTGACCAGCAGAGCACAGGAGACGACTTCTCACCCTTCCCTTTCTTTTTGTGCCTCGGGGTCCTCAGCGAGCCAGTCATCCCCGAGCCTCTTCCCCCTCATTTCCTGTGAGAGTCCCTTGTCCGACGAGAGCCTGGTGACCGTGGGCTGCCTGGCCAAGGACTTCCTGCCCGACACAGCCACCTTCTCCTGGAACTTCAAGAACAACACAGCGATCCGTCAGGGTGTCAGGACCTTCCCTTCGACGATGGTGCAGGGCAAGTATGCCGCCACCTCTCAGGTCCTGCTGTCCTCCAAGGACGCCTTTCAGGACCCCGACGAGTTCCTGGTGTGCAGAGTCCAGCATGGCGGTAACAACAAACACAAGGAGGTGCCCCTCCCAGGTGAGGTTGGGGACACTCTGGCCTGGCTGGAGGGAGCTATGGGGGGCTGCTTCACAGGCCGAGCTGACACCTTGTCCCTGATCTCAGGTATTGGAGTGGACCAGTCCCCCAACGTGAGTGTGTTCATCCCATCTCGAGACTCCTTCTCTGGTCCCGGCAAACGCGAGTCCAGCCTCATCTGCCAGGCCACGGACTTCAGTCCCAAGCAGATCACAGTGTCCTGGCTCCGGGAGGGAAAGGTCTTGACGTCTGGCTTCACTACGGGCCCAGTGACCGCAGAAGCCAGTGGGTCCCAACGCTCAACCTTCAAGGTCACCAGCACACTGACCATCACTGAGAGCGACTGGCTGAGCCAGCACGTGTTCACCTGCCGCGTGGATCACAGGGGACTCACCTTCCAGAAGAACGTGTCCTCCGTGTGTGGCACCAGTGAGTGCCCCTGTCCCGGGCCCAGCACTCCCCACACCCTGCCAGGGCACCCACACAGGTTCCCTCAGGTGGTGCCTGCCCCCCAGACGTGCCATCTGCTGCCCGGGCCTGGGCAGGGGCAGAGGCAGCAGAAGCAGCAGTTGGGTGGGGATGGGGGAATCGCCCCTGCTGCAGCAGGACACCAGGGCTGGGCGGATCTGCTGCCACTCCTGGGGAGCTGCCCCCAGTCTCACGTCCACCCACCACTCAACCAGCATTCTCTCCACAGCAAGTCCACCCACAGGCATCCGGGTCTTCACCGTCCCCCCGACCTTTGCCGGCATCTTCCTCACCAAATCGGCCAAGCTGTCCTGCCTGGTCACAGACCTGGCCACCTACGACAGCCTGATCATCACCTGGGCCCGCCAGAATGGAGAGGCTCTGAAAACCCACACCAACATCTCCAGCAGCCACCCCAACGGCACCTTCAGTGCTGTGGGTGAGGCCAGTGTCTGCGTGGAAGACTGGGAGTCCGGGGAGCAGTTCACATGCACAGTGACCCACAATGACCTGCCCTCACCGCTGAAGGAGATCATCTCCAAGCCCAGGGGTAGGCTCGGCCCCCCGCACCCCGCCCCCCCTGCTCCCAGGATCCCCCCGTCCCACCTTCACTCACCACTGTCTCTCTTCTCGCAGAGGCGGCCAGGCACCCCCCGGCCGTGTACCTGCTGCCGCCAGCCCGGGAGCAGCTGCTCCTGCAGGAGTCGGCCACGGTCACCTGCCTGGTGAAGGGCTTCTCTCCCCCGGACGTCTTCGTGCAGTGGCTGCACCGGGGGCAGCCCGTGTCCTCAGACAAGTACGCGACAAGCGCCCCGACGCCTGAGCCCCAGGCCCCGGGCCTCTACTATGCCCACAGCATCCTGACAGTGACCGAGGAAGACTGGAACTCAGGCGAGGTCTTCGCCTGCGTCGTAGGCCACGAGGCCCTGCCACACATGGTGACCGAGAAGACTGTGGACAAGTCCACTGGTAAACCCACCCTGTACAACGTGTCCCTGATCATGTCTGACACGGCCAGCACCTGCTACTGACCCGCTGGCCACCCGCCAGTCCAGGTCCTGGGGTCCCTTCGCTCTGTGTGCACACTAACTGCATCAGTGGAGTGAGATGCCGCATTTTATAAAAATCAGAATAAAAAGATCCGTTCAAAAGATGCTGGTCTTGAGTGTGCGATGCTCTCACCTGCTGTGTCCCTCGCGCCCTCCACGCGGCCCCTCCTGCCTCGCCACCTGCCACCCGCAGCCTCCCAGGGCACTCGGGGTGGGCAGTTGCCACGCTCTTCCTCCAGCTGCTTCCAGAAACAGCCAAAAGCTCTGCCACACCACACATGCAGCACACCCGCACACACAGACACTCGCACACACGGGCACCCATGTCCCCGCACACACAGACTCACACACACACACTGACAGGCAGGCACACGGACTCCCCAGGCACAGGCGCGCCGGGCAGGGACACACAGCACACCCAAGCCCACTCACCTGTGCTCACGAGCACGTGGACGCACTCTGCAGGCCTGGCCTGGGCGGGCCCCAGCCGGGCGGCTGTCCACCACACTCTGGAGCCCTCCCTGCACTGCTGCCTCAGGGCTTCCCGCTGGCCTCTGCTGTCCTTCTGTCTGTGTGTGGAGATGCTTCCCTGGCTCGGCCCGCCTGCACTTTTGCCAGGGCTGCTGTCCTCAGGCCCAGGGCTCAGAGCACCACCCTGGCTCTGCCACTGCAGCTTCTTGGGGAGTCCCAGCCTGTGTCCTGTGGCAGCTGCCCCAGGGACTGGTGCCTCCTGTCCAGGCTCTCGGTGGAGGCTGTGGGTAACCCCAGCAGCCACCTGTGAGAGAAGCAGGGTCCAGGCCACATCCTGACAGAGGAGGCAGTGTCCAGATATGCCCTGAGGGCAGCGGGTGGCCCTGGGTGCCCCTCTGATAAGGACAACTTGGGAGCCCTGTCTGAGCGGTCTGCCCCGCAAGCACCCACCTTGCTCCCCCACCTGGAGAACAGCAGGCAGGAGAAGGCCCAGGGGGCTCGAGGCCTCTGTGGGGAAGACAGGGACCCAACAAGGTCACCAGGCACACAGCCCAGCCTGCGGCCACCTCCTAGACATCCCCCATGTGCTCAGCCCTGGGAGGCCTGGGGTTCAGTTGTCCCCGAGGGCCCATCTGTGCAGGGGCCACAGACTCCACTGAGCACCCGTGTCCCTCCAGTGTCTGTCTGTCCAGTCCCAAGAGCTGTCGTGCTGATAGGGCAGGACCAGCCAGCCAGGACATCCCCACATGGACTCTGCTCTGAGCAGGGGATGGAGTGGCCGAGTGCTGGCAGAGTAAGGAGGGGATGGCCTCGGCCCCCAGCTCCCTCTGCCCATCCCAACCCCAAGACACAGGGAGCCCCCACACTGCGCAGCCCAGGTACTGGGCTAACTCCTCAAGGAAAGTCCACTCTGCCGCAGCCCCCACCTCTGCCCTCCTGCACCTGTCTGTGTGCCACATCATCTTGCTCTCTGTGCCACCCCAGGGCTCCTAGGACCAGGTCCTGGAGTCCCCAGCTCAGCTTGGCCTGTGCGCTGTCTCTGTCCAGCCCACACTGCTGGGCACCCAGCCCATTCTGGCTGGATCTCTCCCAGATGGGCCCAAGAGGCGGGTGGCCAGATGCACTGCTGGCACAAAGCCTGGCTGCTGCTGTGGGCCCAGGCCCAAGCTGACCCTCCTCCCCATGTGTCCCCTTGCAGAGGGGGAGGTGAGCGCCGAGGAGGAGGGCTTCGAGAACCTGTGGACCACTGCCTCCACCTTCATCGTCCTCTTCCTCCTGAGCCTCTTCTACAGCACCACCGTCACCCTGTTCAAGGTAGACTGGCCCTGGGGCTGCAGAGGGGACAGGGGCCCTGGCTGGGTGGCAGTCCTGCCCCACCTCTTAGCTAACCGGGCAGCAATTCACACTGTCTCTGTGGTCCACAGGTGAAGTGACTTATCTGGGGATGGACGTCGGAGGTCAAGAGACTGACCGACCCGCAGGGGCACTGCCTCTGGGCCAGGGCAAGACAGCCTTGTGGCCCATGGACTTGGACCTGAATCCTCCCTGGGTGGCCCTCCAGCTTTGCACTCTAGGTCGCAGGCTGCTTTTGACACTGGCCCCAGCCCTGGGCCTGCTGTCCGCCCTGCTTTGCCCAGCGCGTGCGTGTAGCCTGACACCAATACAGTTGTCCTCTGCTGAAACCGCTCTGTGCCGAAGGGTCTGGCTTCCTTTTCAGACTTTCCATGTTGTGTGGGCATCCTGAGGGAGGAGGCCAGATCCAAAGGGGGCCAAGGGGCAGGGAGCGACCTGGCGAGGCTTGCAAGGTGACACCCCAAAGGAGAGGCCCAGAGGCGGGAGGCCACAGGTGGCTGCTCATGGCTGTGGAGCCTGATGGAAGGACAGTGGCCAGCAGTAAAGAATTCCAGGCCTGGCCTCCTACACAGTCCAAACAGGGAGGCGGCTTGGGCCTCCGTGGGTCTGGCGGGGGCCTCTGCCCACCTTCTCTCTCAGTGCTGTATCTAGCCAGCCTGAGGGCCACGTGCCCCAAGGATTCAGAAGGGCCAGACTGGGCCTCGGGAGCATGTGCACACCTCCTGCAGGGGGCCGGGCATCACACTCTTTGGGGAGGGGGTGCCAGGGACCTGCAGCAGTGGGTGTGGACAGGAGGGAGGAAAGCAGAGCAAAGCTGGGTGGCCTGCGCTTGGTGCCTTCAGGCTGCTGTGACCAAAGCCTGGGCAGGTGGTCTGACCAAGGCACCAGCAGCTTCCTGTCCAGTGAGAGCTGCTTCCTGGTTGGTAGGCAGTTCCTCTTCATGTGGTGGGAGGGACGGGGGTCTTTCTGGGGCTCTTATCCAAGGCCACTCATGCCCTCTGGCCCTAGTCACTTCCTGAAGGCCAGACCTCCCAATGCCGTCACCTTGGTGGTCAAGGCTCAGCAGAGAAAATTTGGGAAGGGACAGAAAGCTTCAGTCCGCGGCAGCTCTTAGGAGATCTCAGGACAGGAGGGCAGAGGACAGGAGAAGCCAGCACCTGGGTCCTGGGCTAGAGTTAGCTCGGAGACAGGACCCTGCAGAGACAAGCATCAGGGGCTGCCCTTGGCCATGGCTGAGGCGTGGACTGCTTGGGCAGTCTACAGGTCCAGGGGAGGCCAGGCCAGCTGTGGGGCAAGGGCCAGCAGAGGCAGTGGTGGGGAAAGGGTTGCAGAGGAAGGGCTGGGATGGTGCCTCACTGAGGGCCAGTCTCCTGCAGCCAGGTCCCCAGAGGGGTGACCTCGAGTGCGGAAGGGCATGGGATCTCATCTTAGCCAGACGTCACAGGATACCCAGCACAGCGTGTCCTCTAGTGGTGCTGGAGGCCAGGCCTGGGCGCCCTGGGGTCGCGGGGCTTGTTCTTCTCGTCAGCAGGGAGAGTGTGCTGCAGGCCTCTCCCGGGGGCCACCTCTCTGAGTGCAGTCTGAGCTGGGCACCCTTTTATGGAGACACGCGTCCTGTGGGATCAGATGCCCGCCCCAGTCCAGCTGGCCTCATCTCAACGTGAGGATGTCTGCAGACTCCATTTCCAAACTCTCATTGTCCTGAGGCCCCGGGACTTGGGACCAGCAGGGCCCAGTGAATCCCATTGCGTCTCGTGTCCTGCGTCTCCTCCAGTGGTGTGGTCATGGGGCCCAGCACTGCGGCACACAGAACCTCAGGGGCAAGAAAGAATATCCAGAGAGGCCCAAGAGTGGGCTTGGGGAAGGCCATCAGGACTGGGCCCTGAGGCTGCCAGGGTCCTGCCCCGGAGTCCCAGGAGAAAGACGCAGGGGAAGGTCAGGGTCTGCATGTTTGGAAGAGCAGGGGCAGGTTCTGCTTCGTTGAGACAGGGAGAGGGCGGGTGCCAGGCCATGCCTGGTGGCCTGGGAGTGGAGAAGAGGTGGCCCTGGGCACAACCCAGTAGCACGAGGGCCTTGGCCCTGCCTGAGCCCTGATGAGGAGGGGGTGGCAGGTCGTGGTGGGGCTGGGGCCGGGGAGAGGCCCATCAGGCTGGGACACAGGAGGCCAGGCCAGCTGTGGGCAGAGGAGGCAGTGGTGGGGAGAAGGACCATCAGGGACCCGACAGGGATCCTCCCAGCCACCCCAGGCCCAGTCCCCGGCCCCACAGAAGCCGCTAGGACCTGCTCCCACCTGGTGTCTGAGAGAAAGTTCCAGGGCCCAGACCGGCTCACAGCTGCAAGGCCTGGGGCCAGGCGGCAGGCAAAGGAAGTTTGAGCCCTCCTCAGGGACCACACGAAGGGCAGCATGTGTGACCCCCACTGTGAGGTGGCTTCGGGAGGCCTCAGAGACTGAACCTGGAACCTGGCCCCACTGACTTGTGTAGATGGCTGGACAGCGGTAGGCATCCTGGCAGGCCCTGCCCTGCCCTGCCTGGTCTCCCGAGAGCTGCGGCTGCTCCTCAGTCCCCACCTGTCTCCCCCCTGGGGGTCTCCCTCTTATGCTCCAGTCCCAAGCCCTGCCACCACCCAGGCCCCCACCCCAACCCCTCCTCCTTGGGCACAGCCTGCATTGGGCCACGGGCTGTGGCTTCTTTCCCCACTTGAGCCCGTGCATTCCCGCCATTGACGTGGCTCCTGGTTGAAGTTTCTCTGCTCGGTGGACAGGAAGGACCCTTCCCCAAGGGCTTCTCAAGGGCTAGTTCCAAGGTGACCCAATTCCTGTTCTCCCATCCCCCTCGCACAGCTGCCCATACTCCTGAAGGTCAGGGGGCCAGACCCAGGGGACCTGAAGGTCACTACCCCCAGTGCTATGAGGGGAACACCCCCGGGGACACACACACACACCAGTGCGGCCGGCAAGGACAGAGAACGGGCCAGGCCAGTGGGCCTCCACCTGAGTCCTCCGCGAGCAGGCCAGCTCCTTGGCCTCCCTTCCTCTCCTGTCTGCCACTGTGTCCTGGGCCAAAGGAGCCTTAAATGAGCTGGGGCTTGAAGGGGCCAGCCAGCCCCCCACCCCTGGAGGTGAGCCTGGGTGGGTGGGGCAGGGTGTGGTGTCCACAGGTCGGCTGCCATGGCGTGGGGGTGTGAGCCTTGGTGGCAGGCCACCCTCCTGAAGGCCTGGCACTGCCACATCTGGTCATGAAGCTGCTCAGCCAACAGATTTTAGAAAATGAGTCCTGTCCCCAGGATGGCCTCTAGAGCCTTGCCCTAAGCCAGCCACATCCAGCCACAGTATCTCACTTCCCAGGGCCACACACGCTGGGCACAGGGAGGAGCTACAGAGGCCACAGAAGGCCAGGCCGGGACCAGCTGGGCCCTCAACCTCCAGTCCTGCCCATGGCTCTGGATCCTGTGCCCAGCAGGGAGATGGTCCTCCTGCTGGGACCCACCCTGCCCACCCACCAGCCAGGCCGTGCTGGCTCAGGGAGGCAGCTGGGGCTCTCTGCCGTCCCTCACGCCACTCCCCAGCTGGGTAGGTGGCCACTGAGCGCTTGGGCTGCCTGAGAATGATCCTGTCCTGTAGCCCCCGGCCAGCCCTCCCACTTCCCCTGTGGACCTCCCCGAGGTCCCCTGTTCCTCCTCACCGGCCTTTCTGTGGGCCTTCTCCCATGGCCTCCGGGGGCCACTCCTTGGCTCCAGAGTCAGCCCAACATAGGTCCCCTCTCCCAGACAGCGGACTCACACTATATGATCAGGAGGCCTGGGCCTGGCCAGCCTGCAACAGCCAGCCTGGCACTCTTGGGTACCACCCTCATTTAAAGCCACGTCCACCAGGACTGTCCACACCCGCCTCTCCACCTCCCCAGGGCCTCCAGGGGCCTGGCTCCTTGGCCCCCGGTCTGACCTCACAGTCTTCTCCTATCTCCTGGGATAGCCACGTCCACCTGAGCCCATGCCGAACCCGGGCCTCAGCTCTGCCCCTCCTGCTCACGAGCACCACGCAGCCTGCTTCTCCACTAACCCCAAGGATCCTTCACCCAGATGGTCACAACAGCCCCTCTGGTCTCTCTGTGGCCAGATTTCTCCTCTGACCCATCCTTCATTCAGCCGCCGAGGTGACCTCTTAGGACATACATCTGGACCGTGCTGGCCGTTAAAGTGTGGAAGACAGTGAGATGCTGCTTGAGCCACAATAAAAGAAAACACCAAATAAACCTTTTAAAAGTATTTTTATTAGTTGTTGGTGGGCCTTTGTTTTATTTTCATATTAGTATGTGGGGCTGAGAAGTGAACCCAGTGCCTTGCATATGCGAGGCAAGTCTGTGCCACTTGGCCACAGCCCCAGTCCCCACCAAACAAACTCTTAAAACACAACTTTATGTAAAGCCACTAAGGACAAGGACTCAGAGAAGTCCAGCTGGCCTAAATCCCCAGATGAGGGGAGACGGCGGCTACTCGTCACCCCTCGGGGCACAGGGAGACAGAGGAGGACACCTGTAAGGGAAGAGGACATAAAGACTCAGCCAGAGTCCTAACATCAGCCTGGCAGGACAGGTCCAGCGCCACTCAGCCCTGCCCACCGACCTCCACACAGGGCCTCTGCCGCGCCAGCCTCGGCCAGGGAGCACGGCCGTGGGTCTCCAGCCTTGCAGAGGCCCTAAGCCCCTCTGGGTGGAGGGTCTGACCCCACCCCAAAGCATTTAGAGCCAGAAGCCAGCCAAGCTGCCCCCAGCCCCAGCACAGCTCCAGCTGGACTGTGTATACACACTACCTCCCTTAAAATCTTCCCACGCTCCTGACTGATCAGGCTCCTCGGCCTGGACATTTCAAGTCTCGCCTCTGCCCAGCACAGGCCTGTGGCACCCTCCACCCCGAGCCAGGGACACTGCCTCTGACACTGTCCCCTGCTCAAGGCCTTCCCCCTCTCCACCAGGTCACCCCACCCACTTTGTGTGCCTCATCTCAGCAGTCACTTCCTGGGGAGGCCTGCACCGGCCAGCGGTCCTGGGCCGGCTCTGGATAGGTCCACTTGAGCACCCAGCACCCAGCCCTCACCCTGGCAGCCCCATTGGCCGGTTCACAGGCAGTCTTTGGTTAGGGTCATCTGCCCCACACAGGGCCTGTGTCCTGCACAGGCAGCAGGAGAAGGCGGTCAGTGGGTGCCTGCTGGGGGAGAGAGGAGCAAGAGGATGGGTGCTCAAGGGGAGAGGTGCTGTCAAGTCCAGCTCCACCTCGCTGCCCACAGGACAAAGGGCCTCTCACCAGGCACTGATTCCTCCCCAGGCCTGGTCAGCCCCAGCTGCCTGGCCTCTGAGGGCGAGGGCCAGAGCGAGAGCAGTGACCACCACAGGGACCTGCAGAGGAGGGCAGGCTGCAGCCCACGCTCTGCCCCTTCTCGGTCCTCTTTTTCATCACTCTGTCCCTTAGCAGTCTCTCCACCTTCAGCAGGGGGGCTCTAGGCTCAGCCCCCATCAGAGTGGGGGCAAGATGCCCTCCTGGGGCACACACTGGAAAGCAATTCAGGGCTGGCAGGGCCATGAGGAGAACCTAGAGGGATGTGAGGGTGTCTGTGGGCCATGGCCACTGCTCGGCCCTTGGCCCTGACCCTTCCTCTGCACCCCTCGGGCTGCAGCCGTCTGTCCCCAGGGCTCTGGGGCAGATGAAGTGGCTCCAGGCCAACAGACACCATCAAACACAGAGAGAGTGCTCAGCCTTGGAGAGGGGACCCAGCCGAGATGTCACCCCACACAGGGACACCCAGCCCCACCTCCTGGCTCCCGTCTCTCCTCCCAGCCTCCCAGCCCCATGAAGACATACTCAGCTGCCGCAGTCTGGCTGGGCACAAATCACGAGCCTCTCAAGCAGGAACAAACTTTATTTCCAAACTCCACCAGCACACTCCCCGGGAACTCTCCCAAACGCCACCTACGCGGCTCCTCCAGGAACACACCACACACACCAACCAGAACTCCCACCACCGGAACTTCACCAACCAACGCAAACTCTTCAGGAATCCCCATGAGAGCTCAACCAGAACTCAACGGGAACTCCTCGAGAACTCAAAAGTCATCATCTTAATGGCTCGCTGGCGTCACCTCTCAACCACTACTTCTGGCAAAAATGCCATGCGTCATCTCGACTCGGCTGTGGCCCTCAACATCTCCCCCCTCTGTTTAATTAAACAATAAGCAATGTGGCTTAGGGACCGTGCCTGTCTTAGGTTGTCCAATACTTCATATGGTCCTTACCGTCATCTGATGAGCTGACCTCAAGGCGTCAGCCTCCTGTCTTAGGTTGGTACCACTGCAATTGGATCATACCTGTCACTGACTACCAGTCCAGCATACAGCCATACTTGTGGAATGGCCTATGCACCAGTGGGGGGGTGAGGTTCTTGCCTCACCTCTGTTGGCCCCCGAATTTTAGACTATCACAAGCAGAAGGGAAGAGGATGCAAAATGCCACGACACCAAGCCAAATGGTGGCTGTTTTTGGAAAAATTGTACCACCGATGACACCATCAGCAAAGATGCCCCAGCACTAACACAATTTGCTGCACCAACAGATAGTTCACAATGCATACAAGTGATACATAGTCCAGGCAAGTTCTGCAAGCAGTTCAAAGCAGAGGAATCCATCAATATGTCCATTTCCTCCCAAAGTAAATCGACTTCTTGATTGAGAATCACTTGTTGAGTTATTATTCATTGATGCATCAGTTTATACAGTTTACTGTGATAGCTATCGAAGAAGCTGTAGTTTGGTTTTATCTTTGTCTTCACCAGCACTGGGATGAAGATAGGAATTCTGGCAATGATGGCTAAAAAAAAAATTATGTAACATTCCAGCAGGAACTAAGAAAACAATTTTTTGAACAATTTACATTATCCTGAACAGAATTATTAAATATAATGAAAAGAAAAGGAGAAAGTAAACAAACAGATCTGTTAACCACCTTTAAAAACAATCCTTAACAGCTGTTTATCTAATTTAAATTAAACCATTTAAATCACGTGAAAAAAAAATATTGGATCCATTTTTTCATGAGCGCTCCTCATATATGATATATGGACATACGCACATACAGACATACAACACAAAACACAAGTGTGCACACATGATACAATACATACAACACATAACATAATAAAGGCCTTGTAGCTTTTTACAGGTGAAATCTCCATTGCAATGTTTAAAACTCCACAGTCAAAAAATAGAACTGATCAGAAAAACATTAACCTAGGTCTGTATGAGCTCAAAAAACAAAATAAAACTTTATGATGTGGGAAAAGGCAATAATAAAATAGATATTGAAAAAAAGCATCCTGGTTACCACCTGGGTTTGACATTTTTTTTTTTCATATCTCATCCTTATTCCTGTAACTTGCATATGGGTCTGAAGGTATTCCCACAAGCAAGCCCCAAGGTTTTTAACATTTGAAATAGGCCTTAATGGTGTTCATTATTCATTAGCCTCCAGGTGTGGGAGAATCACTGTCGAAGATGTAAGAATAGCCAAGCTGGGGTTCTGGATATCAGCTGTTATGGATTTGAGCCAAGTCATCTTCTTTTTGGTCTGTAGAAATTGCTTTGGTTAATCTCTCTGGAATCCAAATCGGCTGCTGTTCCCCCTGTGGAAACACACAAACAGAACCCCAACTCCAGACAATTACTGGGTCAGGACCTTTCCATTGTCCTGTTAGAATATCCTTCCAAAGTACCTTGGGCTTATGTACATTTTTTGGACACATATGCCTTTCCGCAGCACTAAGCCCTGATGAATCCAAATTTAAAAAGTTTAGAGTAAAAAGGGTTATTTTAAGTTTATGTTTGGGATGACATGATTCTATACCTAGCAGACCCAAAAGGGTCTACAAAGAAACTATTAGAGCTAATAAATGAATTCAGCAAAGTGGCAGGATATAAAATCAACACGCATAAATCAAAGGCATTCCTGTATATCAGTGACAAATCCTCTGAAATGGAAATGAGGACAACCACTCCATTCACAATATCTTCAAAAAAAAAAAATACTTGGGAATCAACCTAACAAAAGAGGTGAAAGACTTATACAATGAAAACTACAGAACCCTAAAGAGAGAAATAGAAGAAGATCTTAGAAAATGGAAAAATATACCCTGTTCATGGATAGGCAGAACTAACATCATCAAAATGGCGATATTACCAAAAGTTCTCTATAGGTTTAATGCAATGCCAATCAAAATCCCAACGGCATTTCTTGTAGAAATAGAGAAAGCAATCATGAAATTCATATGGAAAAATAAACGACCCAGAATAGCAAAAACAATGCTAAGCAGGAAGTGTGAATCAGGCGGTATAGCGATACCAGACTTCAAACTATACTACAGAGCAATAGTAACAAAAACAGCATGGTACTGGTACCAAAACAGGCGGGTGGACCAATGGTACAGAATAGAGGACACAGAAACCAATCCACAAAACTACAACTACCTTATATTTGATAAAGGGGCTAAAAGCATGCAATGGAGGAAGGATAGCATCTTCAACAAATGGTGCTGGGAAAACTGGAAATCCATATGCAACAAAATGAAACTGAATCCCTTTCTCTCGCCATGCACAAAAGTGAATTCAAAATGGATCAAGGAGCTTGATATCAAATCAGAGACACGCCGTCTGATAGAAGAAAAAGTTGGCTACGATCTACATTCGGTGGGGTCGGGCTCCAAATTCCTCAATAGGACATCCATAGCACAAAATTTAATAACTAGAATCAACAAATGGGACTTACTCAAACTAAAAAGTTTTTTCTCAGCAAAAGAAACAATAAGAGAGGTAAATAGAGAGCCTACATCCTGGGAACAAATCTTTACTCCTCACACTTCAGATAGAGCCCTAATATCCAGAGTATACAAAGAACTCAAAAAATTAGACAATAAGAGAACAAACAACCCAATCAACAAATGGGCCAAGGACCTGAACAGACACTTCTCAGAGGAGGACATACAATCAATCAACAAGTACATGAAAAAATGCTCACCATCTCTAGCAGTCAGAGAAATGCAAATCAAAACCACCCTAAGATACCATCTCACTCCAGTTAGATTGGCAGCCATTATGAAGTCAAACAACAACAAGTGCTGTCAAGGATGTGGGGAAAAGGGTACACTTGTACATTGCTGGTGGGACTGCAAATTGGTGCAGCCAATTTGGAAAGCAGTATGGAGATTTCTTGGAAAGCTGGGAATGGAGCCACCATTTGACCCAGCTATTCCCCTTCTCGGTCTATTCCCTAAAGACCTAAAAAGAGCATGCTACAGGGACACTGCTACATCGATGTTCATAGCAGCACAATTCACAATAGCAAGACTGTGGAACCAACCTAGATGCCCTTCAATAGATGAATGGATAAAAAAAATGTGGCATTTATACACAATGGAGTATTACTCTGCATTAAAAAATGACAAAATCATAGAATTTACAGGGAAATGGATGGCAGTAGAGCAGATTATGCTAAGTGAAGCTAGCCAATCCCTAAAAAACAAATGCCAAATGTCTTCTTTGATATAAGGAGAGTAACTAAGAACAGAGTGGGGTCGAAGAGCATGAGAAGAAGATTAACATTAAACAGGGATGAGAGGTGGGAGGGAAAGGGAGAGAGAAGGGAAATTTCATGGAAATGGAAGGAGACCCTAAGAGTTATACAAAAGTACATACAAGAGGAAGTGAGGGGAAAGGGAAAAATAATACAAGGGGGACAAATGAATGTCAGTAGAGGGGGCAGAGAGAGAAGAGGGGAGGGGAGGGGAGGGGAGGGGGGATAGTAGAGGATAGGAAAGGCAGCAGAACATAACAGACACTAGTATGGCAATATTTAAATCAATGGATGTGTAACTGATGTGATTCTGCATCTGTATATGGGGTAAAAATGGGAGCTCATAACCCACTTGAATCAAAGTGTGAAATATGATATATCAAGAACTATGTAATGTTTTGAACAGCCAACAATAAAAAATTTTAAAAAAAAGTTTATCTTTGGGGGATATATACCCCTTTCCAATTCCCTCTTTTTGCTTTAATAAGTACATTTTAATAGTTTGATGAGCTCTTTCAACTATGCCTTGTCCCTGTGGATTGTATGGGATTCCTATTATGTGAGTAATGCCAAATGATGAGCAAAATTGTTTAAAAGAGGTAGAAGTATAACCAGGGGCATTATCTGTTTTTAACTGTTTTGGAACGCCCACAGTGCAAAATTTTGTAAGCAATGAGCTATAATATCTTTAGTTTTTTCTCCGGCATGAAGGGAGCCCATCAAAAAATCCGGAAGAAGTATCAATGTAACATGCAAATATTTTAATTTTCCAAATTCTGGCAAGTATGTGACGTCCATCTGCCAAATATGGTTAGGTATCAGTCCTCTAGGATTGACTCCAAGACTAACTGTGGTAAAAAGGTCACACAATTTTGACATAGCTTGTTACTTAGTTATTTTAAAACACTTTTGTAAAGTATTAGCATTGACATGGAAACTTTTATGAAAATTTGTAGCTTCTTCTAGTGTAGAGAAAATATGTATGTCATGTGTAGTTTTATCTGCTAAATCATTGCCCAAACTAAGGGCGCCAGGCAATCCTGTATGTGCTCTGATATGTCCTATAAAGAATGGATCTTTTCTGTCCCAGATTAGACTTTGTATAGTGGAAAACAAAGGGAAAACTGTAGAGGAAGGGGAAATCCTACCAGCATCTTCAAGGGATACTATAGCATTAACTATATACTGACTATCAGAAAATAAATTAAATACAGAATCTTTAAACATCACAAAAGCTTGTAAAACTGCATTAAGCTCTACCTTTTGAGCTGATTGTTTGGGTACTAAAAATGTAAAAGTTTGATCAGGGGTAACTACTGCTGCTGTACCATTATTTGACCACCAGTGAATATATTTGGAGCATTCATGATAGGTGTTTTTCTTGTCATGTTTGGAAAAACTACAGGATGCGAAGACCAAAAATACAACAAAGGATTAGATGGTAAGTGGTTATCAAATGAAACATCAGATTTGCACATGATTATTGCCCAAGTATTTAACTCATTAGCTAACTCATCAATTTGATTCATAGTATATGGAGTAATAATTTTATTGGGAGAAATTCCAAACACTCCCTTCGTTGCTTTTATTCCTTTGAGTATTAATTGTCCTATAGCCTCAGGATACCTAGTAAGAATAGTGTTAGGAGAATAAGATAAATGTATCCACAATAATGGACCTTCTTGCCAAAATACTCCCGTACGAATATTTTTTGTTGGTAGTACAATAAATAATAAAGGCAAACTTATATCAATTCTATCCAAATGCATATTTTCCATATATGTTTCAGTGATTTTTAATGTCTTTCTTGCTTCAGGCATCAACATGTGGGGTGAATTTGGATCTGATGGACCTTTTAGGATATCAAATAAAGGTCCCAACTCTCCTGTTGATATGCCTAGATAAGGCCTTATCCAATTTATGTCTCCTAATAACTTTTGAAAGTCGTTAAGTGATTTGAGTTGATCTACTCATATTTGAATTTTTGGTGGATGGACCATGGTTGAGGATAATAGAACTCATAAATAATTAATTGGAAAATTTAATTGTACTTTATCTATTGCTATCTCTAGATTATAATTTTTTAATAAGTTTGAAGTGTGGCATAACATTCTAGCAATGTGTTTTTATCTTTGTGTGCTAACAATACATCATCCATATAGTGAAATATTTGTAGTTCAGGATTTTGATTTCTAAGTGGCTGGATTACTTTGTTAACATAAATTTGACACATAGTTGGGCTGTTAGCCATACCTTGAGGGAGTACTTTCCATTCATATCTCTGATCAGGACCTTCATGATTCAGTGCAGGGATAGTAAATGCAAAACGTGGACTATCCTCAGGATGAATTGGAATTGAAAAAAAAACAATCTTTAATATCCATAGATAAAACATACCAGGTTTTTGGCAAAGCAGACAATTGGGGAATCCCTGATTGAGCAGGTTCCATAATAACCATCTCATTATTAATGGCTCTTAAATCTTGCAATAATCTCCATTTACCAGATTTCTTTTTAATGACAAAAATGGGAGTATTATGGGGAGATATGGAAGGTTGTATATGTTCCTCCAATAATTGTTGTTTGACCAGGTCATGGGCTGCTTGTATCTTTTCTTTAGTTAGGGGCCACTGAGGAACCCACACTGGTATTTCTGATTTCCAAGTAATTTTTATTGTCTCAATGACCCCTTCTGAAAATCCAACCCATGTCTGTCTGTTCCTTGATCTATTTGTATTGGTGCTGCTATACCTTGTTCTTGTTTTTCTAATCTTTTTCCTTTCCTAAAACCTTGTCTAGCCCTAATAGTGGGTACATTTGGATTGATGTTATTTGTTAATGTCAAACCTAATTGATCTAGAACATCTCATCCCCATAAATTTATAGGAATATGATCCAATACATATGGCTGTATAGTTCCTTCACATCCTTCAGGATCCTTCCAATCTAATACCATTGCACTTCTATGGGGATTAGTCACCACTCCTAGGCCTCGAAGCGTTTGAGTGGCTTGTTGTAATGGCCAATGTTTCAGCCATTCTTGACGAGAGATGATGCTAAGGTCTGCACCTGTGTCCAGTAGTCCATTAAATCCATATCCTTGAATATTTAGTTTTAGCATGGGGTGAGAATCTAAATTTAAAGACAGCATAGCCCAATCTACACCTGTGGAGCCTAATCGCCTGGAACCTCTTTCTACAGTATGACTGGAAAATTTATCATGCAAGCTGGGTATTATTAATAACTGTGCTATTCTATCTCCTGGTGAAATTACTGATATACCTCTTGGAGAACTAGCTATAATTTTTATTTCACCTTCATAATCAGGATCAATTACCCCAGGACTTATCATAAGTCCTTTTAGAGTAGAAGAACTGCGTCCGAATAATAAGCCTACTGTTCCTTTGGGAAGAGGTCCTTTTACTCCTGTGGGAATGATTTGAACTCCCATCTCTGGAGTTAGTACTGCTCTGGCGGAGGCGCAGATGTCCAACCCTGCGCTCCCTCTGGTTTGTCTGATGAGGGATCTAATGGACAATGTGTCCTGGGCACTACCCTGATGGTGTTGCTGGTTTCCTCCAGTGCCCCATATATTTGTGGTCGTGGGCCCCAGAGCATTGGGGCCCCCTGTCTGTTTTTTGGCAATGAAGCCCGATGCTTTTCTCCACAATATCATGGGTAAACACCTGGTCCTTGTCCATTTTTTGATAATGGAGTACCCTCTATGGTGGTTTGAGAATGGCATTCATTAGCCCAATGTCTCCCTCTATGGCATCATGGGAAAATACCCGGTATTCTACTCCTTTGATACCTAGCTTTGTTAAACCCTCCTCCTATGGGGCAATTCTTTTTAAAATGTCCTGTTTGTTCACAATTATAGCATGTTTTTGGCCTGGCATCTAAAGCCTGTTGTACTGCAGCTGCCAAGACTTGCCCTTGTTCATTAATGTCTCTCCATAATTTAATATATGTGTTTAAATCTCCATGTTTCCATGGTCTAATGGCCTCCTTGAACCATCTGTTTGCTTGCTCAAGGGCTAGCTGTTTAATTAATGGCATTGCTTGTTCTGTGTCCCCAAAAACTCTGGTAGCTGTTTGAATAAGCCTATCTACAAATTCAGCATAAGGTTCATTAGCTCCTTGTATTATCTTAGATAATTGACCTTGTAAATCTCCATGTCCTTGTAAAGTCTTCCATGCCCTAACTGCATCTGCAGCAATTTGTGAGTATATAACAGGATCATATCTAATTTGTTGCTGATGATCCTCATAAGGTCCTTTTCCTAACAACATATCTAGATTTCTCTGAGGATAACCAGCTGCTGCATATCGCCTAGCCGTCTCCATGCAAAATTCCTCATTGGCAACCTTCCATAACAGGTATTGTCCTCCATTTAGCACAGCTTTACACATATTAGCCCAATCTGCTGGCGTCATGTCCAAGTTGGTAATGGATTCGACCATGCTTACAGTGAAGGGTGCTTGGGAACCATAGGTTGTTACAGCCTCCTTTAACTGCTTCACTGTTTTGAAATCTAAAGCACGGTGAATTCGCTGCCCTCCTGCCTGCTCAAGTACAGGGCATGCTAATCTTTGAGGTCCTGTCTCAGGATCCCATCTATCAACTATGGGGGTTGGGGGCCCCATAGATGGAGCTGTTGGTTCGACACTTACACCCTCTGGTGATAGAACGGTGTTAGTAGCAGCCTCCTGTTGTAACTTTTCCCCTGATAGTTCTTCCTCCTTTAAATTTTCTTCCTCTGTCTGACTAGCTCGAGAGACCTTCTCTTTTACTTGATCTAAAATGTCTTTCTCCATGGTCTGAACCTCTAACAATTTACTTAACACTCTTTCAGTTTGTTTTTTACTAATTTCTAATCTACTATAAAAATAACGCCACCCAACAAGATAACACAAAACAAAACCGAAACAGAATGAAACAAAAACGGAACAAGAAATCGTTGTATCAATTTTCCTATTTTCTTGAAATGTATTTTCGTGGTCTATCTCTATCTCTTCCTCAGGGCCAACAAACTTCAAACCTTTAGCCAACCATTTTTCCCAGTTTGCCTGAGAAAGTTCTAGGGATAGGCAGCTTGAAACAAAAACAAAACAAATCAAAACAAGAACACATTGTTTTTTGAAATGGTCACCCATTCTCTTGCCTTCCCTCAGGGGCAAGCAATTTCACTTACCTCTGAGCTTCAGGCGTTCCCCGCAAGGCCCACCAAATGCCGCAGTCTGGCTGGGCACAAATCACGAGCCACTCAAGCAGGAACAAACTTTATTTCCAAACTCCACCAGCACACTCCTAGGGAACTCTCCCGAACGCCACCCACAAGGCTCCTCCAGGAACACACCACACACACCAACCGGAACTCCCTCCACCGGAACTTCACCAACCAACGCGAACTCTTCAGGAATCCCCGCGAGAGCTCAACCAGAACTGAACGGAAACTCTGCGAGAACTCAAAAGTCATCATCTTTTTTTTTTAATATTTTTATTTTTTAGTTTTTGGTGGACACAACATCTTTGTATGTGGTGCTGAGGATCGAACCCGGGCCGCACGCATGCCAGGCGAGCGTGCTACTGCTTGAGCCACATCCCCAGCCCCAGAGCAGTGAGAAACACATTTCTGCTGTTCAGGAGCACCCAGACTGAGGTCTTCTATGGCACAGTCCCAAGGAGACTCACTGTCGGCCGGCAACTCCCAGCAGCACGCAGAGAGCCTGCATGGACGCTGGACGGCCTCTCATTCTGCACTGAGGATTAGGGGCCCTTGGGGGGGGTCCATGTCAGCAGTCAGGGCTCTGTGTCTCTGCCCCTCCTGCTCATGGCTGGAGGTGGGCACAAGGGAGCGTCAGTGGCAGCCCCTCCCCTGACAAGTCCACAGCCCTGGCTCCCAGAGGCCACACCTGGTCTCCTCACTGGCTATCCCTCCGAGTGTCCCCTTGGTGGACTCGCCTGGTCTCAGCTCCCGGTGGCTTCTGCTCAGTTTCAGTTCGTGTCTCTGCCCCTCAGGGTGGGCTCATGGTCCACATGTGGCCCTGGGGTCAACAGCACATCTCCTGGTCAGGACTCCCCATGCAGGATACCATGGCCCCCTCAGCTGTCCTCATACTGACCCTGGAACCTGTGGGTCTGGAAGGGACTCTGTAGATGTGATTGAGTGAAGGGGCTTGAGATGGGCATCCAGGTAGCCCAACGTGTAGTCACAAATGTCCTTACAACAGACTGGGGGACCTGACTCAGGTGACAGGACATGCCAGCCAAAGTCACTGAGAGCCGTGGGATGCGGAGGGCCACCCACCAGGGAGCACAGCTGGAGCTAGAAGACAGAAAGATCTGGACAGCCCCCAGAGCCCAGGAGTGGCCTCTGTCCTGTGAGCCTGCCCACCCCAGCCCAGCCCCAATGGACTCACGCTGGGGTCCAGCACAGAGATCGGACATCCAGAGTAAGTCAGTAGCTCTCTTTCCCTGTAGCCGTGACAGCCGATGCCCAGACTCTCCCCAGAGCAAATGCTCCACCTGCTGATGGTGCAGCTCTCCAGCAGCTTAGAGCAAGCCCCAGACCCTCAACCCACACCTTTCTCTCCACACCCTCCGTCCCAACAGGCTCTGCAGCTGGGCCCAGAATCCACCCAAGAGCTACCTTCCCGGCTCAGCTGGCCCTCAGTCAGAGCTTTTGTACTGTGCCGGACAGTGCAGCGGCACCCTGGGGGTCTTCCTGGCCACCTTTCCTACCATGCCTCTTCCCCCTAGGCAGCAAGGGTCCCAGGGCTGCAGCACCTGGGATGGAGACTCAGGGCTTGCCAAGCCCAAGACACCTTCCCATGTCACCAGAAGGCAGGTCCTGAGACCTAGGAGCCTGATAGCTAGCAGCACCTGACTCTGCTTCCTGTCCAAGCACACACACGTGCACATAGGCACACACCCATGCATGAACACATGCACACAGATAACACATGCACACATACACACAAGCACACACACACACACCCATGCACACAGGCAATGTACGCACATGAACATGCACACAACATGCACACACACGTGCACACAGGCAACACACGCACATGCACACACAAGCACATGTGCACACAGGCACACACCCATGCACACACACATGCACAAAGCAATGCATGCACATGCATTCACAAGCACACATGCACACATGTACCAGGCAACTCACGCACACGCACACACAAGCACGTGTGCACACAGGCACACAACCATGCACACAGGCAATGTACACACAAGCACACATGCACACAGGCACACATCTATGCTCACACATGCACACAGGCAATGCACACACACACACAAGCACACATGCACACAGGGACACACCCATGCACACACACATGCACACGCGCAGCCCTGTGCTTCCCAAGCTCACAGGACCCCTGGTGAGGACTGTGCCCAGCCTCCATCTCCTCCAGACCCATCAGGACTGCATGCCCCACCCCTTGGCTTGGAGCCTCCCTGACTGCTCTAATTAATTGCCACAAGCCCAGCTCTCGCCCTCCCCTGCTGGGACATCTTCTGGCCTTGTGCACTCCCAGTTCACCCTCATGTCCTGCGGGCTCCAGGAGAATAGGGTTGCTCCTGTCTTCCCTTCAGCTCCAGCTACTGGCACACAGCCCTGAACGGACACATGGACTCGGGGCCCTAGCACCGTCCTGACTTGTAGGGTCCCAGGTCTGCCTCCCCAACCCCTCCACCTCCACGTGATGCAGACAGGTTGGATTTCTTTCCCAAAGCAATTCCCTCTGAAGAGACCATGGACCCTGGACCCTCTCACTCATGGTCATCATCCATCTGCTTCCCACTGGGGGTCCAGGTCCAGCAGGGCAGCCAGCAGACACACCCTACCAACCAGGAGAGCTGGATGAAGGAAGAGGGAGGAAGGGCCTGCTGGTCAGTAGGCAATCCTGCAGCCTGAAGGCCAGCTTGGCCCCTGCCCCAGTGGTCTCCAGTCTGGCCTTGCAGGAGGGGCCTCCTGGTGTGGTGATGGGGCGGCTCCTCCGGCCTTGTACTTGCCCAGAGCCCCCTCCACAGACCCCTGGATGGCTTGAGGGGCATCAGGCACCAGGACTCTGGCCCATGGCTTGCCTAGAACAGTGGCCACTAGACTAGTTCAGAGGGGCTGTATGGGGGCTTTTTTCTGTCCAGGAAACGTATTTATAGAAATGCCCAAAACCGTGTGATGCGGTGCCCGTGGCCTTCTTTCAGCACCGCCTTCCGGTGTCAGGCACGTGGTGCAGCCAGCACATGGGTCCTCCACCCGCTGATCTGACTCGCTGCCTTCAGCCACCTCACCCACAGGGCTGGGGGCTGTTCCCAGCAGCTTTCCTGCTGCACAGCAGTCAGCTGGCTCCCGCCCACCAGAGAAAGCCCTCTGCTGCAGACATGTGGCAGCCAGATGGCCCTGGGGCCTCCGCGGGACTGGGGCTGTGTGCCCTTCCCGGCACCAAAGCCACAGGCCGTAACTCAGCCTGCCTGGGGGTGAGGCTGTTGACATGCTTCATGTCCCCCACGTCCACAGCCTGGCCGGTTGAGGAGCCCTGCCTCAGGCAGCCCCTCAGGCAGCACATCTGTTTCCACTCTGGTGACAAACAGGATGTGCGGGCCCTCCCACGCCTCATCCAGGCCGCGTGGAGCCTGCTGGGTCACCACCAACCGCCTGGCCCCGCACACCCTCTCCTGGAGTTTGTGGGGAAGTCTGGGCCCACCCCAGCCCCCTGGCTCACAGACTGAGGCCTCCAGGCCAGAAGCCAGGCTTTGGTGTCCAGAAGAAGGGCCTCCCAGAGGCCCAAAGGTCTCCAGCAAGGGCCCATGTCCACACTGGGGCCATGGCTGGGTCTGCACTGGCCAAGTGTGTTCTGGAAGATATACCAGACCTCAAAAGAGAATTGTGGGAATAAAAGCAGAAACAAAAAGGATTTTTTTTGTCTCCTTCCAAAGACAAATTCAGGGCCAGCAGTGGTACAAACCAGCAATGAGACCAGAAGGAATTATGGGAAAGGACACCTTCCCTGCCCATGAACAAGGGCTGCCTAGGACAGTGCAAAGACCAGGAACTGAAGACAGTGAAACTGAAAGAGCAGGTCGTCCTGAAGGGTCAAGCCACCATAGCAACAGCACTAGGGAGACACACCAAAAAGTCTGCGGCCAGGTTCTCCTAAGGAGAGGCCAACACAGTGTGGATATGGGTGGAGTAGATGTAGGTGTGGGCTATGGATACAGACACTGAGAGATGGAGCAAGAAAGCATGGATAGCAGAGATGATATGGATACAGATATAGATGGATATATCATAGATGGATGGACAGATGACAGATGATATCAATACAGATCAAGATGGACAGGTGATGGAAGGATGGATGATAGATTATATGAATACAAATAGAAATGGATAGATCATGGATGGGTGGATAGATGATATGTATACAGAATCAGATGGTTAGATCATGGATGGGTAGATGACAGCAATATGACACAGATACAGAAGGATCAATTTTGAACGGGTATAGTGATGATAGCTGACATATAGATGCAGATAGATAGATTTGGATGGGTGGATAGGTGATAGATGATATTAATACAGAAACAGATCATGAATGTGTTGATAGATGAACAATTATTTGGATTCAAAATTAGATAGAAAGCTATGGATATATAGATGACAGGTGATATAGATACAGACACAGATGGATCGATCATAGATGGGTACATAGGTAATGCATAATATGGATACAGTGACAGATGATTAGATCTCTGATAGGTGGATAGATGAAAGTATATACGGACCTGGATACTGATGGATAAATCATGGATGAGTGCACAGATAACAGAAATACAGATAGGGATGGATAGATGACCTGATAGGAGAGATGACAGCTGTCATGGATACAGATACAGATGGACATATGGTGGATGTTTTATAGATAAAAGATGACATGGAAACAAATCCAGGTGGCTCAAACATGGTTGTAGGGATAGATGATAAGTGACATGGATACAGATACAGAGGGATGGATCACACATGGCAGGATAAATGATAAACAAGATCATGGGTGGGTAGATAGGTGATGGATGATATGGATAGAGATACATCATGGATGGGTAGATGATAGACAATATGGAAACAGATACAGATTGATGGATCACAGATGGATACTAACATGATAAATCATACAGATATAGATACAGATGGATAGATCATGGATAGGTGGATAGATGACAGATGAAATGGATGGATAGATCATAAACAGGTAGATAAATTATACATAACATGGATACAGATCCTGATGGAGAGGTCATCGATGGGTGTATAAATGATAGATGACATCAATACAGATTTTTATGGTTGTTCATGAATGGGTGGATAGATGATAGAGGACTGGATATAGATACCAATGGAGAGATCATAGATGGTAGATAGATGATAAGGATACAGAAACAGATGGGTAGATCATGGATGGTTAAATTACAGATGATATGGCTATACATACACAAGGGTAGATAGATGACAGATGACATGGACACAGGTGCAGATGGATAGATCATTAATGGGTTGACAAATGATAGATGATGAATACATATGCAGATGGGTAGATCATGCATGGTTGGATACATGATAGAGGATAAGGAAACAGATACAGAAAGATTGATCATGAATTGGTGGATGGATGATAGATGACATGTATACAGATACAGATGGATAGATCATGAATGGGTGGATACATAAATGATGATTTTGAGCCAGAATCAGATGGATAGATCATGGGTGTCTAGATGACAGATGCCTTGGATACAGATACACATGGATAGGTCAGATGGGTGGATAGATGAAAGTTGATATGGTCCTAAATACAGAAGGGTAGGTCATGGATTGGTGGACAGATGACATGGATGTGGATACAGATCGACAGATCATGGATGGATTGGTAAGTGATAGATGACATGGATACAGATACAGATGGATAGATGATGGATGAGTGGACAGATGATAGAATACATGAATACAGATAAAGATGAATAAATCATGGAAGAGAAGATAGATGGTAGATGATATTTATACAGATACAGGCGGATAGACCATGGATGAGTGGATAGATGTTGGACAATATGAACACAATTGGATAGATAATGTATGGGTAGATTATAAATGATATGGATACAGATATCAATGTATAGATCATGGATGAGTGGATAGATTATATAGGTAGATGATAGATATATAGACACAAATGTATATGAACTAGGTAGAAAGATTGTAAATGGATCAATGAGAGACGGTATAATGTGGATATAAATATAGATAGACTAGATTATAGATAGATGATATATTGATAGTTAATAGATGATATAGATCTTGACAGGGATAGACTAGATATGGTATATGATGGATAGACAGGTAGCTACTTAGGTAGGTAGTTGATATGGGTATGTATGCAGATAGATAAAATACATCAATAGAAGGAAGTTGATACGGACTTTTTAGTATATATGTGGGTGTAAATAAAGATATTGATAAGTGGAGGTCAGTGGAATGCAGATGAAGACATGTACAGGAATCAGTGTGGATGTGGAGATGGACAATTAACGTGCCTATTTTCACCAATGAACGTCCAGGACTATAAAGAACAATCTAGTCAAATGACAACATCTCATTTTTCAGTTTGAATGAAGACAGGGTTGGTGGGACTTAATAACACTCACCACTAAGCCATCACCTGCCATGATTAGAGGGAAACCTCCTGCAGCGTTGGTGAGGAAACAAGACAGGAATATAAGTCACATTTTTTGCCATTCTACTTTTTTTAAATTTTTATGGTAGTTGTAGATGAACAGAATGCCTGCCGGCGTCCATGGTGCTGACCCTGGACGAGCAGATGCAAGACACCCTGGCCTCCACAGGAAGTAAGAGGCAGGCCTGGGAGGCCAGCACGTCTGCCCCCATGTGGATGCCCTCAGACTCCCCCCTGGAAAGCCTGGTGGGGCCATGGGAGGGGCACAGCCAGGACTCCAGGACGCAGCCTCCAGCAGGGTGCAAAGCCTCCTGGGAGGACACAGGGCACCGCCACGCAGCTCTGGAGAGTAGCCACATGGGCTGCAGCCAGCTAAGACCCAGGGGGGCTGCCTGAGGCCTGGGGCCTCCACACTCAGAGACACAGAGATGCCAGGCTCTGAGCTTCGGGGTTGGCGCCTGCCCTGTGGGTTTAGTCGGCCCCGTCTCTACCCAGCCACTGCATCCACAATTAATGAAACTCAGTCACACCTATGAGGGGCTCTCAGTCCACCAAACTGGGTCACATTGGCAACTGTGCTCTCCAGAGGTCCACACTTGAGAGTGGAAGAGAAATCCCTTCCAGCAAATATATAACCCAACAACGAAAACAAGACATAGGAGAGAGCCAACTAGGCCAACACCTCCCAGGTCGCGATTCACCAGAAAATGTCCCCAAGGGCTGCGGCCGGGCTCAAGGAGAGCTTGCCCAGCAGGTGTGAGACACGGGGCTGGATCCTCAGCTATAGCCCCGTTTGAGGAACGGAGCCCCAAAACAAGCAGGAGTAGCTACTCTCGTAGCTGACAGAGCAGATTTCACCCCAGGATTAACCAGAAGAGACTAAGAAGGTCGCTTCATATTGGTAAAGGGAACAATCCAAGAAGAAGATATAACAATAATAAATATTTCCCCCCAAATATGAGTGCAACTAATTACATAAAAGTCATACTTCTCAAATGGAAGCCCCCGATAGGTCCCAGCATGATAATACCGGGGGATTTCAACACACTTCTCTCCCCATCTGGACATAAACTCAGTAAAGACTGTTTGGACCTGGAAAATATTATAAATCAAATGAAACTGACAGACATCTGTAGCATATTTCATCCAACAACAGCTGAATACACTTTCTTCTCAGTGGGTCATGGACTTCTCCAAAGTAGATCATATTTTAGGCCACAGAGCAACCCTTAGCAAGTACAAAAAAAAAACTAATCTTATCAGATCCTAATGGAATTAATTAGAAATCCACACAACAAATCCTACTACATAAACACACAGAGATTAAAAATACACCTTTTTGTAACACCAGAGATTGAACCCAGGGAACCTCAACCACTGAGCCACATCCCCAGCCCTTTAATGTTTTGTGTTGGACAGAGTCTTGTGAAGATTCTTAGAGCCTTGAGAAGTTATTGAGGCTGGATAGGAACTTGTGATCCTCCTGCCTCAGCCTCCCAAGCCACTGGGATGACAAGTGTGTCCCACCAAGCCCAGCTGAACAATACTCTTTGGAATGACGAATGGGTGACAGAAGAAATCAAGGGAGAAGTTGATTTGGTCCCAGACCCTGTGGGACCCTGTGAAGGCACATCGGAGAGGAAAGTTCAGAGCCATTAGTGCCCTCATCAGAAAGCCAGAAAGATCCCAAACAAGGAAACCAAGGATGCACCTCAAGGCCTTGAAAGGAGCAAGCCAGAGCCCAGGCCAATAGAAGTCAGGAAGTAACATGAGAGCAGAAATCAATCACCGTGAGAACAACGGAGCAATACAAAGGATAGAGGAGACAAAGAGTTGGTTCTTGGAAAGAAAACAAAAAACTAGATCAACGAGCCCAGAGCCAAATAACCAAGCGAAATGGGGAGAAAAACCAAATTAATAAAATTAGAGATGGGAAAGGAGAAGTCCATGACATCTCAGAAATCCAGCAGGACTTTGGGGACTATTTTGAAAGTTTATATTCCAATAAATTGGAAAACCAGGAAGAAATGGACACATTACCAGTCAATTCAGTCTGCCAAAACGGAATCAAGAGGACACAGAAAACTTCACAGAACCCCGACTTGCGATGAGGTACAAGCCGTAATCAGGAGCCTTCCAATGAAGCAAAGCCCAGGACAGAAGGATTCTCAGCTGACCTCTACACACCCTTAAGCAGCACCGGGCCAGCCTTCCTCACATTATCCCCAGCAATACACACCTCCCAGGAGCTTGGGGTGGCGCTGCGACAGGAGCACCGTGGTCTGCACGGGAGGGAGGTGCACAAAGGCGCCTGGACAGGGCCAGGGGGGCACAGCAGCAGGGGGGCACTGGCGCTGGCTTTCAATGACTTGAGGTTGGCTGAGAGGACACTGAAGTTATGTGTGTTGGGCTCTATTGGCATCAGTTTTTAGGAAGAGAGGGAGGCAGAGACCACCCTGCAGAGAGACCTGGCCCAGCCCCCGCCCCACCGCACCCTGAAGGTGACTGGGGTCTTCCTGCCGCTCTGCCTCAGCCCTCCCCTGCCGTGCACACAGCTGGGCGCCCAGCCAGGGAAACAGGCAGCGGAGACCAGAGGCGCCCACGTTCCCCTTCCCACCAAGGCAGGAGCCCGGGTCCCACACTCTGAAGCTCCCCTGTGCCCAGCCTTAGGATTCACAGGGCAGCTGCAGTCCTGCTAGTGCAGCAGGTCCTGGCCAGCAGTGTGGATCCTCCAGGCCCCTTCAGCCCAGAGCCACAGTCCTACAGACCTCCAGGCCACTCACAGGCAGGAGGGGCCTAGAGGAGGACAGACTTCCTCAGAGGGACAGACAAGCCACCACGAAGAGGTCAGAGTTCCCGGTGCTGAGGTGGGAAGAGTCCAGAGCATGTGGGGACGGAGTCGCTGTGCCCCTTCTTGTGTCTTAGGGAGAAGGGCAACATCTGTGTGCCATGCTCGCCTTGGGGCAGAGGCCCAGGAGGCTGCATGCGGGCTTGGGAGTGAAGGGACTTGGAGGTGGCTGTGGAGGGAAACGCGGCTGCCTGGTCCTCCTCCAGCCCTCCTGCCACCTTGGGAGAGTGCCCCTGAGAGCACAGCACAGCCTGCAGAAGAGCTCTCTGGTGACTGGCCCAGCACCTGGGTTCCCCCAGCCAGGTCAGCAGTGTGGCTGCACAGGCCAGGCTCAAGGCTTCCAAATGCACCCTGACTGCCAACCAAGACCTGGTGATGGCCCTGTGTGTACCACCGTCCCGCGGCTGCCTGGCGGGGAGCACAAAGGCCCCCGAATGCTGAACTACCCGACTGTCCTCACAGCAAAGAGGCAGCCTGTTACCGTCTAGGGCTGGGCCCACTGTCTCCATTCAGCAGGGGACTGAAGAGCAGGACACAGGGACGGCAAGATGCAGGTTGCTGGAAAGAGGGACAGAGACAGACTTCTGCAGAGAGAAGGGTTGATTGGGGTCCCCTGTGTCCACGTGTCTGTTTTAGTTTTTCTGTTGGGTTCCCCACCTAGGGTCAGGAGTAGGGAGGTGTCTGTCTGATTGGGTCCTGGGCATGCCCACAAGTACTTTGTCCAGCAGGACGCGGACCTCACCAGAAGACCCTGTCCACGCGCCTTTGTCCTGGCCCTGCCCCGACCTCCTCCCTCGCCATCTTGCCCTGGCTGCCTGGGCCTCTAATTCTCCCTCCATCCAAGTCCTCAGAGTCTAAGAACTTCGTTTGTCCCCACAACACCTGTGCCCTTGGGGCGGCTCTCACAGTCACCATGGTCAGGTTAGCCTGTCGCAGCTTCTGGGGTGAGCCCCAGACGGTAAGGATAGAGCAAGGCCCCTGCGTGCTGGAGGGCTTCACATGTCAACCTGGCTGGGACGTGGTGTCCAGATGCTGGTCAAACGTCACTGTGGTGACTCTGGTGTGTCTCCAACACTCAGAGCAGTGGGCAGAAGCTGGGAAGGGCAGGGCCGTCCGGGAAGCCCAGAGTGGCCCTGACTGGTGGTCTGCACCTCGAGAAAGCTGGCAAGGATTCTGAGAGTTGGCAACAGCACCCACGAGGCAGCACCACCGCAGGGGACACACAGAAAGCATGCAGGAAAGACAACCTGCAGCCCAGAGCCACAGGTCCCACAGATGTCAGAGCCGTGCTGCAGGGGCTGTGGCCGCCGGCCACCACAGTGTCTGCAGGCCCAAGCGCGGGCCACAGTGTCATGCTGGGGGCTCCAGATACCCAGAAGTCACCCTGCTGGGCCTGAGACCTGCTCGGGAGCATGACCCCTCCGGTTTCTCCTTTGGGAATGAGAGCCTTCCCTCTCCCCCCACCCGCCCACAACCTACTGAGCTTTACAACAGATCACTGCTCTGAGTCACGGCCACACGTGGGGGAATGTGGCCCCAGAGCCGACTCCACCCTGGCCTGAGGAGGCCATGTTCCCATGGGACTGAGAGCTAATGTGGAGTGGCTGAGGCTCTTGGAGATGCTGAGATGGGAATTTTGGAGAAATGTAGTTTGCATGTGGGAAAGACTGGAATGGAGTGGGGACCAGAGGACCGCCATTAGGGGATGCTTTGGGCCCATACAGGTCCTAATTCCCGGGGCCTCAGGACAATGAGAGTTTGGAAATGGAGTCTGCAGATGTCCTCACTTTGAGATGAGGCCAACTGGACTGGGGCGGGCATCAGATCCCACAAGATGCGTGTCTCCATAAAAGGGTGCCCAGCTCAGACTGCACTCAGAGAGGTGGCCCCGGGGAGAGGCCTGCAGCACACTCTCCCTGTTGACAAAGAGGACAAGCCCCGTAACCCCAGGGTGCCGAGGCCTGGCCTCCAGCACCACAAGAGGACACACTGTGCTGCTAAGGCCTTCAAGTGGCACCTCCTTTCTCCACAGAAAAGTCTTAACTGGGCTTCTCCAGAAATCTTCACCATGGCTGATTTTGGGGCTGTCAGCAAAAGAGTCTCTGCAAAAGAGTCCAATGTAGATAAAATTTTTATTTTCGTGTCGCCCTGTTTTACTTGACCACTGGCCGGGAAGATACCAGCACTCCAGGTGCTGGACACCCCCTTACTAGTTTTTCACAAATGTATCCAGTATAGTACTTTGTAGAAATGTGCAAACAAGGCCCCTGGCCTTGAGCTGGGCTTCATAGAGATGTCTACATTTTTAAGATAAGTTACAACTGGGCTCCATGGTAACAGCTGGCAGGGGAGGAAGGAGAGGGGAGAAGAAGCTCTCCCCTTCTCAGGTGTGGTCCTTGAAGGGTTAACTTGCCCAGAACAGTGAAGGAAAAAGCTGCTTTTATGTGAACTTCTGCAGACTGTGGACTTCTGAGCCCCTCCCCTTACATGCTGGGTATAAAACTCTGAAACTACCTGAACTCGGGGTTCAGGGGATTGATTGATTACAGCAAAAGCTGTGCCCTCTGAACCTGGCTGCAGCCAAATAAAACTGTTTCCTGCTATCGTCGGTGCCTTGCCTCGACTGTTTCTACAACATTTTTTGCAACCCAGATGGGACAGACGAGGTAGGGAAGGCTATTCTGCCTCTCTTGTCTCAGGGGACAGGCTTCCCTGGGGCAGTGGGGGACAGCAATTCCCCTTGGCGCCCAGGCCACTCTTGGCCTGAAGGATGATTGACTCACCCAGTGCCCTGGGGCTCCCACCCTGGAGCACAACAGAACCCACAGGCAGCAGGAACCAGAATTAGGGTTTTGGAGCACCGCCCATCTGAACAGGTAGGACCCGGGTCCATTTGGTTCTGTAGCCCACCTGACTTCCCCTTCTGAGGCCTAAGTGGGTGGAAGAGAGGCTTGATCACCCTCTGTTGGGTCCCGAGCACCCTCCAAAGTGGTTGGAGCTGAAACGGACCTGGGAAGTCGCCCGAGTAGCCTCTGTTCGGGGTCAGCGAGCAGAGGGGAAACCGTGACCCCCTTTTCTGGTTGGTTTGGCATTGTTGGAATCTGGACGGTGTGGAAATTCTGTCCTGGCCATGTCTGTGTGAAAGTGTGTGAATGAGACGGACAAAGGGAGGGTTCCGACCCAACCCAAGGGCCAAATCAAGTGCAGAGTCCTGATCCGCGGTTCCGTGGCCCCTCAGACAGTCTATGGCGGAATTTCACCAACCAACATCTAGGTGCAAGCTCCGGGTCGGGGGTTGATTCCAACCCGCAAGGCTAAGAGGGCCCTAAGTCCCCGCGAGGGGAGCAGCCGGAGATGGACGAAGCGAGTCTTTTTTTTTTTTTTTTTTTTGGATGAAGCAAGTCTTGCCCTAGATGTGCGACACCGATGCAGGGTGGAACGTGGGAGGCACCTAAGGAAACCGAGCCTCTGAAATGTGTGTTAGAAACCTTTAGGAAGGTTTTCCTGGTAACTGTGGGATGAGACTCACTCCACAAAGGTTGCATACTCTGTGAATCAGAGTGGCCCACCCAGGATGTGGGCTGGCCACCAGAGGGATCTTTAGATGAGAGAGTCATTGCTGAGGTCCTTTGATTGTTGTTGGAACCCCTGAACCAATTCTCTGATATTGATTGCTGGCAAGAGGTAGTACAGAAACAGCCCCCTTGGTTGAGAGCCTGTCTAGATGGACAGTCCAAGCTGATGTTAGCCAGGAGCACAGTGGTCTCTAAGACCCAGCGGAAAGCAGCTAACCAGAAAACCTGACACGGAAAGACAGGAAGGGAAACAGTTTTCCCCGTGAGCCAGAAGAAGACCCAGGACCTTATGTGCCACTCTACCCAACTTTGCCAAGACCACTGGGACAAAGACTGTCCCCTCAGCCACATCATCCTCAGAGGAAACAAATGATGGCCCCCAATACTGGCCATTCCATCCTCTGTGATGTCCTCAGAGCCAAAGGCTTCCTAGGACTAAAGACTCTTTCACCTCCCAAGATGAAGGTGGGAGATTTGTCCCAAGACCAGAGCCACAACCCAGATGAGAACTCTCCAGATGCCCCTGCAAGGGACTAAGGACCTGCCCATGTTGACCAGAGGGAAACACCTGAGGGAGACAAGGCAGTTTGTGTGCCAGCCTTTGTCCACCATTGAGCTAATAAGCTGGAAAAATCATACTCCCTCCTACACGGAGAAACCCTGGGCCATGACTGATCTGATGCAGCCCATTACCCAGACCAGGGATGGGCCCAACAAAGAAGAAGGTCTAAAGAGATATCAAGAAACCTTCATAGGAAACCTCAGAGAAGGGAAAAAAAGAACAAACACTGTCTGTGCCCAAGAGTTAGAAGGAATCGGAGCCAGCCCTGAGCCCTAGCCAAAGCCAAGCACCTGCAGACAAACAGAGCCCAGATAAGCCTCCTGCTGCTCCAGTATCTCCCTCTCACACCCTCCATAGCCCTGAACATTTCTCTCAGCTCCACATCTGCCTAAGGCCCCTCTGCCCTATGAAACTGGCAGCAATGATCAAAAGAGATGTGCCCAACTGACTCAGAGCTGAGTGTCCAGGCCACTGCAGCTGCCACCCCTCTCCCTGCCCAGAGGCGCCCAGGGGAGGAGGGGCACATACAAGTGTAGCAGCCACAATGCAAGTTTGTCAGCAAGGAGATGCAGAGGCTCAAGCAACAGGTGACCAATGCAGCCTTTGTGGGGCAGACTCACAGTGACATTTGCCAAAAATTACAATCCTAGAGGACTTTACTGAGAAGGAGCCAGTGAGCTGATTAACGTGGCCCCCACAGTTTTCCTCAATGGAGACCCAGAGGCTCAAAGACAGGCAGACCAGAAAGATAAAGAGGAGGATGGTTCTCCTTACAACTGCCCTCACCACAAACCCAGAGGTCACTCAAAGGGAGGTCTCACTAGAACAAAGCCAATGGCCCAAATGTTCATAGAGAAAAAAATGTGGCCAGACAAAAGGGAAAGGCTCCAATGGCCCCATCAGGCAGGCCCCCACTGCCATGCTCAAATGCTAAGCCTTGAACAGAGAAGGAGCGAATGTTTTCCCCCAGCCTTGGGCCCCAGTCCCATCCTTTCAGTTTCTTCTCACTTGCTCGGAAGTCCATGATTGACGAATATGGCAGGAGTCCCATAGACACACACAATTGCATCTGATGCACGGGACCCAGGGCCTCAGGAGGGCTCAGCTGCTGCAAGCCCCCAAATGAACCAGGAATATGTTCATGTTAACAGCCAGTAGTGGGCCATAGGGTGATTTCCCCCAGCCTTTGTCACCAGCCCCCTCCAAAAGGACATGCCACCCTGGGGCCAAGCCACACGCTGTGAGCCACCAGCAGGAAGGGCCAGAGAGCCCCCTGCACCCAGGCATACTGAAAAAAAAAACACAAGTGGGGCAGCCACTCTATACAATTAGAGCAGGATCCCATCTGGCAGGAGGAGGGAGCCACACAGACAAAGAGCAACACCTAGGTGGGCACAACGTGGTGGCCACACTGGGACACACAGGGAACAGCACCACTGCCCTCCAACCTGACAGATGGCCCATGGCGAGATTTACGTAGGTGCCTTTTACACAAATGATGTCCCAGGTCATCAGTCTCTGCTGGGATTTTCATTAGATTTAAGAGTTGGAGAATCCCAGCAGCCAAGATCCTGCACTGGGAGATAACAAAAATGTCCTGCATCTTAAGGCACCAGAGGCTCTGTGTACACTTCCCTTCCCTAATGACAGTTCCTCCCAGGGGCTTGAGAACACCATCCTTGGGACAGCAGTGAACTCTGACTTAAAAGCCCATATGTATCAAGAAAAAGTCACATAACTTGCTGAAATCTGACTCAGCAATAGAACAGACCACAGCAGCTGAGCCTCCAAAGAATCAGGAGATCTGCTCAATTCCAGTCCCTCCAATCTGCCATCAGACTAGAGAATTCAGATTCAGCCATATATGGATCCCCAACTTTCAGTTATGGCAAACCCCTCTGTGAAGCCACAAAGGGGGAGAATGGGGTCCTCTAATATGAGGGCCAACTAAGCAAAAGGCCTTTGAGGACATTCAACAAGCACTCCCAGGGCACCTGGACTAGGGCTCCCTGACCTCACAAAGTCTTTCTTTATGTACATCCATGAACAGTCAGGAGAGGCTGTAGGAGTCTTGACTCAGGTGCTGGGGACATAGCACTGTCCAGTGGCCTATCTATCCAAACAGCTGGACTCTGTAGCCCAGGGCTGGCCACCTTGTTTATGGGCCCTTGAAACCACAACCCTTCTGGTGTTGGAAGCTGATAAACTGGCTATGGGACAAGAACTGGTTGTCAGGTTCCTCATTCAATTTTGACATTGTTAAGAGTACAAAGGACAATATTGGTTGACTAATGGTCAATACCAGGGCATGTTATGTGAAAACCCATGTATCCATGTGGAAGTCATCCAGACTCTAGTCCCAGCAACCTAGCTGTCCGTCAGACCTGCACAACCTGACCACCACTGTGTTGAAGTCATGGATGAAGTGTTCTCCAGCAGACCAGACCTGACACACCAGCCCCTCAGGGACCCTGATGTGAAGCACTTCACAGGTGGTAGCAGTTTTAAAAAAGATGGGGTATGTTTAGCTGGATATGCAGTGGTCACTCTGGACTCCACTGTTGAGGCAGAACCTCTGCCTCAGGGAACTTCAGCACAAAAAGCAAAACTTAATGCTTTGACTTGAGCACCTCAGTTGACAGCAGGAATCTGTGTGGATATTTACACAGACTCAAAATATCCATTAGCTACCCTTCATGTTCATAGGGCCTTATGTAAGGAAAAGGGAGACATGATGTATGGGCAAGAAATTCTTAAACTTTTGGATGCACTATGGGCTCCCTGGAAGGTGTGATTGTATATTGCCAAGGTCATCGAAAGGGAAACACTGTGGTTTCTCAGGGCAACCGGAGAGCTGACAGAGGGGCCAAGTTAGTTGTCTGCAAGAAACGGGAAGAAAATCCAGTCCCAGGTTTAAATGCTGCCCTTCTGCCTGGCTGACTGTCTAACAGAATGGGAGCCAACATACTCCCAATGTGAAAGAAAGTGATATAAGAATGAACAAGAAAATTTTCTCCCAGATGCATGGTGGAGATTTTCTGATGGGCGGCACAGCCATCCCGGAGATTCTAGCCGCAGCCTTTATCAGATAGTTCTACAGGAGAAAACATTGGAAATACAGCACTTGAGACAGTTCTGAGTCAACATTTCTATGTCCCCTGGCTCACAAACTTCACGTGGACATTCTGAAAACAATGTGAGGTTTGTGCTCACAACAATCCTTGTCAGGGGCCAGAGCTCCCACCAGGAATCCAAAGTATAGGAGGAGCATCTTTTGAAGACTCAGAAATAGACTTCACTGAACTACCACGCTCACAGGGCTATAAGTAACTTTTGGTTTTTGTGTGTTCCTCCTCTGACTGGGTGGAAGCATTTCCCACCCGCCCTGAAAAGGCTAGGGAGATACTAGGATGCTTCTCTGGGAAATGATTACAGCTTTCTTATCCCAATAACTATTGGCTCAGACAATGGGCCAGCTTTGGGGCAGAGGTGATAGGATTACTGACCGAGTGTTTAAACATCAGATGAAAGTTACATCCTGCCTATAGGCTGCAGAGTTCTGGTAAAGTTCAAAGGATGAGCAGGACTTTAAGTCTCAATTGTGTGACCTGTGACAGGAGACACACTAACATTGAGATGAACTTCTCCCTATTACACTGTTGAGGATTAGATCCACTCCCACTAGGAGGACTGGATTCTCTCCTTATGAGACAATGTACGGGAGGCCTCCTCTTATTAGGGGACTACAGGGAGACTTAAGAGAGATAGGAGAAGTCACCCTGAGACAAAAGCTTCAGGCCTTAGGGAAAACTTAGGTTCCCAACCAATGGGTTAGAGAAAGGTTGCCAGTAAGTTTGACCCAGGTGCACACTCCTTCAAGACAGAGATTGAGTCTGGGTCAAAGAATAGAATATATAACCCCTGAACTTCTTTGGAGGGCCCTTTCACGGTTATTTTATCCACCCCAACTGCAGTAAAGGTTGCAGAGATAGGTCCCTGGGTTCACTACACCAGACTCACGCCTGCAGCTGTGCACTGGGGGTGCTCTCCAGATGCTGCTATGCCCTTGACGCTGACCATCCAGAAAAAAAAAGAAAGAAAAAGAAAACACCAGAGAAGCTTGAGGATCAGAAGGACAACAGCCCTGCTCCAGTCACTCTGGAAGCTGACTGGTCTTTGCCCAGCCGAAGCTTGAGGAGACTATGGCCCTGTTTCAGCCACACAGGAGGGACTGGCTATCAATGCATGGTGGAAGATAAACGTCCCACCAGGACTAATGGACTCTTTCAACCTCTGAGATAGTTCTTACACTGTAATGCATTGCCACTCCTTGCTTCTAGATATACACACAGTTCTCTGTTTGGCTTTTGCTGCTGGTTGGATAAGAGTAACTCCTACTGACTGGACTCTGGGTAACAACATTTCACTCACACATTTTTTCTTGCTTATATAAGTTTTCTAGGATTTGTTTGGTGTTATTAGTATGGCTTTATTAACTTATGCCGTTTAACCTATGCTAACCAAAATGTTAGTCTATCATTTAGTTTGGTTTCCTTTGATAACCTTAAGGGGCTCTACCCTACTCCTATTCCAACAGTGGAGATCATGTGAACCATGTGTCAAGCCAATCCACTATAACCAAGAGGTGGTAAAATTAGGACCTGTTCTACCAGAGGAATGTTCTAGATGGATAGCTGTTTGGAAAGAAAAAAAAAAGAGTTCTATTGGAAAGAAACTTGATTTTGGAGGTCACCAAGCTTGAGGTGAAGGTAACTGGCCACCCCAGAGGATTATTGCCACAAATGGTCCCGCTCGATACCTGGGCACAAAATGGCAGTTGGAGCTATAGAACTCCTATTTACATGTTAAACAGAATTATTCACTTATAAGCTGTACTGGAAATTATTATTAATCAGACTGCCACAAAGCCTTTGACCTCCTAGCCACACAACAGATGAGATGTGAGTGGCTAACTATCAAAACCACTTGGCATTAGATTACCTACTGGCTGGGAAAAAGAAATATGTGCAGAGTTCAACAGCTCAGATTGTTGCATCCAGATCAATGACAATAGACAAACAGTTAATGATATAGCCAACAACACAAGAGAACCAGCACATGTGCTTGTTCATACCTAGAAGGGCATTAAAGTTTGGGTCCCAAACATGCTTTTGGGAGATGGTTTTCAACTCTTGGTAGATTTAAAAGCTTAACTGGTGTAGTGGATATTCTGCAGCTAACCTGTTCATTGCTCCCATGTTTGGCTCCACTGTGCATTAAAACTATTGGGTCCACTATAGAAGCTGCTGTTGAAAGGATGACAACAACTAAGGTTTTGGCATTACATAAGGCTTTACGCCAAGATAATGGTAATGATGCTCTTAAATTTAAAGGATTAGATGTTGGGGATGCAAATCAAGTCAAGATGGCGCCTGGCACTTTGCCAGGAGGAGTGGTTTGTGAAGTGAGGCCAGTGAGCCATTAAGATGATGAGGATTCCTTATTGGCTGACTGCTGTATCTAGATGATGTTAATTAAGTTAAGCTGTGTGTAATTAGTGAAGTATATGTACCTCTGCTGTCCGGCAGAGAAGCGGCTCCTGCTACCTTGGGTGCCTGCTGCTTTCAGTTCTTGCTCAGTTCCCACTGAGTTCACTTGCAATTAAGTAGTTCCCACTTCAACCTTCAAGTTGCTTGTCACCTCCCGGTTATTTGCCCAGCCGGACTGCAGCAATTAAATTATGGGGAGTACCATTAAAGGGGGAATTGAAGTAGCACCCACATTCTCCACAGAAAAGTTTTACCTGGGCTTATCCAGAAATCCTCACCACGGCTGATTTGGGGGCTGTCAGCAAAAGAGTCTCTGCAAAAGAGTCCAATGCAGATAAACTTCCTATTTTCGTGTTGCCCTATTTTACTTGGCCACTAGCCGGGAAGATACCTGCACTCCAGGTGCTGGGCACCCCCTTACTAGTTTTTCACAAACGTACCCAGAATAGTAGTTTGTAGAAATGTGCAAACAAGGCCCCTGGCCTTGAGCTGGGCTTCACAGAGACGTCTCCATTTTTAAGAGAAGTTACAACTGGGTCCATGGTCACAGCTGGCAGGGGGAGGAAAGAAAGGGGAGAAGAAGCTCTCCCCTTCTCAGGTGTGGTCCTTGAAGGGTTAACTTGCCCAGAATAGTGAAAGAAAAAGCTGCTTTTATGTGAACTTCTGCAGACTGTGGACTTCTGAGCCCCTCCCCTTACATGCTGGGTATAAAACTCTGAAACTCCCTGAATTTGGGGTTCAGGGGATTGATTGATTACAGCAAATGCTGTGCCCTCTGAGCCTGGCTGCAGCCAAATAAAACTGTTTTCTGCTATTTTCGGTGCCTCGCCTGGTTTGTCCCTACAACAGCCTCCCTGTCCCTGGTGCTGAGTCCTGGCAGCCTGAGCAGATGACCACAAGTGTCCCCCTGCACTGCCAGCCCTGCAGCCCACACAAGGCCTCCCCAGCCTGCCTTGCTGGTGTGCTGAGCTGGGTGGGGCCCCTGGAACTCCAGCCTGTAAGGCTGAGCCATGCTGAGCTCCACCTAAGGTGGAGCTGGGCCCCCACAGCCACCAATGCAGGGGTGGTGTGCGCCCAGGACACCCTGCCTCTCCAGTCCTTGCCACATGCCCCCCGGGACCAGAGGGGCACTCGGGGATGCCATGAGTCTGGCCTGTACTGTGCGTGCCATTTGGTGGGTGCATGGCGTGCTCCCAGAGGCCCCGGAGCACCCCGTGACAGCTGGCCCCAGGACATTTCATGTTGAACACTTCCTCAGAGACCCGGGCTCACACAATTGTCCCTCACCCATGCACCATGCCATATGCTTCCTCTACAACTCCTCAGGGGGCCTTGACGTCCCCAACACCCTCTCCACCTCCTTTCCATTCCCATCACTCACCCCTCCCAGGCCCTGACATGGCCTGGCCTCTGAACAGGGGACGCCTCCCTGTTCCTGCTCTTCCAGAGCCTTCATCCTCAGGGCCCTCCAGAGCCCAGCTCAGGTCCCCCACCTCCTCCTCTCACCCTTCACACCCGCCCAGGCACTGCGCTCCCCTTCCCTGTGGGTGGCCAGCTCCCCCAGGCCCTAGGGGAGCCCTGTTTCCCTCTCCAGTGCTGGCCCAGCAGTCCTGGACCCTCAAGGAGGGAGTGCACCCACATACTGAGGAAGCCAAGCTGCCCCCCTCGCCGGTGACCCTCTGCTCTGTTCCCTGCCCTCAGACCCAGGAAGCTAATGGCCACCTCTCCCTCACCTGCAGCCCCCTCTGGCAGCCCTTGCTCAGGCCCTGAACGGGCCCCTCTTCCTGCCCTCTGTGGGTGGACACCTTGAGCACCCAGTGCCTCTGCAGCTCTCCCGTCTCCTGCATCCCCAGGCCCTGGGCACACAGCCAGGGCTGCCATCTGCTCATCTGGGAGCGCCAGCCCCAGAGACCTGTCCACCAGCCTAGCCCTCCTGGGCCAGCACTGGTTCTCCCTGTAGCCCCATCTTGCCCCTTGCCAGGGACCCCAAGGACCTGGGCCAGCACTGGTTCTCCCTGTAGCCCCATCTTGCCCCTTGCCAGGGACCCCAAGGAGCCCCGAGCCCCTTTCTTCCCCTCCCACCAGCTTGCTCCCGCCAGTCCCAGGGCCCCCACGCTCCTCCTGCTCTGGAGGATCTGGGTTCTCCCAAGGAAGAGCTGTCTGCAGAGAGGTCCAGGGAGAAGCAGCCACCAGAACCAGGCTGGGGTCAGAGGGTCAGGGGGCTGCCCAGGAACTGAGGGGTCCCAGTCTCCAGGGAGGCAGTCAGGGTGGAGGGCCTAACTGCACAGCCGCGGGCCAGCCCCAGGCAGGAGCACAGAGCAGCAGGTGGGATTGGGCCTCCCCCTTCTCCCCGGGGACCCAAGGGCACTGCTCCCCACCACCACATGCCCACACAAGATGGCCGCACCCAGGTCTGAGCCCCCTCACCCTCCGACCCAGAACCCCCAGAAGAAAAGGGAACTTAGGGAAGTGTGCATGCCACCAGTTTCAGTCCTGTTCTTAGTCTCTGCAGGGCGGGGGCGGGGAGGGACTTGCACCTCTGGGGACAACAGCCGTGACGACTGGGAGCACAGGACAGAGCAGAGTGGGTGGCAGTAAGGGGCCAGAGCAGGAAGGGCTGGCAAGCGCCCTTCAAGGCCCCACAAGGTGAGTGGGGTTGGCAGGGAGAGGAGGCCACAGGAGGAGAGGACATGGAGCCTGGGCCACAGTGGCCCTTCAGGACCCAGCATCCCACGGGCCACGGGATGTGGGAGGGAGCAAGAGCACAGCCCCCACACAGAGGGCCCCGCACAGCACCCAGGGGTCTGCCTTAGAAAGTGCCAACCAGTGAGGGACAGGAACCAGGGGCAGGGCACTGCCAGGCCACCAGAGCTGGACACACGTCCTACTCACGGACATGAGGGGATGGGGCAGGAGGGGGTCAGAGGAACAACATGGCCTCTCCTAGAGACTGTGGGTATGAGGCAGAGCTAAGGGGAACTCAAGGAGGCAGGGCCAGGGCAGCTTCCAGAGCCAGGTGCAGAGGAAGCCTGGAGCACAGGGACACAGGGTCCAGGCCTCCTCCAGGGGCAGGGCAGGGCCAGCGGGCTCTGCTGGACACAGCTGGCTGGAGAGAGGATGGGAGCCTCGGGGGCTCTGGGAGCAAGGCCAGCCCTGGGAAGAGGGTGAGGCCAGAGGAGGACCCAGCCTCCACTGAGGGAGAGTGGGGTGGGACGAGGCAGCTCTGGGCTCAGGGACCTGGGCAGAGCAGGTGCACGTGAGCTGGGCAGGTGGGGTGCCTGAGAGTCGTGAGCCACCCAGGAGCCACCCCTGGGACCAGGGTCCAAGCTGACACAGGTGAGCTGGGGAAAGCAGGGATGCTGAGGGACCTGGGCAGTCCCGCGGCTCAGAGAACCAAGGGAGAGCAGCTACAGGAGAGCTGGGCAGTGGAGTGCTGGAAGGCTGGGGAAGCCCAGGGCGCAGGGCACCAGGGGCAGAGCATCTGAAGGTGAGCTGGGGCAGGTGGGGGGGCTGGAGGTGCCTGGGAAGCCCCAGGAGCTCAGGGGACCTGGGCAGAGCATCTGAAGGTGAGCTGGGACAGGTGGGGGGGCTGGAGGTGACCGGGAAGCCCCAGGAGCTCAGGGGACCTGGGCAGAGCACTTACAGGTGAGCTGGGGCAGGTGTGGGGGCTGGAGGTGCCTGGGAAGCCCCAGGAGCTCAGGGGACCTGGGCAGAGCATCTGAAGGTGAGCTGGGGCAGGTGTGGGGGCTGGAGGTGACCGGGAAGCCCCAGGAGCTCAGGGGACCTGGGCAGAGCACTTACAGGTAGAGCTGGGACAGGTGGGGGTGCTGGAGGTGACCGGGAAGCCCCAGGAGCTCAGGGGACCTGGGCAGAGCACTTACAGGTAGAGCTGGGACAGGTGGGGGGGCTGGAGGTGCCTGGGAAGCCCCAGGAGCTCAGGGGACCTGGGCAGAGCATCTGAAGGTGAGCTGGGACAGGTGGGGGGGCTGGAGGTGACCGGGAAGCCCCAGGAGCTCAGGGGACCTGGGCAGAGCACTTACAGGTGAGCTGGGGCAGGTGTGGGGGCTGGAGGTGACCGGGAAGCCCCAGGAGCTCAGGGGACCTGGGCAGAGCACTTACAGGTAGAGCTGGGGCAGGTGGGGTGCTGGAGGTGACCGGGAAGCCCCAGGAGCTCAGAGGACCTGGACAGAGCACTTACAGTTGAGCTGGGGCAGGTGGGGTACTGGAGGTGACCAGGAAGCCCCAGGAGCTCAGGGGACCTGGGCAGAACACTCACAGGTAAGCTGGGACAGGTGGGGTGCTGGAGGTGACCAGGAAGCCCAAGGAGCTCAGGGGACCTGGACAGAGCACTTACAGTTGAGCTGGGGCAGGTGGGGTACTGGAGGTGACCAGGAAGCCCCAGGAGCTCAGGGGACCTGGGCAGAACACTCACAGGTAAGCTGAGCAGGTGGGGGTGCTGGAGGTGGCCAGGAAGCCTCAGGAGCTCAGAGGACCTGGGAAGAGCTCTTACAGATGAGCTGGGGCAGGTTGGGGTACATGAGATGCTGGGAAGCCCCAGGAGCTCAGGGGACCTGGGCAGAGCCTTTACAGGTGACCTGGGCAGGTGGGAGTGCTTGGGAACCTGAGATGCCCCAGGAGCTCAGGGAATCTGGGCAAAACACTTACAGGTGAGCTGGAGAGGTGGGGTGCTGGAGGTGTCTGGGAAGCCCCAGGAGCTTCGGGGACCTGGGCAGAGCAGTTACTGGTGAGCGGGGGAGGTGGGGTGCTGGTGGAGCCAGGAAAATTCCAGGAGCTCAGGGACCTGGGCAGAGCAGTTACGGTGAGCTGGGGCAAGCACAGTGCTGGAGGTGTCTGGGAAGCCCCAGGAGCTCAGGGAGCCAGGGGCAGAGAAACTACTGGTGAACTTGGCCATTGATAGTGCTGGAAGGGCTTAGGAAGCCCCAGGAGCTCAAGGGACCTGGACAGAGCAGTTCCAGGTGAGCTGAGGCAGGTTGGGGTGCTTAAAGTGACTGGGGAGCCCCAGAAGCTCAGAGGACCTGGACAGAGCACTTACTGTTAAGCTGGGGAATGTGGGGGTGCTGAAGGTGCCCGGGAAACCTGAGGAGCTCAGAAGACCTGGGCAGAGCAGTCACAGGTGAGCTGGGGCAAGTGGGGATGCAGGAGGAGCCAGGAACGCCCTAGAGCTTTGGGTGACTGGGCAGAGCAGCTGTGGGTGAGCTGGGACAGATGGGGGTGCTAGAGGTGCCTGGGAAGCCCCATGAGCTCAGGGGACCTGGACAGAGCAGTTACAGGTGAGCTAGGGGATGCAGAGGTGCTAAAGGTACCAGGGAAGAACCAGGAGCTCAGGGGACAAGGGGCAGAATAGCTGTGTGTGATTTGGGGCAGGTGGGGTTCTGTAGGTACCCGGGAAGTCCCAGGAGCTCAGGGTAACTTGGCAGAGCAGTTGCAGCTTAGCTGGGGCAGGTGGGGGTGCTGGAGGTGCCCGGGAAGCCCCAGGAGCTCAGGGTAACTTGGTAGAGCAGTTACAGCTTACTTGGACAGGTGGGGTGCTGGAGGTGCCCGGGAAGCTCCAGGAGGTCAGGGTAACTTGTCAGAGCAGTTGCAGCTTAGCTGGGGGGGTTGGTGGTTCTGGAGGGGCCCGGGAAGCCCCAGGAAGTAAGAGTAACTTGGCAGAGCAGTTGCAGCTAAGCTAGGGCAGGTGCAGGTGCTGGAGGTGCCTGGGAAGCCTCAGGAGGTAAGAGTAACTTGGCAGAGCAGTTACAGCTTACTTGGACAGGTGGGGTGCTAGACGGGCCCGGGAAGCCCCAGGAGCTCAGGGTAACTTGGCAGAGCAGTTGCAGCTTAGCTGGGGCAGGTGGGGTTCTGGAGGTGTCCGGGAAGCCCCAGGAGCTCAGGGGACCAGAACATAACAGTTACAGGTGAGCTGGGGCAGGTCGGGGAGCACTCTGTCTGCTGACATTCCCAGAACTCAGGGGAACAGACAATAGCCACAGTGTCCTAGAGCAGGTGGGCGACCAGGGCAATCCCAGAGGTAGAGTCTGAAGGGTCCAGCTACAGGGTCCCTGGGTCCCTGCAGGAGCTGAGCAGATGCAGGTTAACAGGGGCTGAGGAGGGTTTGCAGAGCCCAGGGCGGGGACCTTTTGAGCAGAGGACAGCACAGGAAGCAGAAGCAAAGCACCAGGGGCAAAGCATCCTGCACAGGCCAGTGGGGCAGCAGGTGAGCAAGGGCAGGCCAGGAGTGGCCAGCAAGGGGCTCTGGGCATCCAGAGCACACAGCACAGGGCTGTGCAGGCAGCCCCACTGAGCTCGGGAGGCTAGAAGGGGCTCAGCGCCCACGGCTGCTGTGCTCTGAGCTGGCCAGGAGTGGGCAGGGCCACGGGGTGCAGGGCTGAGGGGGGGCTGCAGAGGGCTGCCCAGAGCAGAGAGCAGGGCTGAGGTGTGCTGAGTTCAAGGTGGGAGGGAGCCAGAAGGGGACAGGAGCTCAGGGAAGCAGCCGTCGGCTGACTGCTGGGAAGAGACTGAGCTTCCAGAACCTGGTGCTTACAGGACAGCTGACCAGGCAGAGCGAAGGGAGCAGGGAAGCTTCCAGAACTGGGAGCAACGGGGGAGGTCGGGGGGTCACAGAGTCCAGGAGCTCATCCAGGAGGGCTCTGCTGGGAAGAGTAGGCCGAAGAGAGGATGGGTGCTTCCGGGCTCTGGAAGCAAACCAGTCCTGGGTGGGGGAGGCCAGCAGAGGGGCCAAGCTGGACGGATGGAGGGCAGAGTGGGCAGTAGGACCCCCAGGCGTTGGGCACCAGAGGCAGAACTGCCGCAGGAGAGCTGGGGCAGGTAGGTTGCTGGGGGACCTGGGCAGCCCAGGGAGATCAGGAACCTGCTGGTCTTGCCCTCCCACTGGCCCCAGATCACCCATCCTTGGTCTCCGGGGCTGTCCACATTCCTCCCTCCCCACAGCACAGGAGGACTGGCGGGAGCAAGCTGGTGGGAAGGGAAGAAGAAAGGGGCTTGGGGCTCCTTGGGGTCCCTGGCAAGGGGCAAGATGGGGCTACAGGGAGAACCAGTGCTGGCCCAGGAGGGCCAGGCTGGGGGAGAGGTCTCTGGGGCTGGCGCTCCCAGATGAGCAGATGGCAGCCCTGGCTGTGTGCCCAGGGCCTTGTGCTGAGGGCTGGGGGTCCTGGGCTGAGTCCCAAGGGCCCTGGGAAGGAAGGCTCGGGAGAGGTCGGGGCTCACAGGTGCCGTGGAGGCCAGGCCAGAGCTGCAGAGGGGCTCTGAGGGGCAGGCAAGAGGGCCAAGGAGAGTGCCCATGGTGCACCTCAGGAAGCAGGGCAGGGAGACCTGGGGAGGAAGGGTCCAGTGAGGAGCCAGAGCTCAGGGCTAGGGGGAGCCAATCAGGAGGGTCCCAGGGGCTGTCTCAGGGCAGGGCCTAGGGCCCAGGGCCAGGACCGAGGGCACTGGGTTGCTCAGAGCCAACTCCAAAACACCTGACCCTGCAGGGTTAGGTCCAAGGCCTGGGCTCTGGGCCGAGGTGCAGGGAGGAGAGCCCAGGCAGAGGTAGCCAACCCCACCCAGAGCAGGACTCCTCGGTAACAGTGGAGGGCACAGGGGACCTGAGAACAAGGCCACTAGTCAGGCCAGATGCCCACAGGAAGCACATGGGGACAGGGAGCTGGTGGGCCCAGCAGGACCAAGGTGGCACCCACCATGGGCAGAGCCCAGGAAGGGGCTGGGGGCCCCAGGGCCACACAGGTCCAGTGGTCATCAGATGCTAAAGGATCCGCGTGCAGCCTCTCCCACAGGGGCAGGGGGTGGCACACAGGGCTAACTGCACAGTTGGCTCTGTGTCCCTCTGGAAGCCCATCAGGAGAGGTCTGGCCTGGCCTGGGCATCCTTGAGGTGGGGGATCACCTAGGGAGGTAGGGCCTACCAGGTGGGTACCTGATGCCCACAAATCCAGACAACAGACCCTGCCTGATGCTTGGGGAGAGCCAAGGACAGCAGGCCTTCTGTGGGCCTGGGTCCATCTGCGTCCAGCACAGCTCACTCAGTATCTTCTCTCTTGCAGCTTCGACCACGGCCCCATCAGTCTTCCCCCTGGCCCCCAGCTCTAGGGACACATCTGGCTCCTCAGTGAACCTGGGCTGCCTGGTCAAGGGCTACTTCCCTGAGCCGGTGACCGTGACATGGAACTCAGGATCCCTGTCCAGTGGAGTCCGCACCTTCCCAGCTGTCCTGCAGTCAGGGCTCTACTCTGTCACCAGCATGGTGACTGTGCCCACCAGCACCTGGCCCAGCCAGACCGTCACCTGCAATGTAGCCCACCCGGCCAGCAGCACCAAGGTGGACAAGATCATTGGTAAGGGGACAGTCTGCACGGGGAGGGGTCCTCTGGAAGTCAGGCAGGTCTGTGCCACCTGGAGAACTCTGCCATGCCTCTCATGCTCAGGGAGAGTGCTCTGTCTCCACCAGGCCCAGGGCAGGCACAGTCTGGATGCCCACGTGTGGGCTCCTGGGCACTGGTCATAGGCCTGCCAAGAGCCATACCCAAGAGCAGCCTGGCCCTAACCTGAGCGCGCCCAGAGCCAAACTCACCCTGTCTCTGCGGGTGCCTTCCTCCCCCATATCTCAGTGACCCCATCCTTCTCTCCTGCAGCTCCCTGTGGTCCTGTACCTACCCCATGTCCACCATGTCCACGTAAGTCACCAGGCCTTGCCCTAAGCCGAAGGAGCGGGACGGGTGCCCAGAGAAGTCTCAGGCAGAGGGCAGGCCCCAGGTGCTGACCCGTGTCCTCCATCTCTCCCACACTAGCTCCTGAAATCCTGGGGGGACCATCCGTCTTCATCTTCCCCCCAAAGCCCAAGGACACGCTCATGATCTCCCTGACCCCCAAGGTCACATGCGTGGTGGTAGATGTGAGCCAGGATGACCCCGAGGTCCAGTTCAGCTGGTATGTAGACAACGTGGAGGTGAGCACAGCTGAGACGAAGCCACAGGAGAGGCAGTACAACAGCACATTCCGCGTGGTCAGTGTCCTCCCCATCAAGCACCAGGACTGGCTGAATGGCAAGAAGTTCAAGTGCAAGGTCAACAACAAAGCCCTGCCAGCCCCCATCGAGAGGACCATCTCCAAAGTCGCAGGTGGGAGAGGGCAGCGGGCAGGGCAGGACATGGGGCTGCCTGGTCACATGGAGCCTGGCTCGGCCCGCCACTGCCCTGTCAGTGACCTCTGTGCTGACCTCTGTTCCACAGGGCAACCCCGGGCGCCAGAGGTGTACGTCTTGCCCCCGGCCCAGGAGGAGCTGACCAAGAACACCGTCAGTCTGACCTGCTACATCCAAGGCTTCTACCCTGCCGACATCTCTGTGGAGTGGGAGAAACAGGGGCAGCCGGAGCAGGACTCCAAGACCACCGAGCCCGTCCTGGACTCCGACGGGACCTACTTCCTCTACAGCAAGCTCAGGGTGGACAGGAACAGATGGCAGCAAGGAGACCTCTACACATGCTCAGTGATGCACGAGGCTCTGCACAACCACTTCACCCAGAAGACCCTGTCCCGGTCCCCGGGTAAATGAGCCTGGCGAGTCCTCACCCCAGAGGACACTGTCACCTTCCCTCACCTGCCGCGTCAATAAAGCACCCAGCCTGCCCTGGGACCCTGTGAGACTATCCTGGTTCTTTCTGAGGCAGAGAGTTCTTGGCACGTCTGGGCTGTGGGCTGTCGGCCAGGCTGCCTCCGAGGCCCACGTTGTCACGGCTAGAGAGAGGGAGGGGTCCCACATGACCAGACCAGAGCCACTGTCTGCCCAGCTGGCTGGGGTTTGCCCCCGCAGGGCACGAGGCTCGGCCAGAGGCTAAGCCTCTCCCAGACCTTCCCCAGCCCCAGCAACTCTGGCTGATCAGGGAGATACCTCTCAGGAGCCCCCAGGAAAGGACACAGCCCCCCTGTCAGAGACTGTCCTTGTGTCCTGATTCCCTGTCCAAGGATCTCTCTGTGTCCGTGCAGGGGTTGACTAGCCATGGGAGTGGGGATAGGCCCTCCCTGCACTGCCCACCCCTGGGAACACCCACATCTGGCAGCCCTGAATGGCCCAAGGGAGGGACTGTCCAGAAAACCACACAGACACAGAGCACAGACCCTTTGGACCAACCCACAGGGCACCTGCCCACACTCGTGCACACTGGGGCCTCACACGGGCAACATGCACACCCAGAGCCAGCAAGTGTCCAGTCACTGAACACTCACAAGCACACGGGACCACCCACGGCCTCACACACTGACCAGCTCAGATCCCAGCCTCCTCTCAGGAGGCACCTACACCCAAGCCCTGACACACCCAGGCCCGACACCCACACGGACCCCCACACAGGCACACACCCCCTTACCACAAGATCCAGCTCCCTCCCCAGCGCAGACTGTCCCTGTAGCTGGGGCCACACCAGGGACAGGCTCTGCCATCTCTCCAGCCCCTGGGCCTGGTCACCACTGAATAAGCAGGGGCCACACAGGCTGCGGGGACATCCCTGCAGGGTCACAGGCCAGCGCTGCCTGGCCTGCCCCAGCACTGACTCCTGGAGCTCGCAGCAAGGAGCGCCCATGAAGTCCAGGCCACCGTCCACAGCCAGGGGGTCTGGATGAGCTGGGCCCCAGTGGGAGGAGCGGGGGGCTGAGGCCCACCAGAGAAGGCCACCAGGGAAACCTGGCCCCAGTCCGCGCACTGCTGGCCCAGCCCAGCGGCCCTTCTCCTGGCCCCCGGGAGGCAGCTCCCAGGTCCCACCTTGGCGCCACACACTGACCACCCCCTCCCTGTCCAGAGCTCAGCCTGGATGAGAACTGTACAGAGGCCCAGGACGGGGAGCTGGACGGGCTGTGGACGACCATCACCATCTTCATCAGCCTCTTCCTGCTCAGCGTGTGCTACAGTGCCACTGTCACTCTCTTCAAGGTCGGCCACACTGTCCCCGTGCTGTCCCCATGCCATCCCCCATGACACCACACTTCCCACAGTCGAGCGGTTCTCCTATGCTCTCCCACGCTGTCCCTGTGCCATCTCCACACTGACCCACGGTGTGTCCCATGCTGTCTCCATGCTGTCCCTGTGCCATCTCCACACTGTCCCACGATGTGTCCCATGCTGTCCCCACACTGTCCCTGTGCCATCTCCACACTGTCCCACGATGTGTCCCATGCTGTCCCCATGCTGTCCCCATACAATCTCCACACTGACCCACGGTGTGTCCCATGCTATCCCCATGCTGTCCCTGTGCCATCTCCACACTGTCCCATGGTCTGTCCCATGCTGTCCCCATGATGTCCCACATGCTGTGTCCCATGCTGTGTCCACTATGAGCTCCATGCTGTCCACCACACTTTTCCCAACGTGTCTCCACCCTGCTCCCCACCTGCCTCCACATCTCCCGACATTGTGACCAACCTGTCCTCCACCTGTCCCTACCCTGTACCCCACGCAATTACCCAAATTGTCCCCTACCCAATCCCTCACGCTGTCCTCTACCCTGTCCCACTGTCCCCACACTGTACACACCCTGTCCCCCACTGTCCTAACTTGTTGCCATCCTGTCCCCCAACTGTCCTCACACTGTCCCCCACCATATCCCCTCCATTATCTCCACCTTTTCCTCATTGTCTCACCTGTCCCCTACACTGTTCCAACCCTATTCCCCACACCATCCCCTGCTATCCTCACACTGTCCCCCACCTTGTCCCCCACCGTCCCAACCATGTCCCCAGACAGTTCCCACATTTCCCCCACAGCCCACACCCTGTCCCCCACATTGTCCCCCACCATCTCCATCCTGTCCTACATTGTCCCCAACCTGTCCCTGATAGTCCCCACCCTGTCCCCACACTCTCCCACCCTGTCCCCCACCATCCTCACCCTGTCCTCACCTTATCCCCCACTATCCCCATCTTGTCCCTCATTGTCTCCACCTTGTCCCCCACTGTCCCCACCCTGTCCCCTCACTGTCCACAGCTCTCCCTCAGGTGACTGTGGGCTCACCTGTGCTGTTCTACAGGTGAACTGGATCTTCTCCTCGGTGGTAGAGCTGAAGCCGACCATCGCCCCTGACTACAGGAACATGATAGGGCAGGGGGCCTAGGCCACCTCCTGCAAGGGGCCCAGGGCCTCCCAGACCCTGGAGGACCATCCATCATGGCCAGCAGCCTGGCTCCCCAGCCACACCTGCCCTTGGACCTCATTGCCCTCTGACCCTGCGACTCACTGACCCTGCAGCCCTGCTCCTGCCCTTTGGAGGACCTCTGGAGAGCAGGCTCTACCCCCAGACTTCAGCAGCCTGGACACAGACCACCCCTGGCCCAAGACACTGGCCAGGGCCAGCAGGGGACATGTGCACCTCACCAGGACATCGCTGCCCTCAGGGGGAAAGCCACTCACCCGAGAGGAGGCCGAGGTCAGCTTGCTGAAGTCCACCAGGGCAGAGACAGCTTCGCACTGACCCTGTCCACTCCAGCCTCCCCACTGCAGGGTTTCTTGAGAGAGAAGGTGAAGTCCTCAGAACACTGAGTGGGGACCTCTCACCTGAGCTGGGAAGCTCTGGGCCAACACTCCCCAACAGGGGAGCTTCGGGAAGGGCTTCCTGCGGTCACTCAGATGGCCTTCACTCCCGCCCGTGCCGTGCCAAGCCCCATCTTGGGTCATTCTGCAAACCCCGAGTCTCTCTGGCTCCTGGGAAGCAGCCTCCTGTGTGATGGGGTCTCTGTGCACTGGCCCCTCCTTTGGCGCACCCGCTTCAGAGGTGGGGTTCTACCCACAGGACAGCACCTTGGACCCTCTCTGCATGGGAACAACTAGGGATGGGTCCAGGATGCCACTTCCCACAGTGGGACCCAGCTCCACACCAGGGAGACCACTCAGAAGGACCTGGGCACATGTGGCCATTCCGGGAGGCCTGGCGAGTGCTAGGGCAGAGACCACCTGAGAGGGTGGGCATCAGCCAGGTGTCCCTCTAGGAGAGCACTGGACAGTGTCCAGGCAGGCCAGGCATGGACTGAGGCTGCTGAGGGCACCAGGCAGGTGGGGCACAGGAGGCCAGGACACAGCCAGGCCACAGACGGCGGGTGGACCAGAGCCCCTCCAGAGAGCCCAGGGCCTGGGGAGCCATGGCTGGCGGGCAGTGATGACAGACAGAGGGCCCCAGGATCTGTTTGTGCCATCACTACTCAGGAGCGAACACCGAGTCAGAGTTTCCAGAGAGGAAAAGACACAACAAACAGCAGAGGGGCCTCCCCAGGTGGGCTCAGGGCAGTGGCCCAGGACCTGCACACTTCTGGATTTAATAGGAGAGAACAGAGGGTCCTCCCAGGGGGGCTCAGGACAGTGGCCCAGGACCTGCACACTTCTGGATTTAATAGGAGAGAACAGCAGGACCTCCCAGGGGGCTCAGAACAGTGGCCCAGGACCTGCACACTTCTGGATTTAATAGGAGAGAACAGAGGGGCCTCCCAGGGGGGCTCAGGACAGTGGCCCAGGACCTGCACACTTCTGGATTTAATAGGACAGAACAGAGGGACCTCCCAGGGGGGCTCAGGACAGTGGCCCAGGACCTGCACACTTCTGGCTTTAATAGGAGAGAACAGAGGGGCCTCCCAGGGGGGCTCAGGACAGTGACCCCAGGACCTGCACACTTCTGGCTTTAATAGGAGAGAAGAGCAGGACCTCCCAGGGGGGCTCAGGACAGTGGCCCAGGACCTGCACACTTCTGGATTTAATAGGACAGAACAGAGGGACCTCCCAGGGGGACTCAGGGCAGTGGCCCAGGACCTGCACACTTCTGGATTTAATAGGAGAGAACAGAGGGTCCTCCCAGGGGGGCTCAGGACAGTGGCCCAGGACCTGCACACTTCTGGATTTAATAGGAGAGAACAGAGGGTCCTCCCAGGGGGGCTCAGGACAGTGGCCCAGGACCTGCACACTTCTGGATTTAATAGGAGAGAACAGCAGGACCTCCCAGGGGGGCTCAGGACAGTGGCCCAGGACCTGCACACTTCTGGATTTAATAGGAGAGAACAGAGGGTCCTCCCAGAGGGGCTCAGGACAGTGGCCCAGGACCTGCACACTTCTGGCTTTTATAGGAGAGAACAGCAGGACCTCCCAGGGGGGCTCAGGACAGTGGCCAGGACCTGCACACTTCTGGCTTTGGTAGCTTTCTCCTTCTAGTTTACAGGAACCCCATAATGTCTTTTCAGGTTTTTTCAGAGTGACATTAAACATCCTTTAAACACCCTGTGCCTCTGTGCGCTGCTGTGTCCACCAGCCCCTCCATCATGCACGAGGGGAGGCCACAAGGCCAGGCCAGGCCTGTCCGGCCATCCCTCCTGCAGCCTCACCCTGCCTGGCTGCCAGCCCTGCTCCCAAGGCCTTTCCTACATGCAGGCACCCTCCTCCCAGCTGGATGCTGCCTGTGCCTGAACAGGTCACTCTGGGGAGCCCTGGGAAGCAGGTGGCCAAGCAGGGTCTCCCCAGCTGGCCACACCAGGCAGGAAGTGTGCGTGCTGCACAGTCAGCTCTGGAAGCCGTGACAGGACGCAGGCTGGACGCTCCAGCAACAGACGCTATCTGCAGTGTCCCGGGGGCCAGGGCTCCTGGGTAGAGGCAGGGCAGGCCTGGGCCTCTCTCCCTGGCTTGCACTCACGGTCTTCTCCTGTGTCCACACAGGCTGTCCTGGTCTCCTCTTCCGCAGACACAGTCCTAGGGCCTCAGGCCCACCCTGGTGAGCCCATCCCAGTGTGGCTCATCCTGAGGTCCTGGGTCACAACCTCAGCATGTGGGTGTGGAGGCACCACTCAGCCCACAACCACCCTGCCTCCTCTCTTGCAAATGCGCCGTCCCACCCTGACGTCCCCAGCATCAGCTCCAAGTCCCAAGTCCCACACACCCTCCTCCAGGGCAGGTGCTACCCATTCTAGGGCCACTCAGCCCCCAGGACACCCAGGTGCCAAGAGCAGCAGGCAGTGGCACAGGGTGGGGGCGTTTGCAGACACCAGGGAACACAGCCTGGCATGCGAGGGCAGCCCAGTGGAACACAGAGTCCACGGCCAGCCCAGCTCAACTTCCCTCTGAGACATACAGGCAGTGCGGAGGGCGAAGGGGCTCTGCAGAGTCCAGGAGGCAAAGAATTGCCAGGGGCCACTCAGCTTCCCATAGGAGGCCAGCTGTGTCTGTGGACAGAACTGTGTCGACATCAGGCTCCCTCCCCAGGAGATGCTGCAGAGGGGCCGCTCTGGTCCTGGAAGATGCTGCTGAGCTGCAGCCAACATGGACATTGGGAGACAGAGACCCAGCTGGGGGACTTTCCAGCCCGTGCTTCGGGAGCGAGCGCCCCGTGGGTGCAGGAGCAGGAGCTGCCTGGGTTCCAGACGGGCGTTTAGGGGCCAGGCCTCAAGCTGTTAGAAAGTGTTTATTGGGGTCTTTGCTTCAGTGGGCGAGAGACGTCCTGCCCAGGGTGGGGCTGACCCCACTCGAGGGGCACTGCTGCCATGGGAGCCTCACAGGGACCTGGAGGCCAAGACAGGCGTTGGATTTGCTGCCAATGCCCACTGGCAGTGAGCGGCAGGGAACCTGGGCCAGGCTGGGTGTCTGGACAGCTGTGCAGGCCTCAGGACGGGGTGCCGGGTGCAGGAGGGCAGAACTTGGGGTGCGAGCAGGGGCCCGTCCCAACCAAGGGAGAGCACCCTGCAGCCACCGGGCCCTCCAACAGATAAAACCCAGGCCAGAGTGGGTAGGACCAACCCCCCTTGAAGGCGAGCAAGATGGGGACCTCTCAGCTCAGCGCATGCTCCCGTCCTCAGGGCCCTGCAGGCAGGCACCTTCCCCAGCACCCTGGGTAAGGATCAGGCCTCTGTCTTCTGCTGCTGGGGCCCTTGGGGCCTCCCTGTGTCAGGTAAGACCGTGCAGGCCTTGGTCCTGAGAGTGGACAGCCCAGCGAGGCTGAGGAATGGAAGGCCAGTGTCACTCCTTGGCCAAGCCACTGAGAGGGATGGAGAGGTGGCTTCACGTAGACCCTGCCTCCTACCAGGCCATGGCTCCTGGGGAGAGACGAGGCCTCCCAATGTCCTCAGCCCCATTCCTGACATGGTCATCTGGCTGCACCACAACCAGTAGCCGAGAGCGTTGGCTGCAGCCTGGCCAATGTCCTCAGCTACATGGACTTTGAGGGGACACACACCCAACCACACAGTGACAATCAGGGCACATACACATCTGCCTGCACAGAGACCTTCAGGGAACACACACACACACACACACAGGGACAATCAGGGCACACACACCCACACAGGGACCTCCAGGGAACACCCACATACACACACACACACACATAGGAACGTTCAGAGGACAGACACCTGCCCACACAGGGACCTTAAGGGGACACACATGCCACCCACAGAGGGACCTTCAGGGGATACACATGCCACTCACACAGGGACTTTCATAAGCACACACACCTACTCACATAGGGACATTCCAGGGACACATATGCCCACCCAAACACGGACCTTCAGGGGACCCACATGCCCGCCTACACAGGGACCATTAGGGGACACACACACCCGCCCACACAGGGACCTTCAGGGGACACACACTTCCACCTACACAGGGCCCGTCACATGGCACATGCGCACATCACCCAGCCGCACAGGGACCATTGCACAACACACAGCTATGTGAATCCCACACAGGGACACGATGGCCACCCTGCATCCTGCCCCCAGCGCCCCCTGGAGACCAGGTCAGCCTGGGGTCGGGAGGCTCTGCAGGAGCTCCTCAGAGCAGCGAGCAGGGACCTGGCAGCCTGGTCTGCTCCACGCCTGGTCTCCTGCCCTCTGGACACAGGGGCCCAGCACGCAGGCCGACGTGCTAAGAGAGCTCAAGAGCAATGTTGTCTGGGTGACGAGGCAGAGTGTCCCAGGTTCTGTGGTCACTGCAGTCAACAGGGTGTGGGGGCCAGTTCCCAGGAGAACTGAGAGCACCACTCACATGCTGAGGAGGGAGTGTGAAGAGGGTCAGGAGCAGACGCAACACTGGGTGGATCCATGGGCACCAGGAGGGGCCAGCTGTGCTGCGGCAGGCCAGACAGAAGGGCACTGCTGTCAATCAGCCATCAGTCATCACCTGTCCAGACAGAGGGGCACTGCTGTCAATCAGCCATCAGTCATCACCTGTCCAGACAGAGGGGCACTGCTGTCAATCAGCCATCCGTCATCACCTGTCCAGACAGAGGGGCACTGCTGTCAATCAGCCATCAGTCATCACCTGTCCAGACAGAAGGGCACTGCTGTCAATCAGCCATCAGTCATCACCTGTCCAGACAGAAGGGGCACTGCTGTCAATCAGCCATCAGTCATCACCTGTCCAGACAGAGGGGCACTGCTGTCAATCAGCCATCAGTCATCACCTGTCCAGACAGAGGGGCACTGCTGTCAATCAGCCATCAGTCATCACCTGTCCAGACAGAAGGGGCACTGCTGTCAATCAGCCATCCGTCATCACCTGTCCAGACAGAAGGGGCACTGCTGTCAATCAGCCATCAGTCATCACCTGTCCAGACAGAGGGGCACTGCTGTCAATCAGCCATCAGTCATCACCTGTCCAAACAGAAGGGGCACTGCTGTCAATCAGCCATCAGTCATCACCTGTCCAGACAGAGGGGCACTGCTGTCAATCAGCCATCAGTCATCACCTGTCCAGACAGAGGGGCACTGCTGTCAATCAGCCATCAGTCATCACCTGTCCAAACAGAAGGGGCACTGCTGTCAATCAGCCATCAGTCATCACCTGTCCAGACAGAGGGGCACTGCTGTCAATCAGCCATCAGTCATCACCTGTCCAAACAGAAGGGGCACTGCTGTCAATCAGCCATCAGTCATCACCTGTCCAAACAGAAGGGGCACTGCTGTCAATCAGCCATCAGTCAACACGTGTCCAGACAGAGGGGGCACTGCTGTCAATCATCCATAAGTCATCACCTGTCCAGACAGAAGGGGCACTGCTGTCAATCATCCATAAGTCATCACCTGTGCAGACAGAAGGGGCACTGCTGCCAATCATTCGTCAGTCATCACCTGTCCAGACAGAGGAGACACTGCTGTCAATCATCATCAGTCATCACCTGTCCAGACAGAGGGGCACTGCTGTCAATCAGCCATCAGTCATCACCTGTCCAGACAGAGGGGCACTGCTGTCAATCAGCCATCAGTCATCACCTGTCCAAACAGAAGGGGCACTGCTGTCAATCAGCCATCAGTCATCACCTGTCCAGACAGAAGGGGCACTGCTGTCAATCATCCATAAGTCATCACCTGTCCAGACAGAAGGGGCACTGCTGTCAATCATCCATAAGTCATCACCTGTGCAGACAGAAGGGGCACTGCTGCCAATCATTCGTCAGTCATCACCTGTCCAGACAGAGGGGACACTGCTGTCAATCATCATCAGTCATCACCTGTCCAGACAGAAGGGACACTGCTGTCAGTCAGCCGTCAGTCACCTGCCGCAGTCCGGCTGCAGCAAAATAACTGGGAGGTGACGAGCAACTTGTGTACATTGATACAGCAGGAGTGGGAGCCATTTATTGTAGGATAGGAGGGGTATACATTCCACGCAGCTTATCTTAATTAACATAAACTAGATACAGCAGTCAACCAATAAGGAATCTCCACACTTAATGGCTCGCTGGCATTACTTCACAAACCACTCCCTCTGGCAAAATGCCAGGCGCCATCCTGACTTGTTTACAGACCCTAACAGTCACCTCTTCAGACAGAAGGGGTACTGCTGTCAATCATCCATCAGTCATCACCTGTCCAGACAGAAGGAGCAATGCTGTCAATCTTCTGTCAGTCATCAGCTGTGCAGAGTGAAGGGGCATTGCTGTCTACCATCCATCAGTCGTCATCTGTGCAGACAGAAGGGGCACTGCTGTCAATCATCATCAGTTCCCACCTGTGCAGACAGAGGGGCACTACTGTCAAACTCTATACGTAGCGAGAGGGACAGCAGCTCCAGGACCAGGAAGGGCACCCTGCCCCACAGAGCCCAGGGCTGTACCAGGCACAGCCTCTTCCCACGGGGGCACAGCCATCCCATCGGTGTCTGTCCTGCGCCACGTTCCTGGCAGCACGGCTCCGAGCAGTGACCGTCACCATCCCAACACGCGGCCACGGAAAGGCCCAAGGCCGGGCACTACCACGTTCCAGCTGCAGCTACGCAAAGAAAAGGAAGCGCCACCCTCACGCCCCCGGAAAAGCAGCTCTGGGACAGCCGTCTCCACGGGACGCAGAGCAGACCAGTCCTCAGACAGGACTTTAAAGAACGCCGTGGTCAAAGGCTGCACGGAAAACATGGTCATATGGGGCTGGCGGGGCTCAGCGGAGAGCGCTCGCCTCGCACGTGCGAGCCCTGGGCCATCCCACTCCACATAAAGATGAATATACAGAATAAACGTATTGTGTCCAACTACAACTAAAAGGTAGATATGTAAAAAGAAAATATGACCATAATGAGTGAATAGATAGGGAAACTCCACCAAAATACCTGTAACAGAAAATTCTCAAGAAACAGATGAAAGTGCAGAGAAATTTAAAGAATAAAAGCCTGTTGAGCCTAAGAGCTGGCTGGAGAGGCATGGGGAAGGCCAGAAGATTTGAAGACATAGCTCCAGGCAGTCTTTTCCGTCATCAGAGAACAGGGAGAAAAACGCTGGGAGAAATGAAGAGACTCCAGATCCCATGATCCACTACGAAGCTTCCTAAAATACGTGGCATTGGAGTCCCACGAGAGCAGAGGCCAGAAAAATGGGGCTGGAAAAGTCTTTAAAACACACAAGTTCTTCAGTGGGCTGAAAACCCCGACTTATGGATACAGAAATTCTAACGAGGTGCCGGCGTCCATCACCCCGTCCCGCCAGGCTGGTGGACAGCGAGGTCAGAGAGCCTGGAGAGCAGCCACCAGAGGGGCGGACCACCTGGGCCTGGGAGGCGCGGCAGCAGGAGGAGAGCGGCCCCCGTGGAGTCAGGGAAGGCTCCCAGAATTCCCTTCCCAAGAAGACACATGGGGACTGGGAGGAGCACCTGAGTCTCCAAGGAAGCACCCAGGGCCACCAAGAGGCAAAGGCACCCGCTGGGGACCGGATCCCACTGAGTCTGGGGATCCAAAGGCAGCTGCAGCCACCAACAGTAGGTGCTCCTTAGACAGAAGGATCTAGAAACACCTAAGCTGGCCCTTGGCCAGCACTGGCCCCTGGTCACCACCAAAGCCAGGCCTGAGCTCACCCACAGGCCCACAGCAAAGAGCACACGCCCAGCGTGGCCCTCATGCTCAGCAGGACAGGGGCCAGTTCTGCAAGAGGCCCACTCAGAGCCTTGATCCTGCTTAGCCAGACACCTTGACAGCCTCTGGCCAGCTTCCACCCACATCCGTCACTTTAGAATCCCTCCCTCGGGGTCAGTCACGAGCACGCGCTCCCTGGGGATAGCTCAGGACCCGTCCTTGGGCCTGGAGACGGCGAAGGGGTGCCATCCTGCCTCATCTCGGTGGCTGGAGAAGGGTCTGCACACCCAGAGCAGTGGGAGGTGCGCCCACAGGCCGGGTGTTCAGAGGAGACCACCTCGAAGCACCTCACTCCTTTGAAACTCACTTTGTGGGCCACCCCGAGGGCAGCAGAGGCCACAGCTGGGCCCCGGTGGGACCTGAGGCCTCAGGAGCTCCAGGTGCCCGCGCCTCCTCCCCAGGGGCCCTCCCTGCCCCAGCACCTGAGCCCAGCTCATCCCGGGGTCAGGCAGAACCAAGGGCCAGGCAGCCTGGTCACAAAGGCCGCTGCCCCTTGTGCCCGCAGCCTGGGGAGAGCCAGCAGGAGGATGCCAGGTGGGTCAGGTGCAGCCCTGCCCTCCCCTGGGGGCCTGCCACAGCCGGGCACCACCTGACCCACCCTGTGGTTTCCCTCGGAACCACAACTGCTCCCAGGAAACAGGGCGTTTACCCCTTAGCCTCCCACACAGCATCTGTCCCTAGCTTGGATGGGCGGGTGGCCAAGGACTGTCCATCAGGGAGGGACAACACAGGCCAAGCCTGATCTCCCCAGACCTCACCCCCAGGCCCTCCAGTTCCTGGCCCACCATGCTGGTCACCCATCCCACCTGCATCCCTTCTGAGGTCTAGCAATGTGTCTGAAAATCTCTCTGAGGGCACTGAGCCTGCAGAGCCCCGGCCCTCAGACCCCTGCATGGGGACCACTGATGCTGGGAGTCCTAGGTGGAGGGGACAGGGTCCCGATGGCCCTCCCCAGAGACTTTGCACATCCCTCCCAGGACCCCATGGTGACAAGCCAGGCTCAGGTTGCCTGTGGCCTCCCTGGGTGTGCACATGGTCCTCCAGGGGACTCAAAGCGGGAGGGAAGCCCTGCCCAGCACAGCCCTGCTCAGCTTCCCCACACCACGGCTTCTCCAGCCCTGTGGAAGCAGAGGACTCCGGTGGCCCCTTTGTGCCTTGCCTGAGTCAGGGGGACACCCTAGTTCCTGCTCTGCCGTGGACGCTGAGGCTTTAATTGTGTCCCTCAACCCTAGGGAGAACTTCTGCTGGACTGTGCCCTGCGCCTGGTGGGCTGAAGCAAACTTCTCAGACCACAACTCAAATGCCTTATTCCAGGTCTCGGGACCCCGTATTCACCATCAGGCACTCCCTTAAAGGAGGGGTGTCTGAGCTTCAGGGTTCAACCTCCTGTGTTACCCAGCACTCTTACCATCAGGTCCTGGGCCCAATTTTCAAAACAGCCTGCCCTCTGCCTACAGAAAATTGGGCTTCTTACAGTCCTACCATAGAGATTTTCTAATTTTCACCCCAATCTCTGAGTAGTTGACAGGGGCTCCCCTGAGACTACCATTTCATTTTAGTGTCTGGTTTCACTAAACAACAACAAGCTGTCCCCACTGTCCTTGCAGCTCCCCTGATAGCCACCAGCCACATGATCACCACTGCTCCGGCCTCTCTCCAGGGCCAGGGAAACTGCATAACATGACCCCTCCCATCCTAGCCTCATCCCACGTTGATGATCCAAGAAAGGTTATTTACAGAGGTCCAGTGGGACGTAAGACAGCCAGAGGGCTGGGGCAGCAAGCTCAGTGACAGTGGAGCTGTCACAGCCATGCCTGAACACGTGTTTAGACAAGACACTTGAAAACAGAGTGACAGATTGAACTCTGCTAAGATCAAGAGGCTGTGTCTGTCAGAAGACACCTTCCACACGCCGAGGAGACAAGGGGCCACCTGGTAAAATGCACTGCGATATCTACAGCCAGCAAAGTAATGCCATCAAGGATGTGTGAGCAACTGTCACCACAGAAAGAAAGGCACAGACACCTCAGGAGAAACTCACGGCCAAAAGACCTAGACAGGCACCGCCAAGAGGAGGAACACATAATAAGGCCCAGGCACATCTTGAAAGATAGTTAACTTCATTAATCATGGAAGCATCAAACCAGAGCAGAATGAGATAAAATTTTATCAAAATGAAATTGGCAAGATCTCAGTCTGGCTGTAAGCATCAGGATGCGGAGCCACGGAGCAGGAACACACTGCTGGGACCACCTGGGAAACACTGCTTTAGGCAGCTTTTTCATTGCTGTGACCAAGAAACCAGACAAGAACGCCTTCAAGGAGAAAAGGGGCACTTAGGGGCTCATGGTTCCAGAGGTCTCAGTCCACAGACGGCCGGCTGCATTCCTCAGGATTCAAGGTGAGGCTGGACATCAGGGCTGAAGAGTGTGCGAGGGGGAGGACATCACACCAGGAAGAGGGGAAAGAGAGTCTCCACTCAGCAGATACAAAACACAGACTCTGAAGGCCCACCCCTACCTACCTCCTCCAGCCACAACCTACCGGCTACAGTCACCACCAGATTAATCCCTATCAGCAGATTAATTCACTGATTGGGCTAAGGCTGTCATCAGCCAATCATCTCACCTCTAAACCTTCTTACATGGACTCACACATGAGCTTTGGGGGACACCTCATATCTAAACCATAACATTCTGCTTTTGTGCCCCAAAAGCTCATGCCCATCTCACAATGTAAAACACACTTAGTCCATCTCCAAGGTCCCCACAGTCCCAACAGTTCCATCATGGCCCAAAGTCCAAGTCCAAGTCTCCCCTGAGATTCAGGGTGAACTCTGAGTGTGTAAAAATCAAAATGGACAAAAGCAAGTCATACGTGTCCAATGTAGGCAATATATAAAGGCACAGAGTCAACATTTCCACACCAAAAGAGAGACGTAGGGCACAGAAAGAAGGGCGCTCCAAAAAACTTTTTGACTAACATGGTCAGGTTAGTCACGTTAATGACCCCACTCCTGGTACCAACTTCTGTTTTAGTCAGACTTTTCATTATTGTGACAAAAGGATTTGACCAGAAATTTTAAAGATAGAAAGTTATTTGAGGGCTCACAGTGTCCATAGACAGCTGGCTCCATTCCTCAAGGCTCAAGATGAGGCAGGACATGGTAGCAGAAGACTGTGGTGAAGGGAAACAGCTCACAGGATGGTCAGAAAACAGAGAAAGACTAAACTCCAAATACATACCCCAGAGGTGCACCCCCAGGGACCCACCTCCTTCAGCCACTCACTATCAGCCTACAATCACCACTCAGTTAATCCCTATCAGGGGATTAATTCACTAATTGGGTCAAGAACCTCGTAACCCAACACCTCATCTCTAAACTTCTTGTACTGCATCATACATAAGCTTTTGGGGGACACCTCACATCTGAACTGTAACAACAGTGTATCATGGTCTTTCAGTGCTGGGTATTTCCATATTCTGCCTCCAAGGAATTGCAGCCCCAGGTGTGAACTGGAGAGGACCCTTTGCATGTATACTCCAGAAAACACGTGTGTCAGTTGGATCCCCGAGAGTCCTAAAGTGGGTGCAGATTTACACTTAGGACTAGAATGAACAACTGTGGCTGGGAGGAAAGACCTGGAGGGCACCGTTGAGAATCACCGAGCAGAGAGCTTCAAGGGAACTATCTACAAGGCCCGTGGAGGGCTCTCGCCTCCATGACTGGAGGAACGCCTGGGGATGCTGCTGGTCATCAGGAAGGAAGTCAGGAAGAAAACTGGATAAAACCCAGCAGAGCACAGAGCAACCTGGAACCCACAGCAAAAACTGAGTCCCTGAGGAAACTCCAGAACCTCAACTCTCGGCCCACAGAGGCTGCAATGTCGAGTGGAGCTCTGCACACCTGCAGACTGCACACCTGCCTGGCCCAGCCCCTGCAGACCCCAGGGACCATCACAGGGTTGGGTCTTCCTGTCTGTGAACATGGAGTACCTCCCCACGGAGATCATTCTTGGTTTCTTTCATCAGAGTTCTATAGTTATATATACATATCTTGCACATTTCTGTTTAAATTTATAACTAAGTTTTTCAAGTTTTGGTGCTGATATAAATGACACTCTTCTATTTCAAATTCTAAATGTTCCATGATGATATATATAAAATACATTGACTTTAAATGTTAAACTTTTATCCATCAACATAGGTGAATGTGCATTAGTCCTAGGAGATTTTTGCCAGTTCTTTGCATCCCGCACGCAGAAGTGGGCTTACCCAGGGACAAAGGCCACTCTGTATTCCCACCAGAACTTGTGCCTTCCCTCTCTTCTCACAGTCCCTAACCAGGCCTCCCAGTGCAGCACTGGGAGCAACACTATGGAGGGCCTTGCTCTTGACCTTGGGGAGACGGCATGAGGTTCCCGGCCACTGTCAAACAAGGGCTTCTGGAAAGAGCCTCTAACAGTTTGAGTACATCATTCTCTATCCAAAGTTTGCAGAGAGTTTTATGATAAATCATGTTGCATTTTATCAAACATATTTTCTTCATTTATTGATAAAAACACAGGATTTTTCTTCCTCAGCCAATTGATGTGATGGATTATCTAAAACGATTGTTGCGTATCTAATCTTGCTGTAGTAGTCAATTTCTAGATAAGCAGAACCAAATGGAAATATAGATGAGATAGAGATGGAGATGGAGCTAGACAAGGAGATGGACATGAAGATGGAGGGGGAGGTAGAGATGGAGATGGAGAAAAACAAGGAGATGGACATGAAGATGAAAAAGGAAATGGAGGGTTGATGGAGATGGGGGGGAGATGGAGATGGAGCTGAGATAGAGGGGAGATGAAGATGAAGGGGTAGAAAAAATGGAGATGTAAGGAAATATGAGGGAGAGATCATGATGGAAATGGAGATGGAGAAGAGATGGAAGGTGGGTAAGATGGAGATGAGGATGGAGATGGAAGGGAGATAGAGATGGAGGGGAGATGGGGATAAAGAGGAGATGGAAATGGAAGTGTAGATGGAGAAGGAGATTAGATGGAGATGGAGATGGGGGATGAAGATGGAGATGGAGGGGGGATGGAGATGGAGATGGAGGGGGGATGGAGATGGAGGGGGAGATGGAGATGGAGATGGAGGGGGAGATGGAGATGGAGATGGAGGGGGGATGGAGATGGAGGGGGAGATGGAGATGGAAGTCTAAGAGGAGATGGAGATGGAGATAAATAGGTGATGGAGATGGGGATGGAGGGGAGATAGAGGGGGATGGGAGATGGAGATGGAGATGGGGGATGAAGATGGAGATGGAGGGGGGATGGAGATGGAGATAGAGATGGAGATGGAGATGAAGATGGAGATGTAAGAGGAGATGGAGATGAAGATGGAGATGTAAGAGGAGATGGAGATGAAGGGGGAGATGGAGATGGAAGGGAAGATGGAGAGGAGGGGGGAGATGGAGATGGAAGGGAAGATGGAGAGGAGGGGGGAGGGGAGATGGAGAGGGAGATGGAGATGGAAGTCTAAGGAAAGTTGGAGATGGAGACGGGGTAGGAAGGAGAGATAGAAATGGAGGGGGAAATAGAAATGGAGATGGGGATGGAGGGCAAGATGGAGATGAAGGAGGAGGGGGATACAGAGATGGGGTGAAAGAGGTGATGGAAAAGGAAGGGGAGATGGAGTTGGAGATGGATATGAGGAGACGAAGGTTGAGGGTCTGGTGGATATGGTGGAAGAGTTTGACATGGAGATGGAAGGGGAATGGAGATGGAGGGGGAGATGGAGATGGAGATGAAGGGGGAGATGGAGATAAAGATGAAGATGGAGATGTAAGAGGAGATGGAGATGAAGGGGGAGATGGAGATGGAAGGGAAGATGGAGTGGAAGGGGGAGGGGAGATGGAGAGGGAGATGGAGATGGAAGTCTAAGAGGAGATGGGGATGGAGATGAATAGGTGATGGAGATGGGGATGGAGGGGAGATAGAAGGGGATGGGAGATGGAGATGGAAGGGAAGATGGAAAGGAGGGGGGATGGGAAATGGAGATGCAAGTCTAAGGGAGATGGAGATGGAGAAGAATAGGTGATGGAGATGGGGATGGAGGGGAGATGGAGGGGGGGAATGGGAGATGGAGATGAAGATGGAGATGGAAGTCTAAGGGGAGATGGAGATGGAAGTCTAAGGGGAGATGGAGATGGAAGTCTAAGGGGAGATGGAGATGGAAGTCTAAGGGAGATGGAGATGGAGAAGAATAGGTGATGGAGATGGGGATGGAGGGGAGATGGAGGGGGGGGAATGGGAGATGGAGAGGGAGATGGAGATGGAAGTCTAAGGGGAGATGGAGATGGAAGTCTAAGGGGAGATGGAGATGGAAGTCTAAGGGGAGATGGAGATGGAAGTCTAAGGGGAGATGGAGATGGAAGTCTAAGGGGAGATGGAGATGGAAGTCTAAGGGGAGATGGAGATGGAAGTCTAAGGGGAGATGGAGATGGAAGTCTAAGGGGAGATGGAGATGGAAGTCTAAGGGGAGATGGAGATGGAGATAAATAGGTGATGGAGATGGGGATGGAGGGGAGATGGAGGGGGGGGAATGGGAGATGGAGATGGAGATGGAGATGGAGATGGGGATGGAGGTGGTAATGAAGATGAAGGGGAGATGGAGTTGGAAAAGGTAGAGAGGTCTTAAGAAATCATCACCAGTGTCATAGTGTCTGGGAAGTCTGAACCCTCCCAGGAGGCCAGTAGTCTGACCCAGTGGAACAGCTGATCCTCCAGCCAAAGTCCAGAGACATGGGGATCTCCCTGGGGCCTCAGCCTGTCTTCTCCTACAGTCTTCAGTGATGGAAAGGCCCGCATCGACTATGGAGGATGCTCGGCTTTACTCAGTTGACTGACTTAAACGTCAAGCACATCTGAAAACCTGAAGAACACAGATCTGGGTACCCAGGCCTCGAGGATTAACACACAAATCACCCACCACGTCTGCACACCTGGAAGCTCACAAAGAATAGAATTTTTATACCTTGTTGACTCAAGTTGCCAGCACTTTGTTGTCATCAGACTTCACATTGTCAATATTGATGCTGTACCTTGAGGCCAGGGGAGGCTGCAGGAACTGGCTCAGGAGAGGGAGGGAGCCACAGGAGCTGGAGTCGGGGCTGGGAGGCTGTGGGTCCTGCTCAGGCCTGGGCCCAACCTGCTGAAGCTTGGGGTTGGCCTTCTGCCCCCTTCAGCCTGCAGCTCTGGGCCAAGACATTGAAACCCACACATGAGCCATTTCATTTGGCTGCTAGCTTCCTTCACCAGGGAACTGGAAGGAGGAGGTTGGCTCAGAGGGGAAATAGCAGCTTTGGAAGTTAAGAATGTGTAAATCATAGAGAAAATCCTACTATACACAGAGTGTTGAAGAGACCCACTTCTTCTAGACCCCCAACGGTAACAGGCAGCACCCCTAAGGTTTTCAATGACAAAGTTGGTGACAAACGTCTGAGTCCGTGGTGAGGCCTTTCCATCCATGGTGCTGCCAGAGGTAAGTTATTCGCTTTTAAAAATAAAGACATGGCCATGAGTAATCAAAGAAATAGGCAGTTAGGAAAGCTGCCGAGGAAAGGTTGTTGTGTCTGGCTAGTGAAAGCCATGGATGCTAAGTCAACTAAATTTCTGAGCATATATATTGCCAGAGAAGCCACAGGCATGGCTTCTGGAAGCCCGCGCTTATTTAGCTCAGTGGGTAGTGGCTGCCAAGCTGCTGGGTCCTCACTTCAGATGTCAGGGACAGAGCAGGCTCTGTCTTTTGTGCGACTGTCACAAAGCACCTGAGGGTGGTCATTTATAAGACATAGAAATGTACTCTTTAAGGTTCTGGAAAATGAGAAGTCCAAGACAAAGGGCCAGCACCTGGTGAGGCCTGCTTGCTGCACCCTGCCGTTGAGGAAGGCAGACGGGGAAGAGGGCAGTGGGAGAGAGGGCAGGCTTTCCCTGTCATAACAGGCCTGCTCCCAGAACGAGGGAGCATCTGTCCCTGGAGCCCGAAAGGTCTCATCACCCCCAGGCCCACCTCTGAATACTGGTGCCATGTGACTTACCCTTCAACAAGAATTTTGGAAGGCACGTTGGAGCCACAGCAACAGCCCCACACCCGGGCAGGGGCTCCACGTGATCTCCAGCAGGATCTCAGGGGTCCCATATGCTGCGTAAAGGTCCCGCTCGTCTGCCCCCAGAGGGAGTGATCACAGCCGTTACCTGACAGCGGTCACAGCTGTGCATCATGGAGGTCAGGGGAGGTGGGCATGGGCGCCAGGACCTACCTATTTCATGGCCCATAAGCCACATCCCACCCAGATCTGATGGACAGCTCTAGGGCACATGACCTCAGTGCCCTGAGTAAACCCAAGCCACTCCCAGGCCCAGCCTAAAACTTTCCCTGCTGCCCTCTGCCCACTTAAGAGGGTACTGGGTCACAGAGGGACCACAAAGAGCAGGGTCCTCCCCATCTAGGATGGCCTACCTCAGACCAGGACAGGAGCATTAATTGAGGGGCTGATAAATGTAATGTGGGAGGTCTCCAGGGGACCAGGGTGAGTGCTGGGGAGACCTGCCTGCACCACCCCAGCTCACACCAGGGTCAATACTCAGGAGGTCTCCAGGGGAGCAGGGTGTGGGCTGGGGAGACCTGCCTGCACCACCCCAGCTCACACCAGGAGCAATACTCAGGAGGTCTCCAGGGGAACAGGGTGTGGGCTGGGGAGACCTGCCTGCACCACCCCAGCTCACACCAGGAGCAATACTCAGGAGGTCTCCAGGGGAACAGGGTGTGGGCTGGGGAGACCTGCCTGCACCACCCCAGCTCACACCAGGATCAATACTCAGGAGGTCTCCAGGGGAGCAGGGTGTGGGCTGGGGAGACCTGCCTGCACCACCCCAGCTCAGGCCAGGATCAATACTCAGGAGGTCTCCAGGGGAACAGGGTGTGGGCTGGGGAGACCTGCCTGCACCACCCCAGCGCAGGCCAGGAGCAATACTCAGGAGGTCTCCAGGGGAACAGGGTGTGGGCTGGGGAGACCTGCCTGCACCACCCCAGCTCACACCAGAAGCAATATTCAGGAGGTCTCCAGGGGAGCAGGGTGTGGGCTGGGGAGACCTGCCTGCACCACCTCAGCTCACACCAGGAGCAATACTCAGGAGGTCTCCAGGGGAACAGAGTGTGGGCTGGGGAGACCTGCCTGCACCACCCCAGCTCACACCAGGAGCAATACTCAGGTGGTCTCCAGGGGAGCAGGGTGTGGGCTGGGGAGACCTGCCTGCACCACCCCAGCTCACACCAGGAGCAATATTCAGGAGGTCTCCAGGGGAGCAGGGTGAGGGCTGGGGAGACCTGCCTGCACCACCCCAGCTCACACCAGGAGCAATATTCAGGAGGTCTCCAGTGGAGCAGGGTGTGGGCTGGGGAGACCTGCCTGCACCACCCCAGCTCAGGCCAGGAGCAATACTCAGGAGGTCTCCAGGGGAACAGGGTGTGGGCTGGGGAGACCTGCCTGCACCACCCCAGCTCAGGCCAGGAGCAATACTCAGGAGGTCTCCAGGGGAGCAGGGTGTGGGCTGGGGAGACCTGCCTGCACCACCCCATCTCAGAAGGGCAACAGCACCTGACAGGCAGAAAATCTCGGACTGCAGAGACACCTGGAAAAACTCGGTGGTGGGTCAGGCCCCAGAGAGCTGGACCATAAGGGACAAGGGTGGTGACGCAAGGATCAGCAACTCCCTGGCCAGTGTGCGGGAACACCAAGGACAGCAGGCACCCAGTGCCTCTGAAGTCCAAGGAAAGGAAGACAACTATCACCACGCTGGTGGAACCAGGGGCAGGGGCCACGCCTGAGTCCAGCAACTCAGGAGGCTGAGACAGGAGGATCACAAGGTGCAGGCCAACCTCAGCAAGGTAGCAAGACCCCATCTCAAAGTAAAAACAAACAGAACTGGGACTGTAGCTCAGTGGCACAGCACCCCTCAGCTCATCCCCACTACCACAGGGAAGAAGCCGCTGGTTGCATGAGGATTAATGGAGACACCCCAACTCTAACCCCTGGTACACCCTGGAATAAGATGGGGTTGTCTCTGGGGAGGGTCTCCTGAAACACCAGGGCTCCAGGGAATCCTGCAGACACTGGCAGAGAGGAGGGCAGCTGGGATGCAGAGAGCAAGACTAGGTCAGGGTCCCCTTGCTGGTTGGCTCCCAGCACCTGGAACAGGGCCACGCGCCCCCGAGGAGCTCATCGGAGGAGGTTCTCCCTGAAGTCATCAGCTCTCCCCTGCTCGTGGAGGCTGAGAGTTGGGTTTCTATTGCCCCCGACCAGCATGGGCAGCTAAACTAGGGTCACTCGAGAGAATTTCCTAAGTTATCAAATAAAACACAGACACACAATTTACCTTTAATTTAAGCCCCGGGACGGCTCCCTGCCCTCGGCCTCAAGCTCCCCAAAAGGGAGAGCGACGAATGTCACAAGAGGCTGGCGAGAGAGAGCAAGCATATTCAGGAGGGCTCTTTTATTAGGGGACTCTGATTCTTTAGAAATTTCCATCCAGTAAAGGTCAAGAGGGACGGGGTTACAATGACAGGTAAGGTAACTTGACCCCTGAGCTGTAGGAAGGCACGTCTACGCATGATCACACATTGTGTGACATTTTTACGACTTCCACGATGGGGCCACCTTCTAGGGCCATTGATGTGGCCAGATCATGGGAAGTGACTGACAGGGCCTCAACCAATCAGAGAAGGAAAATGCTGGTCACATGATATGACAGCCCCCCACATGTTCCCCCTTTTTTCTTTGAAAGAGCAGCTGATGTGTCATTTTTCGAGTCCCCAAATCCTTGTTTTGAAGACTCACCATCCTACAATCACAATACAAAAGAGAATTAACAGCAAAAGAACAATACAAGAATATACCATGCAGAGTGTTTCAGAATGTTTCCAGGGTTAAAGCCATTTAATTCTTTTAATATTTGATTAGCTATGGAAGTAGTATCCAAAAAATCAATCTTACTTTTTTGTATATCTTGAATATGATGATGGAGCTCCCAAAGATCCAAGCTGTTATTATTATTTTGCCAAATACCCAACAAATGGTTTTTATTCCTCTCCCAATCCCATAGGGAAGCATTGTTTTTGGCCACAGTAACACACACATACTTATAGCTAGTGTGACATTTAAGCCTTTCCTTGAACTTCAAAGCCAAAAGTGTTTATGAACTGGGAAAAGTTTCTGCCCTGTTGCGCTGGGACTCGCAGTATCACACCATGTGGCCATTTTTCCCACAGTTAAAACACTGCCCATGAGAATGGCATCCCTGGGATTGGGGCTGAAGCACCTGCTTTAAAGCCATGGTGAGCATAAAACCTTGCAATTGGTCAGACCGACGTCTGCCCAAAGGCGAACCAAGTCTGAGATGGTCCCCTTTTTCCTATGAGGTTGGAGGATGTCCTGGAAGACCTTATTTGCATTCTCAAATGCAACCTGCTTATCAATGATCCCACAGGTACCTGAGTCCACAACTGACCTGTTAGCTGCTTGGTACAAGCGTGCTACAAAGTCGGAGAACAGTTCTTCTGAGCCCTGTTGTATCTTAGTCAAAGCTAGATTAGACTGGTCCTGGGAAGAGATTTGCTGCCCTGCCTTCTTTGCACATGAAGTAATCTGATCATAAACCACTAAATCATAGTTTACCTGCCTCTCTAAATCTGCAAACTCACCCGTTCCCATCAACATCTCCAAAGGAGTCTCAAGATCTGTCTCCTGTTTCTCTCAGCCTGCTCGGTACAGAAATCTGTCCAGTGAGACCGTCAGAGAAGATATTCACCGCCATCAGACAAGCTCTGGCCATGGACACCCAGTCACTGAGTGGAAGAGGTTCTTGGCAAACCGAGTTGAGCAAGCTCTTACAAATGGTGAAGGAGGGCCATAAGTACCACAAGCATTTTTTAATTTTTCTAAGGTTTTAAAGGGAATTAGCATGTGCACAGACATGCTGGTTGTGCTCGTTAACCTTTCAAAAACTGGAAAAAGCTGAAAACCTGTAATATCTTCCCCCGCTTCCTGCGCCCTCCTGAGTCCACATTGTAATGGTATAAGCATAGCCATGGCCAATTCAGAGTGTCGATTAAAGCCCGTTCTCCCAGCTGAAAATGGCTGAATTCAGACGCGGGTGCCAGTCCAGCTAAACACAACCTAGCAAAATTCTCCTCCATTTCCTCTTTGCCATCAAACTGAGTCCCCTCTGACTGGGACTCTTTGTCTGTCTCCTGCTCATTCTGTTCTTCTCCATTTTGAATTTGCCTCACAGAGCTCTGGTCAGGACTAGTTTCCTCTGTGGAACACGCCCCTCGGGGCCCCTCTGAATTTTTCTCCAGTGGGATTCAACTGAAACTGAATTTTTGGTTTTAAGTCTTGCCTAAAGCAATCTGCCTGCTGGGTGGCAGATTGAGTGAAATTTGATTCACTCTCAGCCCAATATGGAAAGAGAAAAAATTTTCAAAAAAACAGCCTCTGGCTATTTTTCCTGCTCTATGCTCTTAACTTGTCTCTGAAGTCCTTTTAAAAGGTCTTCTGGGGGCCATTGACCATGATCTACATCATCAAAATGACACATTTCTAATGCAGTCCAGACCTTCTGAACACTGTCTGTTGTACTTCTAGACAGTTCTGCAAAACGCCAGCCTTTATACAGTTTCCTTCCTAGTCTCTCCCAAGAACGTACATCTGGTGAATCTTGCTCACAAAACCATGGACACCTCGCTAACCGTTCTCAGGAACTGTGCTAGCTGCCTCTTTCTCACTTGCTTTGATTTCCAGTTAATTATAGTTTCCAAAATTGTTAAATACATCTCTTTATCTGAAGATATGGAACTTCCCATGATAAATCTTTAATGTCCTTAGTTATAAAATGGTCTGCTTCCTTTGTGACCCCTCAAAAAATTTCACGGTGCAATAACTTTCTATAGCACGTTTCCTCAATCAACCTGGAAATTCCGCTTGAGAAGCCCCACGTTGGGCGCCAATTACTGCACCCGACAAGTGCAGTTACCTAAACTAAGGGTCGCTCAAGTGAATTTCCTAAGATATCAAATAAAACACAGACACAAAATTCACCTTTAATTTAAGCCCAGGAACAGCTCCCCTGCCCTCAGGCTCAAGCTTGTCAAATGAGAGAGGAGGAATGTCACTGAGACGAGAGAGAGAGAGAGAGAGAGAGAGAGAGAGAGAGAGAGAGAGAACATTCAGGAGTGGCCTTTTATTAGGGAGACTCTGATTGTTTAGAAATTTCCATCCAATAAAGCTCAACAGGGGCAGGGTAACAAGGACAGGTAAGGTAACTCGACCCTGGGGCTGTGGGATGGCACACCTTCACATGAACACACATTTGGCAACATTTTTATGACTTCCAAGATGGGGGTCGCCATCTAGGGCCACTTGATGTGGCCAGATCACAGGAAGTGACCAACAGGACCTCCACTAATCAGAGAAGAAAAATGCTGGTCACATGGCATGGTGGCCTCCCACAGGTTTCCACATGTCCACCCCAGCTAAATCAACTGACCACAGCACCTATTCCAGTCAGCTTCTCACCACCCTGACCAAAAGAACTAGCAAGAACAACTAGAGGAGGGAAAGTTCACTTGGGCTCACAGTTTCCGAGGTCTCATCTATAGATTGCCGGCTCCATTGCTCTGGGCCTGAGTCAGGAAGATCCTCAGGGCTAAGGACATGGCATGAGAGAGCAGCTCAGGATGTAGCCATCAGGAAGCAGAGAGCCTCCACTCCCAGGTACATCACGTAAATCCAAACCCCACACCCCAGTGCCCACCTCCTCCAGCCACACCCACCAGCCTTCAGCCACCCCAGATAATCCCATCATGGATGAATTTGCTGCTTGGATTAAGGCTCTCCTCACCCAATCCTTTCCCCTCTGAACCTTCTCACATCGGCTCAGACGTGAGCTTTGGGAGGACGCTTCACATCCAGACCAGGACACTCAGGTCACACAGATTGGGGAGAGAACCCTGCCTCCCCCACATTTGCTGGTCTTCAGATACCACCCCCAGCCCCCTGAGAGCCCAGGGAGAAGACGGAGGACAGAGTGTTGGCCGTCCCAACCCACCACACGGGCCAGGAGGCCAGCCGGGGACCTTCCAGGGACCTCCCGGGGACCTAGGAGGCAATGCGCAGTGGCCTTGCAAGTCTGAAGAAAACACACTGCTAACTCAGAATCCTGCCCCAGCCGGGGACAGAGTGGCAAGGAGGGTGGCCATGAGGCAGATGGGCAAGGTCTCCAGGCATCTCCTGCAGGCGCCTTTTTCGGCTTCAAGGCAAGCTCCATGTCCATCAGGAATCCAGACACAGGGCCTCCAGAGCCCACCAGCAGAACAGCCAGCACTGGCCACTGCCCTCAGGCCACACAGGCACACTGGTCTTCTCCAGCACTCGGGACTCTCTCCATCGCAGACCACCAGCTGGACCCCAGGCCTTGGAGAATGCGAGAGGCCCAGAGACCTACATGACCGTCACCTTTCCAACCAGGAAGGAGTGAAGGGGAGTCAGCAGAAGGGTCTGGAACCAGGGGAACGTGGAGCCTGCACAAGACGCTCTTGCACAGCCGCGGTGAGGGGGAGACCAGAAGGGACACCAGAGGAAGCTCTGAGCAGGGCAGGAGACTGGACCCGGGGAGGAGGCCTGTGCAGCTGGAGAGGGAGAGAGGGTGCGGGGGAGAGCCCCCCAGAAAGCCCCGGGGCTCAGTGCTCACACCAGCTGTCAGGACAGTGGGAGGAGCTACCTGTCCATCAGAGGCCTGAGCAGAGGGGCATAGCAGGGCCAGGGAGTCGGCGCCACGCCCCAGGCCCACCGCACAGTGAGAGGGCTCCCTCATCCGCTGTCCACCACGAAGCCCTCCGCAGCCTGCCCAGCTGTGGCTCAGATGGGCCAGGCCTGTCTCTGGCAGCAGCAGGCCTGGCGGCGTCCACATGGTGCTGACCCTGGACGAGCAGATGCAAGAGTTGTGGGACACCCTGGCCTCCACAGGAAGTAAGAGGCAGGCCTGGGAGGCCAGCACGTCTGCCCCCATGTGGACACCCTCAGACTCCCCCCTGGAAAGCCTGGTGGGGCCATGGGAGGGGCACAGCCAGGACCCCAGGACGCAGCCTCCAGCAGGGTGCAAAGCCTCCTGGGAGGACACAGGGCACCGCCACGCAGCTCTGGAGAGTAGCCACATGGGGTGCAGCCAGCTAAGACCCAGGGGGGCTGCCTGAGGCCTGGGGCCTCCACACTCAGAGACACAGAGATGCCAGGCTCTGAGCTTCGGGGTTGGCGCCTGCCCTGTGGGTTTAGTCGGCCCCGTCTCTACCCAGCCACTGCATCCACAATTAATGAAACTCAGTCACACCTATGAGGGGCTCTCAGTCCACCAAACTGGGTCACATTGGCAACTGTGCTCTCCAGAGGTCCACACATGAGAGTGGAAGAGAAATCCCTTCCAGCAAATACGTAAAACCCAACAACGAAAACAAGACATAGGAGAGAGCCAACTAGGCCAACACCTGCCAGGTCGTGATCCACCAGAAAATGTCCCCAAGGGCTGTGGCCGGGCTCAGGGAGAGCTTGCCCATCAGCTGTGAGACACGGGGCTGGATCCTCAGCACTACATAAAAATAAACACATAAAATAAAGGCATTCGGTCCACCGACAACTACAAAAATTTTTGATGACCGTAAAAATATTGACGTACGTGAAATATCAGATAAGGAATTCAGAAGAATTATTATGAAAATGTTCAATGAATTCCAACAGAGCACAGAAGAACAACTGAATGAATTAAGGAAGTAAATACAGAATGTAAATGAGAAATTCAATAAGGATATAGAAATATTGAAAAGACCCAAACTGAAATCATGGGAATAAAAGACACAATAGATCAAGTAAAATCTTCATGTGAAAGTCTCTCTGTTGAGTAGACCATGGTGAAGACAGAATCTCAGAGCTGGAATACAACGTGGTCAGCCTTGAACATTCAGACAGCATAAAAGAAAAAAAATACTTAAACATGGTGAGAACATACAAGAACTCCGGGACACCATGAGGACATGGGTGTAAGGATCATCGGAATTGAGGGGGCTCTGAGATGCAGGGGAATGCAATGGACAAGCTCCTCAGGAATATGATGACAGAAAACCTTCCCAACCTTCAGAAGGAGATGCACATCCAGATCCAGGAAGCACTCAGAACCCCAAACAGCGGCTGGCTGTAGCTCAGTGGCAGAGCGCCTGCCTAGCACCTGGGAGGCCCTGAGTCTGATCTCAGTCCACGTAAAAACAAGTACACAAAAGAAAGGTGTTTCGCCCACCTACAACTAAAAAATCTTTTAAAAGAACAAAAAATATATAAGATCAAAGAAGAACCTCTGCACACCAGATATAATTAAATGGCCTAACACAGACAGCAAGGATAGAATTTTAAAGGCCTCAAGGGAAAAGAAAAGGCCAACTCACTTTTACAGAACAGCCAATCAGAAGCACTTGTGATTTCTCAGCACAGACTCTCCACTCAAGGAGGGCTTGGAATGGTGTGCTCCAAGCCCTCCAATAAAGTACCTGCCAACCAAGCCTGCTGTGGAAACCAAAGCTGTCACTCAAAATTGAAAATGAAACTAAACCTCCCAGAATTGAAAAGAATTCATGAACTATTAGACTAGCACTACAGAACTCAGTCAAAGAAATACTGCACACAGAAAAATAAAAACCAAACCCAGAGTTCACAAAAGAACAAATCTCATTTGAAGGTAGCTAAGCAAATGAGAAACAGAACCAAATTAAGCATGATAAATACATCAAATGTTAATAAACATCTTTCTAGTGACATTGAAGGAAAATGGTCTCCACTCTCCAATTAAAAGACAGAGCTGGCAGAACGCCCAGGGACCTGGCCCAGCCCTCCTCTGCACCCAGACACATGTTGTTTGCAAGAGATGCACCTTAGAGGCAAAGACAGCCACAGGCTGAAAGGGAAAGGTTGGAAACTGACACACCAAGGAAAAGGAGCCCCAAAACAAGCAGGAGTAGCTACTCCCGTAGCTGACAGAGCAGATTTCACCCCAGGGTTAACCAGAAGAGACTAAGAAGGTCGCTTCATATTGGTAAAGGGAACAATCCAAGAAGAAGATATAACAATAATAAATATTTCCCCCCAAATATGGGTGCGACTTTTACATAAAAGTCATACTTCTCAAATGGAAGCCCCCGATAGGTCCCAGCGTGATAATACCAGGGGATTTCAACACACCTCTCTCCCCATTAGATAGGTCACCCGGACATAAACTCAGTAAAGACCGTTTGGACCTGGAAAATATTATAAATCAAATGAAACTGACAGACATCTGTAGCATATTTCATCCAACAACAGCTGAACACACTTTCTCTCAGTGGGTCATGGACTTCTCCAAAATAGCCAGGGACCCCAAGGAGCCCCAAGCCCCTTTCTTCCCTTCCCACCAGCTTGCTCCCGCCAGTCCCAGGGCCCCCACGCTCCTCCTGCTCTGGAGGATCTGGGTTCTCCCAAGGAAGAGCTGTCTGCAGAGAGGTCCAGGGAGAAGCAGCCACCAGAACCAGGCTGGGGTCAGAGGGTCAGGGGGCTGCCCAGGTACTGAGGGGTCCCAGTCTCCAGGGAGGCAGTCAGGGTGGAGGGCCTAACTGCACAGCCGCGGGCCAGCCCCAGGCAGGAGCACAGAGCAGCAGGTGGGATTGGGCCTCCCCCTTCTCCCCTGGGACCCAAGGGCACTGCTCCCCACCACCACATGCCCACACGAGAGGGCCTCAGCCAGGTGAACCCCCTCACCCTCCGACCCAGAAAAGGGAACTTAGGGAAGTGTGCATGCCACCAGTTTCAGTCCTGTTCTTAGTCTCTGCAGGGCGGGGGCGGGGAGGGACTTGCACCTCTGGGGACAACAGCCGTGACACCTGGGAGCACAGGACAGAGTAGAGTGGGTGGCAGTAAGGGGCCAGAGCAGGAAGGGCTGGCAAGCGCCCTTCAAGGCCCCACAAGGTGAGTGGGGTTGGCAGGGAGAGGAGGCCACAGGAGGAGAGGACATGGAGCCTGGGCCACAGTGGCCCTTCAGGACCCAGCATCCCACAGGCCACGGGATGTGGGAGGGAGCAAGAGCACAGCCCCCACACAGAGGGCCCCGCACAGCACCCAGGGGTCTGCCTTAGAAAGTGCCAACCAGTGAGGGACAGGAACCAGGGGCAGGGCACTGCCAGGCCACCAGAGCTGGACACACGTCCTACTCACGGACATGAGGGGATGGGGCAGGAGGGGGTCAGAGGAACAACATGGCCTCTCCTAGAGACTGTGGGTATGAGGCAGAGCTAAGGGGAACTCAAGGAGGCAGGGCCAGGGCAGCTTCCAGAGCCAGGTGCAGAGGAAGCCTGGAGCACAGGGACACAGGGTCCAGGCCTCCTCCAGGGGCAGGGCAGGGCCAGCGGGCTCTGCTGGACACAGCTGGCTGGAGAGAGGATGGGAGCCTCGGGGGCTCTGGGAGCAAGGCCAGCCCTGGGAAGAGGGTGAGGCCAGAGGAGGACCCAGCCTCCACTGAGGGAGAGTGGGGTGGGACGAGGCAGCTCTGGGCTCAGGGACCTGGGCAGAGCAGGTGCACGTGAGCTGGGCAGGTGGGGTGCCTGAGAGTCGTGAGCCACCCAGGAGCCACCCCTGGGACCAGGGTCCAAGCTGACACAGGTGAGCTGGGGAAAGCAGGGATGCTGAGGGACCTGGGCAGTCCCGCGGCTCAGAGAACCAAGGGAGAGCAGCTACAGGAGAGCTGGGCAGTGGAGTGCTGGAAGGCTGGGGAAGCCCAGGGCGCAGGGCACCAGGGGCAGAGCATCTGAAGGTGAGCTGGGGCAGGTGGGGGGGCTGGAGGTGCCTGGGAAGCCCCAGGAGCTCAGGGGACCTGGGCAGAGCATCTGAAGGTGAGCTGGGACAGGTGGGGGGGCTGGAGGTGACCGGGAAGCCCCAGGAGCTCAGGGGACCTGGGCAGAGCACTTACAGGTGAGCTGGGGCAGGTGTGGGGGCTGGAGGTGCCTGGGAAGCCCCAGGAGCTCAGGGGACCTGGGCAGAGCATCTGAAGGTGAGCTGGGGCAGGTGTGGGGGCTGGAGGTGACCGGGAAGCCCCAGGAGCTCAGGGGACCTGGGCAGAGCACTTACAGGTAGAGCTGGGACAGGTGGGGGTGCTGGAGGTGACCGGGAAGCCCCAGGAGCTCAGGGGACCTGGGCAGAGCACTTACAGGTAGAGCTGGGACAGGTGGGGGGGCTGGAGGTGCCTGGGAAGCCCCAGGAGCTCAGGGGACCTGGGCAGAGCATCTGAAGGTGAGCTGGGACAGGTGGGGGGGCTGGAGGTGACCGGGAAGCCCCAGGAGCTCAGGGGACCTGGGCAGAGCACTTACAGGTGAGCTGGGGCAGGTGGGGGGCTGGAGGTGACCGGGAAGCCCCAGGAGCTCAGGGGACCTGGGCAGAGCACTTACAGGTGAGCTGGGGCAGGTGGGGTGCTGGAGGTGACCGGGAAGCCCCAGGAGCTCAGAGGACCTGGACAGAGCACTTACAGTTGAGCTGGGGCAGGTGGGGTACTGGAGGTGACCAGGAAGCCCCAGGAGCTCAGGGGACCTGGGCAGAACACTCACAGGTAAGCTGGGACAGGTGGGGTGCTGGAGGTGCCCAGGAAGCCCAAGGAGCTCAGGGGACCTGGGCAGAGCACTTACAGGTGAGCTGGGGCAGGTGGGGTACTGGAGGTGACCAGGAAGCCCCAGGAGCTCAGGGGACCTGGGCAGAACACTCACAGGTAAGCTGGGCAGGTGGGGGTGCTGGAGGTGGCCAGGAAGCCTCAGGAGCTCAGAGGACCTGGGAAGAGCTCTTACAGATGAGCTGGGGCAGGTTGGGGTACATGAGATGCTGGGAAGCCCCAGGAGCTCAGGGGACCTGGGCAGAGCCTTTACAGGTGACCTGGGCAGGTGGGAGTGCTTGGGAACCTGAGATGCCCCAGGAGCTCAGGGAATCTGGGCAAAACACTTACAGGTGAGCTGGAGAGGTGGGGTGCTGGAGGTGTCTGGGAAGCCCCAGGAGCTTCGGGGACCTGGGCAGAGCAGTTACTGGTGAGCGGGGGAGGTGGGGTGCTGGTGGAGCCAGGAAAGTTCCAGGAGCTCAGGGACCTGGGCAGAGCAGTTACGGTGAGCTGGGGCAAGCACAGTGCTGGAGGTGTCTGGGAAGCCCCAGGAGCTCAGGGAGCCAGGGGCAGAGAAACTACTGGTGAACTTGGCCATTGATAGTGCTGGAAGGGCTTAGGAAGCCCCAGGAGCTCAAGGGACCTGGACAGAGCAGTTCCAGGTGAGCTGAGGCAGGTTGGGGTGCTTAAAGTGACTGGGGAGCCCCAGAAGCTCAGAGGACCTGGACAGAGCACTTACTGTTAAGCTGGGGAATGTGGGGGTGCTGAAGGTGCCCGGGAAACCTGAGGAGCTCAGAAGACCTGGGCAGAGCAGTCACAGGTGAGCTGGGGCAAGTGGGGATGCAGGAGGAGCCAGGAACGCCCTAGAGCTTTGGGTGACTGGGCAGAGCAGCTGTGGGTGAGCTGGGACAGATGGGGGTGCTAGAGGTGCCTGGGAAGCCCCATGAGCTCAGGGGACCTGGACAGAGCAGTTACAGGTGAGCTAGGGGATGCAGAGGTGCTAAAGGTACCAGGGAAGAACCAGGAGCTCAGGGGACAAGGGGCAGAATAGCTGTGTGTGATTTGGGGCAGGTGGGGTTCTGTAGGTACCCGGGAAGTCCCAGGAGCTCAGGGTAACTTGGCAGAGCAGTTGCAGCTTAGCTGGGGCAGGTGGGGGTGCTGGAGGTGCCCGGGAAGCCCCAGGAGCTCAGGGTAACTTGGTAGAGCAGTTACAGCTTACTTGGACAGGTGGGGTGCTGGAGGTGCCCGGGAAGCTCCAGGAGGTCAGGGTAACTTGTCAGAGCAGTTGCAGCTTAGCTGGGGGGGTTGGTGGTTCTGGAGGGGCCCGGGAAGCCCCAGGAAGTAAGAGTAACTTGGCAGAGCAGTTGCAGCTAAGCTAGGGCAGGTGCAGGTGCTGGAGGTGCCTGGGAAGCCTCAGGAGGTAAGAGTAACTTGGCAGAGCAGTTACAGCTTACTTGGACAGGTGGGGTGCTAGACGGGCCCGGGAAGCCCCAGGAGCTCAGGGTAACTTGGCAGAGCAGTTGCAGCTTAGCTGGGGCAGGTGGGGTTCTGGAGGTGTCCGGGAAGCCCCAGGAGCTCAGGGGACCAGAACATAACAGTTACAGGTGAGCTGGGGCAGGTCGGGGAGCACTCTGTCTGCTGACATTCCCAGAACTCAGGGGAACAGACAATAGCCACAGTGTCCTAGAGCAGGTGGGCGACCAGGGCAATCCCAGAGGTAGAGTCTGAAGGGTCCAGCTACAGGGTCCCTGGGTCCCTGCAGGAGCTGAGCAGATGCAGGTTAACAGGGGCTGAGGAGGGTTTGCAGAGCCCAGGGCGGGGACCTTTTGAGCAGAGGACAGCACAGGAAGCAGAAGCAAAGCACCAGGGGCAAAGCATCCTGCACAGGCCAGTGGGGCAGCAGGTGAGCAAGGGCAGGCCAGGAGTGGCCAGCAAGGGGCTCTGGGCATCCAGAGCACACAGCACAGGGCTGTGCAGGCAGCCCCACTGAGCTCGGGAGGCTAGAAGGGGCTCAGCGCCCACGGCTGCTGTGCTCTGAGCTGGCCAGGAGTGGGCAGGGCCACGGGGTGCAGGGCTGAGGGGGGGCTGCAGAGGGCTGCCCAGAGCAGAGAGCAGGGCTGAGGTGTGCTGAGTTCAAGGTGGGAGGGAGCCAGAAGGGGACAGGAGCTCAGGGAAGCAGCCGTCGGCTGACTGCTGGGAAGAGACTGAGCTTCCAGAACCTGGTGCTTACAGGACAGCTGACCAGGCAGAGCGAAGGGAGCAGGGAAGCTTCCAGAACTGGGAGCAACGGGGGAGGTCGGGGGGTCACAGAGTCCAGGAGCTCATCCAGGAGGGCTCTGCTGGGAAGAGTAGGCCGAAGAGAGGATGGGTGCTTCCGGGCTCTGGAAGCAAACCAGTCCTGGGTGGGGGAGGCCAGCAGAGGGGCCAAGCTGGACGGATGGAGGGCAGAGTGGGCAGTAGGACCCCCAGGCGTTGGGCACCAGAGGCAGAACTGCCGCAGGAGAGCTGGGGCAGGTAGGTTGCTGGGGGACCTGGGCAGCCCAGGGAGATCAGGAACCTGCTGGTCTTGCCCTCCCACTGGCCCCAGATCACCCATCCTTGGTCTCCGGGGCTGTCCACATTCCTCCCTCCCCACAGCACAGGAGGACTGGCGGGAGCAAGCTGGTGGGAAGGGAAGAAGAAAGGGGCTTGGGGCTCCTTGGGGTCCCTGGCAAGGGGCAAGATGGGGCTACAGGGAGAACCAGTGCTGGCCCAGGAGGGCCAGGCTGGGGGAGAGGTCTCTGGGGCTGGCGCTCCCAGATGAGCAGATGGCAGCCCTGGCTGTGTGCCCAGGGCCTTGTGCTGAGGGCTGGGGGTCCTGGGCTGAGTCCCAAGGGCCCTGGGAAGGAAGGCTCGGGAGAGGTCGGGGCTCACAGGTGCCGTGGAGGCCAGGCCAGAGCTGCAGAGGGGCTCTGAGGGGCAGGCAAGAGGGCCAAGGAGAGTGCCCATGGTGCACCTCAGGAAGCAGGGCAGGGAGACCTGGGGAGGAAGGGTCCAGTGAGGAGCCAGAGCTCAGGGCTAGGGGGAGCCAATCAGGAGGGTCCCAGGGGCTGTCTCAGGGCAGGGCCTAGGGCCCAGGGCCAGGACCGAGGGCACTGGGTTGCTCAGAGCCAACTCCAAAACACCTGACCCTGCAGGGTTAGGTCCAAGGCCTGGGCTCTGGGCCGAGGTGCAGGGAGGAGAGCCCAGGCAGAGGTAGCCAACCCCACCCAGAGCAGGACTCCTCGGTAACAGTGGAGGGCACAGGGGACCTGAGAACAAGGCCACTAGTCAGGCCAGATGCCCACAGGAAGCACATGGGGACAGGGAGCTGGTGGGCCCAGCAGGACCAAGGTGGTACCCACCATGGGCAGAGCCCAGGAAGGGGCTGGGGGCCCCAGGGCCACACAGGTCCAGTGGTCATCAGATGCTAAAGGATCCGTGTGCAGCCTCTCCCACAGGGGCAGGGGGTGGCACACAGGGCTAACTGCACAGTTGGCTCTGTGTCCCTCTGGAAGCCCATCAGGAGAGGTCTGGCCTGGCCTGGGCATCCTTGAGGTGGGGGATCACCTAGGGAGGTAGGGCCTACCAGGTGGGTACCTGATGCCCACAAATCCAGACAACAGACCCTGCCTGATGCTTGGGGAGAGCCAAGGACAGCAGGCCTTCTGTGGGCCTGGGTCCATCTGCGTCCAGCACAGCTCACTCAGTATCTTCTCTCTTGCAGCTTCGACCACGGCCCCATCAGTCTTCCCCCTGGCCCCCAGCTCTAGGGACACATCTGGCTCCTCAGTGAACCTGGGCTGCCTGGTCAAGGGCTACTTCCCTGAGCCGGTGACCGTGACATGGAACTCAGGATCCCTGTCCAGTGGAGTCCGCACCTTCCCAGCTGTCCTGCAGTCAGGGCTCTACTCTGTCACCAGCATGGTGACTGTGCCCACCAGCACCTGGCCCAGCCAGACCGTCACCTGCAATGTAGCCCACCCGGCCAGCAGCACCAAGGTGGACAAGACCATTGGTAAGGGGACTGTCTGCACGGGGAGGGGTCCTCTGGAAGTCAGGCAGGTCTGTGCCACCTGGAGAACTCTGCCATGCCTCTCATGCTCAGGGAGAGTGCTCTGTCTCCACCAGGCCCAGGGCAGGCACAGTCTGGATGCCCACGTGTGGGCTCCTGGGCACTGGTCATAGGCCTGCCAAGAGCCATACCCAAGAGCAGCCTGGCCCTAACCTGAGCGCGCCCAGAGCCAAACTCACCCTGTCTCTGCGGGTGCCTTCCTCCCCCATATCTCAGTGACCCCATCCTTCTCTCCTGCAGCTCCCTGTGGTCGTGAACCTACCCCATGTCCACCATGTCCACGTAAGTCACCAGGCCTTGCCCTAAGCCGAAGGAGCGGGACGGGTGCCCAGAGAAGTCTCAGGCAGAGGGCAGGCCCCAGGTGCTGACCCGTGTCCTCCATCTCTCCCACACTAGCTCCTGAAATCCTGGGGGGACCATCCGTCTTCATCTTCCCCCCAAAGCCCAAGGACACGCTCATGATCTCCCTGACCCCCAAGGTCACATGCGTGGTGGTAGATGTGAGCCAGGATGACCCCGAGGTCCAGTTCAGCTGGTATGTAGACAACGTGGAGGTGAGCACAGCTGAGACGAAGCCACAGGAGAGGCAGTACAACAGCACATTCCGCGTGGTCAGTGTCCTCCCCATCAAGCACCAGGACTGGCTGAATGGCAAGAAGTTCAAGTGCAAGGTCAACAACAAAGCCCTGCCAGCCCCCATCGAGAGGACCATCTCCAAAGTCGCAGGTGGGAGAGGGCAGCGGGCAGGGCAGGACATGGGGCTGCCTGGTCACATGGAGCCTGGCTCGGCCCGCCACTGCCCTGTCAGTGACCTCTGTGCTGACCTCTGTTCCACAGGGCAACCCCGGGCGCCAGAGGTGTACGTCTTGCCCCCGGCCCAGGAGGAGCTGACCAAGAACACCGTCAGTCTGACCTGCTACATCCAAGGCTTCTACCCTGCCGACATCTCTGTGGAGTGGGAGAAACAGGGGCAGCCGGAGCAGGACTCCAAGACCACCGAGCCCGTCCTGGACTCCGACGGGACCTACTTCCTCTACAGCAAGCTCAGGGTGGACAGGAACAGATGGCAGCAAGGAGACCTCTACACATGCTCAGTGATGCACGAGGCTCTGCACAACCACTTCACCCAGAAGACCCTGTCCCGGTCCCCGGGTAAATGAGCCTGGCGAGTCCTCACCCCAGAGGACACTGTCACCTTCCCTCACCTGCCGCGTCAATAAAGCACCCAGCCTGCCCTGGGACCCTGTGAGACTATCCTGGTTCTTTCTGAGGCAGAGAGCTCTTGGCACGTCTGGGCTGTGGGCTGTCGGCCAGGCTGCCTCTGAGGCCCACGTTGTCACGGCTAGAGAGAGGGAGGGGTCCCACATGACCAGACCAGAGCCACTGTCTGCCCAGCTGGCTGGGGTTTGCCCCCGCAGGGCACGAGGCTCGGCCAGAGGCTAAGCCTCTCCCAGACCTTCCCCAGCCCCAGCAACTCTGGCTGATCAGGGAGATACCTCTCAGGAGCCCCCAGGAAAGGACACAGCCCCCCTGTCAGAGACTGTCCTTGTGTCCTGATTCCCTGTCCAAGGATCTCTCTGTGTCCGTGCAGGGGTTGACTAGCCATGGGAGTGGGGATAGGCCCTCCCTGCACTGCCCACCCCTGGGAACACCCACATCTGGCAGCCCTGAATGGCCCAAGGGAGGGACTGTCCAGAAAACCACACAGACACAGAGCCCAGACCCTTTGGACCAACCCACAGGGCACCTGCCCACACTCGTGCACACTGGGGCCTCACACGGGCAACATGCACACACCCAGAGCCAGCAAGTGTCCAGTCACTGAACACTCACAAGCACACGGGACCACCCACGGCCTCACACACTGACCAGCTCAGATCCCAGCCTCCTCTCAGGAGGCACCTACACCCAAGCCCTGACACACCCAGGCCCGACACCCACACGGACCCCCACACAGGCACACACCCCCTTACCACAAGATCCAGCTCCCTCCCCAGCGCAGACTGTCCCTGTAGCTGCGGCCACACCACGGACAGGCTCTGCCATCTCTCCAGCCCCTGGGCCTGGTCACCACTGAATAAGCAGGGGCCACACAGGCTACGGGGACATCCCTGCAGGGTCACAGGCCAGCGCTGCCTGGCCTGCCCCAGCACTGACGCCTGGAGCTCGCAGCAAGGAGCGCCCATGAAGTCCAGGCCACCGTCCACAGCCAGGGGGTCTGGATGAGCTGGGCCCCAGTGGGAGGAGCGGGGGGCTGAGGCCCACCAGAGAAGGCCACCAGGGAAACCTGGCCCCAGTCCGCGCACTGCTGGCCCAGCCCAGCGGCCCTTCTCCTGGCCCCCGGGAGGCAGCTCCCAGGTCCCACCTTGGCGCCACACACTGACCACCCCCTCCCTGTCCAGAGCTCAGCCTGGATGAGAACTGTACAGAGGCCCAGGACGGGGAGCTGGACGGGCTGTGGACGACCATCACCATCTTCATCAGCCTCTTCCTGCTCAGCGTGTGCTACAGTGCCACTGTCACTCTCTTCAAGGTCGGCCACACTGTCCCCGTGCTGTCCCCATGCCATCCCCCATGACACCACACTTCCCACAGTCGAGCGGTTCTCCTATGCTCTCCCACGCTGTCCCTGTGCCATCTCCACACTGACCCACGGTGTGTCCCATGCTGTCTCCATGCTGTCCCTGTGCCATCTCCACACTGTCCCACGATGTGTCCCATGCTGTCCCCACACTGTCCCTGTGCCATCTCCACACTGTCCCACGATGTGTCCCATGCTGTCCCCATGCTGTCCCCATACAATCTCCACACTGACCCACGGTGTGTCCCATGCTATCCCCATGCTGTCCCTGTGCCATCTCCACACTGTCCCATGGTCTGTCCCATGCTGTCCCCATGATGTCCCACATGCTGTGTCCCATGCTGTGTCCACTATGAGCTCCATGCTGTCCACCACACTTTTCCCAACGTGTCTCCACCCTGCTCCCCACCTGCCTCCACATCTCCCGACATTGTGACCAACCTGTCCTCCACCTGTCCCTACCCTGTACCCCACGCAATTACCCAAATTGTCCCCTACCCAATCCCTCACGCTGTCCTCTACCCTGTCCCACTGTCCCCACACTGTACACACCCTGTCCCCCACTGTCCTAACTTGTTGCCATCCTGTCCCCCAACTGTCCTCACACTGTCCCCCACCATATCCCCTCCATTATCTCCACCTTTTCCTCATTGTCTCACCTGTCCCCTACACTGTTCCAACCCTATTCCCCACACCATCCCCTGCTATCCTCACACTGTCCCCCACCTTGTCCCCCACCGTCCCAACCATGTCCCCAGACAGTTCCCACATTTCCCCCACAGCCCACACCCTGTCCCCCACATTGTCCCCCACCATCTCCATCCTGTCCTACATTGTCCCCAACCTGTCCCTGATAGTCCCCACCCTGTCCCCACACTCTCCCACCCTGTCCCCCACCATCCTCACCCTGTCCTCACCTTATCCCCCACTATCCCCATCTTGTCCCTCATTGTCTCCACCTTGTCCCCCACTGTCCCCACCCTGTCCCCTCACTGTCCACAGCTCTCCCTCAGGTGACTGTGGGCTCACCTGTGCTGTTCTACAGGTGAACTGGATCTTCTCCTCAGTGGTGGAGCTGAAGCCGACCATCGCCCCTGACTACAGGAACATGATCGGGCAGGGGGCCTAGGCCACCTCCTGCAAGGGGCCCAGGGCCTCCCAGACCCTGGAGGACCATCCATCATGGCCAGCAGCCTGGCTCCCCAGCCACACCTGCCCTTGGACCTCATTGCCCTCTGACCCTGCGACTCACTGACCCTGCAGCCCTGCTCCTGCCCTTTGGAGGACCTCTGGAGAGCAGGCTCTACCCCCAGACTTCAGCAGCCTGGACACAGACCACCCCTGGCCCAAGACACTGGACAGGGCCAGCAGGGGACATGTGCACCTCACCAGGACATCGCTGCCCTCAGGGGGAAAGCCACTCACCCGAGAGGAGGCCGAGGTCAGCTTGCTGAAGTCCACCAGGGCAGAGACAGCTTCGCACTGACCACTCCAGCCTCCCCACTGCAGGGTTTCTTGAGAGAGAAGGTGAAGTCCTCAGAACACTGAGTGGGGACCTCTCACCTGAGCTGGGAAGCTCTGGGCCAACACTCCCCAACAGGGGAGCTTCGGGAAGGGCTTCCTGCGGTCACTCAGATGGCCTTCACTCCCGCCCGTGCCGTGCCAAGCCCCATCTTGGGTCATTCTGCAAACCCCGAGTCTCTCTGGCTCCTGGGAAGCAGCCTCCTGTGTGATGGGGTCTCTGTGCACTGGCCCCTCCTTTGGCGCACCCGCTTCAGAGGTGGGGTTCTACCCACAGGACAGCACCTTGGACCCTCTCTGCATGGGAACAACTAGGGATGGGTCCAGGATGCCACTTCCCACAGTGGGACCCAGCTCCACACCAGGGAGACCACTCAGAAGGACCTGGGCACATGTGGCCATTCCGGGAGGCCTGGCGAGTGCTAGGGCAGAGACCACCTGAGAGGGTGGGCATCAGCCAGGTGTCCCTCTAGGAGAGCACTGGACAGTGTCCAGGCAGGCCAGGCATGGACTGAGGCTGCTGAGGGCACCAGGCAGGTGGGGCACAGGAGGCCAGGACACAGCCAGGCCACAGACGGCGGGTGGACCAGAGCCCCTCCAGAGAGCCCAGGGCCTGGGGAGCCATGGCTGGCGGGCAGTGACGACAGACAGAGGGCCCCAGGATCTGTTTGTGCCATCACTACTCAGGAGCGAACACCGAGTCAGAGTTTCCAGAGAGGAAAAGACACAACAAACAGCAGAGGGGCCTCCCCAGGTGGGCTCAGGGCAGTGGCCCAGGACCTGCACACTTCTGGATTTAATAGGAGAGAACAGAGGGTCCTCCCAGGGGGGCTCAGGACAGTGGCCCAGGACCTGCACACTTCTGGATTTAATAGGAGAGAACAGCAGGACCTCCCAGGGGGCTCAGAACAGTGGCCCAGGACCTGCACACTTCTGGATTTAATAGGAGAGAACAGAGGGGCCTCCCAGGGGGGCTCAGGACAGTGGCCCAGGACCTGCACACTTCTGGATTTAATAGGACAGAACAGAGGGACCTCCCAGGGGGGCTCAGGACAGTGGCCCAGGACCTGCACACTTCTGGCTTTAATAGGAGAGAACAGAGGGGCCTCCCAGGGGGGCTCAGGACAGTGACCCCAGGACCTGCACACTTCTGGCTTTAATAGGAGAGAAGAGCAGGACCTCCCAGGGGGGCTCAGGACAGTGGCCCAGGACCTGCACACTTCTGGATTTAATAGGACAGAACAGAGGGACCTCCCAGGGGGACTCAGGGCAGTGGCCCAGGACCTGCACACTTCTGGATTTAATAGGAGAGAACAGAGGGTCCTCCCAGGGGGGCTCAGGACAGTGGCCCAGGACCTGCACACTTCTGGATTTAATAGGAGAGAACAGAGGGTCCTCCCAGGGGGGCTCAGGACAGTGGCCCAGGACCTGCACACTTCTGGATTTAATAGGAGAGAACAGCAGGACCTCCCAGGGGGGCTCAGGACAGTGGCCCAGGACCTGCACACTTCTGGATTTAATAGGAGAGAACAGAGGGTCCTCCCAGGGGGGCTCAGGACAGTGGCCCAGGACCTGCACACTTCTGGCTTTTATAGGAGAGAACAGCAGGACCTCCCAGGGGGGCTCAGGACAGTGGCCAGGACCTGCACACTTCTGGCTTTGGTAGCTTTCTCCTTCTAGTTTACAGGAACCCCATAATGTCTTTTCAGGTTTTTTCAGAGTGACATTAAACATCCTTTAAACACCCTGTGCCTCTGTGCGCTGCTGTGTCCACCAGCCCCTCCATCATGCACGAGGGGAGGCCACAAGGCCAGGCCAGGCCTGTCCGGCCCTCCCTCCTGCAGCCTCACCCTGCCTGGCTGCCAGCCCTGCTCCCAAGGCCTTTCCTACATGCAGGCACCCTCCTCCCAGCTGGATGCTGCCTGTGCCTGAACAGGTCACTCTGGGGAGCCCTGGGAAGCAGGTGGCCAAGCAGGGTCTCCCCAGCTGGCCACACCAGGCAGGAAGTGTGCGTTCTGCACAGTCAGCTCTGGAAGCCGTGACAGGACGCAGGCTGGACGCTCCAGCAACAGACGCTATCTGCAGTGTCCCGGGGGCCAGGGCTCCTGGGTAGAGGCAGGGCAGGCCTGGGCCTCTCTCCCTGGCTTGCACTCACGGTCTTCTCCTGTGTCCACACAGGCTGTCCCCTGTGCCTGTGGGAGTCCTGGTCTCCTCTTCCGCAGACACAGTCCTAGGGCCTCAGGCCCACCCTGGTGAGCCCATCCCAGTGTGGCTCATCCTGAGGTCCTGGGTCACAACCTCAGCATGTGGGTGTGGAGGCACCACTCAGCCCACAACCACCCTGCCTCCTCTCTTGCAAATGCGCCGTCCCACCCTGACGTCCCCAGCATCAGCTCCAAGTCCCAAGTCCCACACACCCTCCTCCAGGGCAGGTGCTACCCATTCTAGGGCCACTCAGCCCCCAGGACACCCAGGTGCCAAGAGCAGCAGGCAGTGGCACAGGGTGGGGGCGTTTGCAGACACCAGGGAACACAGCCTGGCATGCGAGGGCAGCCCAGTGGAACACAGAGTCCACGGCCAGCCCAGCTCAACTTCCCTCTGAGACATACAGGCAGTGCGGAGGGCGAAGGGGCTCTGCAGAGTCCAGGAGGCAAAGAATTGCCAGGGGCCACTCAGCTTCCCATAGGAGGCCAGCTGTGTCTGTGGACAGAACTGTGTCGACATCAGGCTCCCTCCCCAGGAGATGCTGCAGAGGGGCCGCTCTGGTCCTGGAAGATGCTGCTGAGCTGCAGCCAACATGGACATTGGGAGACAGAGACCCAGCTGGGGGACTTTCCAGCCCGTGCTTCGGGAGCGAGCGCCCCGTGGGTGCAGGAGCAGGAGTTGCCTGGGTTCCAGACGGGCGTTTAGGGGCCAGGCCTCAAGCTGTTAGAAAGTGTTTATTGGGGTCTTTGCTTCAGTGGGCGAGAGACGTCCTGCCCAGGGTGGGGCTGACCCCACTCGAGGGGCACTGCTGCCATGGGAGCCTCACAGGGACCTGGAGGCCAAGACAGGCGTTGGATTTGCTGCCAATGCCCACTGGCAGTGAGCGGCAGGGAACCTGGGCCAGGCTGGGTGTCTGGACAGCTGTGCAGGCCTCAGGACGGGGTGCCGGGTGCAGGAGGGCAGAACTTGGGGTGCGAGCAGGGGCCCGTCCCAACCAAGGGAGAGCACCCTGCAGCCACCGGGCCCTCCAACAGATAAAACCCAGGCCAGAGTGGGTAGGACCAACCCCCCTTGAAGGCGAGCAAGATGGGGACCTCTCAGCTCAGCGCATGCTCCCGTCCTCAGGGCCCTGCAGGCAGGCACCTTCCCCAGCACCCTGGGTAAGGATCAGGCCTCTGTCTTCTGCTGCTGGGGCCCTTGGGGCCTCCCTGTGTCAGGTGAGACCGTGCAGGCCTTGGTCCTGAGAGTGGACAGCCCAGCGAGGCTGAGGAATGGAAGGCCAGTGTCACTCCTTGGCCAAGCCACTGAGAGGGATGGAGAGGTGGCTTCACGTAGACCCTGCCTCCTACCAGGCCATGGCTCCTGGGGAGAGACGAGGCCTCCCAATGTCCTCAGCCCCATTCCTGACATGGTCATCTGGCTGCACCACAACCAGTAGCCGAGAGCGTTGGCTGCAGCCTGGCCAATGTCCTCAGCTACATGGACTTTGAGGGGACACACACCCAACCACACAGTGACAATCAGGGCACATACACATCTGCCTGCACAGAGACCTTCAGGGAACACACACACACACACACACACAGGGACAATCAGGGCACACACACCCACACAGGGACCTCCAGGGAACACCCACATGCACACACACCCACACAGGGACCTCCAGGGAACACCCACATACACACACACACACACATAGGAACGTTCAGAGGACAGACACCTGCCCACACAGGGACCTTAAGGGGACACACATGCCATCCACAGAGGGACCTTCAGGGGATACACATGCCACTCACACAGGGACTTTCATAAGCACACACACCTACTCACATAGGGACATTCCAGGGACACATATGCCCACCCAAACACGGACCTTCAGGGGACCCACATGCCCGCCTACACAGGGACCATTAGGGGACACACACACCCTCCCACACAGGGACCTTCAGGGGACACACACTTCCACCTACACAGGGCCCGTCACATGGCACATGCGCACATCACCCAGCCGCACAGGGACCATTGCACAACACACAGCTATGTGAATCCCACACAGGGACACGATGGCCACCCTGCATCCTGCCCCCAGCGCCCCCTGGAGACCAGGTCAGCCTGGGGTCGGGAGGCTCTGCAGGAGCTCCTCAGAGCAGCGAGCAGGGACCTGGCAGCCTGGTCTGCTCCACGCCTGGTCTCCTGCCCTCTGGACACAGGGGCCCAGCACGCAGGCCGACGTGCTAAGAGAGCTCAAGAGCAATGTTGTCTGGGTGACGAGGCAGAGTGTCCCAGGTTCTGTGGTCACTGCAGTCAACAGGGTGTGGGGGCCAGTTCCCAGGAGAACTGAGAGCACCACTCACATGCTGAGGAGGGAGTGTGAAGAGGGTCAGGAGCAGACGCAACACTGGGTGGATCCATGGGCACCAGGAGGGGCCAGCTGTGCTGCGGCAGGCCAGACAGAAGGGCACTGCTGTCAATCAGCCATCAGTCATCACCTGTCCAGACAGAGGGGCACTGCTGTCAATCAGCCATCAGTCATCACCTGTCCAGACAGAGGGGCACTGCTGTCAATCAGCCATCCGTCATCACCTGTCCAGACAGAGGGGCACTGCTGTCAATCAGCCATCAGTCATCACCTGTCCAGACAGAAGGGCACTGCTGTCAATCAGCCATCAGTCATCACCTGTCCAGACAGAAGGGGCACTGCTGTCAATCAGCCATCAGTCATCACCTGTCCAGACAGAGGGGCACTGCTGTCAATCAGCCATCAGTCATCACCTGTCCAGACAGAGGGGCACTGCTGTCAATCAGCCATCAGTCATCACCTGTCCAGACAGAAGGGGCACTGCTGTCAATCAGCCATCCGTCATCACCTGTCCAGACAGAAGGGGCACTGCTGTCAATCAGCCATCAGTCATCACCTGTCCAGACAGAGGGGCACTGCTGTCAATCAGCCATCAGTCATCACCTGTCCAAACAGAAGGGGCACTGCTGTCAATCAGCCATCAGTCATCACCTGTCCAGACAGAGGGGCACTGCTGTCAATCAGCCATCAGTCATCACCTGTCCAGACAGAGGGGCACTGCTGTCAATCAGCCATCAGTCATCACCTGTCCAAACAGAAGGGGCACTGCTGTCAATCAGCCATCAGTCATCACCTGTCCAGACAGAGGGGCACTGCTGTCAATCAGCCATCAGTCATCACCTGTCCAAACAGAAGGGGCACTGCTGTCAATCAGCCATCAGTCATCACCTGTCCAAACAGAAGGGGCACTGCTGTCAATCAGCCATCAGTCAACACGTGTCCAGACAGAGGGGGCACTGCTGTCAATCATCCATAAGTCATCACCTGTCCAGACAGAAGGGGCACTGCTGTCAATCATCCATAAGTCATCACCTGTGCAGACAGAAGGGGCACTGCTGCCAATCATTCGTCAGTCATCACCTGTCCAGACAGAGGAGACACTGCTGTCAATCATCATCAGTCATCACCTGTCCAGACAGAGGGGCACTGCTGTCAATCAGCCATCAGTCATCACCTGTCCAGACAGAGGGGCACTGCTGTCAATCAGCCATCAGTCATCACCTGTCCAAACAGAAGGGGCACTGCTGTCAATCAGCCATCAGTCATCACCTGTCCAGACAGAAGGGGCACTGCTGTCAATCATCCATAAGTCATCACCTGTCCAGACAGAAGGGGCACTGCTGTCAATCATCCATAAGTCATCACCTGTGCAGACAGAAGGGGCACTGCTGCCAATCATTCGTCAGTCATCACCTGTCCAGACAGAGGGGACACTGCTGTCAATCATCATCAGTCATCACCTGTCCAGACAGAAGGGACACTGCTGTCAGTCAGCCGTCAGTCACCTGCCGCAGTCCGGCTGCAGCAAAATAACTGGGAGGTGACGAGCAACTTGTGTACATTGATACAGCAGGAGTGGGAGCCATTTATTGTAGGATAGGAGGGGTATACATTCCACGCAGCTTATCTTAATTAACATAAACTAGATACAGCAGTCAACCAATAAGGAATCTCCACACTTAATGGCTCGCTGGCATTACTTCACAAACCACTCCCTCTGGCAAAATGCCAGGCGCCATCCTGACTTGTTTACAGACCCTAACAGTCACCTCTTCAGACAGAAGGGGTACTGCTGTCAATCATCCATCAGTCATCACCTGTCCAGACAGAAGGAGCAATGCTGTCAATCTTCTGTCAGTCATCAGCTGTGCAGAGTGAAGGGGCATTGCTGTCTACCATCCATCAGTCGTCATCTGTGCAGACAGAAGGGGCACTGCTGTCAATCATCATCAGTTCCCACCTGTGCAGACAGAGGGGCACTACTGTCAAACTCTATACGTAGCGAGAGGGACAGCAGCTCCAGGACCAGGAAGGGCACCCTGCCCCACAGAGCCCAGGGCTGTACCAGGCACAGCCTCTTCCCACGGGGGCACAGCCATCCCATCGGTGTCTGTCCTGCGCCACGTTCCTGGCAGCACGGCTCCGAGCAGTGACCGTCACCATCCCAACACGCGGCCACGGAAAGGCCCAAGGCCGGGCACTACCACGTTCCAGCTGCAGCTACGCAAAGAAAAGGAAGCGCCACCCTCACGCCCCCGGAAAAGCAGCTCTGGGACAGCCGTCTCCACGGGACGCAGAGCAGACCAGTCCTCAGACAGGACTTTAAAGAACGCCGTGGTCAAAGGCTGCACGGAAAACATGGTCATATGGGGCTGGCGGGGCTCAGCGGAGAGCGCTCGCCTCGCACGTGCGAGCCCTGGGCCATCCCACTCCACATAAAGATGAATATACAGAATAAACGTATTGTGTCCAACTACAACTAAAAGGTAGATATGTAAAAAGAAAATATGACCATAATGAGTGAATAGATAGGGAAACTCCACCAAAATACCTGTAACAGAAAATTCTCAAGAAACAGATGAAAGTGCAGAGAAATTTAAAGAATAAAAGCCTGTTGAGCCTAAGAGCTGGCTGGAGAGGCATGGGGAAGGCCAGAAGATTTGAAGACATAGCTCCAGGCAGTCTTTTCCGTCATCAGAGAACAGGGAGAAAAACGCTGGGAGAAATGAAGAGACTCCAGATCCCATGATCCACTACGAAGCTTCCTAAAATACGTGGCATTGGAGTCCCACGAGAGCAGAGGCCAGAAAAATGGGGCTGGAAAAGTCTTTAAAACACACAAGTTCTTCAGTGGGCTGAAAACCCCGACTTATGGATACAGAAATTCTAACGAGGTGCCGGCGTCCATCACCCCGTCCCGCCAGGCTGGTGGACAGCGAGGTCAGAGAGCCTGGAGAGCAGCCACCAGAGGGGCGGACCACCTGGGCCTGGGAGGCGCGGCAGCAGGAGGAGAGCGGCCCCCGTGGAGTCAGGGAAGGCTCCCAGAATTCCCTTCCCAAGAAGACACATGGGGACTGGGAGGAGCACCTGAGTCTCCAAGGAAGCACCCAGGGCCACCAAGAGGCAAAGGCACCCGCTGGGGACCGGATCCCACTGAGTCTGGGGATCCAAAGGCAGCTGCAGCCACCAACAGTAGGTGCTCCTTAGACAGAAGGATCTAGAAACACCTAAGCTGGCCCTTGGCCAGCACTGGCCCCTGGTCACCACCAAAGCCAGGCCTGAGCTCACCCACAGGCCCACAGCAAAGAGCACACGCCCAGCGTGGCCCTCATGCTCAGCAGGACAGGGGCCAGTTCTGCAAGAGGCCCACTCAGAGCCTTGATCCTGCTTAGCCAGACACCTTGACAGCCTCTGGCCAGCTTCCACCCACATCCGTCACTTTAGAATCCCTCCCTCGGGGTCAGTCACGAGCACGCGCTCCCTGGGGATAGCTCAGGACCCGTCCTTGGGCCTGGAGACGGCGAAGGGGTGCCATCCTGCCTCATCTCGGTGGCTGGAGAAGGGTCTGCACACCCAGAGCAGTGGGAGGTGCGCCCACAGGCCGGGTGTTCAGAGGAGACCACCTCGAAGCACCTCACTCCTTTGAAACTCACTTTGTGGGCCACCCCGAGGGCAGCAGAGGCCACAGCTGGGCCCCGGTGGGACCTGAGGCCTCAGGAGCTCCAGGTGCCCGCGCCTCCTCCCCAGGGGCCCTCCCTGCCCCAGCACCTGAGCCCAGCTCATCCCGGGGTCAGGCAGAACCAAGGGCCAGGCAGCCTGGTCACAAAGGCCGCTGCCCCTTGTGCCCGCAGCCTGGGGAGAGCCAGCAGGAGGATGCCAGGTGGGTCAGGTGCAGCCCTGCCCTCCCCTGGGGGCCTGCCACAGCCGGGCACCACCTGACCCACCCTGTGGTTTCCCTCGGAACCACAACTGCTCCCAGGAAACAGGGCGTTTACCCCTTAGCCTCCCACACAGCATCTGTCCCTAGCTTGGATGGGCGGGTGGCCAAGGACTGTCCATCAGGGAGGGACAACACAGGCCAAGCCTGATCTCCCCAGACCTCACCCCCAGGCCCTCCAGTTCCTGGCCCACCATGCTGGTCACCCATCCCACCTGCATCCCTTCTGAGGTCTAGCAATGTGTCTGAAAATCTCTCTGAGGGCACTGAGCCTGCAGAGCCCCGGCCCTCAGACCCCTGCATGGGGACCACTGATGCTGGGAGTCCTAGGTGGAGGGGACAGGGTCCCGATGGCCCTCCCCAGAGACTTTGCACATCCCTCCCAGGACCCCATGGTGACAAGCCAGGCTCAGGTTGCCTGTGGCCTCCCTGGGTGTGCACATGGTCCTCCAGGGGACTCAAAGCGGAAGGGAAGCCCTGCCCAGCCCATAGCCCTAGTCCACCCATTCATGTGGCACTGGCCTCTGAGCTCTGCCCAGTCCACATGGCCCTAGATCTTGGTGGTACATCTTCCCTGGACCCCAGCAGCAGCCCCAGGCCCAGAAGCAGCAGTGGCCTTGCAAAGCCCCTGGCCAGGCTCTGCATGGCTCCTCTGCAGCCTTCAGTGGCCGGCTGGCCAGTCTGTGCCTGGTTCCCTCAGCACAGCAACAGGAGGGGGCCAGGGCCGCAGGATGCTCGGCACCTGGGGTGATCATCAGGGTGAGATCACCACCTCAAGGTACCAGCTCCAAGGCTGACACAGGAACAAGGCAGCAGCCAGGGAGGCCCTGTGTGTCCACATCCGAGGCCTGAGGGCCACAGGCCCACTGCCTCAGGCTCGTCCCCCATCCTGTCCTCACACCCAGAGGCAAAGCCTGGTGCCACGGCCTTTCCAGGCAGTAGGACCCAAGGGGCAGGCAGGGCCACTGCAAGCCCTCCAGTGTCTTTGACATGAGAGTCCTGCAGGGGATGCCTGGGGCCAGGCTGCAGAGAGGAGAGGGCCTCACCCAGAGCAGGCGTGTGCCTGCCCTGAAAAGGGGCCTCACCTGAGACCCCCCCCCCCCCCCCCGTTGCTCAGGTGACTTCCTGAGAACAGAGAGAAAAGGGAACTTCCAGGGCTGCCGAGGCCCCGGGGGTTCCCACCCACTTTTAGCTGAGGGCGCTGAGGCAGAGCGCCTTCCCCCAGGTCCTATGGCTGGGCATAAAAATAATGAGGATGATTGCTAATGGCTCACATTATTTGGGTCTGTCCAGGGACATGACAGACGGCTGCTGGCCCCAGGATCTAGTACAGGACCAAGCCTCGTGTTCACTCAAGTCCTGCAGTTATCCCTTGGCTGCGCTGGCGCAGGAGAGAGGAACAGCCTGATGCTCAACCCAAGAAGACAGGACTGCAGTCTGCACCAGGCAGGCGGGGCCAGACCCACAGCCAGGGAGGTCAGGGTGTTCAGAGGCTGCCCCTGAACCCAGCATGACAGCTTCCTGCTGGCCAACAGGCAGGACAAGGACGTCACCCAGAGACAGCAAATGGCAGCAGGGAGCTGTCCTGTGCTAAAATGCTCATCAGGCTGGTGGGAGCCCACAGCTGGGCTGAGCAGAGCTGGACTGAGCAGAGCTGAGCTGAGCATAGCTGGGCTGGGCTGGGCTGGGCTGAGCAGAGCTGGGCTGAGCTGGGCTAAGCTAGGCTGGCCTGGGCTGTGCTGGGCTGGGATGACCTAGGCTGGGATGACCTAGGCTGGGATGACCTAGGCTGGGCTGGGCATGGCTGGGCTGGGCTGGGCTGAGCTGAGCTGGGCTAATCTGGACTGATCTGGGCTGAGCTGAACTGAACTAGATTGGGCTGGGCTGGGCTGGGCTGAGCTGGGCTGGGCTGAGCTGAGCTGGGCTGATCTAGACTGGGCTGGGCTGGGCTGGGCTGAGCTGAGCTGAGCTGAGCTGGGCTGATCTAGACTGGGCTGGGCTGGGCTGGGCTGGGCTGAGCTGAGCTGAGCTGGGCTGATCTAGACTGGGCTGGGCTGGGCTGAGCTGTGGGCTGGGCTGAGCTGGGCTGGGCTGAGCTATGCTGAGCTGAACTGGGCTGAGCTGGGCTGGGCTGAGCTGAACTGGGCTGAGCTGGGCTGGGCTGAGCTGGGCTGAGCTGGGCTGATCTGGGCTGGGCTGAGCTGGGCTGGGCTGAGCTGGGCTGAGCTGGGCTGGGCTGGGCTGGGCTGAGCTGAGCTGGGCTGGGCTGAGCTGGGCTGGGCTGGGCTGAGCTATGCTGAGCTGGGCTGAGCTGGGCTGAGCTGGGCTGGGCTGGGCTGGGCTGGGCTGAGCTGAGCTGGGCTGGCTGAACTAGACTGGGCTGAACTGAATTAGATTGGGCTGAACTGGGCTGAGCTAGACTGAGCTGAGCTAAGCTGATCTAGACTGGGCTTGGCTGGGCTGAGCTGAGCTGGGCTGATCTGGGCTGGCTGAACTAGGCTGAGCTGAGCTGGGCTGGCTGAACTGAATTAGATTGGGCTGAGCTGGGCTGAACTAGGCTGAGCTGAGCTGGGCTGGCTGAACTGAATTAGATTGGGCTGAGCTAGACTGAGCTGAGCTAGGCTGACCTAGACTGGGCTTGGCTGGACTTGGCTGGGCTGGGCTGAGCTGGGCTGGGATGGGCTGAGCTGGGCTGGGATGGGCTGAGCTGGGCTGGGCTGAGCTGGGCTGGGATGGGCTGAGCTGGGCTGGGCTGGGCTGAACTGAATTAGATTGGGCTGAGCTGGGCTGAACTGGGCTAAGCTAGACTGGGCTGAGCTGGGCTGGGCTGAGCTAGGCTGATCTAGACTGGCTGGGCTGGGCTGGGCTGGGCTGGGCTGAGCTGGGCTGAGCTGAGCTGGGCTGAGCTGGACTAGGCTGAACTGAGCTGGGCTGAGCTGAGCTGAACTAGGCTGAACTGGGCTGGGCTGAGCTCAGCTTGGCTGGTCAAGGCTGGGCTGGGCTGAGCTGGGCTGGGCTGAGCTGAGCTGTGCTGAGCTGGGCTGGGCTGGGCTGAGCTGGGCTGAACTGGGCTGTGCTGAGCTGGGCTGAGCTGGGCTGAACTGGGCTGACCTGGGCTGAGCTGGGCTGAACTGGGCTGGGCTGAGCTGGGCTGAGCTGAGCTTGGCTGGTCAAGGCTGGGCTGGGCTGGGCTGGGCTGAGCTGAGCTGAGCTGGGATGGGCTGAGCTGGGCTGAACTAGGCTGGGCTGAGCTGGGCTGGGCTGAGCTGGGCTGAGCTGGGCTGGGCTGGGCTGGGCTGAGCTGAGCTGGGCTGGGCTGAGCTGGGCTGGGCGGGCTGAGCTATGCTGAGCTGGGCTGAGCTGGGCTGAGCTGGGCTGAGCTGGGCTGGGCTGGGCTGGGCTGAGCTGAGCTGGGCTGGCTGAACTAGACTGGGCTGAACTGAATTAGATTGGGCTGAACTGGGCTGAGCTAGACTGAGCTGAGCTAAGCTGATCTAGACTGGGCTTGGCTGGGCTGAGCTGAGCTGGGCTGATCTGGGCTGGCTGAACTAGGCTGAGCTGAGCTGGGCTGGCTGAACTGAATTAGATTGGGCTGAGCTGGGCTGAACTAGGCTGAGCTGAGCTGGGCTGGCTGAACTGAATTAGATTGGGCTGAGCTAGACTGAGCTGAGCTAGGCTGACCTAGACTGGGCTTGGCTGGGCTTGGCTGGGCTGGGCTGAGCTGGGCTGAGCTGAACTAGGCTGGGCTGAGCTGGGCTGGGCTGAGCTGGGCTGGGATGGGCTGAGCTGGGCTGGGCTGGGCTGGGCTGAACTGAATTAGATTGGGCTGAGCTGGGCTGAACTGGGCTAAGCTAGACTGGGCTGAGCTGGGCTGGGCTGAGCTAGGCTGATCTAGACTGGCTGGGCTGGGCTGGGCTGGGCTGGGCTGAGCTGGGCTGGGATGGGCTGACCTGGGCTGAGCTGAGCTGGGCTGAGCTGAACTAGGCTGAACTGAGCTGGGCTGAGCTGAGCTGGGCTGGGCTGGGCTGGGCTGAATTGGCTAAATTAGGCTGGGCTGGGCTGGGCTGAGCTGAACTAGGCTGAACTGGGCTGGGCTGAGCTCAGCTTGGCTGGTCAAGGCTGGGCTGGGCTGGGCTGGGCTGAGCTCAGCTTGGCTGGTCAAGGCTGGGCTGGGCTGGGCTGAACTGAGCTGGGCTGGGCTGGGCTGAGCTGGGCTGGGCTGAGCTGAGCTGTGCTGAGCTGGGCTGGGCTGAGCTGGGCTGAACTGGGCTGTGCTGAGCTGGGCTGAGCTGGGCTGAACTGGGCTGAGCTGGGCTGAACTGGGCTGGGCTGAGCTGGGCTGAGCTGAGCTTGGCTGGTCAAGGCTGGGCTGGGCTGGGCTGAGCTGAGCTGAGCTGGGCTGGGCTGAGCTGGGCTGAACTAGGCTGGGCTGAGCTGGGCTGGGCTGAGCTGGGCTGAGCTGGGCTGGGCTGGGCTGGGCTGGGCTGAGCTGGGCTGAGCTGAACTGAGCTGGGCTGAGCTGAGCTGAGCTGGGCTGAGCTGGGCTGAGCTGAGCTGGGCTGAGCTGGGCTGGGCTGAGCTGAGCTGAGCTGGGCTGGGCTGGGCTGGGCTGGGCTGGGCTGAGCTGGGCTGAGCTGGGCTGAACTAGGCTGGGCTGAGCTGGGCTGAACTAGGCTGGGCTGAGCTGGGCTGGGCTGAGCTGGGCTGAGCTGGGCTGGGCTGAGCTGGGCTGGGTAGGCTTGCTGGGCTGGGCTGACTGGTACTGAACTCCACTTTGTTGAGCTGATCATGTCTTTGTTAGGCCAAGTTGAACTGGATGTGGCAAAATGTGTCCTCAGTGTGTTTGCCCTGGAGTGATTCTGGCTGTCCTGGATAAAGTCCACTGGACCATGCTCACTAGATGGGGTGGGCAGAGTGGAGCAAGGTGGACTGAGCTGGGCTGGACACTGGGCTTTAGGAGCCTAGAGCTGGTTTTATGAGCAAGCCCAGCTGGCAACAAGGCCAGGGACTGGTACAGAGGTGTGTGTGAACCATGGGTGGGACTGTGGTGGCCTGTGATGTGGCCTCTGTTCTCTAGCCTGTGGTGTCAAGGTCAGCCTTCCCACCCTCCCCTAGGAGGTGGCAGGGAGGCAGAGCCCCAGGGAAGTCTGGACGGGCAGGCAAGGGCTGAGACGTCTGGAGGGCCAGGCAGGGGCTCACATCTGAGGAGCCGAGGCCTCTTAGAGCAGAGCTCAGGAGAGGGAGGGGACTCCCCATGGTAAGCCCACAATTCTGGGATGGGGGAAGGGGAAGACTACTAGTCGGGGAAGACTCTGGGTCCCCAGCCCCCATGGGGGATACAGGTAGAGACAAAGGGACAATCTGGTAATTGCTGGGGTCTGTGGTTCCCTGGGTCCCAGGGGATCTGGGGTTGGGTCAGCCCCTGGTTCCTGGGATGTCTGGGTCCTGGGCTTCAGCCTAGGGGAACAGCCTGGTCCTCTCCTGTTCTAGAGCCTTTGTCCCAGCCTTCAGGGCTGAGGCTGGGTAGATCCTGCAGCCCTTGAGGTGGGGTGCAGGGGTCCCCATGGCACCTGGGCCTGGGGCTTGGGAGGAAGAGGTGGAGTTAGAGAGTGAGGACTGGACCTACACAGGCCTGGCCATCTGGCCCCTAGGCTGGAGCAGGGCCCCCAGTCTGGGTCGCGTGGTAGTCTGAGGCCGGCCTGACCTGGACCCTGTCCTGCAGCCTCCATCCAGAAGCCGTCCGTCTTCCCCTTGCACTCCTGCTGCAGCGAGCCCACCTCCGTGTCGCTGGGCTGCCTGGTCACAGGCTACTTCCCAGAGCCAGTGACTGTGACCTGGGACACAGGCTCCCTGAATGTGAGCACCCTGAACTTCCCCACCGCCAAACTCAGCTCCGGCCTCCTGGCCAGAACCAGCCAGGTGACCGTGTCCGGCACAGAGGAGTGGGCCAGGAAGAGTTTCACCTGCAGCGTGGGCCATGCTCCATCGTCGACATCCCAGGTCAACAAGACCGTCCAAGGTAAGCGGGGCCAGGCTTGCTGCAGCCAGCACAGGAGAAAGCAGTGACAGCAGCAGGGACTTCTCGAATGTGCCCAGCTGGGATGGGGCGGACCAAAGCAAGGTAGCACCCAGTGTGCCTGGGGACCTGGGCGGGGGCCGGGGGGCCTGGAGGAGGAACCTGCAGCTCAGGGGACCTCACGGCTCACACCTCTGCCCTAGGTTGCTTGCTCTCCAACTTCACCGGCCCCGATGTGACGCTCTTCCACTCAGCCTGTGACCCCAGTGGATCTCACTCCATCATCCAGCTCTATTGCCTCATTTCTGGCTACACCCCGGGTGACCTCGTGGTCACTTGGCTGAAGGACAAGAAGCCACTCTTCAAAACGGCCTCATCCATTGCCCCACCCACGCAGGAAGGCAAGCTGGCCTCCACCCACAGCAAGATCAACGTCACCCAGGAAGACTGGATGTCAGAGAGCATCTTCACATGCCAGGTCACAACCCACGGCTTCAACTACCGGGCCCATGCCCAGAAGTGCACAGGTGTGGCCCCCTCCTGCCCTGACACCTGGACACCCAGGAGCCAGAGGCGGCTGAGCGGGGGCCTCATGCTGCCTCTCCCCACCCCACAGATGACGAGCCACGAGGGATAAGTACCTACCTGATCCCGCCCAGCCCTCTGGACCTGTACGTCCGCACAGCGCCCAAGCTCACCTGTCTGGTGGTAGACCTGGAAAGCAAAGAGGGCGTGACAGTGGTCTGGACCCGGGACAGCCAGAAGCCAGTGACCTCCGACCCCTGGAAGGCCAACAAGCAGCTCAACGCTACATTCAGCATCGTCTCCACCCTGCCAGTGGACGCCAAGGACTGGATCGATGGCGAAACCTACCGCTGCACGGTGATACACCCTGAGCTGCCCAAGCCCATCGTTCGGTCCATCACCAAGGCCCCCGGCAAGTCACGGGCCTGGGCAGGTGGGCTGGCCTCCCTAGTGGTCAGAGAGGGTGGAGGTTGGGCTGACACCTTTTGTCCACAGGCAAGCGCATGGCCCCCGAGGTCTACGTGTTCCTGCCACCTGAGGAGCGAGGGGGCCAGGACAAGCTCACCCTCACCTGCCTGATCCAGAACTTCTTCCCCGTGGACATCTCGGTGCAGTGGCTTCGCAACGGGCAGATCCACAATGACCAGCACAGCACCACAGCGCCCCTCAAGACCAACACCTCCCACCCCTCCTTCTTCATCTTCAGCCGCCTAGAGATCACCCAGGCAGACTGGGCGCTGAATACCAAGTTCACCTGCCGCGTGGTCCACGAGGCACTTCCTGGCCGGAGAACCCTCGAGGAAACCGTGTTCAAGAGCCCTGGTAAATGAAGCCACCCTGCCAGCCTCTCCCCACAGGGCTCATCCAGCAGGGCAGGAAAGGAGGCCAGTCACTAGGCCTGTCCACTAGGCCTGTCCACTGTTGTGACGCACCAGGAAGCCACCCTAATAAACTCTGCAAAGCCTGCTCACAGCCCTGGGTGCCCATTCTTGGGGAGGGCAGGGCTGCAGGGCAGAATCATCTTCCACAGAAGGGCGCCCCAAAAGAGGGGCTGAGAGGGGCTGGGGTAGCAGTGAGGCCCGGCTCAACGACCGGGGGTGTCTGTCAAATAGCACACCACACGATGGGGCTCGGCACAGAGACCCTGCCCCCAAAGAGGGTCACAGAGTCGGAGGAGATGGTCCTCGGTGGGCCAGGGTGAGCATCCCAGGAGATGTCAGCTCTGTCCCTGGAGAGACAAGACCCCACACCTCCAGGTGTCCCTGCCAGAGTCAGACCCCAGACAGCCCTCTGCCTCCCTCTGTGCACGGGGCCAGGGGTCAAGCCCACTCACCCCCACGCCCTGACTGTCCTGCTGCATGGTCACACATGGGTCAGCACCCACTGTCCTCAGCCTTGCTGCTGGCCTCACTCCAGCCACAGCCACACAAGGAGACACCAGCCACACACACGTATGCCCAGTCACATGCCCCTGTGCCACACATGCTGGCCGCAGAGGGGCACACACTGATCATGCAGCATTAGGCACCTGCAGCAGCACCCTGCACCTGCAGCGGGGCTCACAGCACCCACCCAACAGTGTGTCACATGTGCTCAGGACGGCCTGCCCCTGGCCTCCCATGGCTGCCCATGCGCAGACCACTCCAAGTCCTTCCCTTGACACAGCCAGGCTCCCAGGTCCAAGACAAAAAGGGAAACTCACACCTCAGCTGGGATCCCAGTGCCCCCACAAGACCTCCCCCTATGGCCCCAGCCTCCCCGGCCCACCCCTCCCTGGCGGCCCTACCCCACAGACAGGGAGATGGACACACAGCAGAAGTGTCTGAGCTCTCCTGGTCCACCACAAGCCCAGAGCAGGATGCACGCCCTTCCCAGAGCCTGGAGGACAAGGGGTTAGAGCCATCATGTGCACCCAGGCCCCATCACATGCACAGCCACAGCCAGCTGGGCCTCTGCATACCCACACAGCCACAGAGGGCATCGGGAGGCGGAGGGCACACGGCCCTCTGCAAGGGAGATGCCTCCCCACCCAGGCACCTTCCCACCAGGCCCTCCTCAGAGCAGGAGCACAGGAGTGGGCCCAGCACCCAGGGCCTGCCCCAGGCCCACCCAGCCCAACCCCAGGCTGTGATAGAGGAGGGCCACTGACCTCAGGTGACCAGAGACAGGCATGAGGCCGAGCAAATTGGTGAAGGTCCCAGAGAGGGCAAGGGCCCATCCCCCAGACCAGGAGGCTGCTCTGACCCCACAGGCCTGGGCTCAGAGTCTGCTCAACTGGGCCAGCCCTCAGAGACTTGTCACCGTCACCAAGACTCCTGGGGTCAGAGCCCTTCATGAGGGCCCAGCATTCTCTGGGAGGGGCGCATGGGGCCAAGTTTGGGGCCAGGAGAGATAGGAGAAGTAGAGGGAGAGGAACAGGCCAGGCCTCCGGGCCTGGTGGGGCAGAGCACAGAGTCAAGGTCAGGAGTGGGCAGAAGACCGGGATCCCCTGAGCTGCAAGCTGACTTGGTGGGCTTTGGGCCTCCAGCCCTCCAAGGCTGACGGGGGGCTCTGGGAAGTCCCACATGAGGCCGGGCAGGGAGCTCCTCTCCTGGGGGCCTCAGTGGGGGTTCCCTGGGCCGGGAGAACTGACTGGCCCGTCCTCCCAGAGCTAGACCTGCAGGACCTGTGCACAGAGGGGCTGGAGAGTGCCGAGCTGGATGGGCTGTGGACCAGCACCTGTGTTTTCGTCTCCCTGTTCCTGCTCAGCGTGAGCTACGGTGCCACCATCACCCTCTTCAAGGTGGGGCCTGGCGCCTGGGCGGGTGGGGCCCAGAAGGCCCTGGGCCAGCTACGGCTGCCCTCACACACACCTTCTCCCCAGGTGAAGTGGGTCTTCTCTGCAGAGCTGCGGAGCACACCCCAGGCCCTGCACGACTACGCCAACATCCTCCATCCGGGGGCCTAGCCAGGACACCCCGCCACGCAGCCGGGCCTCCGCGTCTGAGCCTCCTGGGGCTGCGGCTCTGCCCAGGTGGGAGGAGGGAGCAGACCCACCCTGTCAGGGCCAGGGCTGGGGCCCAAGTACCAGCGCACCAGAGTCCAGAACGTTCCTCAGCCCCAAGGTTCCCCAAGACAGCCCATCAATCACAGACCTCACCCACTCTGAGACCAGCCCAGAACAGCGTCTGGCCCTTCGGCAGAGGGCTCCTGGCCGCAGGATGGGCGCTGACCACCGGGACTTACCCAGGCCCACAGTCCTCAGGATGGCCCCCAACAACCAGAAAACACACTGAGGCCCAGAGCCAGGGTCCCCACCACGGGAGGCAGCCAGCCCAGTCCCCTGGGCTGGGCAGAGGGGTCCCACAGCCTGGAGAGGGGTCCCCTCCTGCCCACAGCCTCGTCCACCTCCACCTGGCAGTCCTGTTCCCACCCAGGCTTCTCAGTAAAGCTCCTTCCATGGCCCAGGTCTCCTGAGCATGCTTTAGGGAAGTGTCTGTGGTCACCCTGGGGTGGCCGGAGGAAGGCACTCCAAGGACGTGGACGAGGGCCAGAGGGAAAGGAGGAGTCCAGTCAAGCAGCTGTCCTCTGTGAGAGCCCTCAACACCAGTCCCTGAGCTGTCCACACCTATGGCCTCCAGCCCAGATTCACGTCCCCTCCTCTGTGAGGGAAAACCCCCACCTTGGGCCAAGCGATCGCCAATGCCCTGGTCAGAGCAGGAGTCTGGGAGCTCGGATGCCGTCACCAAGGAGACGAGGCTGTGGGGCCTCCCAGGACCTCAATCCATCCACCCTGACCCTGCAGAAGGCCAATCCCTGGCCCCGGCCCCACAGCCAGCCTGGACACTCACTTACCTGAGAGGTGACCTTCGGTGAGCAAGGGCCACCAGGGGCTGGCCACCATCATCCTTGGGAAGAATACTGGTGGCCAAAGAGACTGAGCCGGGCACAGGGCACAGCCAGTGGCAAGGACCGAGGTGGGGGGGGGCTGTGCCCTCCTCAGCAAGGCAAGTGGCTTCCCAGTTGGAAAGCTGCTCGCGGGGTCTCTGTGGAGCCCAACAAAAGTGAAGGGGAACACCCGTCCCCCCAGCTACCCGGGAGGCTGCAGAAGGACACCAGTTCAAGGCCAGCCTGGCAACATCACCAGACCCTGTCTCAAAATAAAAAGAAGTGGGTAGCCATAGTTGGTGGGAGGGGAGGGAGGAATGAAGGAACTTTGGTTTGTGCAGAGGGGAGTGCGGGGAGGGGTGGGGTTGTGGGGATGGGGAGGAGGTAGAATGAGACGGACACTACTACCCTACAGACGTGTGTGATGACACCACTGGAGTGACCGCCCCGGGTGCAGCCAGAGGAAGAAGAAGCTGTGCTCCATTTGTGAACAATGTGTCAAAACGCATTCTACTGTCACATCTAACTAAATAGAACAAATTAAAATAAACTTTAAAAAAAAAGGGGGGCTGGAGATATAGCTCAGAGGTACAGCGCTTGCCTAGCAGGCATGAGGCCTGGGGTTTGATCCCCAGAACCACGAAAAATGGTGGGGAGAATCCATGAACACATACAACGAAGGGCAGACTTCCTTCAGAAACAAAGAGCATTCTGGAACCAATAAAAAAAAAAAAAAGAAAGATGAGCAATGGGTCCTTCACAGAAGGAAAAACCCAGCAGGCAATAACGTGAAGAAAAGTCTCAGTGGTGGACAGCTACAGTAGGAGGACACGAGGGTGGGGCCCCAGCCCTGGTTGAGGGCTGTGAACTCTTTAGACCATTCGGAGGCCAAGTGTCCAAACACCCTTGTTATCATCATGGCAGTGGCCCTACAGGGGGACCTGCAGCAGGGCAGCAGGTCCAGTGGCACATGAACTCTGAACCAGGATGGAAATGGGCCCCTGGAGCAGCCAAACTGGGTAGCACCAGACCCCACTCTGGGCAGAAGAGCAGCACTGGGAGGCGGGAGGCTGGGGAGGCTCGTCTGAGACAGGAGAACTGCTCCGAACAGGAGGGCTTCCAAAGTTGCCCAGGCCACAGCCCCTGTCCACCCCCACAGACACACGCTCTGGAGAAGCCAGGCCCCACCCCAGCCCGTGGCCTGCCAGGCTCTCCTTCCAAGCTGGGCACCTCCTCCTGTGTGCTGGACCGAGGGCATCCCAGGGGCAAAGCCAGTGTCTTCTTTCTCTGACTCACACCCCAGAGCGTGAGACTCCACAGCCCCAGAGTGGGACGCCGTCACACAGGCATGGGCTGTAGCTCCCGCAGCCCGGAGCAAGTCAGCTGGTCTCCTCGTTCCAGAGCACCCAGGGAACTGGACCACCTGCAGCCAGGGTCCAGAGCCCGCGTGTGGAGCCCGCGAGACCTGCTTCCCAGGACGAGAGCACACCCTGCCGGGTCCTCCTCTTCACTCTCTCCCTGGCCCACAAGAGAGGCACTCATGTCCTGGACCCTGGGAATCACCCCTTTGGAAGAAGGGCCTTTGCAGATGCAGTCAGGGTCGATGGGCCCTGAATCCAGGGGCAAAGTCCTTTTAACCAGCCACAGAGAGGGCAGAGGCAGGGCCAGGGGGCTGAATGCCCATGTCCCCTGGAGATGTAGATGCTGAAACTGAAGGCTGGCACCTTGGCAGACCCTGACCACGGGACCAGGGAAGGCCACCAAGGAGGGCTGTCACACAGGGTCACCTGGGCGAACACGACAGACTCAGCCAATCCCAGCGCTGCCCAGAGCTGCCACAACCCACAAAGACCCTTCTGTCCAGCCCGGGTGATGCCACTTTGTTGATCCAGCTGCCACAGGAGCTTTCAAACACCCGCACACCCTCCTGCTTGCCTCAACCCGGCCCTCCTGGCCTCTTGAACCGCCCACCATGGGCCATGGCAGCGCTCCTTCCTGGTGACCGCTGGAGGGTCTCTGTTGTGACTTAGGTTGGCAAAGCCCTCAGCTGAAAGGCTGGGATTGGGGGCCTCTGGAAGGCGACTGGGTCACAATGAGCAACACTGACCACAGGCCCCACACAGTGGCCATCTACGAATCAAGAAGCAGCCCTCGCTGGAATGACCACTGACCATGGTCATCAGCCACCAGGACTGCAACAAGTCAGTGTGCTCTGGGCAGGCTGGCTGTGTTTTCTCACAGCAGCCAGGTGACCGAGACAGGCAGCCACAGCGCCCCCATTGACAGCAACGAGCCTCCAGGACCCCAGGCGCCTCCCACCCCCTCCAGCAGTCCCCTGATGGACCTCACAGCCAGAGGGCCCTCCATTCTCCCCACACTTCCCAAGGCCCTGCTTATGAAGCGCTTCCAAGTCCCCCAAAAGAGCTGACTCTCCTGCCCCAGGGCCCAGAGCCACCTGATGCCCACTTGTGCCCAGAGTTCTTTCTCGAGGCCTCCCTGGCCGTGGCCCCCTCTGGCCAGCCCTATGCTTTGGGGTCCAGGCACCGCTGGCCCTCAGTGCTCCTCCCAGCCTCTGTCCCGTCCATCTCTGTCTCAGCGTCTGGGAGCCTCTGTGTGGATTTCCGTCTCTCCTGTCCTGCATCTTGGCCCCCGGCCCAGCACTGTGGCCAGTCATGTAGAGCCCTAGTCTCACCACGGCCTGTGGGGTCACACAGCCCAAGCCACACACACCTGTCCCCACCACAACCAGACCACAGACCAGACATGACGTGGAGGTGAGCGGCCACAATATGGAGGTGGAGCAGGAAGTGGGCGAGTGACCCCCGTGGGGGCCAGACATACAGTCATACAGCCCCTCCCCAGTGGGGCCCCAAGCACCCAGACTGCCCCAGCCCTGGGCAAAGGGTCCACAGTGGGGCAGAGGGCTGCTGAGGACACAGCCCTCCAGCCTGGGCCTAGAGCAAGCCTGAGCTCCTGCCCTGGCACAGTCCCTCTGGAGCAGGCAGGCCATGGCCATGAGGGTGGACCACAGCCCAGGGCCACCAGGCCAAGAGGGGGGAGGGCTCAGAGGCCTGAGCACGTAGACTGCGACGCTCTATGGCCTCCTGTCCTCCTCAGACGTGGACAGCAACGCCAGGCCTGGGCACTCCTAGAAACTCAGGATGGAGAAGAGGCCTCCAGACCAAGAAGGTGAGGGGAGAGGTACCAGAGGACACACAGCAGGGCATGGACATGGAAAGCCAAAAGGGGCCGTGGGCACGGATGCAGCCCTGATGGGGACCGGAAGGCATCCGAGCTGAGCAGAAGGACGTGAGAGGATGGGAAGGGCAGGCTGGGCCACACCTGTCTGCTGAGCTGGGCCGCCCAACACTAGGCTGATCAGGCTCCACTAGGCTGAGCTGGGCTGAGCTGGGCTGAGCTGGGCTGAACTCAGCTGAGCTGAGCTGGGCTGAACTGAGCTGGGCTGAGCTGGGCTGGACTGAGCTGGGCTGGGCTGAGCTGGGCTGAGCTGGGCTGAACTGAGCTGGGCTGAGCTGGGCTGAGCTGAGCTGGGCTGAGCTGGGCTGGACTGAGCTGGGCTGGGCTGATCTGGGCTGAGCTGAGCTGGGCTGGGCTGAGCTGAGCTGGGCTGAGCTGGGCTGGACTGAGCTGGGCTGGGCTGAGCTGAGCTGGGCTGAGCTGGGCTGGACTGAGCTGGGCTGGGCTGAGCTGAGCTGGGCTGAGCTGGGCTGGACTGAGCTGGGCTGGGCTGAGCTGGGCTGGGCTGAGCTGAGCTGGGCTGAGCTGGGCTGGACTGAGCTGAGCTGAGCTGGGCTGAGCTGGGCTGGGCTGAGCTGGGCTGGGCTGAGCTGGGCTGAGCTGAGCTGGGCTGGGCTGAGCTGAGCTGGGCTGAGCTGGGCTGGACTGAGCTGGGCTGGGCTGAGCTGAGCTGGGCTGAGCTGGGCTGGGCTGAGCTGAGCTGGGCTGAGCTGGGCTGGGCTGAGCTGAGCTGGGCTGGGCTGAGCTGAGCTGGGCTGAGCTGGGCTGGACTGAGCTGGGCTGAGCTGAGCTGGGCTGGGCTGAGCTGAGCTGGGCTGAGCTGGGCTGGGCTGAGCTGAGCTGGGCTGAGCTGGGCTGGACTGAGCTGGGCTGGGCTGAGCTGGGCTGGACTGAGCTGAGCTGGGCTGAGCTGGGCTGGGCTGAGCTGGGCTGGGCTGAGCTGAGCTGGGCTGAGCTGGGCTGAGCTGGGCTGGGCTGAGCTGGGCTGAGCTGGGCTGGGCTGAGCTGGGCTGGGCTGGGCTGAACTGAGCTGGGCTGAGCTGGGCTGAGCTGGGCTGGGCTGAATTGGGCTGAGCTGGGCTGGGCTGGGCTGAGCTGGGCTGAACTGAGCTGGGCTGAGCTGGGCTGAGCTGGGCTGGGCTGAGCTGGGCTGAGCTGGGCTGGGCTGGGCTGGGCTGGGCTGGGCTGAGCTGGGCTGAGCTGGGCTGGGCTGGGCTGAACTGAGCTGGGCTGAGCTGGGCTGAGCTGGGCTGGGCTGAGTTGGGCTGAGCAGGGCTGAGCTGGACTGGGCTGAGCTGGGCTGGGCTGGGCTGGGCTGAGCTGAGCTGGGCTGAGCTGGGCTGGACTGAGCTGGGCTGGGCTGAGCTGGGCTGGGCTGAGCTGGGCTGGGCTGGGCTGAACTGAGCTGGGCTGAGCTGAGCTGGGCTGGGCTGAGCTGGACTGGGCTGAGCTGGGCTGGGCTGAGCTGGGCTGAGCTGGGCTGAGCTGGGCTGGGCTGGGCTGAGCTGGGCTGAACTGAGCTGGGCTGAGCTGGGCTGAGCTGGGCTGAGCTGGGCTGGGCTGGGCTGAACTGAGCTGGGCTGAGCTGGGCTGAGCTGGGCTGGGCTGAGTTGGGCTGAGCAGGGCTGAGCTGGACTGGGCTGAGCTGGGCTGGGCTGGGCTGGGCTGAGCTGGGCTGAGCTGGGCAGAGCTGTGCTGGGCTGGGCTGAGCTGGGCTGAGCTGGGCTGAGCTGGGCTGGGCTGGGCTGAGCTGGGCTGAGCTGGGCTGAGCTGGGCTGGGCTGGGCTGAGCTGGGCTGAGCTGGGCTGAGCTGGACTGGGCTGGGCTGAGCTGGACTGAGCTGGGCTGGGCTGGACTGAGCTGGGCTGGGCTGGGCAGAGCTGGGCTGGACTGGGCTGGGCTGGTTTGGGTTGGATGGTCTGAGCTAGGTGGTCTGAGCTGGTCTCAGCTTGTTGAGCTGGGCTAAATGGAGCTAGCTGGGCTGAGCTGGGCTTGTCTGAGCTGGAGTGAGCTGAAATTGGCTAGGCTGATCTGGGCTTTGCTGAATTGGGCTGAGCTGGACTGAGCTGGGCTGAGCTGGACTAGGCTGATCTGAGTTGGGCTGGGCTGGGCTGGTCAGTGTTGAGCTGAGCTGGGCTGGTTTGGGTTGGACGGTCTGAGCTAGGTGGTCTGAGCCATGCTGAGCAGGGCTGGGCTGAGCTGGGCTGGACTAAAGGGGATGATCAGGTTGGGCTGAACAAGGTCTCAGCTGCACTGAGCTGAGCTGGGATGGCTGAAGTTGGGTGGGCTGAGCTAGACTGGGATGAGCTGAGTGGGGCCGAGCCTGCCAGGCTGAGCGAGGCTGAACAGGGCTTCACTGCAGTGGGCTACTCTGGGCTGACCTAGGCGAAGCTGGGCCAAGCTGAGCTGGACTGAACTGGGCTGGGGTGAGCTAGACAGAGTGAGCTGAGCTGGGCCAAGAGGAGCTGATCCAGCCTGAGCTGACTAGGCTGAGATTAGCTTGGCAAAACTGGACTGAACAGTGCCAATCTCTACCTGGCTGGGCTGACCAGGGCTGACCAGGGCTGAGCTGGGTAAACCAAATAGAGCTGGGCTGAGCTGCTCTACTCTGAATGGGTGGACTGGGCTGGGCTGAGCTAGGCTGCGCTGAGCTGGCCTGAGATGGACAGAACCTGGCCAAACTGAGCTGAGCTGGACTGAACTGGCTGACCTGAGCTAGAAGACTGGGTTAGACTGCACTGAGCTGAGCACAGCTGAGCTGAGCTGGGACGAGATGGGCCGGGCCGGGCTGTGCAGGGCAGGGGATGGCCTAAGCTACATGCACAGTCCTGGTCGAGGTTTTCTGGGACTCTGCGCAGAACTGAAGAGTAGTCTGCAGGTTGAGTGCAGACCAGCCCCAGTCCCTGGGTCCAGCCAGACTGTCCCTCCCTTTCTTTGGAGCATGGGGGCCATGAAGTAAAAGGTCCATCCAGGGTGCTCTTCTCTCTTTCCTTGCTGCCCTGAAATCCGGCCGTGCACTTCCTGTGTCCTGGTCTTGTCCCGGCGGAAGCCCTGCTCTGCACTGGGCCTCTGGCCTTGAGACCCATGTAGGTCTTGGGAGTCTTCTGCTGCGTGTTGGGTGCTGAGATGGGGTTGGTGGAGTGGTGGGTGATGGGCCTGTGACACTGCAGGAGAAGTGGAGGTGGGCACAGCATGGTACCCCCAGGCAGGCTTGCTTCAACAGCAAGGCAGCTCTGTGCCTTCCTGGGCCCAAGTCATGACCCCCACCCTGGGGAGAGCAGGAGTGAGGCTGGGGAGCCAGAAGCTGCTCAGCAGTGGAGCCTGTTTGGAAAGGACAGCTCACCATCTGTGCAGAGGCCCTGTCTCAGGCCAGACTGGGTCCTTGTGCAGGCACAGTGTAAGGGTCAGTTTCCAAAGCAGTGAAGGGTCGGCTGGCTCCAATCCCAGGCTCATGGCATAGAAGCTGTGTGACCTAGGCAGTTGCCAGCCCTCTCTGGGCCACATTCCTCTGCAGTCAAGCGAAGCAGGCATGGTCCTGTCCTGAGTGGCTCTCTGGAGGTGGGCAGCAAGGGCCATCTGTCTCACAGCATGTCCTGTGTTCCAGTCTCCATGACCAAGCCCAGCGTCTTCCCACTGAGCGGCCCTCGAGACAAGTCAGCCAACCAAGTGATCATTGGCTGCCTGATTCAGAACTTCTTCCCCTCGGGGCCCGTGACCGTGACCTGGGGCAAGAATGGAGAAGGCGTGACCGTCACTGACTTCCCGCCTGCCCAGGCCACAGGGGGCCTGTACACCATGAGCAGCAAGCTGACCCTGCCAGCCTCCGAGTGCCCAGAGAACACATCTGTGAAGTGCAGCGTGCAGCACACCTCAAACCCCACCCAGGAAGTGGAGGTGCCCTGTGAAGGTCAGAGGGCACCTGGAGCGGGGCCACCATCCTGCCCTGACCCAGCGCCTGGACCGTGCCCCACTGAGGCCCCCCTTGGGAGCCGAGGTTCCCTGAGAGTGAACTGCCTGATGAGACCCTGGGGTGGCCCAGACGGGCCAGGAGGGGACCACGGCTCAAGGATGGGGACAGGGAAGGGGGTAGGAGGGGCATGCTGACCTGCCAGTCCCTCTCTCGGTTCTAGAACCTGTGGTGGTGCTCCCTCCCGTCTGCGGCCAACCCCGCCTCTCCCTGCTCCGGCCGGCCCTTGAGGACCTGCTCCTGGGCTCTGACGCCAGCCTCACGTGCACACTGAGTGGCCTCAAGAGTCCAGAAAAGGCCAGCTTCACCTGGGAGCCCTCAGTCGGGAAGAACGCTGTCCAGACGACTGGGCGAGACTCCTGCGGCTGCTACAGCGTGTCCAGTGTCCTGCCCGGCTGTGCCGAGCCCTGGAACCGCGGGGACATCTTCACGTGCACGGCCACCCATCCTGAGTCCAGCCAGACGCTAACTGCCACCATCAGCAAAGCCACAGGTGGGCTCTGCCGCACCCGTCTCTTCACGGTGCCACAGCCCGCACGCCAGCCTCCTCCAGCACCAGGCTCGACTCACGGGCCACACACACTCACACACTCACACAGACACTCACACTCACACAGACACTCACACACAGACACTCACAGACACACACACACAGGCGCTCATACACCGGCACTCACACACTCACACACACACACACAGGCACTCACACACACTCACACACAGACACACACTGACACACACACACAGACACTTACACACAGAGACACACACTCACACTCACAACACTCACACACATAGGCACTCACACACACAGACACTGACACAGACACACTCACACACACAGTCACACTCACACACACACACACAGGCACTCACACACACTCACACACAGACACACACACAGACACTCACACACAGAGACACACACACTCACACACAACACTCACACACATAGGCACTCACACACACAGACACTCACACAGACACACTCACACACACAGTCACAGACACACACTCACACACACACACACTCACACACTCACACTCCCACAGGCCCCACTTTACAGGGAGACAGGCCGGCTGGGGGTTCAGGCCAGGCCCAGGTGCCCAGCTAGGTAGGGACTCCTTCTGCTCAGACCCCTGACGCAGCTCTCTTCCCTCCAGAGAACACCTTCCGGCCCCAGGTCCACCTGCTGCCGCCGCCGTCGGAGGAGCTGGCCCTGAACGAGCTGGTGTCGCTGACGTGCCTGGTGCGGGGCTTCAGCCCCGAGGACGTGCTGGTGCGCTGGCTGCACGGGGGCCAGGAGCTGCCCAGCAGCGAGTACCTGACGTGGAAGCCCCTGAAGGAGCCCGAGCAGGGCCCCACCACCTTCGCCGTGACCAGCGTGCTGCGCGTGACGGCCGCGTCCTGGAAGCAGGGGGACAACTTCTCCTGCATGGTGGGCCACGAGACCCTGCCCCTGGCCTTCACCCAAAAGACCATCGACCGCCTGTCGGGTAAACCCACCCACGTCAACGTGTCCGTGATCATGGCGGAGGCCGACGGCACCTGCTACTGAGCCGCCCGCCCCAGCCCTTGAATAAACTCTATGCCCATCCGTAGCGGCCACGCGCTTCCGTCCATCCTGGGGTCTGCAGCACGCTGGGAGGGGGCCAGGGAGGGAAGAGCGCCCGCTGCCCTGAGCCTCTGAGGGCCTTGGCACCATGGGGACGTCCCCACCTGGAGGGCGAGCGTGAGTGTGTGCGCTGTGCCTGTGTCCTGTGAAGAGGTGGACAGGGAGTCCTGAGTGGGTAGGGGCTGCTGCCTGTGGGGACAAGGCTGGCGCAGGAGCCATAGAGGGGTGGCACCGAAGGGGCGCGGAGTCCCAGGCCCGCCCTGCCCTCAGCGGGCCAGTCTAGGCAAGCCAGGTACGGCCGGGCAGGACAGGGAGGCACTGCCGCACCCAGGCCACCCGTGGCCGGCCCCGCCCCATGCCTCACATGGCTCTGCGCCCGTGCACATGCATGCACACACACTCACTCTCACACACACACACTCACACAGACACACACACACTCTCATATACACAGACACACTCTCTCACAGTCACACACAGACACACACTCATTCTCTCTCACACACACACTCTCACACACACATACACACACACAGACACAGACACAGACACACACTCTCTCATATACAGACACACTCTCTCACATACACACACAGATACACTCATACACACACATACATACACTCTCACACAAACACACACTCTCACACACATAGATACTCTCACTCACATACTCACACACACACATACTCATATACACTCATATTCACACACACTCTTAAACACATACATACTCATACACACATATACTCACACACACACATACACACTCCTTACACACTCACACACATACACACACTCTCACACTCTAACACACTCACTCTCTCATACACACACATACACACACTCTCACACACTCACACACACACACTCTCTCACACACTCTCACACACTCCGACACACACACTCACACACACTCCAACATATAGTCTCTCACACTCTCACATACACATACACACACACTCTCTCACACAATCACACACACTCTGACACACACTCTCACATATACACTCACACACACACATACACACACACTCACTCTCTCTCACACACACATACACACATTCCAACACTCTCACACTCCGACACACTCACACATACTCTGACATATACTCTCTCACACACACTCACACTCTCTCACAAACATTTACACACTCTCTCACACACACTCTCACACAAACTCTGACATATACTCTCTCACACTCTCACACACACATACACACACACTCACACACATACACACACTCACATACAGAGCCACTACAACACACACACTCTGACATATACTCTCTCACACTCTCACACACACATACACACATAATCACACACACACAGACACTACAACACACACACTCTCACAAACACTCTGACATACACTCTCTCAGACTCTCTCACACACAGATTCACACACACTCTGTCTCACACACACATAAACACACACTCTCTTTCACACATATACTCTATACACACTCTCTCTCACACACACACTCTCTCTCTCTCTCTGTCTCACACACACACACACACACACACACACTCATCTGAGCCCTGCAGATGCAGGAAATACACAGCCCAAGCTCATGCCAGGCAAGCAAGGGGAAGCCCCTCCCAAGCCCCCAGTGTGTCCCCAGGCTGTTCCACACCCAGGCCTCTCCTGGCCTCCCTGCATGTCCAGCTATGCACAGCTCAAAACACTGCTGTAGACCCCCCAAGCAGCACCTGCCCGCTGCACAGTCCCCAGACTCAGTGTCCCTTCCCTTCCTGAGCCCACTATGACTCAGGCAATAGACGGGGCAGTGGCCAAGGCTGGGAGGCTTGGGCAGACCAGGGAGACTCTCCCACACAGGCCCCTTGTGGCCTCGGAATTCTGCTTGGGCTCCCAAGAGCACGTGAGAACAGTCCCACGTCTTTGTGGGGCAGCTGGCACCAAGATGCCCACAAGGGGGCAGCGGGGCCTCTGCTTTCTTCTCAGTTGCTCTCGGAGCCTCCCCAGGGAACCTGCTTCTAACAGCCTCCCCCTGCACTCAGGGCCAAGGTGGAGTGGACCGTCCATACCCTGGACTCTGCTGTCCCCCTTGAGGAGGGTTTAGTCACCATAGGGCCACAGGGAGACTGGGGAGAGCCTGTCCCCAGAGAAGTGCTCCAGCCACTCCAAGGGGCCCAGGACATGACCCAAAAGAAGGCCTTCTAGAAAGAAGGGGAAAGAGTTAGAGTGGTCCAGGAAGGGCTGGGCCAGCAGGTGGAGAGCAGACAGATGGATTGTGGACGCAGGATAAATGGATGGGTGGGTGGGTAGACAGGTGGGTGGGGGGCTGAGTGGAAGAGAGCTTTACAGAGGGTGGGTGGATGGGTGGATCATATAGCCCCATGGATGGACGGCTGATAGATGGATGAATGGCTGAGAGCCCCATGGGTGGGTGGGTGGATGGGTGGGTGAGAAGATGGATGGGTGGATGAAAACTCCATGGATGGATGAGTGAATGGATGGGTGGATGGATGGATGGGTAAGTGGGTATGGGTGGATGGAGGGATAGATAGACAGACGGATGGATGGATGGATGGATGGATGGGTGGGTGATAACTGGATGGTGGATCAGTGGAAGAATGGATGGACAGAGCAGTAGACAGAGGCAGGATGAACTGGATGTATCAGCAGGGGACAGGCAGGCCCAACCCCATTTGACATGGGCGATTTATGCCCTGGGACCTGAAGACAGCAGGACTGCCATGCTGGTGGCCTTCAGGGCCCTCGCTTGTGTGCCTCTGCCAGGTTTCCTGGGAAGGCCACAGAGGCCGTGTCACACTCTCCAGCCCTCTGCACTCTGACCTCAGACCCAGAGCTCTGTAGGTCTGGGAGGCCACTGAGGGCCTGCATGGGGCTGAGGCCCAGGTGGCCTGGGCTGGAGTCTCCTCGGGCCACAGGACAATGCTCACCCTCCTGCCTGCCAGGTCTCTCGCCTGGTGTCCTGAGAGACAGCGGCCTGTGGGCCTCCCAGAGCTGCCAAGGTCCCAGACCCTTACCTGGGCCCTGTTGCTCCGACACATTTCAGACCTGAAGCAGGGAACCTGTGCTACCAGGGCCAGACCCCGGGGTGTAGGAAGGGAGGCCTGAGACCCAGGCCCTCACCCATGTGGGCTTCGGCCTGCAGGTCCTCTGTGTCTTCCAGACTGTCAGGAGCCACTGCCCTACGTGGTGCTGGACCAGCCACAGGAGATCCTGGAGGAGGACGTCCCAGGGGCCAGCCTGTGGCCCACCACCGTCACCCTCCTCACCCTCTTCCTGCTGAGCCTGTTCTATAGCACAGCGCTGACCGTCACGACCGTGCGGGGCCCGCCTGGCAGCAAAGAGGGCCCACAGTACTGAGGAGGAGACAGCCGGCCCAGGTGGGGTGCAGGAGGGAGTCCGTGGGCCAGCGTGGGAGGGTGCGCTCGGTTCTGTGGACCGGAAGAGACCACCTGTTCCCACCGTGTGGGCTTTGCTCTCCCAGGAAGTGGGTCCCTTCACACCCACTGAGGACGTGGGGGTCATGTGGGAGGTCCCCACAGGCGCAGTAACTTCAAGATTCAGCCCAGTCTCGGGGCCAGGCCTGGGTCAGGGGCACAGACAAGGACCTGCCCACCTCAGGACCCCCTCTGGCCCCTCTTGTCTTCACAGGGAGGAAACGTGGAGACACCCTGGACGTGTCAGAGCTGAGCCCTGAGTGAGGCCACGGTCTCACCCCCACTCTCCACTTTCCCGTGCAATAAACTGATGCCAAACGCAGACATTCTCAGACTCTCAGACAAGTGGGGGGCAGGGACTGTGATGGCACAGACTGGGGCATGCCTATCTCTAGAGGGGGGAGTCAGGGCAGGAGGGACAGAGTGACCCTTGTCTCGTGTCTGAGACAGGACCTGGTCCCACCTGAGACTGAGGCCAAAGGTTGAATTCTAGCTTCACCAACGGACAATGTCCAGGAAGACTCCTCCTCAGAGCTGTGGCCAGGTCCCCAACCTTGATCCCTAGGCCCTGATCTCTGACACTGCTTGCTCCTGAACCCTTGGCCAGGCCTATAGGCACCCAGAGTGGGTCCTGAACGCTGACCCCTGGTCCTGAACCATTGCCCTTATCCTGAGCACTGAGGCCTGGTCCTGATAACTGGGCACTGGGAGGCTCACTGAGCTCTGAATGATTAGCCTTGGTCCTGAGCACTGGGCCCTGACCTGATCACAAGGCCATGGTCCTGACCAGTGAATCCTGTTCCAAATCACTAGACCCTGATCCTGATTCCAAGCCTGGGTCTTGATCACTGGGACACAGTCCAGAACCCGTGAGCTCTGATTGTGATCACTGGGCCCTGGCCCTGGTCACTGGAGCATGGTACTGATGCACTAGGCCTTCGTACCAATCACTGAGATATCGCTTGGTGACAGGGCAGACATTCGGGTCACTGAGCCCTGGTCCTGCTCACTGGGCCCTGGCCCTGGTCCTGGATACTAAGCCCTGGTCCTGATCACTGAGTCCTGGTCCTGATCACTGGGCCCTGGTCTTGATTACAGTACCCTAGTTCTTACACCTGGGTATTGGTATGAACACTGGGCCCAGGTTCTGATCACTAGGCCCTGGTCCTGATCACTGGGCCCTGGCCCTGGTCACTGAGCCCTGGTCCTGGTCACTGAGTCCTGTTCTTCATCATTTATTCCTGGTTCTGGTTACTAGGCCCTGGTCCTGATCACTGGGCCCTGGCCCTGGTCACTGGGCCCTGGTTCTGATCACTGAGCCCTGGTCCTGGTCACTGAGTCCTGGTCTTCATCATTTAGTCCTGGTCCTGGTTACTAGGCCCTGGTCCTGATCACCAGGCCCTGGCCCTGGTCACTGGGCCCTGGTTCTGATCACTGGGCCCTAGTCCTGGTTATTGGTATGGACACTGGGCCCAAGTCCTGATCACTGAGTCCTGGTCCTCATCATTAAGTCCTGGTCCTGATCACTGGGCCCTGGTCTTGATTACAGTACCCTAGCTCTTACACCTGAGTATTGGTATAAATACTGGGCCCAAGTCCTGGTCACTGAGCCCTGCTCCTGTTCACTGGGCCCTGGTCCTCATCATTAAGTCCTGGTCCTGATCACTGGGCCCTGGTCCTCATCATTAAGTCCTGGTCCTGATCACTGGGCCCTGGTCTTGATTACAGTACCCTAGCTCTTACACCTGGGTATTGGTATAAACACTGGGCCCAAGTCCTGGTCACTGAGCCCTGCTCCTGTTCACTGGGCCCTGGTCCTCATCATTAAGTCCTGGTCCTGATCACTGGGTCCTGGTCCTGATTACAGTACCCTAGCTCTTACACCTGGGTATTGGTATAAACACTGAGCCCTGGTCCTCATCATTAAGTCCTGGTTCTGGTCACTGAGTCCTGGTCCTCATCATTAAGTCCTGGTCCTGATCACTGGGCCCTGGTCCTCATCATTAAGTCCTGGTCCTGATCACTGGGCCCTGGTCCTCATCATTAAGTCCTGGTCCTGATCACTGGGCCCTGGTCTTGATTACAGTACCCTAGCTCTTACACCTGGGTGCTGGGGTCCTGCCCTAGCGGGGTCCAGGGGGTCCTGAAGGATGAGTGGGTCGGTGCCAAGGAGGAGACAGGAGTCTTGGAGGGATCTCTAGAGAGCTTATGCAGCTTGCTCTGGGTCACCTTTCCTTGCCATTTTTCTCATCATTATGGATTCAGAATACGTCACTGATTATACAATTTCCAAATTTTGCCAAGACATGACATTTCTTTAACAACCCTTAGGAGTATAGAAAAATCTGACATCAATTTAAATTTTCCAGGATGTGACATTTACTTATCAATTATTAAGGATACAAAATCATTAATAAAGTGTGCCACTAACTTGCATTTTTCAGATTTTCCAAAGAAATACTATTTTTCCCAAGATATACTATTTTCTTATTAACAGATGCTAAACTGCACAACCAGACTCTAAGTCTCCTAACCTGTCATTAACCTTTAAACTTAAAGTACACCTGCACTTGATTTCTAATCTAAAATCCCCATCTAAAGAAGTCCCTTTAAATCTTATACTTAAAATATCCTAAAGTCTGTAAACTATTCTTAAAGCATCTTAAGAACCCATACAGCTGAAAACTTAAGAATTCTAAACCCCAAGAATCTAAATAAAATAATATTTCTAACATTATTCTAGAGATCTGTCTTATCAAGCTACTTTATTTAATTCCTACACTTATTCTCATAAAACTGGTTGGGCTGTTTTCTCAGAGTTTCTTTGTTTCTTGTTCAAGGTGCACCAGTTCTTATGTTTTTTATAATCTCTCTCAGTGAAAGGCAGGTTCTGAACACCAGTCCACTTACCACCAATATTAACTACACACATCATAGTCCCTATGTGAGGTAAAAGAGGTTTAGAGAAAAGAGGAGAATGTGTCTTTATTTATCTTAACTTTCCTAAGTGCATAACATGATTTTCCCTTAATCAAATAAATCTACATAGGGTGGGCTTTGTGCACTAAGCATGATGATCAGGCTTCCTAAGAGGCGGGGATACGGGCTTGGGTTCTTAGTGATATCATCAATGTGGTGCCTAAGGTTCTCATGACCTTTCGGAGAATTGATTGTTGTCCATTATCAGTGTTGTCCTCAGTGGGCTGAGATAGAAGACATCTTGTCCCCGATGTGCTGAGGGGTAGTAGAGCAGCCCTCCAGGCATGAAGTGCCGTTGGGTTCTAGCCCTGTGAAGTTTAATTTGGTTTGGCATTCAGCACCCTCAGGCCTCCTGTCAGGAACATGAGCATGAAAATGAAAAGTCTCAAGTACATACAAAAGGGTCTCATGGTTTCCGTTTCCCACCAACCAGCGCGGCTTTGCCAGCACTCAGCCTCACTGTGACCTTGTCAAGACGTGGGAGGGGGAGCACCTTCACCACCTGGGTATCAGTATGGACACTGGGCCCAGGTCCTGGTCACTGAGCCCTGGTCCTGGTTATGAGTCCTGGTCCTCATCATTTAGTCCTGGTCCTGATCACTGGGCCCTGGTCCTGATCACTGGGCCCAGGTCCTGGTCACTGAGCCCTGGTTCTGGTCACTGAGTCCAGGTCCTCATCATTTAGTCCTGGTCCTGATCACTGGGCCCTGGTCTTGATTACAGTACCCTAGCTCTTACACCTGGGTATTGGTATGGACACTGAGCCCTGCTCCTGGTCATGAGTCCTGGTCCTCATCATTAAGTCCTGGTCCTGATCACTGGGCTCTGGTCTTGATTACAGTACCCTAGCTCTTACACCTGGGTATTGGTATGGACACTGAGCCCTGCTCCTGGTCATGAGTCCTGGTCCTCATCATTAAGTCCTGGTCCTGATCACTGGGCTCTGGTCTTGATTACAGTACCCTAGCTCTTACACCTGGGTATTGGTATGGACACTGAGCCCTGCTCCTGGTCATGAGTCCTGGTCCTCATCATTTAGTCTTGGTCCTGGTCACTAGGCCCTGGTCCTGATCACTGGGCCCTGGCCCTGGTCACTGGGCCCTAGTTCTGATCACTGGGCCCTGGCCCTGGTCACTGGGTCCTGGTCCTGATCACTGGGCCCTGGTCTTGATTACAGTACCCTAGCTCTTACACCTGGGTATTGGTATGGACACTAGGTCCTGGTTCTGGTCACTGAGTCCTGGTCCTCATCATTAAGTCCTGGTCCTGATCACTGGGCCCTGGTCTTGATTACAGTACCCTAGCTCTTACACCTGGGTATTGGTATGAACACTGGGCCCAGATTCTGGTCACTGAGCCCTGCTCCTGGTCACTGAGTCATGATCCTCATCATTTATTCCTGGTTCTGGTCACTAGGCCCTGATCCTGGTCACTGGGACCTGGTCTTGTTTATGGGACCCTGATTCTAACACCTGGATGTTGATATGAACACTGAGACCTGATCCTGGTCACTGAGCCTGGTCCTGGTCACTAGGCCCTGGTCCTGGTAACTGGGCCCTTGTCCTTGTCATTGAGCCCTGATTCTTTTTTTTTAGAGAGAGAGAGAATTTTAATATTTATTTTTTAGTTTTAGGCGGACACAACATCTTTGTCTGTATGTGGTGCTGAGGATTGAACCTGGGCCGCACGCACGCCAGGCGAGCGCGCTACCGCTTGAGCCACATCCCCAGCCCAATGAGCCCTGATTCTGATCACTACACCCTTGTCCTAGTCACTGGGCCCTGGTCCTGGTCACTGAACCTGGTCCTGGTCACTGGCCCCTGGTCCTCATCATTGGGTCCTTGTCTGGGGGGCCCTGGTCCTGGTCACTGGGTCCTGGACCTTCATCACTTCCCCTTCCCCTGAGGTCTACCCAGGCTTCACTCGGCCTTGGGGTCCTGTTTCCATGTACTGCTCCTCAATCTCCTCAGGATTGGAAAGACTGTCCCGCGGTCCCCACAGACCCTCTGTTCTCACACCACGTGTGGCTAGAGCAAGGGTCCTGTGCTCTTCCAGCCTTTCCAGGCCCAGAGGGGTGTGTGGATACCAAGCTGCCAGGACCAGCGTGAGCAGCCTCCACCCCAGCAGGGTCCCCAAGTCAGAGGTCAGCACTGTGAAGAGGGACTAAGGGCAGGTGTGGGCTGGCGGGGCCAAAGGGGGTGCGCATCGTGGGGTGGAGGGCCCTTGTTTTTCTCTTGTTTCTGCAGCCTCTCACCCGTCACCTGTGGAACCCCCAAAATAGCCCAGCGGGTGGCTGAGTCATTGTGATCACAGCTCAGCCCAGGTGTCCCAGACAGCACTGCTGTCCTGAGACGCAGGCCCAAAATAGGGCCCTGGACAGATGGGCTGGTGCCTGGGTGAGGGGCTAAAGCCAGGGGGGCCCTTCAAGAGCAGTAAGGTCTCCAAGACCTGAGAAGGCCCAGGCCATCTGTCAGCATCAGCAAGGTCAGCCAAGGTCGGCCAGATCAGCCAGGGTCCCCCACAATCTGGCCTCGGTGAGCCCAAGGTCAGGCAGGATTAGAAAAAAGTAAAACAACACAACCCTGTGCTGCCCAGGGTCACCAGAGGCAGGCAAGGATGTGCCCCGGGTCAGCTAACGTCAGCCTGGGTCAGCCAGGGCCAACCTAGGGTCGGCTAGGGTCAACAAAGGTCAGCCAGGCTCAGCCAGGGCCAGGCTGGGGCAGGCCGGGACTGCCAGGATCCACAGGCACCTGCCAAGGGTGGGGCCAGGCTCTCCGTGGGCCAGGATTCACCTGTGGGCAGGCTCGGCCAGGGCCCTGACCACCACACACAGGCCCAGGAGCCTCCGCCAGTCCCCGATCCTGCATGCGCTTCCTCAACAGCCCCCTGACCCCAGGCAGAGCCAGACTGTGGGCACAGCCCAGGGCTCCTGCAGGACACAGTCCCACAACCAGGAAAAGGAGAGAGGCCCAGGCCCATGAGAGACACAGACCCAGAGACACTGGGGGGTGAGGGAGAGAGACAGGGAGAGGCAGAGACACTGAGAGACAGAGACACAGGACCAGGCCCATGAGAGACACACATCCAGAGACACTGGGGGGTGAGGGAGAGAGACAGGGAGAGGCAGAGACACTGAGAGACAGAGAGACAGAACCAGGCCCATGAGAGACACAGACCCAGAGACACTGGGGGGTGAGGGAGAGAGACAGGGAGAGGCAGAGACACTGAGAGACAGAGAGACAGAACCAGGCCCATGAGAGACACAGACCCAGAGACACTGGGGGGTGAGGGAGAGAGACAGGGAGAGGCAGAGACACTGAGAGACAGAGAGACAGGACCAGGCCCATGAGAGACACAGATCCAGAGACACTGGGGGGTGAGGGAGAGAGACAGGGAGAGGCAGAGACACTGAGAGACAGAGAGACAGGACCAGGCCCATGAGAGACACACATCCAGAGACACTGGGGGGTGAGGGAGAGAGACAGGGAGAGGCAGAGACACTGAGAGACAGAGAGACAGGACCAGGCTCATGAGAGACACAGACCCAGAGACACTGGGGGGTGAGGGAGAGAGACAGGGAGAGGCAGAGACACTGAGAGACAGAGAGACACAGACTGGAGTTGGGGAGGGAGACTCTGAGAGGCAGAGACACTGAGAGACAGAGAGACAGGACCAGGCCCATGAGAGACACAGGCCCAGAGACACTGGGGGTGAGGGAGAGAGACAGGGAGAGGCAGAGACACTGAGAGACAGAGAGACACAGACTGGAGTTGGGGAGGGAGACTCTGAGAGGCAGAGACACTGAGAGACAGAGAGACAGGACCAGGCTCATGAGAGACACAGGCCCAGAGACACTGGGGGGTAAGGGAGAGAGACAGGGAGAGGCAGAGACACTGAGAGACAGAGACACAGGACCAGGCTCGTGAGAGACACAGGCCCAGAGACACTGGGGGGTGAGGGAGAGAGATAGGGAGAGGCAGAGACACTGAGAGACAGAGAGACACAGACTGGAGTTGGGGAGGGAGACTCTGAGAGACAGAGACACTGAGAGACACAGAGACAGAGACACTGAGAGACACAGAGACACTGAGACACAGAGGCAGAGACACTGAACCACAGGAAAGAGACACTGAGAGAGACAGAGACACTGAGACACAGACTGCGGTGGGGGAGGGAGACACTGAGAGAGACAGAGTCAGAGACACAGAAAGATGGGGAGAAGGAGACACTGAGAGACAGAGACACTGAGAGGGAGGGAGGTGGACAATGAGGGAGTCGGCGACATTGAGAGAGACAGAGACAGTGAGAGACACACAGAGAGACACAGAGATGGAGAGGTGGAGAGAGACAGAGGGCACCACAGAGACAGAGAGACTGAGAGAGACAGGAAAAGGGACAGAGAGGACGGAGGGAGACAGGCGAGAGGGAGAAATGGGAGAAGAGACCAGGAGCAGATAGCGATGGACCCGAAGACGCAGAGAGGCAGGGAGAGCGCTGGGAGGAGAAGAGGAAAGATTCAAGAGATGACAGACAGCTGGAGCAGTGGCCGCGCCTGTGATCCCAGAGGCTCAGGAGGCTGAGGCAGGAGGGTCAGCAGTTCAAGGCCGGCCTCAGCAGCAGTGAGGCCCTGTGTCTAGATGAGATACAAGAAAGGGCTGGGGATGTGGCTCACGGTTAGGAGCCCCTGGGTTCAATCCCTGGTGCCCCTGCCCCACACACACACTAGAAAAAGAGAGAGAGATCAATAGAGGCCCTGGCCCAGGGCGGGGTTGCAGAGTGGGGGGCAGGCCTGCAGGGCCCAGAGGGCCCCCGGGGTCTGTGGAGCAGTCCAGAGCATCTGGGATGGGCAGGGGGTGCAGGGAGGGTGGGCAGTGTGGGGGCCACCGAGGCACCTTTGCTTTGCTCTGACAGAGACCAGATGCAAGGGGCCCACGTGGAGCAGGGCGGCAGGTCCAGCAGGAGGCAGAGGGCAGTCAGGGGTGAGGCCGGGTCCTAAGGGGTCCTGGGAGTGGAAGGTCACTCGCCTCCAGGGGGACAGAGAGCTGGGAGTGGCCATCCATGTCCTGCCTGCCCTCAGTTACCAGCCCTCCTATGGGCTGTGTGCCCATTACTTCCCCCATGATGCGTTTCACGTCCAAAGGCCATCAGAGCCCTCACTGTGTGCCCCCTGGTCCCGGACTTGCCCACAGGAATCACCCAGGTTGCAGGTGCTCTGATGATGAGGGGGCCTGCCAGGGAGTGCTGGACGCAGGTTCTGTGTGTCCAGACCAGGGTCAGTGCCACGTAGGCTGCATGATGGACGTCTGGCTTCCCTGTTAGTGGGAACCTTCTAGAAGGAGGGTTCTTGTGGATAGTTGTGGAGACTGATGACTGGGGAATGGGCGAGACCCTCAGATCTGGGAACAATGGGCCTGAGCCCCACATCCAGGGCGTTTCCAGGCCCAGGGCAGGGAACTGCTTGCCCTGCGCCCTGCGCCCTGCCCCAGCCGGCCTGCTTCCCCCACTCAGCCCCTAGGACGGCTCTGGGCTGCAGACGAGGAGTCTGGCCGCCCTTCCCCCTGTCTGGCCCCAGATGCCTGTCCCTGTTCATCCGCACTGAGGCCCGCTGACCCCTGTGGTGGGCTCAGGGCCGTGAGCAGTCCTGGGGGCCCCCACCTCTCTGCACCCTCTGGCCTCCACCTCCCTGGCATCCTGAACCCGGTGGCAAGCAGGGTCTGCCACACCCAGCCAGGGGTGCCACGTCCAAGCTGGCCACAGCTCCTCATGGCATGGCCTTGGCCAAACAGGCCTGGTGCCTCCACCCGGTGTCCACAGTGAGGCTCTGCGGAGGCTGCTGGGGCTCACGGCGCCTGGCCTGAGGGTAGGCAGACAGGCCAGGGGCACAGTGAGTCGGGGTCTCTGGCCCAACACCAGCCTCTGCTGCAGGACCTACTCTTTCCCCCTCAGCACCCCCCTGCAGGTGTGAATGGCTTCGGTCTCGGTTTCTCTCTGAGTCACTCATTTGGGGCAAACTTGGCCCTCGAGGGCGCATGCAAATGGTTGTTGTTCCAGTCGGAAAAACATGTTTCTCACTCTCTGAGGCTTTTCCAGAAATAGCTACACCGCTTCCCCCACCGGCAGCTGCCACCCCACCCCCAGCTCTGGCAGCCTGGGCTGGCCTCGGGGTTCAGCACCCTGCCCGGGGCTGCCCATCCGGGGCCAGCAGCACGTGGAGCCCACAGAAGGGGACTTGCTGAACTCGGTGGCTGTCCACCAGCGGCCTGTCTAGCTCCCATTCCCCAGCACACTTCATGGACAGGGTTGGGCAGGGCCAGGGCTGGCCTGAGGTCACCATACCTGCCCCATGGCCCCGTCTGTGGGCGCGGAGTGGGCACAGCACCACACAGGCTCTCCTTGGCCTTTCATCAGGCTGTCCACCGCCCATCTCCTCCTGCGCCTCCAACTCCCCCTCTGCCCTCCTCCCTCTGTCTCTGTCTCTCCCACAGCAGCATGTCTCTCTGTCTGTCCCAGGTCCATCACCCAGAGGCCTCTCTGCTAGCCCGCTCCCCAGCTCTGCTCTGCTAGGCGCTGTCTGCCTGCGCCTCCTTCCTCAGGCATCTCCCCGCTCTGTGTCTGCACCTCTGTCTCTCTGTCTGTCTGTCTCTCTCTCTCTGTCTCTCTGTCTCTCTCTCTGTCTCTCTGTCTCCACAGCTCCTCATGGCGGGGCCTTGGCCAAACAGGCCTGGCGCCTCCACGCTGCCATTCTGAAGGGGGTGAGATGAAATCTCAGGGTAGTTTGGAATTGCATTTCCCTAACTGCTAATGACATTGCACATTTTTTCATTTTGTTGGCCATTTGTATTTCTTCTTTGGAGAAGTGTCTGCTTAATTCATTTGCCCATTTATTAATTGGGTTACTTGATTTTTTGGTGTAAAGTCTTTTGAGTTCTTTATATATTCTAGATATTAATCCTCTGTCAGAAGAGTAGCTAGCATCCAGTAGGTCCTCCCATCCATAGGTCCTCCCTCCTGTCCTGTAGGTCCTCCCATCCATAGGTCCTCCTGTCCTGTGGGTCCTCCTGTCCTGTGGGTCCTCCCATCCATAGGTCCTCCTGTCCTGTAGATCCTCCTGTCCTGTGGGTCCTCCTGTCCTGTAGGTCCTCCCATCCATAGGTCCTCCTGTCCTGTAGGTCCTCCCATCCATAGGTCCTCCTGTCCTGTAGGTCCTCCTGTCCTGTAGGTCCTCCTGTCCTGTGGGTCCTCCCATCCATAGGTCCTCCTGTCCTGTAGGTCCTCCTGTCCTGTAGGTCCTCCTGTCCTGTGGGTCCTCCTGTCCTGTGGGTCCTCCTGTCCTGTAGGTCCTCTTGTCCTGTAGGTCCTCCCATCCATAGGTCCTCCTGTCCTGTAGGTCCTCCTGTCCTGTGGGTCCTCCTGTCCTGTGGGTCCTCCTGTCCTGTAGGTCCTCCTGTCCTGTAGGTCCTCCCATCCATAGGTCCTCCTGTCCTGTAGGTCCTCCCATCCATAGGTCCTCCTGTCCTGTAGGTCCTCCTGTCCTGTAGGTCCTCCTGTCCTGTGGGTCCTCCCATCCATAGGTCCTCCTGTCCTGTAGGTCCTCCTGTCCTGTAGATCCTCCTGTCCTGTAGGTCCTCCCATCCATAGGTCCTCCCTTCCTGTAGGTCCTCCCATCCATAGGTCCTCCTGTCCTGTAGGTCCTCCTGTCCTGTGGGTCCTCCTGTCCTGTAGGTCCTCCTGTCCTGTAGGTCCTCCCATCCATAGGTCCTCCTGTCCTGTAGGTCCTCCCATCCATAGGTCCTCCTGTCCTGTAGGTCCTCCTGTCCTGTGGGTCCTCCCGTCCTGTAGGTCCTCCTGTCCTGTGGGTCCTCCCGTCCTGTAGGTCCTCCTGTCCTGTAGATCCTCCCATCCATAGGTCCTCCTGTCCTGTAGGTCCTCCTGTCCTGTGGGTCCTCCTGTCCTGTAGGTCCTCCTGTCCTGTAGGTCCTCCCATCCATAGGTCCTCCTGTCCTGTAGGTCCTCCCATCCATAGGTCCTCCTGTCCTGTAGGTCCTCCTGTCCTGTAGATCCTCCCATCCATAGGTCCTCCTGTCCTGTAGGTCCTCCCATCCATAGGTCCTCCTGTCCTGTAGGTCCTCCTGTCCTGTAGGTCCTCCCATCCATAGGTCCTCCTGTCCTGTAGGTCCTCCTGTCCTGTGGGTCCTCCTGTCCTGTGGGTCCTCCCATCCATAGGTCCTCCTGTCCTGTAGATCCTCCTGTCCTGTGGGTCCTCCTGTCCTGTAGGTCCTCTTGTCCTGTAGATCCTCCTGTCCTGTGGGTCCTCCCATCCATAGGTCCTCCTGTCCTGTAGATCCTCCTGTCCTGTAGGTCCTCCTGTCCTGTGGGTCCTCCTGTCCTGTGGGTCCTCCTGTCCTGTAGGTCCTCCTGTCCTGTGGGTCCTCCTGTCCTGTGGGTCCTCCTGTCCTGTAGGTCCTCCTGTCCTGTGGGTCCTCTTGTCCTGTAGGTCCTCCCATCCATAGGTCCTCCTGTCCTGTAGGTCCTCCTGTCCTGTGGGTCCTCCTGTCCTGTAGGTCCTCCTGTCCTGTAGGTCCTCCCATCCATAGGTCCTCCTGTCCTGTAGGTCCTCCTGTCCTGTAGATCCTCCCATCCATAGGTCCTCCTGTCCTGTAGGTCCTCCCATCCATAGGTCCTCCTGTCCTGTAGGTCCTCCTGTCCTGTGGGTCCTCCTGTCCTGTAGGTCCACCTGTCCTGTAGGTCCTCCCATCCATAGGTCCTCCTGTCCTGTAGGTCCTCCTGTCCTGTGGGTCCTCCTGTCCTGTAGGTCCTCCCATCCATAGGTCCTCCTGTCCTGTAGGTCCTCCTGTCCTGTAGGTCCTCCTGTCCTGTAGGTCCTCCCATCCATAGGTCCTCCTGTCCTGTAGGTCCTCCTGTCCTGTGGGTCCTCCTGTCCTGTAGATCCTCCCATCCATAGATCCTCCTGTCCTGTGGGTCCTCCTGTCCTGTAGGTCCTCCTGTCCTGTAGATCCTCCCATCCATAGATCCTCCTGTCCTGTGGGTCCTCCTGTCCTGTAGGTCCTCTTGTCCTGTAGATCCTCCTGTCCTGTAGGTCCTCCCATCCATAGGTCCTCCTGTCCTGTAGGTCCTCCTGTCCTGTAGTTCCTCCCTGTCCTGTAGGTCTTCCCTTCCTGGAGGTCCTCCCATCCTATAGGTCCTCCCTTCCTGTAGATCCTCCTGTCCTGTAGGTCCTCCCTTCCTATAGGTCCTCCCTTACTGTAGGTCCTCCCATCTCACAGATCCTCCCTTCCTGTAGATCCTCCCGTCCTGTAGGTCCTCCCATCCAGTAGGTCCTCCTGTCCTGCAGGTCCTTTCTTCCTGTAGGTCCTCCTGTCCCACATGTCCTCCTGTCCTGTAGACCCTCCCTTCCTGCAGGTCTTCCCGTCCTGTAGGTCCTCCCATCCCGCAAGTCCTCCCATCCTGCAGGTCCACCTGTCCTGTAGGTCCTCCTGTCCTATAGGTCTTCCCATCCTGTAGGTCCTCCCATTTTGTAGGTCCTCCCTTCCTGTAGGTCCTCCCGTCCTGTAGGTCCTCCCTTCCTGTAGGTCCCTCCTTCCTGTAAGTCCTCCCTTCCTGTAGGTCCCTCCTTCCTGTAAGTCCTCCCTTCCTATAGGTCCTCCCGTCCTGTAGGTCCTCCTATTCTCTAGGTTCTCTCTTCGCGTTCCTAATTGTTTTCTTTGCTGCGCAGAAGCTTTTTAATTTGATGTCATTCGAGCTACTAACCCTTGGCATTATTTCCTGAGCTTTAGGGGTTCTATTGAGAAAGCCGTAGCCTGTGCCTATATGCTGGAGTGCTGGCCCTATGTTTTCTTCTAGGAGTTGCACAGTTTCTGGTCAAATTCTGAGCCTTTGTTCCATTTTGAGTTGATTTTGTGCAAGGTGAGAGACGGGGTCAAGTTTCATTCTTGTACCTATGGATAACCATTTTTCCCAGCACCTTTTGTTAAAAAAGGCTCTCTCTTCTCCACTTTTGGTGCCTTTGTCAAGGATCAGATGACTGTACCTGCGTGGGTTTTCTTGCACTCTGTGCCTTTGGTCTAGGCACCTGTTTTTGTGACAGTGCCCTGCAGGGTGAATTAGAAAGCTCTGGGTAAAATCTGAGTCAGGTCTGTCCCATCACACAGGCCTCTGTGAAACGATGCCCTGGCCTGGGACAGACAGAACCTTGGGGCCAGGCGCTCCCTGGCAGGCCCCGTCACCATCTGGGCACCTGCCGCCTGGGTGATTCTGTGTGGGCAAGTCTGGGACAGTGGGGCAGAGGTCACCAGAGGCCACTGGGGCACCAGACGTGGCCGCCATTCCAGGCCCGTGGCTCCAGGAACTCTACAGAGAGAGGGTTTATGCTGCAGGCTCAAGTCTAAGAAGACGCTCAGGGTGCCCTGTGACCCAGGGCGTGGGAGAGGGGCCCTTGAGGATCCATGGGTGGGTCCCCTCAGAGACACAGTGAGTAGGAGTGCCCAGGAATGTCCCTGTGTGTGTCTATGAGGTGCCACGTGAACCCTGCCCACTGCATGAGGCTGGGTTCTCCCCACCAAGGACGGTGCTGGCTTGGGGCAGGCCCGGGTGACCCACTAGTGGAACTTAGAGCTATAGGGACAGTGGCCCTTCCTGGGAACCCTTCAGCCATGCCTGTGCACAGCTTCCAGAGGAAACGGGGCAGCTGAGTACTGTGGGGACACACACAAGACTGCTCCAGGGCCCGTCCTGGCCTGAAGCCACGTCACCCTCAGGGCTGTCCTCAGCCACACCCTGTCCCTCTGGGGCCCCAGCACACACCCCGCCCCGGAGCTCAGGCCCAATCCTGGACCCCAGCCCACAGTGAGGGCTCAGATGACCTTTTATGTGGCACGCAACGTTGGGGGACCCGGGTGCACATGAGGGACATGAGGGAGGGCAGGACACAGGTGGCTTTTAGATATGGAAAATGACAGACCCCAAAGTAGAGAGGCCCGGGAAAGGGGAGTGGAAAGGAAGTCATACCCGGAGAGCACTGACCCTCTCCATACATCCTCCTGGGGCGGGACGAGCCTGGGGGAGCAGCCATCCCCCAGACCAGCAGGCTCTAGGAAGAGGCCGAGTACTGACCCCTCCCAACACCAGTCCTTGCTCAGCGACAGTGCAGTGAGACCCCAGAGGGAAAGAGATAAATACTGACCGCTGACCCGGACCCTCCATCTGGCCCACTGACTGCTGACCCCGGACCCTCCATTAGACGTGCTCTGGCATTGATTAAGTCACCTCTCAGTATGACCTACATAAGCCAGTCCTCCCCTCTGCTGGGTGGCTCCTTTTCCACCAGGACAGGGGTCCTTCAGGACCATGACTCCATTTCTGAAAAAAGGCTTTGGGCTGATGGTGAAGTTTGTGTCCAGCCCAGTCTCTGTGCTAACAATGGCCACTCCCAGCTCTCTGACCCCTTGGAGGCGAGTGACCTTCCACTCCCAGGACCCCTTAGGACCCGGCCTCACCCCTGACTGCCCTCTGCCTCCTGCTGGACCTGCCGCCCTGCTCCACGTGGGCCCCTTGCATCTGGTCTCTGTCAGAGCAAAGCAAAGGTGCCTCGGTGGCCCCCACACTGCCCACCCTCCCTGCACCCCCTGCCCATCCCAGATGCTCTGGACTGCTCCACAGACCCCGGGGGCCCTCTGGGCCCTGCAGGCCTGCCCCCCACTCTGCAACCCCGCCCTGGGCCTGGGACCTCAGGCTCCCATCAGTGTCCCAGGCTGTGCCCTGCTGTCTGTGCTGCCTGTGACGGTCCTGCCTGCCCAGCTCCTCCTGGGGCCTGAGTCACCCCAGACCTGAGCCTTTGGTGTGGGGACCTCAGTGCCCCAGGGCCCAGGGTCCTCCCCGCCAGCCTCCCCAGCCCATCGGGGGTCTCCCAGGGGTCTGGGGGTTTCTTCCTGAGGCCCAGGGGACTGCACCAGCCGGCACAGCAGCAGCCATGGGGTGACCTCGGGTCCAGAGCTGGGAGGCACAGGGGCCTCTGAGCTGCTCTGCCCCTACGGCAGTGAGCCCCATAGGCTCAGAACAGCACTGGCTGGGCTGTCCAGCTGTGGGCTGGCCTCTACCCCTGACTCCTGCACCGTTGGCATTTGGGCATTTCCTGAGCCAGGCCCTGGTGGGCCTGCCCCTCTGCAGCCTGGCCCCGACTGCCCCGAGCAGAGGGCACCTGACAGCCCTCAGAGGAGACCCCAAGGCGAGACTGGGGAGACACTGAGCTGCCTGCTCGCCCCAGGCGGGGAGCTGGCCTGAGCCTCTCAGCCAGAGTCCCTTGGGAGCCGCCCAGCCAAGAGCTGAGTGGCAGCATGCGGGTGCCAGCCTGTGTGTTGTCCTGCGGTCCTGCCACTGCGTGTGGCGGGCGAGACACTGTGGCCTGGGCGAGGGTGCTGGGTGTGTGCTCCCCACCTGGCTGTGAGCGTGAGTGGCTCTGCTGGCCCAGCCTCCTGGCTGCCCCAGTCCCTGGGTCAGGGCCTCTATTGATCTCTCTCTCTTTTTCTAGTGTGTGTGTGGGGCAGGGGCACCAGGGATTGAACCCAGGGGCTCCTAACCGTGAGCCACATCCCCAGCCCTTTCTTGTATCTCATCTAGACACAGGGCCTCACTGCTGCTGAGGCCGGCCTTGAACTGCTGACCCTCCTGCCTCAGCCTCCTGAGCCTCTGGGATCACAGGCGCGGCCACTGCTCCAGCTGTCTGTCATCTCTTGAATCTTTCCTCTTCTCCTCCCAGCGCTCTCCCTGCCTCTCTGCGTCTTCGGGTCCATCGCTATCTGCTCCTGGTCTCTTCTCCCATTTCTCCCTCTCGCCTGTCTCCCTCCGTCCTCTCTGTCCCTTTTCCTGTCTCTCTCAGTCTCTCTGTCTCTGTGGTGCCCTCTGTCTCTCTCCACCTCTCCATCTCTGTGTCTCTCTGTGTGTCTCTCACTGTCTCTGTCTCTCTCAATGTCGCCGACTCCCTCATTGTCCACCTCCCTCCCTCTCAGTGTCTCTGTCTCTCAGTGTCTCCTTCTCCCCATCTTTCTGTGTCTCTGACTCTGTCTCTCTCAGTGTCTCCCTCCCCCACCGCAGTCTGTGTCTCAGTGTCTCTGTCTCTCTCAGTGTCTCTTTCCTGTGGTTCAGTGTCTCTGCCTCTGTGTCTCAGTGTCTCTGTGTCTCTCAGTGTCTCTGTCTCTGTGTCTCTCAGTGTCTCTGCCTCTCAGAGTCTCCCTCCCCAACTCCAGTCTGTGTCTCTCTGTCTCTCAGTGTCTCTGCCTCTCCCTGTCTCTCTCCCTCACCCCCCAGTGTCTCTGGGTCTGTGTCTCTCATGAGCCTGGTCCTGTCTCTCTGTCTCTCAGTGTCTCTGCCTCTCAGAGTCTCCCTCCCCAACTCCAGTCTGTGTCTCTCTGTCTCTCAGTGTCTCTGCCTCTCCCTGTCTCTCTCCCTCACCCCCCAGTGTCTCTGGGCCTGTGTCTCTCATGAGCCTGGTCCTGTCTCTCTGTCTCTCAGTGTCTCTGCCTCTCCCTGTCTCCCTCACCCCCCAGTGTCTCTGGGCCTGTGTCTCTCATGAGCCTGGTCCTGTCTCTCTGTCTCTCAGTGTCTCTGCCTCTCAGAGTCTCCCTCCCCAACTCCAGTCTGTGTCTCTCTGTCTCTCAGTGTCTCTGCCTCTCCCTGTCTCTCTCCCTCACCCCCCAGTGTCTCTGGGCCTGTGTCTCTCATGAGCCTGGTCCTGTCTCTCTGTCTCTCAGTGTCTCTGCCTCTCCCTGTCTCTCTCCCTCACCCCCCAGTGTCTCTGGATGTGTGTCTCTCATGGGCCTGGTCCTGTCTCTCTGTCTCTCAGTGTCTCTGCCTCTCCCTGTCTCTCTCCCTCACCCCCCAGTGTCTCTGGGTCTGTGTCTCTCATGGGCCTGGGCCTCTCTCCTTTTCCTGGTTGTGGGACTGTGTCCTGCAGGAGCCCTGGGCTGTGCCCACAGTCTGGCTCTGCCTGGGGTCAGGGGGCTGTTGAGGAAGCGCATGCAGGATCGGGGACTGGCGGAGGCTCCTGGGCCTGTGTGTGGTGGTCAGGGCCCTGGCCGAGCCTGCCCACAGGTGAATCCTGGCCCACGGAGAGCCTGGCCCCACCCTTGGCAGGTGCCTGTGGATCCTGGCAGTCCCGGCCTGCCCCAGCCTGGCCCTGGCTGACCCAGGCTGACCTTAGCCGACCCGGGGCACATCCTTGTCTGACTCTGGTGACCCTGGGCAGCGCAGGGTTGTGCTGGTGGACATTTTTCTAACCCTCCTGACCTTGGGCTCACTGAGGCCTGATTGTGGAGGACCCTGGCTGACCCTAGTTGACCCTGGCTGAGCTTGGCTGACTTGCTGACCCTGGGCTGACGGGACTGAACCCCTCAGGCTTGAGGTGTGTGGGTGTGAGGGTGAGTGAGTGTGGGTGTGGGGCTGTGAGGCCCGTCAGCAGGCCCTGGCCTGTGTTTGGCTCCTCTGCTCCCTCTGTGTCTCCCTCACCTTCTGTCCCCCCTTGGTGCTCCTGTCACCCGTCTCTGTGCCTGATGCTCCTTTGCGGGCCTCCCCACTTACTGCAGGTGACCTTGAAGTACAGTGGCCAGAGCGACATCTGTGCCCTTCTCCAGACCACCAGGTCAGCAGTCCAAGCTCCAGCCCTGACCCTGAGGCCTCCTCATCCCACGGCAGCCTGACTCCTGTCCCTCTGTGTCCCAGAGTCGACAGCTCTCGCGGGCACAGACACAGGCCCAGCAAGGTCACCTGCACAGGCCAGGCCTCACACACACACACACACACACACAGATACAGAGACACACATGGACACACAGAGACACAGACACACAAGCACACATATATCCTAGAGACGCATATGCAGAAACACATGGACACACACAGAGACACACTCACACCTGGACACACAGACACACACTTGCACACAGACCTACGTGCAGGAACGCTCTACTCACACATAGATGCAGACATATGCATATATTATACACACGGGCACACGTTTAGACACACACAACAGGCATGGAGACCCATGCACACACACAGACACACTGACACACAGGTGCACACTAGCACAGATACACTCGCACAGGCGGGTCCTGCTGCCCTGGGCTGTGCCTGCCCTAGCCCTTCACTCTGTGCTGGGCCACACCTGCGTGACCTCAGCCCTGTCGCTGCCCAGCCACTGTAGTGAGTGGGAACCAGGAGGCTGGACAGGGGCCTTGTCCAGTGGGGAGGCCAGCCAGGCCTGGAAACCGCAGAGGAAGCCTGTGCACACCTACACATGCGGGTGCACACGACCACTCTCCTGCGGACTCGCTGCCCACACACGCAAGGCCCTGCTGGGCTGGGCCGCAGCACGCGGGGTCGGAGGAGGCTCAGGAGCTCGGCTGCACTGCCCGTGTGTTCAGGTGGAGGGGCGAGGCCCAGGGCAAGGGCACACCCGGCGGCAGTGCGGGCCAAGTGAGTGGGCTTGAACGCGTGTTTGTGTGCACGGTCGTACGTGTGTGTGGACACTGGGGCCCTGGGTAGGCCTTACCCGGGGCTCGGAGCCCAGGCTGGCGTTGGAAGGCCGTGTGTGACTGCAGCCTTGGCTCCACAGGCTGCCCATGGGGGACAAAGTCTGGGCCCAGGCAGGACCTGCTGCCCCCCAACCACCCCACCAGCTCAGACTGGAAAACAGGACCCCGAGGGCCAGGCTACCGCTCCCACCCCACCCCCGCCCCACACAGCACAAACACCACTTGCAAATGTTTCTAAAAACACAAAAACAGGAACCGCAGCGCAGGTGGGACCAGGGTGGAAAGCCCCGTCACCCCTGAGACTGAAACGCAGGGGCCAGACCACAGGGGATTTGCATGGGGGAGGGGAGACTGGCCCCAGGGCTGGGGGTCCTGACCACCCTTGGAGGGGGCCAGGCCTGTGCTGTGGGGGACCCAGATGACCAGGCCCCAAGGACACTCCACAGAGGCCTGTCTGGGGAGACAGAGAGTGGGCCTTGTCTGAAGGGCCAGGAGGAAGCCAGGCGGGCAGGCACCCTGGGAAAGGGTCCCTGTGGGTCACTGGAACCGGGCTCCAGGTCTACAGCTGGGCCCCCACCCACTCAGCTCCTGCCCAGAGCTCCCCAAGGCCCATTCAGCCACCAAAACTGTGTCCCCACCATGCCATGCCCAGACCTAGCCAGCCCAGACCCCTCAGGATGCAGCCCCAAGTGGAGGTGCCCAACCTCCAGCCCCAGGACCCTCTGGGCCTCCCCACACAGCCTCCCCTGGTGCAGACCTGCCTAACCAGGCCCCGTGTCCCCAGGAGGTCACAGAGGCCCCCTTAAGACCCTTCCCCACACACAGCTGCATCTGGCCAAGCCCCAACACAAGACGTGGTGACAAGGAGGGGGGCACCTTTGTCCCTAACTGGGACACACCCTGGGGCTGTCCTGGCCAGGCAACCTGAATCCCAGCCTGTGTCCTGGGAGGAAGGGTCTGAGCCTGCCATTCAGACACACAGACACAGAGACACAGAGACAGACATGGAGACTCATAGACACAGAGACACACAGACACAGAGACACAGAGACATGGAGACTCATAGACACACAGACACGGAGACACAGAGACACAGAGACACACAGACACAGAGACACACAGACACACAGACACACAGACATGGAGACTCATAGACACACAGACACGGAGACACAGAGACACACAGACACAGAGACACAGAGACAGACAGACATGGAGACTCAGACACAGAGACACACAGACACAGAGACACAGAGACAGACACGGAGACACAGAGACACACAGACACACAGACATGGAGACTCATAGACACACAGACACGGAGACACAGAGACACACAGACACAGAGACACAGAGACAGACAGACATGGAGACTCAGACACAGAGACACACAGACACAGAGACACAGAGACAGACACGGAGACACAGAGACACACAGACACACAGACACAGAGACACAGAGACAGACACGGAGACACACAGACAGAGAGACACAGAGACACACAGACACAGAGACATGGAGACACACAGACACAGAGACATGGAGACACACAGACACAGAGACACACAGACACACAGACACAGAGACACACAGACATGGAGACACAGAGACAGACAGACACAGAGACATGGAGACACACAGACACGGAGACACAGAGACACACAGACACAGAGACACAGAGACAGACAGACAGACACGGAGACACAGAGACACACAGACACAGAGATAGACACAGAGACACAGAGACACACAGACTCAGAGACACAGAGACACACAGACAGACATGGAGACACATAGAGACACAGACACTGACACACAGAGACACAGAGACACTGAGACACAGAGACAGACACAGAGACACACAGACACACAGAGACACACAGACACAGAGACACACAGACACACAGAGACACACAGACACAGAGACACAGAGACACACAGACGCAGAGACACAGAGATAGACGCGGAGACACAGAGACAGACGCGGAGACTCAGAGGCACACAGACACTCATAACCATGATACACCCAGAGACACAGACACAAACACACACGGAGACACAGAAACAGAGAGAGAGAGAGAAAGACAGGCAGACACCCTCACAGAAACACACGTGGACACACAGACGTACACACACACCCACTCACAGAGACACACAGGTACAGACCCACACAGAAATGTAAAACACCTACTGGACACACACTCGGAGGCACAGCGCACAGACACACACACAGCACAGGGGCAGACACAAGGCCACACGAGCACACCTTGGTGTTGATGCACAGATGTGCCCACTGCAGCCAGGGGGCACACACCCACTCACACTTGACAGCTGACCCCTGTGGCCAGGGGCCCAGCATCTGCCACCCCGGCCTGTCCCCTCTTGTCACTGGCCCCTGAGCCCTGCAGGCTCCAGGCCTGTGACAGCCCACTCACCCGCCACCTGACCACACCTGACCCAGCCTCACACACCCGTGGGCTGAGGCCCTGCATGGGCCTCCTCCACAGCCCCAGCCTGGCCTCACTGCCACGTGGTGCTGGGAGGGCCTGGAAGGGCAGCGGGTGCGGGCTGACCATGGCTGTCCTCGCCGTCTGCTCTGCCTGCCCCGCAGGCCCGTGCTGGCCACCAACAGGAAAGCTGGCCGCAGCCAGGCCAGGCCCTGCCTGAGCCCCCACCCGGGGGCCTGTGCCAAGGCAAGCCCAGCCCTGACCCCAGCCCAGTCCCAGGACAGCAGGGGTGGTGGACAGACTGCCCCTCACTGCCCTCCCGGGGCCCAGGACTGGGCGACCCTCTCAGGAGGAGGAAGGGGCCAGAGCGGGGTGCGGGCAGGGCCGAGGCTGTGACGGTCCTGCACACTGTTCTCACGGGGCTTCCCCTTGACGCCTGCGCTGCCTGCGGGGGAGACTGCCACATGGCGCCCCTTCCATGAGTTTGGGCGAAGGGAAGGAAGGGCCAGGGCTGGGGGCTGAGGATGGGGCGCCGGCCACCCTGGCCGCTCCCTCGCGGAGACCAGGCTCCTCACGCGGCTGCCTGGACAACAACCCGGGGCCTCCTCCAGGACGTCACAGTGTGTGTTGCCCCCAGGGATGAAAGCCTGGACTTCCAGGGCTGGGGTGCAGCTCGGGCACAGCACTCGCCAGTTGGTGCCAGTCCTGGGCCCCAGGCCCAGCGCCGTCCAGAACCCATACAGCACGGGAGCTGCGAGCCCCTGCCGGCCTGTCTCTGGGAGGAACTTCCCCTGGGAGAGGGGACAGTGTGGGGCCTGGAGCAGCAGTGACCTGGAGGCAGGGTGCAGAGGGCTGTGTGTCCACGGTCCCCGAGCAGCCTCCAGCCCTGCAGCTGCCCCCGGGGTTGGTCACTTGCAAGATGGAGGCTGCTTCCAGGGGCAGCGGGCAGGTGGGGCAGGGGAGGGGGCAGGAAGGTGACGGGGACATGTGGGGATGGGGCCTGTGGTCAGGCCACAGTGTGGGCCGCAGGTGGGGGGCAGGCTCCCCCAGCTCCCATCCCCTGCTGTGCCTGGGTGCCCTGGCTGGCCCGGGCAGCTGGGACCCACCCATCTGTGCTTCCCTGGGGCCTGGCAGCCCGCAGACGTGCCTATGCTCTAGCAGCCACGGGCAGCCACGGGCAGCCACACGCTGTCACAGCCCGGGCTAGCCAGCAAGACTCCAGGTGGTCAGGACCTTGGGCTCCTAAGAAGAGACTGTGGTCAGGCAAGGGCTCCTTCCACCCAGCCTGGCCCCCATTCCCATCCACAGGGCCAGAAACCAAAGAAAGCCTGGGGTCCCCGGGGCTGCCTGCCTGTGGGGACAATGTCTTCCTTGCAGACTGCTGCCCACGAGAAGGGTGTGAGCCGGAGCTTCAGGGGCTTGGCCAGGAGGCAGCTCAGGGCACCCGTCCAGCCCTGCCAAGGGGGACAGGCCCTCCTGGCCTCCGCCCGTGGTGTCTCCTTTCATTTCTGCTGTGTAGGACCCCTTCCCCACAGAGGCGCCACAGGGCCAGCGCTGGGCATGCTGTGCCCAGAGAAGAGAATGGCCGCTGCAGGGGCAGGATGCAGAGCCTGAACGTGGACACACACGAGCTGTCCCTCCTCACAGCCCATCAACCAGAGCCAGCATGAGACACAGCACACGGTGGACCCCTGGAAGTCACAGCCCACTGGTCCTGGAGATACGTGGACAGGGGAATGCTGGCTAGAACTCTGGGGGTGGGGGCTTCAGAGTGAACCACGGGTGTGGATGTGTACGCCAGGGTACAGTGACACGCAGCCACCTGTCAGGACGGGGGTCCCCACACCTGTCTCCAAGCTCAGCAGTGTGTAGCTGGGGAACACTACAGAACAGGCCTAGCCACGTCCACAGACCTCGGTACCCTGGCACATGCCTTCCTGTCACATGAGGAGCCGGCCCTCCTGACCACCAGACCTCCGGCCCTGGCCACCCAGAGTCCTTGGTCCATCTCCCCTCCTGGGGCAGGCAACTCCTCCCCTGCACCCCTGAAACCCCAGAGGTACTCAGGCTAAGCAATGGTTGAGGGGACTCCCCGCCCTGTCTTCATGCTCCCCTCAGTGTCCAGGGCCAGCCACCCAGAGGTGAGCACGTGTTGACCTCAGCCGGGCACTCAGCACACCAGCCCAACTCGATGGAGGATGGCTGGGGGACAAGAGATAAGCTGCCCTGGTATGTCCTGCCCTCTGTGGCGGGGCCTGCCTCCGCCTGGGAACACGGAGGACAGACTGGCTTCCGTGGGACCTGCTCCGCACAGGGACCGCTCCTCCCTGCAGCCCCGCCCCCAACACCCCCCCCTGCCCCAGCACCAACGAGGCTCTGCTGCCCCCGTAAGGCCAACTGCAGCATCGCACCACTGCCACAGAAGGTTGTGCGGCGGACCCAGGCGGGTGCCCTATCTTCCTGCCAGGCACTGCCCCGTCCTGTTAGGGCGGGTAGGGACGGGTGCCCTGTCCTCCGTGGCCATATTGGGGAGTTATTCTTGGGAAGGAGACCCAAAGTTCGTGTGCACCCTCGTGGTAGCCCACGCATGTCTGTGTTCACCGTTAGGAAGCAGCTGATGCCATGTTGAACCAGGTTCCTGGGCAGACAGAACTCCCCATCCCATGTAGCACAGCTCGGGGGCAGCACCCAGGGCCAGCTCTCCAGCAGCTCTCACCTGCGCTCTGTACCTCCAGCACCCTCTTGTGGCGTGTAGGGCTCTTTGCAGCCTTATGGGGAATGCTGCCAATCCGGGCTTGGCACAGACGGCACATGGTCAGGCTCAGCCTTTGGGCTAGTTAGTGCCCTGTGGAGTCGAATCACACCTGCACCACCAGTGGGGTCTGGGGCCCCTGGTGCACCTGGACAGTGTCCAGCGACCAGGTGTTGGACTCCGTCGTCCCCTTGTGGCCAAGATGTGTTACAACATCTCCACCCACTAGGTGGGCTCTTTTAACAGGCATGATAAGTGTGCCTGCGAGTGTGCACAGGGGCATGTGTCCCACACGTGTCCCTAGTCCTGCAGGCTGGGTTCCTCGTACAACCGTCCGTATGTCTATGTGCACTGGGTGGGCTGTGTTCAGATGTTAGAGGTGGCAATAGGGTGAGGGGAATTTGAAGATTTTGTGACAAGTTTACAATCTTACTATTGACAAGACCCTCTGCTTGGCCCAATCACCAGGTTCCTGAGTCCTCTCCAGCCCCACCTGGGCACATGCTGGTGAAACCTGGTGTCAGCGAGGTCCCTGCTCAGTCATTGCAACAAGAACCACACTTTCCACTTCCAGTCCCCACATCCCACCAGGCTCCTCATCCTCCACCACCCAGGTGGGGGCTGGTCCCCTGACCTGTCTTTATCATGAATCTCCTGGCCACTGACACCTCCTCTTGGTAACTCCCCCCTCTGACCACACCTGCACCCTGGCCATGCAACCCACCTGCCCCTGCATTCCAGGGCCCCATGTCCCCCACTGCAAACCCACTGTCCTGGCCCCTGCATCTTCCTGAACGGCCCTGCATGTGCCCTGCAGAGTTAACCAGCATCACTGGCTGGTTTCCTCACGTACACTATACATCTGCACTGATCCCAAGGTGGACACAGGTGGCTGTCACCGCCTGTCATGTGAGCTGAGGTTTCCACCTTCAGCAGCACACGACAGCAAGAAGGAGCCCATCAGTGAAGGACTAAAGGTGGCCAGGAAGGAGGACTGGCCTGTGACAACTTCCCCCACCCATGGACAGCTGTGGGACTGTGCCTGGACCTGGTCATCCAGAGGAAGGGGAGGCCTGAGCTCCACTTGGGATGTCAGACTCCTGGCTCAAGAAACCAAACGGGGAGAGAGGCCTTCCCAGGCCCAGGATGGCAGCCATCCAGGACCTGCAGCGTGGGACGTTCAGAATTGAGTCTGGACCACATGGGGCCCGTGGGCGGGCCGCAGCAGCGCCTGGGCTGGGCTCTGCGCAGGGTCCCCTGGTCCCCACTGCTCCCTCGAAGTCCCGCCCCGGCAGCCTAGAGCCCGCACCAGCGAGGCTCTGCTGCCCCCGTGCGGCCAACGCGGAGTCCCACAGCCGCCGCAGGAAGCTCTTGGGGCCGCCGCTGCGGTTCCGGGTCTCGTTAGGGGGCGGTTCCGCGTCTCACTGGGGCAGGTGCCCATCTCGTGGGGGGGCAGTTCCCAGTCTCATTGAGGAAGGTGCCCGTCTTGTTACGGTGAGTGGGTGCAAGCGTCTGTCTCCGTGGTCATATTAGCAATTTGGGAAGGTCACTCCAGCTCGTGGGCCCCCTTGTAGTGTCCCACAGGTTCCATGCACATCCGTGTCCACAGTTATGTGAGTGCCCGAACCAAGCTCCTGGCAGGCAGGACTCCCCGACTCATGTGGACACTCGGCCACACCAGGAGAAAAGAGGGTCTGTGACAAAGGTGAGCCAGCACCTGCAGGTGGGAACACAATTCGGAGGCTCTTGGGGCCGCCGCTGCACCCCTTGCCTCCAGCACCTTCTTGTGGGGAGTTGGGTTCCTCACAGCCTGATGAGGACCCTTGGCCAACGGGAGTCCCCAGCGTGGAGAGGGCGAGATCATACTCAGCCTTCGGGCCCGGCAGGACCCCTATGACCATGCGCAGGGCTCGGGCGCCACCTCGTGGTAGTGACGCGTCACTTCATGCTCCCCTAGTCAGGGGAGTCCAGCAAAAGAGCAGATAGAGGATGCTCGCTCAGCCTCAAAAAAGAAGGCACACAACCAACACCTGCTTTGAGACCAGGACAAGAGGGGACATTCCATGCCGGCACCCTGGGTGCACACCCTTCCTAAGGGTGTGTCTGGAAACTAGGATGCTGGCACCTGGGTGCCAGGACTTTGGAAGGGTGGGCTCTGCTGAAGTCTGTGAGGTCCTGGGAGCCAAGGAAAGGCCACTTATATAACCCGGTGAGAGTTCCTGGGACTCCTCAGGACAGATCCAGCCAGAGCTGGAATGATCTGAGCAGCAAAAGAAGTGGTGTTGGATGACACTGCCAACGTGACCAAGATCCACAGTCTGTGCGGATGCGAGAGTCGCATACCTGACCAAATGGACGAGGGAGAAGAGGCAGACCTCCCCGTAGAATTCTGAATAATCCATGTAGATAGTCTGCCCTCGAGGCCTGGAGATGCAGCTCCCTAGTCCCTACCCGTGGGCCACGTGGGCCACGCTGGCAACGCCCCTCCAAAGACAGCAGTGTAGCCACCTCGGGTAACTACACCTGCATGAGGCCTCAGACACGTGGTTGCACCCAACACCAACAGTGCTGAGTCCTGTTGACCCGTGCCGCGGCTGTGTTCCTGTGCAGAACCCCAGCGCGGCCAGAGGAAAACACCGGGTGAAGGCCAACTGAGACAGTGTGAAAAATACAGGGTCACCTGCACACCCAGTGTACACCAGCACTGTTCACAAGAGGCAAACTAGGGACCCAGCCCAGTGCCATCCACAGATGAATGGATAAGGAAAATGTGGTGTATACAAACCCTGGAGTTTTATTCAGCCATAAAGAAAAATGAAATTATGTCATTTGCAGGAAAATGGATGGAACTAGAGACCATCATGTTAAGCAAAATAAGTCAAACTCAGAAGGTCAAGGGTCATATGTTTTCTGTCCTATGCAGAAGCTAGAGAGGGAAAAACAAAGATGGGGGCGGTTCTCATGAAATCAAAGGAAGATCAGTAGAGAAGGAGCCCAAGGGGTAGAAGGCAGGGAGGGAGGGGGAGTGCTGGGGAATGATACTGGTCGAACTGTATTGTTATACTGTGTGCATGTGCAAATTGTAACAACAAATTCCATGGATATGTACAACTACAGTGCACCAATAAAAATGGGGGGAAGATTAAAATTTGAAAAATTCTGAAATTTTAAAAAGAAAAAGAAAAGAAACACCTAGCCAGGTCACCTCAAAACTTGTCTCATCATCAAGATAAGGAAAGTCCGAGAAAATATTACATGGGGGAACCTATGCACAAGTTCCCAGACACCCCACCACTATCAGAGGGAGGGACTGGGCCCTAGACACGAACAACGGCCCAGCCTGGGGAAGGCCGGAGCATGCGCAGCCTTGGAGCAGGTCCAGGGCCGGGTCGCACCGCCAGATCCACCGATTGGGCCTCAGCCCCTGGTGCACCTGCTCTGAGCGCAGCGACCAAACACGGAGCTCTGGTGCCCCCTTGTGGTCATTCTGCGTCACTGCATGCCCTGCCAGCCCCAGGTCCTGCGCTCAGCCCGCCCCGTCAGTTCTCCCTGGCAGGTGAGAACTCACTAGGAACTCTTCCCAGCCCCTCGACTTCGCTCCTGGTGAAGTCCCAGCACCGTGGGACTCGGTGGGGAGACCTACCTGACCCAAGGCTCACCTGCACGGGGTCCCTCTGTGCAGACCTGTCCTCTCCCCTGCAGGGCAAAGCTGCTTTTAGGAAGTTTCTGGAAACACCCTGAGGGTGGGGATTTAAGTGAGTCCTAGAGGAAACCAGGGCAGTGAGGCAGGAGCTGAGGCTGCCCCTCAGCAGCACCTGAACGCTCACTGTCTATATGGGGACTTCACGCCCACAAGCCTCCAGGTTGATGGTCAGCTCTGAGCAGCACTAAGCCGGCTCTCTAGGGAAGGCCTCTGGCGGAGCCAGCGTCCACCAGGCCGGAGAGAGTCATCTTCAATTCTCCATAGCCAAGCCTTCCCCATGCTCCTATTCCAGCCTTCTCCTGCACACGATGGATCAGCGTCCTCTCCACTGAAGTCCCACGAGGGAGACATGACCCAGGCCCCAGTGTCTGGGACACATTCACCAAGTTATGTTTCTGTCACTGCAGGTTTTCTCTCAGAGCCGTTCTGACTCTGGGAATGGGTGGATTCTAATTCCACTTGATAAGGCTTTGCAACGTGAGCTCTCAAGAGACTGCTCCCCCCGCCACACCTTGGCCAGCGCGGAGGCTGCCCCTCGGCTTTGCCCTGCTGCACCCCACAGGACTGCAGTCTTACTAAGACACACTCTGGTGGGTTCAGGGGGTGCGGATGTCTGTAATTCCAGCCAACCAGAGGCTCGGGCTGGAGCACAGAGTTCAAAGCCAGCCAGGGGACTTAGTGAGACCCTGTCTCAAAGCAGAAGAGAGACATGCTCTGGCTGAGGCCGGCTTCTTTGAGACTCCAGTCAAATGTGAAGGGTTGGACTGTGCTCACCAAGGTTCTCTCCCAAAACCCAGCCACGGAAGGGTCTGGCTGTGCAGGGAGGCGCTCCTCGGGCCACCCGTGCAGTGGACCCCACGGCACCTCCCCCATCTTCACAGGCCCAGCTACAGATGAGGACACCAAGGCACAGGACGAGTGAGCCACAAGCCAGGACCACCTGAGCCAGGAGCCAAACAGGGCCGAAGTCCCGTCACCAAGGCCCCACCTGACGAGGGCCAGAGGTGTGGAAATGGAGACCCCGAAGCCATCAGGAGCCCACGTGTGGAGACACAGCACAGGGCCAGAAGCTGAGAACTCAAAGCTAGACAGCAGTGAGGACACGCAGGGTCCCCCATGCACATGAGGCCTCCCCAAGGGCTCAGGACACAAGGCCAGCAGAACCAGCAAGCTGCCACACCCGGCAGCAATCGCCACCTCCTGCACAAGTGACCAACTTCGTAAGAAACAGCCGAAGCTTCCAGAAATGTCTTTGACCTTGGGAAGGGACTCCACTCCAGCCACTGTGATCAGGCAGAACAGAGAGTGAGCAGCTGGATCTCTGCCTCACAGGGAGGCCAGGGTCCGGAAACGGCCTTAAGGCGCCCCAAGGCAGCAGCGGGCAGCTCGCTCCTCAGTGTGCCACTCTGCTCCTGCCCCAGCGTGGCTTCTCAGACTGGGTGCCACTGCACACCCCAGCAGGGACAGCCCCAGGTTTGGGAGGGGGTCTAGGGGTCTCTATTCCAGCAGCCACGCCTTGAGCGGAAGTCTGGGGCGCCCTCCTTAGGAAGGATGACTGTCGGCTCCAGGCAGCGAAGGCTCCGTCCTCCCCTGAATAGGCCTTAAGAGGGCATGGAGACCAAGTGAGAACAGTGGCCCGGTGGCTGAAGTGCCCCATGGCGCTGGAAGCCCAGCCCTGGGCAGCAGTGTTGGGAGGTGGGCAGGACAGTGTTGGGAGGCGGCCAGGGAGGTCCTCAGGGATCTGTATCCTGAAGAGTGTGGTCTTGAGGGCACTCTCTGCCAGTGAGGACTTGGCCTCAGCCTCAGTTGCTCTCCTGCCTCCAACAGGTGGGGCCATAGTAAGGAGGCCCTCTCAGAGGCCGGACCTCCATGATGGTCGTGCCTGCTTCCAGAGCCCAGAGGATGAACACCTCTTCCTTTAAGTTCCTCATCTGTGGTGTTGTTACAGCAGCACAACATGGACTAAGACACAGCCACTAATGAATTTAACTACACAGGTGACAATGAAATTCAACTTCATGTCACATGTTTAAACTGAACCGAAAATCAAAACAATACTAGATTGGGCGACAAGAAAACAACAGGTTAAATGCTGGAAAAAGAGGGTCAAAATGCTGAATGATTGTAAGCCCAGCTGCAAAAACCTGCAGTTAAGTGCACAAGTAACAGTTAAATGGTGGCCAGTCACAGTGGCACACTCCTGTAATCCCAGGGAGCCTGGAGGCTGAGAGAAAAGAGGATCACAAGTTCAAGGCCCACCTCAGTAACTTAGCAAGGCCCTAAGAAACTTAGCAAGACCCTGTCTCAAAATAAAAAATAAAAAAAGGGCTGGGGATGTGGCTGAGTGGAAAAGCAACCCTGGGTTCAATTCCCAGTACCAAAAATAAATAAATAAATGACCAGTGGTCTGCCCTGCAATGTAGGTTGTAGCCTTTGAAAAGAAGTTGATCTACAGTGTGGATGAACCTGAGGACACCGGCAAAGTGAAATCAGTCAGACACAGAAAGATCACCACCACGGGGCTCCCCACAGGAGGCAGGCAGATCCCAAACTCACAGAGGCAGGAAGGCGCCCGCACTCCCCTGGCTGGAGAGGGGTGTGCAGTTGGTACTCCAGCGCTGTGCCGCTTTGCGAGCTGGAAAGCATCCCTGAGGTGGATGGTGGGACAGTTGCGCAGTGGTGTGAATGCCCTGATGCCTCCGACCGGTACACCGAAAATGGTTAGAATGGCCAAGTTTATATTGCATTTATTTTATCACAGTAAAATAATGGATGAAATTTGCCCTCCTGAAAAAAGTTTAATGGTGAGTTACAAAAGAATTTTTTTAAACTATACTTTCCAAACTAAAGACATAATGGGAAAGGCTGCCGAACACGGAAAGAGGGGGAGAAACGGAGAGGCCAGCCAGGTGCACGAGGCAAGGTGCAGAGCAGCCTTGAGCCATGCCCGGGTGTGAAGAACCAGCTGGCCTCGCCAACAGAGATGTCACACTGGGTGGACGCAGCACAGTCCACACCCAAACCAGCCACACAGAGCACTGGGCACCGGCTGCCCTGGCTGCACTGTCCCGGCTGAGCCAGGCACTCATGTCCCCAGTTCTACAGGCTGCACCCAGATCAGGGTGCCAGCAGGTGGGGCGCTGGTGAGGGCTCTGTCCCTGAAGGGCAGGTGGCCACCTTCGCTCTGCGTCCTCTCCACATGGGGTGAAGAGAAAGACCTCAGGTGTCTTCCTTGTTACTGTTTAGATCTAGTGTCCCCCGAAAGCCCACGGGTGAGACAATGCAAGAAGGTTTGGAGGAGAAGTGATGGGTTATGGCCTTAACCTACCCAGAGTTAATCCCTGCTGGGACTCACTGAGCGGTGGCTGGAGGCAGTGGGTGTGGCCGGAGGGAGCGTGGCTATGGGTGGGGTAGGTATTGGTATCTGGCAAGTGGAGCCCTCTCTCGGCTTCCTCTCTGTGAGCTGCTTCCCTCTGCCACACTCTGCCACCATGATGCTCAGCCCCACCTTGAGCCCCGCGGGATGGAGCAGCCTTCTATGAACTGAGGCCCCTGAAACCTTGAGCCCCCAAATCAGCTTTTCCTCCTGTACGGTTGTTCTGGTTGGGTCCTTTAGTCACAGCAGTGAAAAAGCTGACTAAAACACTCCTCTTCTTGGAAGGACCCCCGTGTAACCAGGGGACCCCACACTCGTGACCTCCTCCGAACCCAGCCACCTTCAAACACTGTCACAGGGGGGCCAGGGTGTGTTCTAAGCACAAGAATACACGAGCATGACCGTGCACAGGGGCACTGTTCTCGCCAGCAAAACCCTGGAGAGGACCCAAACATACATCGATGGGAACAGGATTGAACAGACCAGAATATTTGCATAATGGATTTTTTTGTTTGGGGCAGTTCTGGGGATTGAATCCAGAAGCATTTTAACACTGAGCTACATCCCCAGTTCTTTTTATTTTTTATTTTGTGACAGGGTCTTGCTAAGTTGCCCAGGCTGGCTTCAAACTTGCAAACCTCCTGCCTCCCAAGTTTCTAGGATCACAGGCGGGCACGACTGCACCCAGCCCTATTATTAAAAGCAACAAATTAAAGAACCAAATATTGAAAAACAGTCCACCCTGCATGGTCCCAATGCCTCTGGTTCTGTGCACCTGAGATCTATTTAAAGAATAGAAAGGGGCCACGGGACAGTAATCCACAGACAGCCTTCCTCCAAATCTGTGGGGAAAGCACTGAGTAAGAGAACGAGTTTGCACCAAGAACCTTGGAAAAGGAATGTCCTGGGAAGACGGGAGAAGTTGCTCCACCCCTCGAACAGCAGGGAGGTGCCAGTCTAACCGGTCCCTGGACTCCACCCCTCGGGCAGCAGGAGCCTGCAGCCTGTGACCACCAAGTGTGGCCAGGGAGGTGGAGCACGTTGGCTGCTGCATATGCACATCAGCGTGATTCTTTGGAAGAACATGGTAAGAAGCCTCGGAAACCTTCCAGAAGCTGGCACTGGTGCCAGGATGGCTCCCTTCTCCATTCCACCTGGGCACAGAAGCACCCAAAGAGCAGCCCTGGCACCGGACATGTGGAGCCTAAGAGCTGACTGCAGTGGCTGGGCTTGTCTCCCCAGATGTGGGGAGCCTCCCTGAGAGACCCCACCGGGCCCCTTGCACCTCCCCAGTCCCCACCTGACTATGACCTGATGGCCCAGTGCCAGTTCTGACAGCAAGACTCACACCGAGGAGCAGCCAGGAAGGTGGGACTGGCCCTGGATAGACGGATGGGCGCTGACCACCTGCCAACCTGCCCCGAGAGAGAAATGAGCCGCCAGCAGAAGCAGCTCCGGGGTGGCAGTCCACTCCTGCTGCCACCACAGGACGCCACAGACAGGGTGACCTGGAAACAACAGAAACTTATTTCTCACAGTCTGGAGGCTGGAACTCCAAAGTCAAGGCACTGGCTGGTCGTGTCTGGTGAGGGCACCTGCTGCTGTGTCTTCAGAGGGCAGATGCAGTGTTGTCACATGGTGGAAGAGACAAACCCTGTGTAAGGGTGCCAGTGCCATCTGTGAGGGCAGAGCCCTGGTGCCCCACGCCTCCCGAGGTCACACTCCTCCCAACTGCACCAGGACCAAGCCACCATGAACTCCTGAGGACACAAAGGCTCAGACCAAGCAGCCACCTTGGGTTTCCTGACCCACGGGGGAAGCTGGCAAGTCCTCAGTCAGCAGAGGGCCAACACACCCTCCTCTGCACACCTGACCATGCTGGCCCAGCTCCAGCCAGGCCAGAGTCCATCCAAACCAGCACCAGCCGGAGCTCATGCAAATCAGCATCCAGTCCCTGGAGGGGTGGCTACTGGGACCCCTGGCAATGCTGCTGCACCCCAGGACTCCATGACCCACCCTCTGGGCGGCCACTCCACCCCCCAAGCCTGTCCTCATCCCACCCCCGCTCTCAGCCCCTGCTGCGGCCCTCCTGCAAGGCAGACCCTGTGCCCACTGGACTGCATTCTGATGCCCCCTGCAGCCAGGACCCTGGGCAGCAGCCTCCCTGCCCTCCTCTGATGGGCGCTTCCCATCCCTGGTCTCTCTCTCGTGACATGGCAGCCACCTTGCTCTTCGCTAAGCCACTGTGTTTGGGCACATGGAGTCAGGTGATTTTGCAGCCTTCCTCCCACCTCAGCCTGGGGTCAGCAGCAAAGAGGGCCCCCAGGAGCAGAGGGACTGGTCGGCGATCCACACCCACAAGGACCGCCATGACAGTCTTCTCCTGGGTCCTGGTCTGCAGAGGTCCTCGTTTGGCTGCTCTAGGGAATCCGATGAGTGGCCCAGTTTGTTAGATGGGGTTCTACCTGGGTGAGGCTGCTTTCCTGTGGGTGTGAGTGTGCTCTGAGTGGAAGACCAAGGGTCAGAGGTCCAGGCCTTTCCATTCTGTGAGAGACCGGGGTCTGGCCTGCGTGCCCCAGGAGCAGCTGGAGTGGGTCCAGCCCTGCCCCCATCACCGCAGTGTCCCCAGAAGTGGGAAACAGCACGGGCACCTCCTCTGAGGCTGCCTCCCCTCAAGTCCTCCTCAGAGGCCAGCTCGGGTCCCCTGGCCAGAACCAGTTCCCAGGACTACCTTTCTCTGGCCGTGGAAAAAAGGTCACTTGACTTCTCCTGCTAAAGGTGAGCCTACCACAAAGCCCTGGGGTCAGCAGAAGACAGGAGACTGTGGGTCCAACACGCAGGGTCCTCTACTCCCAGGCCAGAGCAGCACAAGGCCCCACCCGCCATGTTGCTTCCTGTTGCCCACAGGCCCTGGGGAGATGGGGAGGCCCAGCAGAGAGTGTACTCACAGCTGACAGGAGTCCACCCTCCCTCTGTCATTGCCCGAAGTGCCATGGAAAAGGACAGTGCAAGCTGGACACAGTGGCACGCGCCTGTAGTCCCAGCTGCTCAGGAGGCTGAGGCAGGACTGCTCGAGCCCAGAAGTTCAAGGTCAGCCAAGTTCACCTGCTGATGGAGCCATGAGCTTGCAACTTGTCTTTGGTCACGTGACAGCCAATCCATGGCAAAGATTTTTCTAGATCCTGCCAGCACATATTTAAATCTTCCCCCAAATGTCCAACTGACTCTGCACAGGCAGCCGGTCTGGCCCATAGCGTAGTGTGTTAACCCCTCCTCCCCGGTGATTCCACAGCAAAGCCCAGGCTGATGCTGCGTGCTTGGGACATTCTCAGAGCTACCACCTACCTCCACCACATGGACATCCACAGTCCTCTTACCCACTTGGCCCTGCCAGACAGGACAGGCGGAGGCAGCTCGGGAGACAGCCAATGTTCTCATGGCTGCCCGCTGCCGTGTGCTCAGGAAGAAGCCGACGGCAGCTCACCTGGGGCAGGTTAGAGGCTGGGTCTTCCCTGGAGCACAGCTGGCTGCCCTGGATCCTAGCAGCAAGCCATAGGGAGGGGCCCCAGGACCCAGATGTGTCCGAGCTGGGGTCAGTGCCTCAGATCTTGGCAAAGTTCCCTGGCAGCTGGGAAGGTAGGGGACTCTCTTCCAGGACAGCTCAACTTGGAGAGATAACAGGCCCTGTGCTGGGGCATCAGCATGAATGCTGTTGGTGTATCTGGAGATGGGTTCTCCTGGACCCTTGACTGACATGTCCTCAGAATGGGGTGCGGCATGGGGCCTTGCCTGCAAGGAGGAGGAAAGAGCGGAAGGCCCTGATGTGACCACAGGTGGTCCGGGCTGTGCTGCAGTCCCTTCCCTGTCCCACATGCTCAGGCATAATCCCAACCTGCAGTCCAGGTAGACACCCCAGTGGCCAGTGGCCTTCTGGCTGCCCCGACACATGCTTCCCAGTCCACACTCTACTCGGCCTCTCCCTCCACACCTGGCCCTGGGCCCCTTTGCCGGCTCCTTTTCCCCATCCAGCCCTGAATCGGAAGTGGAGGTGGGGAGCCTTCTGCCCTTTTCCTGTTACTTCTCTTCCAAGCTGGAACTCTGAGAGGTACGAGGCCGGGTTCTAGCTGCCGTCCCCGAGCAGAGACTCCTCACAGTGAACACAACCCCATGAAACTGATTCCTCCAAAACCCCTCATGTGACCCCCTTCCTGCAGACCCCCAGCAGCTCGAGCCTAGGAGGCATCCTTGATGACCTTACCCAGTGGGCAGTGGGTCCCCAAGTCCTTCTTCCTTCCCCCTGACTCTTGGCTCTGGCACCTCTCGCCTGAGGTGTCCCTCTAAGGTCCCACAACCACGGTTACATTTCCCCTCTGTCCCACACTGACCAGCTCCCACAGCTCCCACTTGCAGCGGGGGCTCCAGCTGACTGAGGCCCGGGCCCCTACCCTTGCCCCTGCCCAGGGCCTCTCCCAGCGCCAGCACCTGAGCTCTCCACAGCCAGGCCCTGCTCGGGGGGTCAGCTCATCACCAGCCCACTCCAGGGTGCTCAGCGGACCAATGAAAGCACAAGGGGCTTCTGGCTGGCTCCTCTGCCACAAGTGACCACCACCAGTCACTTTAGGAAGCCAGGGAAGGACAGGCCATAATACAGCCAGGGCCTCACCCTGTCCCCAAGGGGGACCCCGGAGGACACAGACCTTACGCCAAGCTTAACAAAGGCCCCTCGGTGCCCATCTGTACAGATGCCACACAGACTGGGGGTGGGGACACTAAGCCAGGTCAAGACAGGGTGTAGCCATGTCCCTGGGAAGGATTGGGGCCACTCTGCAGGGCTCTGTGGGAGGCAGAGGCCGTGGGAGGAGCCATGCCAAGGAGCCTGGAGACCCAGGGCATGGGCCCCGCATGGCCCTGGGGTAGGTGGTGCGCTGGAGCCTCAGGGAGGGTCTCTGAGCCCCAGGCCCTCTTCTCTCTGCTGGAGGGAGCAAAGCCAGGAATGGCAAGTCCCACCTCCGACACAGGACACTGGCCTGGCAGGCAGAGCTGACCCACAGCAATGCTACCACACTGCCTCCCCAGGCCTCTAGGTCAGCAAGTTTTTCAGGAGAGTCAAAATCAGAGGTCAAGACTAGGGACATGGCTCAGTAACACCTGCCTTCACGTGCAAAGGCCCTGAGTTCCATCCCCAGCACCTAAAAACAGAACAGATACCAGAAGCCCAAGACTCTGGAGCCCACGTGGCCCTTCAGCCTATTCTGCCTGCTCCAGGACTCACCCGGAGATGAGTGCACCCTCCAGGGTGCACTGAGGGCTAGTCTTCATCCAGGACACAGACCAGGTAGGACAAGCAGGCACTGGCTTCAGCAAGACACAGACTCCAGCCTTGGACACTCAGAATGCAGGCCTCACCTACTGACCCCCACCCAACATTACTGAGAACATCCCAAGCTTGACCACAGGCCAGCGAGACTCCCACAGCCCATCCCTCTCCACCCCTGCCCATGGCCTCCAGGGCCACTCCTCCACCACCAGCAGCCCCTCCACTTCTCGTCCTGGTTGGCTACACTAGAGGGTGGGCTGCCCAGAGCAGAGGCCTGCGGTCACTAGCAGGATGCTCACAGGGGGGCCACTGAGGATGTGGGTGGAGGTAGGGACAGGCTGATGGGGAGGACAGAGGCACTGGTCACACCTAGCCACAAAGGGAGCCTTGTGCACCTGTCCCCAGGGCCTGCTGGAAGGCAGGCAACTTACCAAGCCAGATTCCAGATGACAGGGGGGCAGTCCCCATCTGGGGGTGGAGCCCGCCTGCCCCTGGGACCCTGGACAGCCGCAGTCAGGGTGCGGGGGGAGCCCACTGTGAATAGCCAGCCCCATACCTTCCTGGGGTGGTCATAGATGACAGAAATCCTGAGGCTTCTGGGCAGCAGGGAAGGCCGTTCTTGCCTCCAGGGAAGCAAAGGCCAATGCAGTGGACAGGTGCCTAGCACGGCACAGAGCTCCAAGATGCAGCGAGTGTCACCAAGTGTCACCGGAGGTTGGAGGACATATATAACCATGGCCAGTCATGGGTAAGAGCCATCCTCTCAGCCTCAGAAGGCCCCCAGGTGCCACAGAGACCCTCCTGGACTGGTGGGACACAGGGCCACAGCACAGAAGTGGGACCCACAGGAGGTCAGGTGAGAGAACACCTAGAAGGCTCCAGCCTCTGCTGCCTGTGGACTCCACAGGTGTTCGAGAGCTGGAGTAAGGTGTGGCCAGGCCTCGTGCTCCTGGCTGGGGCTGCACTTTGGCCTAGGAAAGCTGGCCCTGAGGCCATCCAACACAGGCAGTCTTGGTTTGGAAGAGCCCATCAGCAGAGAGGGACTTCCATGGGACAGGGCACATCTGGACCTGAGGGGGAGGCAGGGACATGGGGCCTCGACACCCAAGGTGGGGGTCAATATATGCCAGGAAGAACACCGTTGGGTTATGGTAACAGTGGAGGAGGGAGCAATGAGATTAGATGGAAGAGGGGTCTCTGGGGCAGGGCTGCAATGCCCCCCTAAGCCTGCCTGCACAGGCGTTCCTGAGAGCCACCAAGGAGGGAGCCCCCCCACCCTGAAGTGCCCAGCAGGCCCCACAGCCACTCTCCCTGCGCTGAGACCCTTTTCTTGACTCACCCTCCCTGACACCCTGCCCAATTAGTTATCAGGAGCGCATGAAACAGGCAGAGAGGTGAGGCTTTGGATACAAAACTGTAAACGCGAGTCTTTAAAATGACAGAGGCCTCCTTGGCCCGGAACTCTGAGCCAGAGACCCCCACCAAGGGACCAGATATCGTCACACTCTGCCCTCCCTTCCCACCCAAGGGGCAGGCCCAGCAGGCAGAGGCCAGGTCACCTCCACTGGGCTCAAGCCTCGAAAACTGTTCCGCGCTGGGGTGGGCTGGCGCAGTGGGGACTGAGGGTCCGTGGTCCAAGGGATTCCTGAGATGAAGAAGCGGCCGCGGCCCTGCACCGCACTGGCCCCTGAGGGCAGCCAGCCCCACCCCATCCCATGCAAACCAGGCCAGGTTGGCCCAGCGTCTCTGCGCCCTGGGGTACAGCAGGGCCCTGTCACGTGTCCAGTGCATCACGGGTAGGCGAGGGCCCATGGGGGCGCCCAGGCGGGCCATGCAGCGGCGGAGGCGGCGGAACAGAGTTGCGCTGCGTCGGAGGTGGCTGCAGTTCCAGCGCAAGCGCAGGTGGTGGGAAGTCGCGCACCTGGCGGCGGTACTCCAAGAAGGTGCAGGCCTTGGTGGCCAGCGCCACCACGTTCTTGCCGACGAAGATAGCAGAGACGCGGCTGTCACGGAAGAGCGCCATGTTGGCAGCGCGCGCCAGCACTGCCACCACGTTGACGGTGGCAAGGCTGAGCACCGGGTACAGCATCATCTTCTGTGGCGCTATGTGCTCGCCCTGCATGCTGACCTCGCTGAGCGCCACGCACGGCAGCACTAGCAGCAACATGTAGCAGTAGAAGAAGGTGAGGCCTTCGGCCCACAGCGGCAGCCCGGTGCGCGGTGGCTCCCACAAGTTGGCCTGCATGTCCAGCAGGTCCAACAGGTCGAGGGCTACCCAGAAGAGGCGGCCGCGCAGGTCTTCACGCTTGCGGAAGGTGCGCACATACTCCATACGGTCAAGCGCCACGAGCAGCAAGAACAGGCCGGGCACGCATACCGACAGCAGCAGCGTCAGCGCCTTGCGGGCCACTGGGTCGGCTGCACCACGCCTCGCGGCCTTGTAGTTCTGGAAGATAAAGTAGAGTTTGATCTCCAGCACGAAGATGTAGAGGAACCAGAGGATCATGGCATAACCGCGCTTGGCAGTGCGCACCTCGGCGCCCACCCACACGGCCACGTAGCGCAGCACCAGCAGGAAGCAAACGTCTCCCACCAGCACGATAATGCACACACCAATCTTGCGCGGGCCCTGGTTCTGCTCCACCAGGTATGCGTCCATGACGGCCATGCTGCCCATGATCACCAGCGTGGTCAGGCACACGTGGCGCCGGTCTGGGGGCGGCAGCACCATGGTCAGCCGCCGGGGCCCCGGCCCAGGTGCGCACGGCCCCCACGCGAGGCAGGACGAGGCCCTGCGGCGGCCGGGAGCGCGGCGGGGCGCGGCCGTGCTCAGCCCGTGGGCATGATGAGACGGAGCTTGTCCAGCTGCCCGGAGGGCGCCGCCGCTCCCGGCCGGCGAGCTTGGAACCTGGGGAAGACCAGAGGAGACAAGTCAGCGCGCAATCCCGGGCGGCGTCAGGCTCAGGCGGGCCGGGAGGGCGGGCGACCTCCCGCAGCCCCCGCTGTTTCCTGCGCGGGGCGCTGTCACAGTGCAGCACGCCTGGGGTCTCGGTCGCAAGCACGCGCAGCTGCGCGCACACAGGATCCTGAGCCAACGAGCAGAACCTCCAGGGGGCGCTGCAGCCGCACCTGAGAGACTGGAGACCTCGTTCCCGCCACCGCCAGGAAGGAAACCGAACGGAAGTGGTTTCTCCTCGCCGCGCGCGTTCCCGGAGCCCCGGTGGTTTGTCACGGCTGGGCCAACGCCGCCACCCCTCCCTGTTCGGGCGATCTGGACCTCAAGCCCGGGACAGCGGCCCGAGGCCTTTCCTGTGGGGTTTTGGGCGTCCTCTCCCTGCCGCGCCGCGCTAGGGAAAGAGGCGGACCTCCTCCTTGGCCCTGAGAGCACCGGGAGTACGGGAGGCCCAGGCCCCATCCCGGAGACAGGGCTCTGGGCAGGTTTCCGACCCGGATTGAGAGTCATCCAAGTCCTGCCGCGTCCGTCCTACACAGCCTCTCCGTACCCCCCTACCCGTTCCTTGCAGCCCCCACCAGCTCTCCTCCCTAACTGGCAGTCTCTTATTCCCTCCTGTCTGCCCTCCAGGGCAGTAGGGACCATTCTCTGCCCTGCGCCCACCATGGCTCCCATTGCCCTGGAGACGTGTTCTCTTGTCCTGGCTGCATCTCCAGCCATATACACTCCCCACTCCCCGTACAAACACACCCACACTGCCTTACTCCTTTGCCCTGGTGGTCCCCGGCTGGGAGCTGCCTTCAAGAAGACGCCAGCAGAGTGGCCCTTCTGGTACACCTGGCACAGCCTGTCCCTCTGTGATAGTCGGAGGGCCCCCTGCACCTGGGCCTGCTCACACCCCCTCAGCCCTCACACACCTGAAAGTCACTCCCAGCCAGGCCCAGCCTCTGTGCAGGACACTCAGGACAGGGGGTTGCGTTTACTGCCCCGTCTAGACAAAGACATAAAATGTATTGTCACCCGTGCTGAGCTCAGCCTGTTCCTGGTGACACAGCCTCCACTGACTGGAGGAGGCCTTGAACTGCACATCGGCACCCCTACCCTCATCTCAGCTGCGGCCATGCCTGGCACCCTCCTCCCAGGGGTCCCCACAACCACACACAGCACTTCCAGGCAGAGCTCCAACGCCTAGTAAAGGACGCCTTTGGGAGCCATCAGCCCACACACCCACCATCAGATTCCGTGCACTATTCCCCAGCCGCCCGCTGACCCTGCTTACTCGCCCACCAGTAGGCACACCTCGTGGGAAGCCCACGCTGGGCCCATTCCTGCCCACCTGGGCCTCCTCTGGGCGCAGCCTGGGAATTTCTTCCTCTCAGCACTTGCGCAGGCCAAGAGCCCTGTCTGCTCCACCCGCTCCATCACCGCTCCCCAGTCACTGGTCAAAGGAGGGCTGAGGGCTTTGCGGTGGTGATGGGGCCGACGCCACCCCCTAGAGGAGCCCCCGCCCACGAAGCCAGAGCCCGGGCCGTCCTTCCAGCCGGGCTCCTCTGGACCTGGCCCAGGTCCACCTGCCCTGGGTCTCCCGCTCCGCCCTCAGCTCAGGTCTCACGCACCGACTCCGGGCCCCCAGGCCTCCAGGCCCTACCCTGCCCGCCCGGCGCCCGCGCCCGGCACGGACCCCCACCCCTCGGTGCCTCCAGGAGGGGGTTGGGACCGAGGAAGGGTCGCGCCACCCTTGGGCCGCGGTTTCGAGGGTCCAGCCGCTCGCAGCAGGTTGCTTCTCCGCTTGTCCCTCCCCCACCAAAGGCTTCCCGAGCGGGGCCTGCCCCGTCACACGGCCCGCCCGAGGCCTCACCCGGCATTGTCCCCCCTGCCATCCCACGCCCCGCGGCCGCGGGACGGGGGTCGCCCAGGCCCGGAGGGCAGCAGCGCCGGCCTACCGCCCCTCTCCACCGACACGCCACCGGCCCGCCCGCCCGCCGATCGCCGGCGCCTACCCCGCCGCCGGCCAGATGCTGCGAGCCCGGCGGGCCCCGCGGAGCCGCTGCTCCCGACCCGGCGCGCGGAGCTGCGCTCCGCCCCTCCGCCCCCGGCGCCTCCCCCGGCCGAGAACCCGCCCCTCGGCGCGCGCCCCGGACCCTGACCGCGGCCTAGCGATCCGCGGGGGGTCCTGCACGGCGCCAGTTGCGGAGAAACCGCTCTGCGCAGTCCCGGCGCACTGGACAGGTGGCGCTGAAAGCGGACGCTCCAGGATCCACCCCTGGCCCGGATGTCTGTCCGTATCGCCTCACCCAACAGCCGAGAATCCCTTCAGTCCTCTCTCCCCTAATTCCTCTGCAGCCCTCCGGGCTCAGAGCCTGACCGCCACTGAAGTGACCCTGCTCACCCACGGCAAGCTGCCCGCTGGACCCCGTCCCCGCGGAGCTGGCCAGGATGTGGGGGCGGGGCCGACAGCCAGGGACCCTAGGAATGGCCCTCGGGCCAACACAGTGGTGGGGCCTGGGTCCTACTCCCAGCTGGGAGCTGGGGCCCTCTGTGCCCTATGGGGAAAATCCAGCCCCGGTCTCTTGCGGGAGGAGGAAGAGATGAGGAGAAGCTGCTTCCGTTTCCAACCGTCGGGGGCAAGCCAGTGCTCTGGGGCGCAGGCTTCCTCTCTCCAACAGTCCTCACTGAGCCCCCACCTACCTCGGGGCCCTGTGAGCCAGAGAAGGATGAGGAGGGCACTTACTCCCAGATGCCCTCGTTCCCAGAGAGGCTCACTTCTCTCTGACAGAGACTGAGGGTCAAAGATGTGAAGGGACATCCAGAATCCCACTGCTGGGAAGGGCGGAGTCGGATCCCTCCCAGGTCTGCTCACACTGGGGCACTGCAACAGGCTACAGTGGGCCATCTAGGGACCAGGGACCAAGCTGAGGTGCTCACTGGGATAGCTGGGCAGGGATGCCAGCCCCCACCAGCCCGCTTGCTCTCACTGGAGGGTGTTGCCTGGTACCCAGGAAGGGGCTCCACATCCAAGAGTGGACTGTTCTTCCCTCATGGATTTCTCTAGAGCCCCCTGGTGTCATCAACAAGGAGGCTGAGGGCTAGACCACTCCAGTGCCAGAATGGAGAGAAGAGGAGGCCCCCACTGGACAGTGGGCAGTGCCAGCCTTCAGCATCAGTGTCCGCACAACAGCCCTGGGTGTCCACTCTGCCCTCCCTACCTCACCCGAGGCTAGTCTTCCAATGCTTGGTCTGCCCAGTGCTCCGCCTGGCCCTCTCCAGCACCCCGACCCTTGGAACACTGCTTACACATCCAAAGGGTCAGGCCATGCAGTGAGACACTATCCTGCATCATCTGGATGGCCAGAGAGGCAGGGGATCCTGTCAGAGAGGGACTTGAAGATGCAGCTCTGGCGGCTCTGGAGAGGAGGAAGCGGCCACAGGCCAGCTTCACAGCTGGAAGGGCAGCACCGGGACTCTCCTTAGGGCCTCAGGAAGGAAGCAGCCTTGGTTTTAGCCCAGTGGCTCTGTCCTGCACACTGCAGGGCAGTGGACTGTGTTGTTTGAAGACACTAAGTTTGTAGCAGTTTATTACAACAACAATGGGCTAGGGATGTGGCTCAGTGGCTGAATGCCCCGAGTTCAATCCCCGGAGAAAGAGAAAGAGAGAGAGAGAGAGAGAGAGAGAGAGAGGAGAGATGGGGTGGGGAAGAAAGGAAAGGAAGAAAGAAGGAAGGAAGAAAAAAGAGAAAGGGAGGGAAGGAAGGGACAAAGAAACCAGCACGGCTACTGCCCGAAACAACTCTTCCCACACAGGCAAATCTGCGAGTGACTGCAGAGCAGGCCAAAGCTGGGCAGGGGGCACATCTGTAATCCCAGCACTGGGAGGCTGAGGCCGGGTTGCTTGAACCCAGGGATTCAAGGCCAGTCTGGGCAACAGTCAAGACCCCAATTCAAAAAAGAAAAATAGGCCGGGCACCGTGGTGCACACCTGTAATCCCAGCAGCTCAGGAGGAGGAGGCAGGAGGATCTTGAGTTCAAAGCCAGCCTCTGCAATTTAGTGAGGCCCTAAGCAACTCAGTGAGACACCTTCACTATTAAATGTAAAATGGGGCTGGGGATGTGGCTCAGTGGTTGAGTGCTCCTGAGTTCAATCACAAGTTCCCAAAAACAAACAAACAAAAAAAAATAAAACAAATTAAAAAAAAATCAAAAAGTGGACAGGAAGAGAAACACCCTAGGTTAAGATGGGGAGAAGAGAAAGTGGCAAATCCATGGGGATGTTGAAGTGAGCATGCACTACATGTGATAATCACAAAGTGCTGACACAATGGAACCTACCATTCTGCATAGATATGCACCAGTAAAAATAGAAAACAAGAAATTAGAACACAAGTCAAGCACAGCACATGAAACAAGGGGAAGGGAGATGGTCCTGACTGCCGGGGACCAGCAGGGATGCCCAGCAGCCCAGGGCACGCACTGCAGGAAAGCAACACACAGCTCTGAGGGAATCCAGAGACAGTGGGGCAGAAGACAGGGTTAGCCAAAGGGAGTCCAGGCCAGAGTGGGAGACGCAGCAGCTTACCAACCAGAAGAGAGAGCAGACTTAAACACTAACCTGTCACCAGACACGATGGTGCACACCTATAATCTCAGTTATTCAGGAGGCTGAGGCAAGAGGATCACAAGTTCAAGGTCACTCTTGGCAACTTAGCAAGATCCTGTCTTAAATAGAAATCTTACAAAGGGCTGTGCACGTAGCTTGGGAAGAGTGCCTGCTTATGATTTACAAAGCTCTGAGATCAATCCCCAGCACCACAAAAAGAAAAAAAAAAAAGAATGTCAATAACTACACTAAATGTAAATGAGCTAAACATCCCCCCTGAATGTCTAAGATGATCTGATCAAAAAACAAAATAGAGACTGTTGGTAAGAGCCCCACCTAAATCCCGAGGACATGGGCTGGTGAGAGGCAACGATAACAGGCTACAGTGGAAAAGGACAGCAGAAAACACATCAGAGAAGCGTGCACCAAGACACGGTGTGCAGAGCTGCAACACTTTCTGTGTGGCCGTGTGTGGCCAGCAGAGAGGAATTGGAATGTCCCAACACAGTGACTGCAGTTACCCTGATGTGATCATGCACGTCCATGTGTGTGCAGCCATCAGTGTTGATAGGTGAGACTAAAGGGAGCCGCCTTGTGTGTAGAGTACCCTCAGCTGGTCTGGGAGAAACTGTCAGGACCCGCAGACCTTGGGAGGACCTGCGTGTCACAAGCAAGGAAAGCTGCAGAATCCAGGTAAAGGCCACGGTTTGGCCACTAAGTGATACACTCACATTTCCTGGGCTCCCGCTGGGGTGCTGGTCTCCCCCAGGGAAGCACTCCAGAACAGGACAGAAAGCGTAAAGCATGCAAGGTCTCTGAAAGCCAAGAGCTCCAGGAGAGGACAGTCCTGAATTTGAGGCCCCACTGAACAGGTGTGTTTCTGCATCTTGCTCCCACACCCCAACCTGGCAGCCTGGAAGCCAGACATGTGTTTCTGACTTAGGATATGTTCAGCATAAGATGCATTTAGGGGGACATAATCTCATTGAAATTAGAGGAACAGTGGTATTTTTTTTTAAATCTTCAAAATCAGCAGCAAGAAGACAGTGCAGCTCAAAACTGCAGAGGCTGGGGCTGTAGCTCAGTGGTGGCTGCTTTCCTACTGCAAGAGGCCCTGGGTTCCACCCCAGCACTGCCCGCAAGAGAATAAAAAGGGCAAAGGCTGGACAGGCTGGCTGTGTTCAGCCGCAGGGCTGCAGGGTCCCAGCACACTGCTTTCCTGTCTCAAAGAGAGAGCATGGAGGACTCGGCAGAGAGGTTTTAGACACTTTATTACCGACTTGGTGGCAGCAGGCAGCAAGCAGTGGCTGGGGGGTGGGGGGCACGTGCCTGCAGGCTGAGGGAGGCGAGGGCATTCTTCAGATGCTCCTGAGTACCCTCCTCCACCTCCTCACAGTCAGGGCGCTCTGCAGACCTGCTCCCATTGGCGATGAAGTAGACACCAGCTCCCCCACCTCCTCCTGCCCACCTTCTCCAGAGCGCTCTCGGGAACTGCAGTGTCTGACCCAGCAGGAGTTGGACACTGAAGAGGTGCCTCCCATGCCTGCTAGAGGGGCTGCGCCCCAATGCTGCAGTCCAGACCTGCACGACCCACATGCTAAAGGCTTTCTCCTCCAAGGGGTGCTGTTGCAGTGCAGCCTTCAGAGGCGGGCCCTGGGGGGTCTTCTGGTCACTGGGGGCTACCTGAAGTGGATACTGGGACCCAGCCCCTCCTCTTCCTCTCTTTCACATCCCAGACATGAGGCCAGCTGTGCCACAGGCTGTGCCAAGACGTCCCCTTCCGCATGGGCCCAGAGCGAGGGGGCCAGTCCACGTGGGCCAACCGGCCATGAGCTGAAGCCACCAAAACCAAGAACCAAAATAAACCTTTCCTCCTCACAGGCCGATGATCTCGGGAATCTGTTATAGGAACTCCACACTGACCAACCCAGGGCGACCACAGATGACCACTGAAGGCTGAGTAGTGTGAGAGCTCATGGGAAGTCATAGATTACAAGTAGATTAGAGCCCAAGAGACGTTTCAAAAGAGACAGAAACCTGAGGGTAAGAGACTGTGCTACAGCACTTATTTTGTTAGGAAAAGGTGGAAATAGTAATAAGTTCAAAAATAACCATGAAAATGGCTTTGAAATCCAGAGCAATGACAGAATAAAAATAAAACATAACAATGTCTACGTCAACAGAAGTAAATTCCATCTTTCCAATGGAAAGTGGAAAATAAAAAAAGAAAGAAAAATGAAAGAACAAAATACAATAGCAGGGCTGGGGTTGTGGCTCAGTGGTGGAGCGCTTGCCTAGCACATGCATGGCCCTGAGTCCGATTCTCAGCACCACATAAAAATAAATAAATAAAGGTATTGTGTCCAACTACAACTAAAAAATAAATATTTAAAAAATACAATAGCAGAGGGCTGGGGATGTGGCTCAAGCGGTAGCGCGCTCGCCTGGCATGCGTGCGGCCCGGGTTCGATCCTCAGCACCACATACAAAACGAAGATGTTGTATCCGCCAATAACTAAAAAATAAATATAAAAAAAAAAAATACAATAGCAGAGAGAAGTCCTAATATAACGATAATTACAGTTTGTGTAAATTCACTAAGACAAAAAGGTTTTTTTTGAATTTTTTGTAGTTGTAGATGGACAGAATGCCTTTATTTTATTTATTTGTATGTGGTGCTGAAGATCGAACCCAGTGCCTCATGCATGCTAGGCAAGTGTTCTACCACTGAGCTACAGCCCCAGCCCACTAAGACAACATTTTTGTGTTAGAATTTTCTAAAAGTCAGCAAGATGCTATAGAAGAAACACATAATTTTTTTTTAAAAAAAGACACATTAAGATTGAAAAAGAAAGAACAAATTAGCATATACCAAGCAAACATGAATTAAAGAAAGCTCCAAGAAACAACAAAGTGTATCCATCCCAAAAGTGAACACCGAACAATTAGCCTCCAAGTACATGGAGCTTGATGAGCAGAATCACCAGCAAAAGTAGATACATGAACCACTGTTTAGATTCTTCACATAAAATACAAAAAAAAAAAAAATGTATTTTAGAATGTAGAGTTTGCTCTTGAGCATGCATTAAGGAAATTAGATAATAATGATAAAAATAAATAACAGCTCCCAGGTCTGGATGATTCTACTGAATATCAAAGATCAGTTAATTCCTACCTTAGCAAATTATTCCAGAAAACAGATTGCAGAGGCTACAGTGGGGCCCATGTGACCTTGATTCCAAAATCCAAAAAGAAATACTAATAAAACAGAGAAAAAAAATCATAGGCCTGTTTCAGTTTAAACATTGATAGAAACATCCTAAATAAGACAAAGCTTTCAATATTCACAATTATTAAAAAAAAAAAAAAACTCAGGAAATCAAGAGAGGAAGGAAACTTTCTACTTGGATTGTTATGTATCAAGAGCACCCGGCAAGCATCACTCCCTCTGGGGAAGGAGGTACTGTCCTGTAGGACAGGGGCCACCGTCCCTGCAGCCAGTTGCTACGAGCAGCGGGAACACCAGGGAGGCCCCCCTCGCAGCACCTCGCCACACCAGCAGTGACACACGCACCTTCCCCACGTGTCCCAGTTCCACTGCCCCATCTAGCCCTCACAGGGAACAATGTGGCACAGGCTGTGTGGCATCGGGGCAGGCAAGGCCCACGGGGACAGCAAGACCCCCACAAATGGGCCAAAAGTGGAGGTGACAACAGGGTCCAATGAGGAAAGGATAGGTGTCAGCTACTCTGTGTATGGAAAGAAGCTGGACTCCCAGGAGCTGCCCGAGGGAGGGACATGGCTGGACTGAAGACCTAAAGGTTAGAGGAAAGGTGACAGGTGGGAGTGGGGACAGCTCAGTGGCAAAGGGCTCACCCAGCACACTCAGGCCCCATGTTCCAGCCCCAGCGCCACACAGAATTCACAGGCCACAACTGCAAGAAGGTGACAGGAGGACAACACAGGAGGCAGAAGAGAGGGACTGGAGCACAGCAGAAGGAAGAGCTCCTGGGAGACCACAGGCAGATGGCCAGCCGCAGAACAGAGGCGAGAAGAGTCATAATGTGCAGACCCTGGGCCTTCCTACCGCAGGTTTTCAGAGAGTTCCTGAAAATCGAGTTTTAAAAGAGAGCAATCCACTCCCTCACCCCCCCCACCCCCCCAAAAAAAGTCAAAAGATACAACCAGGCATTTACAGAAGAGGAAACCCAAAAAACTAAGCACGTGCTGAAAAGATGTTCAGATTCACCAGTCAGAGAAACCAAGCTGACGCGATCCTGCCGACACAGAAAACCTGGAGGGGGCGCAGCAGCAGTGCCTTCCACGCCTGGTGGAGGACAATGGGCCTGGCTCTGCTGGCCGGTCCTGGGTCTGCAGCCCAGAGCACTGCTCCTGCTGCCTGCCAGCAGGGCTCTCCATGGAGGCAGAGAACTGGAGACAGCAGGCAGCAACTCTGGGAAACAGCTAGGTGCATGCACCCTGCTGGACACGGGTGAGGTGGGCTGGCTGGAAGAGAGAAGAGCTGGCCTCAGTGTGGACGGTGGCACCTTAGGTCACCGTAGGACACAACACTAGACAGAAACAGAAGGGGAAGGCTTAAAGACGGGACCAGCTGTAGCTGCCGTTCTGAACCCTGTGCCGCACAGAATCCTCGAGGGGGCTGTAGGCATCGTAAAGTTCTGAGGGGTGCGCAGCCTGTCGGACTCCTCTCAACCCATTCAAGAGCACACAGAGCTTCCCTTTTGATGATGTCTCTGCCAAGCTGGGTTTACAACCCCCCTGAGATAAAAGCAGATACCAGGCAAAAATCAATGTGAAGCAGGACACACGGGTGAAGGTGTTCAACCTGATATGGTTAAAAAGGTGTGCAGAGCCTAACAGACCTGCACAACCTCTCAGCAAACAGTTACAGCTACTTAAGAATTAAATCAAGGGCAAAGGTTCTTTACGATTTAAGTGTCTTTCTCATATCTAAACTGCTACTAAGTTGCCAGGACATAAATACTTAGGGCTGTTTGGTCCTAACAAACAAACAGGACTGTTAGATATCTCTTTTGAAAAGAAAGGGCACAGTGAAAAACTCTCTAATAGAGACACTAAGAGCACTGTGAGAAAGGTCAGGGAGCCCAGTCAGGGTAAAAGCCAGCTGCTGTAACAGGCAGACCCCAGGAGGGGATGGGGGACACCCACTGCTGCATTTCCCACTCCCTGAAGTGGGGCAGGCAGCACACCCACGCCGCCGTCCCTGCACCCAGCTCACAACCCAGGGTCTCTGGGGCCACACCCGTACCGGTCTCCATTGCCCCCGTGTGACTCAGCTCATATCACTGATGCAGGACTGGCTCAGTGGAAAGCTCAGACCACAAAAGGGAGGCCTGGCCATGTGGAGGCCATTGGTGCACAACAGACACTGGCTGTCCACTCTGCCCAGTAGGAGCTCTCAGCCCTGGGCGCTACGTGCTGGCCGCTTGCTGATCCTGTCCTTGGGGTGAGCAGGAGCGGACGGCTCTTCTGAGGCTGCCCACACTTCCCCAGACAGGCTGTGACCTCCAGCAGCATGAGTCTGTCAAGGGTCTGGGAGTCAGTGCCGGCTGCTCAGCCTGCGTGGGCAGCCACACTCGCAGGAGGGTTCACTGGGGGAGGTCAGCAGGATTCTGGGGCTCTGTCCAACTCCCCTCCGGCAACCTGGGGCCTGGAATCAGCAGGGCTTTCCCTCTGGGGCCCGTCCTTCCTGCTCTCCGAGGGCCACAGCTCACTCCGCACATTTCTTGGGTACTATAAAACGAGGTCCAGTGACGCCCTCCTGCCTGACCTCAGGGCCTTTCAAGGCATGGCCCATGACAGCCTGGTGCCCAGGCAGTGGCCTGGCCACACAGCTCTCCCTTCAAAGCCCACATCCTGCTGGTTGCGATCACCATGGCATTGAGTGTCTTTTTATTTTCTGGGTTTTGTTTTTGTTTTCTGTTTGGAGCTTGGATGTCTGGGGCCTCACTGATGCTGGGGGGGGGGGGGGGCTGCCCCTTGGTGACAGTACAGGACAAGCCTGCAAGCACAACTTTCATACGTGAAAGAGCCCCAGCCACCGCGGGGCGGCCCCACACCCCAGAATGTACAGACTGCTGCATGGCAGGTGCTGAGGCTGCTCACCCTGCCTCCCCAGTCCTTCTGCAGGAAACTTGCAGACATCTTGCCCCCGTGTCCCCTTGCTCCCAGCCTCCCGACAGCAAAAGGCTTCTTCCCTCATGATGCGTGTCCTGCCAACTGGGCTAAGACAGATCCAGCTCCCTGCAGTCAGCACCCACTTCTCTGGGCCTCCCCTGCAGACCTGAGGAGCTGAGGTGCACACTCTCCTCCTCTCCTGAGCCCACCAGGCCGGCACCCATCCCACCTCACTCCAGGATGCTGGACACAAGAGCCAATCCTCAGCTTCCTTGTCCTCCAAGACCTGCCCTCCCCCAGCCCTCCTGACCTGCCCCTTGGTCCCTCTGCCCTCCTCTTGCTAACTGAAGCTCCTCTTCCAGCTGCAAGTCAGAGCACCAGAGCTCACCCTCTGACTTGGGCCCTAGCCCCACCACGCCCAGCGTGGTCCCACCATGCCCCAGGGGTCTCATCCTGCTCTTCAGCTCCAAGCTCACCACCCAGACATCTCCACTCAGAAGCCAAGGTGAACTTGCCAAAGCTGGGTTCCTAGGCTGCCTGTGCCCATGCTCCGCCTGCCCAGCTCTAGACGGCCAACAGAGCTCATCCATGATGGCTCACAACACCAGCCGAGCTTCCCTGGGCCACCCTCCCTGCCCTCTGCTGGGCCCCAGAACGGCTCCTCCCCCAGGCAGAGGGGATCATTCCAAAGACCAGACCCAGGCCTCGCTGACCCACACAGCCCACTGTCCCCAACAAGTGTCCTCATGTCCCCCACCTGCACCACCCTCCTTGGGCCTCTGAGGGACCTGCTTCCCACTGCACAGGCCCTCTGACCTCCCTTGCCACTGCCCTGTCCCCTGCACTTGCTTGTGGGGTTTTGACTTCCCTCCTGCGCATGAGCTATGGGGCCTCTGTGCTGCCCCCTCCCACTCAGAATTCTGGCCAAATGGATGAGCAAAGCCGAGGACCAGAGAAGCCAGAGGCAGGGTGGGGATGGGCAGCTCAGTGCCCACGACCCAGAGAGCAGGGAAGGCTCCGAACCTGGGGCTCCTGTGGGGCAAAGGAGAGCCGGGACTGTGCACGCACAAAGAGCCATGAGGCCAGAGGCCAAAGGCCAAAGGCCAGGCAGGAGACCTCACTGCCACCACCGCCACCACACGCAAAGACCCAGGGTATGGACCCAAGGGCAAGGCAGTAAAGGCCAGGTTCCCGAGCTTAAACAGAACCCACCACGCCTAACCAACCGAGTTACTCCCCAATGGCACTTAGGCATCCTGCTTCCCAGCCAAAGCTGGGTGTCAGCAGGACACAGGGGACACCCCTTGGGCATCCACATGCTGGTGCAGCAGCAGAAGGGCATGGTCCTGATCGGCTATGGGCCTACCAGGCTTGCCCACTGACCAGGTTGACCCATGCCACGCCACAAGTACAGAATGGGCAGAACCAACTAAAACCACAGGCTGGGCACAGGGCTGCACGCTGCACTCCATCCGTCTGTCTTCACAATGTAGGAGACACGCCCAACAAACAGCAGGAACGCACATGAAGTCATGGAGCAAAACACCCATGTCCAGGGAGCCACCTGCACAGAGAACTTCCCTGCGCCTGTCTCCCACCCTATGCCATGGTGAGGTGACAGTCAATGCCAGACCCTTCCCTGTGCAGGGGCGGGGTGTGGGGACTGAACCCAAAGGCTCAAGCATGCCAGGCCAGCATCCTACTGCTGACCTTCTCTAATGTCCTCCTGTGTCTTACTGTGACTCGTCCTTCTATGAAGGCTCTCCACTGCTACACTTGTGTACGCACCCTGGGCTTCCCATAGCCATCAGCGTCTCGGTCCCTGTGCAGCCCTATGAACTGCTGCCAGGGGACACTGCTGGGCCCCTGCACACTGAGCATGACTCTCCAGAGTGTGCCTGCAGGCTGAGGTCCTTCCACTCCCCGCCACAGTGCCAGTCCTCACCAGCCCAGGACCATGCTCAGCCCCTTCTACTGCTAGTGAAGGTGGACACTGCCACCCACTTGGCCTCTCCTAGGCCCTGCTCTATGGCACCCACCCCATCTAGCACATTTACCTTCTTCACCCTTGATGGTCCCACCTATTGTCCTGACACTAATTATCTGCCATAAACATAGCAAGTAAATTCTCCACCCTGGCTCTTTATCTTTTTTTTTTTTTTTTGGAGGCGCTAGGGATGGAACCCAGTGCCCCACACATGCTAGGCAAGCGCTCTGCCACTCAGCTACACCCTGGGTTATGTTGTCTTCTAGTAAACAGAAGCTTCCAGGATTTTATTTCTCAGGGTACTAGGGACTGAGCTGGGGAGCACTCTACCACTGACCTACACTTCCAGTGATGTTTTTAATGTATCTATTTATACATTTAGTTAGATATAGATGGACAGAACGCCTTTATTTTATTTATTTTTATGTGATGCTAAGGATCGATCCCAGTGCCTCAAATGTTAGGCAAGAGCTCTACCACTGAGCCACAGCCCTGGCCTCCAGTCCTTTTTTTAAAATATCTTTATGTATATTTTTTAGTTGTAGATGAACACACAGTATCTTCATTTACTTTTATGTGGTGCTGAGGATCAAACTCAGTGCCTTACGCATACGAGGTAAGCGCTTTACCACTAAGCTACAGCCTAAGCACCCCCAGTCCTGTTTTTTGAGGTAGGGTCTCTAAGTTGCCTAGGCTATCCTCAAACTTGCAATCCTCCTGCCTCAGCCTCCGGAGTTGATGGGATTGCGTGTACGCCACTGCGTCTGGGAGTTTCGTTTGATGGAGTCAAAGTGATCACGCTTTCCCACACAGGCAGGTGTCGGGAAGCTGCCCTGCTGCTCTCTTGCTGCTTCCTGTAAGAACATACCTGCCTCTTCATGGGAACCTGGGGTTCAGACTGCACGTCCTCAGACGGACTCCCAGTCACACAACATGCCAGACCAAGCGTGCCTACAGGTCCTGGTTGTCCCTGGGTAAGACAGGAAGGTTATCTGGAGGAGCGAGGGCAGGGGGCAAGTTCATACCAGCTTCTCAAAGTCAGAGAGGACAGGAGTGTCTGATGGCCTTCAGGGCCTGCTCCGAGATGGGGGGCCATGGGCGGGGATCCCAGAGCAGCCTAGGTCAACAACAACTCCTGTGAACCTGGAAGGGACTCTCCCCCAGGTCCTCCAGAGGCCCCTGAGGAAGTCGTGGCCCACCAGCACTTGATTTTAACCCTGTGTGGGAGCTCAGAATGAAGAGCAGGCAAGTCACACGGCAGGGCTGTTTCTAGCCACCGTGTGGAAGAGCTGGCACCCAACACCAGAGGCCTCCCCAGTGACCACCCACCACACTGAGTACGCCTGGGCCCTCAGGCAGGCCCCCTGCAGGCCCCTTCCTTAGAAGAACCAGGGTCTGAGCTACCACGGTCACCGTGGTCATGTGCACAGGCACACCACACAATGCACACACACACACACACACACACACGAGCGCGCACATACTCGCACGCACACACACAATACACACACGCCCGCGGTCCTAACTGGACTCTTTGGACCTGCAGAGCAAAGGAGGCAGAGGCGGTGCCTGGCGCCACATCTGCCTTTAGGCTTCAAAACTCAAGCTGTGGAGGGCCAGTGGGAGTCCTGGGTTAGCACCTCCTCCAGATGCAGGGAGCAGAAGTGGCCTCGCTGCATATGGCTGCTACGTGCAGGCCCAGGGCACAACGGCAGATAGCTGCAGGGCCGGAAGCGACTCCAGGAGGCTGGACTCCAAGTGCCCTGTGACTCTTCAGGGCCATGTCCACAAGAGTCAGGCACAAGCTGCTGGACACCACCCCGTCCAGCTAGTATTCCTGAAGATGGCATGCTAGCAATGGCTGGCCAAGAGGAGTAGCGGGGTGTACAGCCCCAGAGGCCAAGGAGCCCCTGGCAGAGTCAGAGCCCGGGTGTAGGCTATTGCTCCAGCACATACCAACCAGGCAGGAAAAGTCCCATAAAGGAACATCCTGACAGAAAAACCAGGTTCCCAGAGGCTGAATTAGGCTTGGGCCTAGACTGGCAGGAGGCTGCACACAGCCAACTGACCCTATCACCCGCCCAGTGCCAGGTCACGGTGTGGACCCTAGGAGGCGGGAGGCAGGGCCAGAGGCCACAGGGCCCACCTGCGCCTGTTGGCTGGGGGGACGCTGGGATGGAAGTTGCTCCACCAGGCTGTGGGCACGTCGCACATACAAGCAGCCCTTTGTCAGAGCTGAATTCCCTGAGCAGCCTCAGGAACAAGGCCCCTCTGTCCGCACTGCGGCCTCCCCCTCACTCCCAGGCCACCACCCCCAGGAAAGCAGAGCCCCCAGAGCTCCCATCCGGCCCCCACCCACAGCAGGCCTAGCACAGGAGGGAGGCTGTGCCCACAGCCTAGAGCTGGGCATGCCATGGGGACCTGGGAAGGTGGCACAGCCACCCTCCCCAGGTCCCCCCACTCACCCGGTGTGCAGGCCAGGTGTCTCCCAGCCCTGGCCAGCCCTGCACTGGCTCTAGCTAGTCCACCACCACCCAAGGGTGTCTCGCCTGACCCAAGATGCCCCCTCCATCCACCCTCAGACAGAACCCAGAAGGGCAGCAAAAGACGGCCAGTGGCCTGCTCCCTACGGGGAGGCCTCCACTGTTTATTTCTGGGTCCCTTTGCCCCAGTACTACAGGCCAAGGGTCTGGATCCTGGTCCTTCAGTACGCGGCCCAACCTCTGCATCCACGGTGGCACATGGCTACCAGCTCTAGGCTGGGCCAGGGCAGATTCCCACACGGGGAGGACATGTCCACAGGCCGTCAGCGTCGGGGTGGCGGGATCCAAATGAGGCCAGGCAGGGCTCCTGCCAGCCTGGCCAGCTCCTGCTGGCACTGTCCCTGTAGGCGGTGCAACGTGGCCTGCAGACAGGCCTCCTGGCGCCTCAGCAGCCTGGCCAGCCCGGCCGCCTGCAGGCCCTGGGTCCTTGCAGCACTCTCCTCCCTTCTCACCAGCCGGTGGGGCCCCTGGGGTGGGGTGGGGCCCCTGTCTTGCTCCCAGGACCTCCGCAGGGCTGCCAGCTCTTGGTCCACAGCCTCCTGAGAGGCCCTGCGCACAGAACTCCACTGTGGCCCCCGGCCCAGGCCTTCAACCTGCAAGGAGCAGATACAGCAGCTCCTGAGCCCAAGGGACTCTGCCCCAGGACACAGGGCACAGGCCCTGGGCAACCCTGGGCCCAGGTGTCTATCCTCCTGCCTCAGAAAGCAGGTCTAGCCTCAGGCCAATGCAAGACGCCCCCCAGGCCTGAGCTCTGCCTCAGCCTGATGGAGCGCCCAAGCCCTGCACCAGAGGCAGCTACGCCAGGGGGACTCCCAGAACCCACTCCCTGCCTGAGCTGCAGGACCCAAATGGCTTACTGGGCAGGAGTGGGGGTGGGCCTGGCAGCTCTCAGAAGACCACTCTTCTCAAAGCCCTTCAGAGGTCAGAGCAAAGACCCCCAACGAACTGTCCTCCTGAGTTCAGCCCAGCACTTCACACCTCCCGAGCCCTCAGGCAGGGACTGAAGGGTGGGCTCACCAGGAACACAGGACCCAGGGCTGCCCACCCTTCCACCTCCCGCCATTGAGGCCAACTCTATCCAGGACCCTGTGGAGGGTAATCTGGAGAGGGGGTCACATCCATGGGAACTTCAAGCCTCTAGCTCCCTCCAGATGACCCCAGGGAGCCACCCTGAGCCTTTGGGCAGCACAGTTCTCAAGGACTCCACAAGGCCCCGAGCAGCAGCAGGAGGCAGACCCATTCCTGGGAGCAGTGAGGATAAGGGGCTGCCACTCAGCAGGGTGAGGGGGTGACAGGCCACAGGGGCAGCGCCACTCTTCACAGAGGCTCAGGAAGAGTCTAAGGGAATCTGCCTGGAGTCACAAGAGCATGCGGCTGCAAGCAGTGTCTACAGCCATAGCTGGCTCAGGGTGACGCTGCAGGAGGGCCACATGTCCCCACAGACCCGCAGGACTCAGGGGATGACTGTGAGCATGCACAGGAATGTCAGGCCAACAACGCAATGTGGGCTTGCTCCCCTCTCCACTGATTCCCGTGGAAAGTGAAGACCCCCAAAGGGCAGTCAGGGGACATAGTAGCTATCCTGGGGAACAGGTGGGCCTTCAGTGTGCAGCCTCCTGCCCGGCTGGAGTCTGGTACCCGAATGTACCACCTACCAAACTTAATCCAACAAGATCGGTGATTCAGGAGCTCAGAGAGGCCGCCAGGCTCTAGGGTGGGCACTCCCCAGGAGATAGCACGGGGCTGAGAGGGTCCAGAGGACAGCGTTGCCACACTCACCTGGGCCTCCCAGGCCACCCGCCGGGCGGCGCCTGCCTCCAGCAGCTCCTCGTGCAGGGCCTGCAGCTCCTGCGCTACCTGCTCCAGCTGGCCAAGCCCTTGCTCAGGAACCCTGGGCAGGATCGTGGGTCGTGAGGCTGCAGCAGGGCCCTCTGGAGGGCAGATGCCCAGGACTGTGTCCTGCAGGGAGATAAGTGGGCATGTGCCAGGCATGGCTTCCATTAGGGGAGACAGAGGCCCCAGGAGGCAGTGGTGGCCCTCCCAGGTCCCACAGAGGTCTGGACAGCTACTGACACCCCAGCAAGGTAGCCTCCAGGAAGGCACAAAACTCAGTCCTTCCAGGCCTGTAATCCCAGCCACTTGGGAGGCTGAAGCAGGAAGATCACAAGTTCAATACCAGCCTAAGCAAATTACCAAGGCCCTGCTCAAAATAAAAAAAAAGAAAAACAAAGGCTGGGGATGTGGCTCATTGATTAAGCACCCCTGGGTTCAATCCCCTGCACCAAAAAGAAAAGGATAAAAAAGAAGACACTTGTGGGTGCTAGAGGCCATGGCCAGCAATGTTGGGCCTCCCCAGAAGACATGCAAAGGTCGTGGGCAAAGCCCTGGACTTTGGGCGCCAGACCTGGGGTGTGGGATCCCTTAGAGCCTCTTCTTCCTCCTGTCTGGGAGGTGCGCCCCCCACCCACCCTGCCCAAACCCACCACCTGGGCCAGGAAGGGAACGGGAGGGGAGGGGGCAGCCTAGCTCACCATCCACCGCCAGAATACCAGTTCCCAGCGCCGCCACTCAAGAGCTGCCTTCAGACGGGTGTTCTCACATTCCAGTGCCCACAGCAGCTGCAGAACAAGCCACAGCTGGGCAGGGCACACAGGGCCCCTTGGCCCAGAGGACCAGCAGGCAGCAGGGCCAGGTACGTGCTCCCGAGCCACTCCTATGGTTTCTGCCGCCTTTCTGCAGGGCAGGGTAGCCCAACGCATGACCAGGCCTAGCCACCCTTCCCCTCAAAGCACACCCATGCCAGGGACAGTGTTGGGAGACTCATGAGAGATGCAGGGAGACAGACCAGGGCAAGGGGAGGGCAGAGTATGTCCACAGGCCCCCCCCCCACTCCCACTCAGGCACCGAGACACACCAGGAAAAGAGCAGTTAACACAGCTTCCAAGAGTCCCCAGGATGGCCAGCACCCCTGGACTGGGGTCGGGCATACAACACCTCCCCTTCCTCTTCTCTGGGGCTGCACTCTGACGTCTTCTGCCACCCCCAGCAGGACTAAGGGCACAGGGGACAAACGGAAGGGTGCAGGCTCCACCAGTGACCAAGTGAACTGCCCAGTCACCCAGCAGCATGCCAGCTGCTCACACCAGCCATAGGTCATTCCAGAAGCTTCTAGGGCCTGTCCCAGCAGTGCAAGCTCTCGGGTAGGCCAGATCCAGGGTTCAGCCAGCTCTGTCCAGAAACTCGGAAGGAGGCCAAGCATGGTGCCACTTCACCTACCCATGGCTGTTTGAAATCCTGCAGCACCAACACATCCTGCCTCCCCCTCTAGGTCCCCACCCCACACTGAGGGGCTCAGGCAGGCCCAAATGGAGCCTGGGCAGCCCCTGTCCTGCTCTAAACCAGGGACCAGGGGCTGAAAGCCTGGGCCTTGCTGAGTCACCTCCGAAAGGGGGACAGAGTCAAAGGCAGGTGGGGACATCCAAATGCTGTCTCAGCACCTCCAAAGCCAAGCACAGGCCCTTCTGAGGCTAGCCCAGGCCTCATCCAGGGAGCCAGGCCCAGCTGGCACCAAGGCCAGGCAGGCCTCACCAGGTGGGCACACTCAGTCACAATGGGTGCATATAAATCACCTGGAGCATAAAGCGCCAAAGCTGCATCTGACGGCCAGATGTGCCAGGGCAGAAGCCCCAGCAGAGCAGACAGTGGGGACCAGGAGCGGTCCGCCTCTGAGCCCTGGGCCCCCTGTCCCACCTGCCAGGTTGTAGGCAGAACTGGGATGAGGCAGAAGAGCCAGAGGAGGAGCTACTGGCTGGAGCTTCGGCCCTCCTGCCAGCAGTGCCCCACTCGAGTCAGTCCAGAGTTCAGTGTGAAGGTGACAGCCGGCCACAGCTGGGCAGGGCACACAGGGCACTCTGGCCCAGAGGACCAGCAGGCAGCAGGGCCAGGCACATGCTCCTAGCCACTCCCTATGGTTTCTGCCAAGAAGAAGAAAGGAGCGGCAAAAAGCCGCTGGGGAAGGGATGGGGACCAGTCAGCATGGATGAGGGCAGAGGGGACAGCAGAAACGGGAGAAACTGGACGGTGTCGGGGCCAGCCCTGACCCTCCTCTCCTTAGTGCCCCAGCAGCCTTAGCAAATGACCCTCTGCCTGAGGGTACATGGCCACCCAAGTTCAGAGCTTGGCTTTTCTCTAGGTCTGTGCTCCACAGGGCTGAGACCCCAAGGAAGTACATCACCTGGGCAGCACTGTCCCGCAAACACTGAGTGGCCTCTGACCAGGAAGCAGGACTGAGGCCTACCATGTCTCCAGGGCAGAGCCTTCCCAACAGGCCCCTGCTCTGAAGGGCAGCTGTGCCCTCTCAGCCAATCCTATGGACAGTCCCTCCTCCAGGACTCCCCTCAATACCAGGTGACAAATGTTTTGTGGGCTCCAGGTTCAACGCAGACCTGAGGCCAGCAATCCTTAATTCCTGTGGTCTTCTTCCTCAACTAGCCCAGCCTGGACCCATGCACTTCTGGGACCCTGCTCATATCTGGTCAGAGGTGTACACACAGCAACCTATTAGGATTCTGGGAAAGATGGACAGTTCATGGGACAGACAGAGTCCTGAAGACACCCCTGTCAACCACACCAGCAATGACAGTGAGCTCGGCAACAACCCAGAGACATGTACAGCTCAAAGCCTGTCACAGCCCAGGTCATCCCGAACAGGCCCCGCCGAACCTCAGGCAACACCCACCCCCAGCAGAGAGCCCTCACCTGCTGGCCACCCTCCGGGTCCCTGAGCATCTCAGTTTCCGTGACAGACAGATGGCCGAGGTTCTGGTCACTGTGGCAGCCGTGGGTATACAAGTGGATCTGGAACAGAAGGCAGACCCCAGGCTGTGGAGGTGCACCCTCTCCAGCACGGGGCCTCCACTGGAGCAGCATGGTCACCTTCAGAGTTCAACTCCCCTGCAAGACGGCCATACCTTACCTGAGGCTGGCCAGGGCAGTGTCAGACTCAAGATAGCTATCACACCACTCGGGAGCCCCTACAGAGGGAGGGACACCAGGCAATCTTACTCAGGGCCTCCCCAGGGGTCCAATACAGTGGGATGGTGCCCCCTGCCCTGCTGTCAAGCCCTAGGCTCTGGAAGGTACAAACGTGCCCCAGAAAGGTGGGCCCCTAACCCGGTGCAGCTGCTGGAGCCAAGGCCAGGCAACAGGAGCAGGTCCCAGGAAAGACCAGCTGAGAAGACCACAGAAGGGGTCTCAGCACCACGGAGCCCATGGCTACCACCCAGCAACCCATCAGCCCTCACTTCACAATGGTCATGTGCTGGGCACCAGAGCGCTTGAACCTAATCTCTACGGCTCCTTCAAAGGCCCCTACAAGAGCTGCCCACTGCCCAGATCAGCCCACATCCAGAACATGGTGGGAAAGTGCCCAGGAGGAACAGTTTCTCTTGGCAGAGTCTAAAGGCGACAATTTCTGGCAACAGTAAAGCTGACTCCGTGGCTCTCTGATCCAGCAGACTTTCTTCCAGCAGGATTGAGACCCCTGACCATGGCTCCCAATACTGCCCAGTTCCATCGAAATCTGGTCCCCTACCTGGATCACAGTCCCAACCCCCACCAGCCCCAGCCAGGTCAGGGAAGGCCCACAAGCAGCCTGGGGTCAGCCCCTGCCAGGCTTGGTGGGATGGGCCATAGGGAAAGGTAGCCAGGGTCTCTGGTCCCTGGTGGAGAGCTGTGTGAAACACTACCTTGCCCAGGAGGGTGCACTGCTCCTGCTGACTGGAGATCAGATGCCGCCACCGGAACCGCAGCTTTCCCATCAGCCACTGCACACAGCGGAGGTCCACGGGGACTTCTGCTCCCATGTGTAATACAGGTGGGCCAGAGCTGGCCAGGGCCCCACTCTGGAGAGGTAATAAGGGTTAGCCCCTATTTGACTTTCTACCCTACCTGAAGAAGGGGCAAGGACAGTAAGAGCAGTGGAGATACAGCCACAGACCTAGCTGCCTGCACACTCTCAGCTAGACAGCCAGGACAGCCCCAGCACGGGCTGCCCTCAAGTCTAACATGGGATGGCCCACAGGTCATGGGACATGGGACACTCTGGCATCTGGACAGAGCTGGGCCCAATGACCCTTATTACACACCCACCTCAAAATCAGGCACCTGGTCGCCCAGTTGGACGCGAGTCTGCACCAGTAGCCGCTCAATCAGAGGCTCTCGGGCCAGGAGCCAGGACAGGGCCAGCAGCAGCTCCCGGCTGCCCTGGGAGCCATCCTCCGGAAGCTGTGCCAGCACAGGCCTCGGGTAGCCCTGGGAGCACAGCACTGCCTTCACCAGGCGGGCTTGGGCCTCTGGAGTAAAAGACCACCAGCTCAGGGAGAAGCCTACCTAAAGTGGATATCATCTGTACTCCTTCAGGACCCCCAAATAGAGGAGACAGGAACAAGGACAAGGACCCAACGCGGGGTAGGGGTTGGGTCCTCCAACCAAGATGAGGGCACCATACCCTAACCTGGAAGGAAGGGATTAGGTGTTGATTGAACCAGGGTCCAACCAGAACCAGGACTTCGGTTGAGTGCGAGGGGCCAGAGCCTCCAGGGGTGGAGCCTTAGAGTTGAGCAGGGCCAGTGCCTCCCTGGGTGCGTGGTCCCAGAGCCTTTGGAGGTGGGAGCCTTAGAGTTGGACAAAGCCAAAGCCTCTGGGGCGGAGCCTTACCAAGCTGGGCGGAGCCAGTGCCGCCTGGTGGGCGGGGTCAGCGCCAGGCTAGTGTTGCCAGGGTGGGCTGAGTCGAGACCTTTAGGGCGGGGCATTCCAGAGGACGGGACTTACCCGGGGAGAGCGAGGCCGAGGCACCACGTTCTGGGAGCGGCGCGAGTACGTGGAAGAGGAGCCGCCAGAGCGCGGGGGCCTACGGAGAACGAAAAGCGCGCGGTCAGCGGGCCAGGCTGACTTTGCATCCGGCAACTCCTGGCCCGACGCCCGCGCCGCCGGCCTCACCGCCTCCGGACGGTCGAACTTGGCACGGCGGAAGATCTCCGGGCTGGGCCCAGCGGGCAGCAGTCTACTGAGCGCGGCAATCGCCTCGGGCAGGGTCCCGGTCCCGACGCCGGCCGCCCAGTCCACCCTGCGCCGCCGCCTCCCCATGCAGCCTGCTCCAGGCCTCCTTGGATCGCCCGCCCCGGCAGATGGCGCCCAATCACAGCGCCGGCCAGGACCCGCTTTTGCGCCGTAACCCAGTAAGCGCTGGCCCTGCGTCTATTCGTCAGGCGCGAAGGCACTTCCGCGCTCCTGGGGTGGAGCCTTCGAGGTCAGCAGCACCGAGGCTGCTGAACTCGCTCGCCCAACCTTCGCCCTACACCCGCCTGGTCCAGAACCAACCAATCAGCGCCCCGAGCCATTGACTACCTAGCAACCCGGCGTCGTCAGCACTGAATGAAAAACATGCGCGCCCCCTGGAGCCCCGGAGGACTGTGCAACCAGACTCCCTTCGGCCACTGCCGGCGCCCCTCCGCGGAGCCTCCCCGGCTCGACGCCAGGGGGCGCCAGAGCCTCATAAGCCGCCGCCCGGGCAGACAACCCGGCAGATGACCCGGGGCAGCTGGGTGGGGACTCCGTGAGTAACCTCGCCCGACGAGCTGGGCAAAGGAAGCTCCAGAAGGGAAGGCCGTCAACTCTTTTATCTGCAGACTCCGGCCCGTCGCCCGTCCCTAGCCCCAGCTCTCTGCCCTCAGCTACCCTGCCCAAACATAGGCCTCACTGTCCCCACCTTCTTTGGGAAGCAGTGTGGCCATTTCCTTCAGAAGCGGAAGTTTCCCACCCGACCCAACAGTATCAGTCCTGGTAGGCTGTGAGCCATCTTCGCAAGGACACGCGGGAGGTCACAACAGCCCTATCACATGGCAGACGGACCCAGAGTTCACCCTGGTGTGTGGGAAAGAACCACAGCACGCGCATAATTAGGAATCCTGTCCAGCCGCGGGCAGCCTGGGTGACGTCCTCGCGTTCTTCCGAATGCAGGAAGCCCCTGCAAAAGCCCGCATCAGGTAGGCCGGACCGTGTGGAGTGCCAGGAGGAGGTAAACTCGCAGGGCCCTGGCTGCCCGGAAAGGGCTGGCCAGCGGGCAGGGGGAGAATGGCAGGAGGGAGTCATCGGTGACTGGAACACTCTGGCACGAACTCCGTGCGCTTCACGTCACTGAAGGTGCGGCTGGGGCGGTGGACTGGACCGTGCGCACACTACACAAGAAAGCCGGAAAGAAGGCAGGTGGAGAGGGGGGGGCGCCCGAGAGAAGGCGGAGGAAAGCCAGCTAGAGAGGGAAGTACGAAGCACCCCACACACCTGTCCGCTTGGCCACGCCCACTGGAAGCGGGAGCGCGGCGCGCCCGCTCGGAACGTCCTGCTTCCGTGGCCTCCACTGAACGGCGGTGGCAACGTTGGGCCAGGGGTCACGGCCAACAGACTCGGCTCCGAAGTCCCTGGCCGGGAGTTCCCCCCCCAGTATGGGGTACGCTGCTGGCTTGTTCTCGGCTCCAGGTCCCAGGCAATCCTGCCCTCCATCCCTTTCTCAGCGCCCCCTGAGCTGTGGGTGCGAAGACTGTTCCCCCACCCCCACCCTGCGCGGCTTGATTTCTGATGGACGACAACGGATCTTTTCTTCTTAGGGATTTTGCACTGCTGACCTTCTGCCTGGGGTGCTCTTAACCCCATTTGGGGCTTAGCTGATTCCCACTCTCTTTCTGCAGGTCTCAGCTCGCTGACAGTGCACCCCAAGTCGCCCCAAATGGGGCTGTGAGCTATGTGGGGAAGGGAGTCACGGCGACGGCGCATCATCGGGGAGGCTAGGACCTCGGGTTTGGGAGCTGCTGTCCCTACCCTGGCCGCCAGGTATCGCTGGGCCACAGCCCTCAGCCCTCAGCCCCCACCCCCCACCTGGATTGGGAGCCTCTGGAGCTCAGCATCCTAGGCTCCCGCCTGGCTGCCCCACCCCCTCTGCCGCCCTCCAGGATCGCCCTATGACGCGAGCTTTTCGCTCTACAGACCACCCTCAACAGCTCCCCACCCCTTCTTTGCCAGCTACAGTTCACTAGGCTGACCTGGGCTCTTCCCGTCTGCAGATGGTCTAAAGGGGTTTGGGAGACCTTTGGCCAGGGCTGGGACTGAGCTGCCAGGGGACAGTGGGGTTCTGACGGTAGCCCAGTGGGCAGGGGCTAGGTTGACAAAGGAGTTTCCTAAAGGGCCCCCTCCACTGTGCAAAGCCAGGACATAACCATGACAGCACAGGCCACTATGGGGAGTCCCTGCTCAGGGAGGGGCCCAAACATGGGGTCTGGTGTCTGGATGGCTAGCTGCGCAGCTACAGCAAGCCCCTGCAAAAAAAACCACAGCTTGATCTGGGGTAGATGGGGACAAGGGTGGAGCAGCAGAAAGTGGGAAGGCAAGGAGTCCACACCACAGCTCCCCCAAAGCTTCTCAAAAAGGGAAGCAGCTCCAGCTGAATCACTCTCTGACCCATGGCCAGAGTCCTCCCAACACCACCCACTCCCAGGCCTCAAATTCCCTCTGACCCTTTGCCCAGCCCATTCCAGAACCGCAGAGGAGGGCCTTGGTGGGTCTGGAGGTCAGAGGTGCAGGGCTGGACTCATGCCTTGCAAAGGGGGCCCCAGAGACCTCCTCAGGGGAGTGGGCAACAGTGCCTTCTGCAGCAGGCAGAGCAAGCACCCTGGGCTGGGAGTTCCCAGATGTCGTTTCTTTCCACTATCCACGTGTGCCCAAGTACTAGTGAACACACACACACACACACACACACACACACGTCTTCCACGTGTTCAGGTTTATTGAAGGCACAAGGGGCTATGAGGAGCCCTGGGTGTCTGGGGTAAGGCCCGGCATCTGCTGAATGGGCAATGGCCCGGTGGGTGGCCAAGGATAGGGTCTCCTCAACCTGTGCAGAGAGACAGGCATTTCTTGAGTATACCTCTCAGCCCTGCCTCCAGGCCCCTGAATATCAGACCTGGGGGGACATTCGAATCCTGAGAAGGATGGGCTGGGTGGGACTGGAGGGAGGATTATACCTAGGTTTACTTGAAGGTGTGACTTTCGGCTCCACCACGGCCAAAACCTGCAAAAAGATGTGGAAGGTCAACACAGTATGGAGGCGGGGGGGGGGGGGGGGGGGGGGGGGAGAGAGAGAGAGAGAGAGGCGGGCGGTTGGCAGACTGCCAGAATGTACCTTTGGGCCCAAACATGGCGGAGTAGCAGGGGTGGTTGCAGTAGGGCTTGCCTTCATGCTGCGGAGAAAAGGCCCTTGAGTAGCTGCCTTCGCCCCAGCATGACTCCCCCTTCCAGTGGCCCGCAGCCCACCTACCTCTGCGTGGCCCCCGGAGGTCAGCGTCTTCCCGCATTTCTCACACTTAAGGCAGGGCCTATGCCAGTCCTTGCCCAGCGAGGTCACCCGCTCCGCTGCAGGGAAGTCCCCATGAGACACCGCTCTCGGGCCCTGGCACACCGTCACTCACACCCCTCCTCCAGTCCACCCATACTGCGTTCTCTCATCTTGGCAGCACCCCCCACCCCGTCTCTTCTTGCCCCTGTACATATTAGGGACACACCTCTAGTCCCCAGCCAAACTAATCAGAGGAGTCTGGCCCTCGTGCCACTTCCAGGTGCTGTGCCTGGGACACGCCCCGAGGGCTGGGGTGGAGTAGGCGGACTGGAAGCCTGGGGTCAGGCTGGCTTGGCGAAGCCCTCTGGCCCCGGGCGCCGGGGGACTGGGTGGAGCCTGCGGGCGCCTTTCTCCTGGGGCGGAGGACCTCCCACTCCCTCCTGCCCCTCCCCGGGGCGCGCGCGGGGCCGGAAGGCGGGCGCTCGCATCTGAGCGTGCCGGGATCGCGCCCGGGGCGTCGGTTTCCGCATCTGTTTCTACTTAGCGCTGGCAGGGGAGGCCCCAGCCCCGCGTTCCTTCCCATCCCTCGGGGACCCCGCCCAAGGCGCGTGGATGGAAAGCGTAGAAACATCGAGACCAGGGGTCACCAGACGGGGAGACACAGAGGCAGGGAGACAGAAACCGTGAATGGGAAGAGATAGCCGGGCCGCCCGACGCAGGGGGTCCCGACTCACACCCGGACGACCGTGAGCCAGGCGGACAGGTTGGCTCCGAGGAGGCCCTCAGGGCTCCAGAGGCCCTGCGCCTACCTGGGCGGCCCCCGCCAAGTCTCCAGGATGGCCAGTACGTCCCCCGCCCCGGAGGGTCGGTCGCTCTTCCGCATCTGGCCGGCAGTGCGCGCACGGGGAGGCCCCAGGTGCAGGATTCACTCACCGAAGTACACCTCCTTGTCACACTTGGGGCACTTGGGCATGGCGATACTGGGTACCGAACGAGCTTCGAATGCTGGGCGAGAGCGGGCTGTGGGCGCGAGACTGGGTGACGCCCGCTTGGTGTAAGCTTTTCAGGGACCCTGGGGCCCCGCCTCTTAGGACCCCGCCCTGCGAGTCCCGCCCCGAGGCAGAGACTTGTACCCTGGGGACCTCGCATCCAGACCGACCCGCCTAGAAAGATCATCTGGTCCACGCCCGCCTCTGGGCAGAACTCAAAAGTGGCTGAGGGTCCAGCGGAGACATGGGGACCTTCTGGGAACCAGGCTGCTCCAGCAGGTCCACACCCCAGGCCAAGCAGCCCACAGTCCCAGATCTGGGGCAGGGGGCTCTCCTCTGCAGGAAGGCTTACCAGGTCCCTAGTGGCAACTCGCAGGCACCCGCCAAAGCCCCAGATCAGCCGGAGCCAGGGAAGGAACCAGTCACTTCTAAAATACGGACGGATGCAAACTAGCATGAAAGTCTCCTCCCGTACTTTGACCCTGCCCCTCTTCTAGAAAGAAGGTTGGGGACACATTCCCATAGTCTCAGTCTGGTACCTCTCCAGGAATCCTGCTCTGATCTCCCACTCACAAAGAGGCCAGGAGCCTCCTCCCTCCAGACCCTGGGAGTGGGTGGGGCACTTGAGCTGTGCCAGCTCACCCCCACCCTGCTGCTCTCTGGGAAGTCCACTGAACCACAGCCGGAACGTCCCTGGGGAACTTGGAAGAGGGGACTTCAGGCCATGGCAGTCCCTCCTCCACAAGGATAGAGGAGCCCAGGCCCCCGGAACCATTGCCTGGGGGAACCTGAGACAGGGGCCAAGGTCCTTATCTTTACAGAAAGTGTCCCAGCACCAAGAGTGGTCCAAGTCTCCAGCCTACATTGGGGGCCAGCCTGTTGAGAATCAGGAGGGCTGTTGCTGGCCTACAGATACCTGGGGTATGAGTTGCATCTGCAGCCTCACCAAGGTGGGACTGCTGGGGCTTCCAGCCTCCCTTAGTCCAGGCCTCAGCCTCAGTGGGGATGCCCTGGCCCATCCCTCTATCTAACCCTTCTGTGCCGGGGTCACTGTCAGCCAGGCCCACCTCCCCCTGGAGCAGAGGGCTACCCTCTCCGGAGAAGTCCTTCCTGCTCTGTGGGGCCCCCACAGGAAGTATTCAGCCTTCTCTCCATCCCAGCCCTGGCTGCCTTTTAACCCCCTTATCAGCACCCACCTGCACTCAGCACACCCATCCCAAAACACAAGGCGTCACTCTGGGCCTCTTCAGGCCCTGTCCCTGAAGCAGAGCAGGAGGACAGGCTCCCTGATGCCCCAGGCCCCTGGCCTCCCCAGGGTACTCAAAGGTTAAGAGCCATGGGTCCAACATCCCAGGATGCCCCCTCCCTGCTCCTCACTGGGCCATAGCTGGAGTGAGGGTCAGAGTTCCCAGGGTTGTGGGATGACCAAGGCCCCATGGGTCCCTTGCAGAGGCCACACTCCGGGGAGTCCCCCGTATCTACAACCCAAAGCCAAGTCCTGCCCCTGACAATACTTACCAGTTCCCACCATCCTCCCTGGGACCCCTCAGGTCACTGCCCAGGGCTGAGGTACTGCGAGTGCCGCAGTCCTCAAGGACATACTAAAGACCCTTGTCAGCTGGGATTTCCAGAGCAGAGGTGCACACGGATATGCAAGGGGTAGGACCCCAGTCTCCAGCCACTGTGTGGTTCCTGGACTTAAGGCCACCAACACAACCATCCTCCACCTCCAACAAGCCCCTTAGAGTCTCCTTGGCTAGTCCGATAACAAAAGGCCAAATCCTTTTTCTTTTTGATTTTCCATGATGCTGGGGATTGAACCCAGGGCCTTGTGCATGCGGGGCAAGAGCTCTACCAACTCAGCTATGTCCCCAGCCCTAAGAGGGCAAGTCCTGACTTCCTTTATCCCCTGACCTCAGTCCTCAGCACAGCAGAGATAAGACCGCAAGGGCCAGGAAGGGCAACAGGAACACAGGACAGAAAGAGGAGGATCAAGCAGGGCCCCGGGCCACAGGAGGGAGGCCCCGGAGGGCCAGGACAGTCTTGGGCAGGGGGATCTTACTACTGTAGGCCCTTGGAACCTGACCACACCCGGGACACACCCACTTTGCTGTTTATAAAGAAGACCAGCCACTGCCAATCGTGGAAGTGTGTGGGTGGAGGCCACGGGCACCTGGCACAGCACCTCCGCCTCCTCCAGGATAAGGCACTGTGGCAGCTGGAGGGACTGGATGCCTGTACAGCACACACACACGTGCACGCACGTGTCCTGGCCCCTACAGATATACCTGTGTGGGGCTGCGTCCATCAGGTGTGTCTGGTGTTGTGCGTAGGGTCTCTCAGATTACATGGCTACACACATTTCTGTCTGGCCTCCACCCCAAACCTACCCTGGGGCTCCTGGGAAGGTGCTTCACAGCTCCTCTCAGAGGGACATTTTCTGGGGCAGGTGGCAGAAATGACCTGGTCCTTGTCCCCCTTCCACTGCCCTGCCCTAGGGATGGCTCTTTCTCCCATACCGGACTCCAACCCTGCCCTGCCCAGGGTGCCCCCACCCCTGAAACCAGATCCTGAGTCCTTCCTGGCCTTCCCTGCTGTTATTTCCCGTTGCCATGTCCACTGGGTGGGGAGAAGAATGCCAGGCGGGGGAGCCCTGGGGCGGCACCCTCTGAGTTGGACACGCAGCAGTTTTTCCAGATGCGCACGCTTAGACACACACATAAACATGCACATACAGACACACACGTACGCGCACACACACCAACACCCTCTCCCTGGAACTCTCCCAAAACTTCAGCCACAGGCTGATGTGCCCCCATCCACCCTACCTGTGGATGTGGGGACCCCTCATCAGTTGCAGGCCACCATGCCCATGCCCAGGTGTAAGGCCTCTTGCTTCAGTTCACCTGGCCCCTTCTGACCTAGGCTGCCTGTGGAGGAGGGCCACTGACCAGATCCAAGGGGTCGACCTGACTCAGGACCACTGGTCCAGGTGAAGGCCCTGGCAGCTCCACCCCCTGCAAACTGCCAGGTGCTACTGGTACGCGTCGCATCAATGGAAGGCAGTGTGGTGGGCAGGACAGGACACTGAGCACCCCTAGCTGTTGCCCTGGGTGCCTCTGTGCCAGAACATTCTGCCCTGTACCAGCACAGCATGAGGGCACTAAGACCTGGAGGGGTGGGGGCAGATTCCTCCTCATCTGCCCGGCCTTCTCTCTGCACACGCCCCTGCGCCCTCAGCTGGCCAGCCAGAGAAGGCAGGGCTGGGCCTCCTGGGGCCCAGTGACCGCTGAGGAATCCTGTCATCCACCCCCATGGGGAAAGTTCAGCCTCTGGGTAAGGGCCCCTGGTGGCTCTTCCTTGGCAGAGTGTGCTGTTTGCCTTTGCCTCCAGCAGCCACCTTCACATCCCTGAAGCCCTCACCCAGCATCTAGCCTTGTGCCCAGCTCAGGGTGTGGACAGTGAAGATGTCCCCCAAGGCAGCTGGGCCTGCCCTGTGTTCTTTGCACCCAGATACCTGCTCTGCCAGCACTTGTCGCTGGAAAGTATGCTGAGCCCGGGGCCAGACCAGGCTCAGGCCGCCCCAGGGTCCACCCTCCCTGCCCCTCCTCCAGGCTCAGTCCAGGACATTGCAAGTTCCCAGGGCCTATTTTCAGTAGTTCGTCTCCTGGGAAGGCTGTCAGGCCTGAAATCTGGCCCCAGGGTTGACCTGCTGGGACGCGTACTGGAGTGAGGGTGAGGAGGGACTGGACATTGTGATTCCCAGACAGGTCTCTCTGCCCTGCAGGTATCATACCTTGGGCCTAGGTAGACAGTTTTTTTCCTCTCCTGAAGGCGGCATAGCTGTTGGGGTGATGCAAAGGGTACGGCCTCTGCTAGTGGGGCTGCACCCTCTGCCTAGGGCTCAGAGTCTGGCCAGATGGGGTGTCCTGCCCTCCCCTTCCTTGTGGCTGGGCTTGATGCCCAGTTGGCTTCCTAGAACCAAAGCCCAAGCAGAACCACCTCAAATTCCAGACTTACAGCCCAGCAGCTGAGGCCCTGTTTATGGCCCTGAGCCAAACCCAAAACCAGTCAGGCCCTGGGGAAAAGGGCTGCCCACACCTGGCCACTTTGGTCCCTAGCCAGCCCTTGCCTGTGCTCACCCAACAGCATAGAGAGCCCAGGGCTCTGGAACATGCTATTTTCTTGATATCCAGCCTCCCAGGCTGCAGCCAGAAGCCAGTGAGCCAGACCCAGGGGCAGGAAGGAGTCATGTTACCCCAATTCCTATAGACTCCAGAGGAAGCTACCCTGACCTGGATAGGGTCAAGGAGCCAAGAGCTGGGGAAGTCTCTGGGGAGAAGGGTGCCAGGGCTGATGCCAGGGTCACTGGCCCAGATGACGCTGAGATGAGCCTGAAGGGTGGGTTCTGGGAGTTTGGAACTCGGGAAGTGGGGACACAGGGAGCCTCAGGCTGAGCTGCCTCACTGAGATGCAGATATGGGAGTAGCTTGAGTCAGAGACAGGGGAGAGGTGGGGGGAGTTGGGGACAGACACCTGGCAGGGAAGTCAGCCACTAAATCGCGCAGTGGGGTAGGGTGCGACTGGGGACGGGGGTGGGCGTGCGCAGACCAGCTATCCAGGCACAGCTAGTTGAGCAGAGTGGCCTGGGTATGAGGGTCCAGGGGTCCTGAACTGGGAGTGAGGTGGTCACATGGCATTTTTGAGCAGCCTCACTGCTTGAGTGTGAGGGAGGGTGCACGCAAACCCAGCCTCTCAGTGGGTGGGGGAGAGGGCCGTGTTCCCAGGGACAAAGACATCCATTCCCCCCTCCCGTCCATCTTGGGGGCGTCTGGAGCTAGTGCCACCAAAGAGGTGTCTTAGTGGTGCATCGGCCACCGCCCAGCAACAAGGCTCAGACAAACAGTAGCTGTGCCGCCCAGTTTCCATGACAACCCCTTGGAAACAAACACTGCAGCGTCGTCTTCCCCGGCAGGAAACCGGCAAGTCCTGCCCTGCTGAGCCTGAGACGGGGAGCAGTCCGGCCGTAGAGCCAGGAGCTGATCTACTTGGAATGACCCCTGGTCCTCAATCACCCCAAGTCCAGGGCGGGGGGTCTCCTTGCCCTAATATGCCACTGACCCGCTGAAGATTTGGGGAGGGCCCCTCCATAGTTTCAGCGGAGGCTGCGGGGCCCGCTGCGCGCTCGGCAGCACCCCCATCCCCAGCCTGCGTCCGCACGCACCCCTGTCCGCGAGAACTTGTCCCGGCAGGAGGGGCGACAAGGCGGGGCTGGGGGTCTCAGCTGCGCCTCTGAGCAGGAGTCCCGCGCGCTGCCGGACCTGCGTCCGCCTGGGATGGGAAGCGGCCGCCACTCTGGGCCGCTAGACGCACATCCTGGCAGCAACTCAGGCGGGGGCGGGGGAAGACACTGCCAGACCCCAGAGCCAGCCGCGGAAGCTGCTTGTAAGACAATGCACGCGGCGTCCGGGTTCAGCCACCCCCTGGCCGATGGCCTGGACGGCGAGCTGGGGACCCAGAACAGGCCTTGGATGTCCCCGAGGTGACCACGCCTGGTAGCTTCAGATGGGCCAGGTATCCTGGGTGGGGTGCAAAGCAGGAGCAGCAGCCCGCGGGCGCGGGTCTGGCTGCGAGTCCTGCGACACCCAGAGCGCGGAGCCCAAGGGCAGGGGCGCCCTCTGGTGGGCGCGGAGGGAGCGCTGTGTGCAGGTTTCGTCAGCCGCCAGGGCGTCCTGGTTGGAAGGGTAGTCTGAACCCGTGGGGAGGCCAGAACTCTGGTATCATTGCAAATCCACTTAGGCAGGGAAGGACCCCGCAGACCCTCACCTACAAATGACCACCCTCATTCTGTCGCTGAGTCACCCTGCACACCTGAGGCAGGCTAAGTTCATGAAGGGTTCACGCTGCAGACTGCAGCAGGGGAAAACAGCCATGGCGAGCCTGGCCTGACTGCTGACCTCCCAGCCCACGCGGCTGCCTGTCCACCTTGCACCAGCTCCCCATTCTCTGCCCAGGACTCCTCTGGTCACCAGTTCCCCTTCCCTCCTCTGCCTGTTCTCAAGACCCACCCCTCCTACACCACCTGGTTCTGATGGCTGCAGCTGTTTCCAAAGACCAGGCTCCCCTGCAAGGTCTCATCACGACCCAGGCTCCCCTGCAAGGTCTCATCACGACCCAGGCTCCCCTGCAAGGTCTCATCACGACCCAGGCTCCCCTGCAAGGTCTCATCACGCCCAGGCTCCCCTGCAAGATCTCATCACGCCCAGGCTCCCCTGCAAGATCTCATCACGCCCAGGCTCCCCTGCAAGATCTCATCACGACCCAGGCTCCCCTGCAAGGTCTCATCACGACCCAGGCTCCCCTGCAAGATCTCATCACGCCCAGGCTCCCCTGCAAGATCTCATCACGCCCAGGCTCCCCTGCAAGATCTCATCACGCCCAGGCTCCCCTGCAAGGTCTCATCACGCCCAGGCTCCCCTGCAAGGTCTCATCACGCCCAGGCTCCCCTGCAAGGTCTCATCACGCCCAGGCTCCCCTGCAAGATCTCATCACGCCCAGGCTCCCCTGCAAGATCTCATCACGCCCAGGCTCCCCTGCAAGGTCTCATCACGCCCAGGCTCCCCTGCAAGGTCTCATCACCACCCAGGGCCACGTCCTGTTGGACCCCGCCCACCCCCTCTCACCTCTGCACAGGTGTGCCTCCTGCTGCCCACCCCATCTCAGTGATGCTACCACTGCCCAAAACCAGGCCCTGCTTCAGAAACATCTCAACCCCACCAGAAGCCAGGCCCAGGGGCACTGGTTGGAAGCACCTTGGGCAGGACAAAGGGACTTTGTCCTGGATACACATCCATGGCACTGGGTTCTATGATCCTCAAACCTTTTATTGACAGCTAAGTGTGAGAGAAGTGGGTGAGCGGGCAGTGTGGGAGCCAGGCAGAGGGTTCCTGGCAGGGCTCTGCCCTGCCCTAAGGACACCGTGAGCTTGTGGCCATCACCGGCAAGCTGGAGCATAAATAATACTGGTGGGCAGGAATGGGCAGTAAGTAGGGAGCAGCACAGCTTCCTAAGAGAGCACCAGGGACTTGGGGACACATAGGGACAGACACACAGAGAATGCTGGACATGGGGACACACTCGGCAATAGAGGGGGCAGTGAGTGACACACGAGGCACCATGAGGGTGTGACACACCAAGAACAGGGCTGGACATGGGCGCTGCTCTGGGAACCACCACTCAGGCTCCGCTCTAACACTCAGGCCTGGGGCTTGCGGCAGGATGCACTGAGGCAGGACTGGCAGCAGATCACTGTCCCCCACAGAGCCAAGGAGGGGGCCTGGGGCAGGATCCAGCAGAAGGCAGACAGGCCCTGCCCCTCTGAGGGGCTGTGGGCCTAGGGCTGAACCGTGCCTTCCGGGTCCCTGTCATAGATGTAGCTGCCCACAGCCCCGGTGTTCACTCCTGTGGAGAGAGAAGGCCCGGGTGGTCAAGGAAGGAAGGAGCAGGGGCCTGGGGCAGAGGAGGGGCACCCACAACCCACACCTGGCCACACTCACCCTTGGGTCCAAACAGTATGCCATAGCAGGGCTTGTGGCAGTAAGGCTGGCCGTCATGCTGTGGGCAGGATGAGGAGCGTGCTGGCATAACCTTCCCCTCCCCAGGGTTAGAGACCACTGTCACCTGCGGCCTCCCCCCAAGAGCCCTCAGGCTCACAAGGCCATGTCCAGGCCCACTCTTTGGCAGTCGGGGGGGGGGGGGGGGTGTGTGACCACCAGCACGTGCAGGGCGAGTCTCTGCCTGGCCACCAGGGGGCAGCCCTCAGCCTGGAGCGGGCTCCCCTAGGGCCTCTCCCAGCAGCTGCAGCCATCACCAAGTCTCCCACATGTAGGCCAAGGTAGTCCCCAGCCATGTGCTCCTGTCCAGCCCCTGGGGCTCTTGCGTCCCAATGACACGCCCCTGCCCAAGGGCTTGGGCCCCTGAGTCCTCATACAGCCCTCCCTCTCCTCATGTGCCCCAATTCCAGGGCCTCACCTCCGCGTGCCCGCCTGGGGTCAGCGTCTTTGAGCAGCGCTCGCAGCGCAGACAGGGCCGGTGCCAGTCCTTGCCCAGAGATGTCACCTTCTCGGCTAGGAGGGAGGAGAAGCATGAAGTCCAGCACAGCGCAGGGCACAAGCTCCCCAGGGCTGGGGCCGGGCACCATCACTCACCAAAGTAGACCCTTTTGTTGCAGCGAGGACACATGTTGGGCTCCCCAGTGAACGTGGTCACGCTGGAGGCTGGGGGTGTGGAGCTGGGTCAGGGGGGCTGCTGCCACCTACACCCACCCACATCTGCCCCCTGGCGGTGCCCAACCCACCTCTGCTGGGCCCCTTAGTGGGACCGCTGGCCTTCCGCTCCTCAGCTCGGACCACTGGCACCTCGATGGGGCCGGTGACCTGAGGGCCCTCAGCCAGGGGCTTCTCATAGATGTAGGAGCCAGCACCCCCAATATTCACGCCTGCGAGGGGCAGGCACATCAGCTGGGTGGCCAGTGCCCATGGCCCACCCTCCCATCGCACCTGAAGCTTCTCAGAAGACAGCCCTCCCAGGGCTCTGTGGCCTCCAGGCCACCCGGAACCCCAGGGGCGAGCCCGTGGCAGTCCGCCAGCGCAGCACTCACCTTTGGGTCCAAACAGTGTTGCGTAGCAGGGTTTGTGGCAGAAGGGCTTCCCATCATGCTAGGCAGAGAGGCTGGGTTAGGGCGAGGAGCTGTGGCCCTGCCCGCCTCCCCAGGGCTGACCTTACCTCAGCATGGCCCCCCGGGGTCAGCGTCTTGTTGCAGCGCTCACACTTGAGGCAGAACTTGTGCCAATCCTTGCCCAGGGAGCTCACTTTCTCAGCTGCGGGCAGCAGAGGGTCAGGGCAGCCACTGGACCTACCCTTCCCAGTCCCCTTCCCAGTCCTGCAGCTTCCAGGCCCCACCCGGCTGTCTCCCACTTCAGGGGCTCCAAGCTGAGCGGGCTTCCCTCTTGGGAAAATCCCATCACCTAGGCCAGCCCCTGCTCTCCCTCCAGGTCCTGGTCATTTGTAAGCGGTCCCAGATGGAGCGCCTTTTATGCCCTCAATGCCTGTTTTCACTGAGCCTGCTTACACCTGAACCTCCCTCACACACCTGCCTCCCCCACACCTGTTCTCCTGCACACGTCACCAACCCCCACCTCATAAGGCCCTGTGGAGCTGGCAGAGGCTGGCTGCAGAGGGAGCAGCCCCTGGCCTCCTTGAGACCCCAGCAGGACCCATGTGTCTATATTTGGCTCCATCATTCTGGGCCCTCCCCCACCCCGTCTCCTCCGGCTGCCACTGTGGCGCCAAAGGTCTGAGACCAGCTGCTGAGAATGGGGTGCCCACTATCCCCACTCTGGGAGCTCAGGCTGCTGAGCCACCTTCCAAAGGGCGGAAGCGTGGGCCTCCAAGTGGACAGAAGCTGGGCCTCCCCATGGGAGTAAAGCAGGAAGAGGGTGGAGAAGAGCCGGAATTCCAGAGGGAAGGGGCTAGACTAGAGGCTGAGGAGGGTGTCTGGCCCTGGGCTGTGGCCCCGGCTCTGCTGGGTAGAGGCCCAGCAGCTCTTTAGCTCCCACTCACAGTGTGGCCCAGTGCATGCCATCTGGGCCAGAACCCTGGCAAACCTGGCAAGAGGTAGAGAATAATGGAGCCCTGGCAGGGTACAGCCCACCTCGAGAGGCCTGGGGTACGGATCCAGGCCACACGACTAGGTGCTTCAGGTCCCTCAGTACAGGGCCCCAAGCGCTGGTTCTCCAGAACTCGGGGAAAGGCCATCCTCCAGGACCCGCCCCCACCTCCAGAGAGGAGTACCTGCTCATCTTCCCCTGACACCATCAGCCAGGGCCCCCACTGTGTCCACCCCAAGGCAGACAGGAGCTGGCTGGGTAGAGTGGGGCTTGGTCCTCTCCCCAGCCTGGCATCCTCTCATAGCAGTGCGATAAGAAAGTCGTCGAGATCGCCAACGGCGGTTGTGGCAGCTGCCGTCCAGGGCTGCCAGAACCAGGCTCCTCTGGCCAGCTCTGGGACATGGGCCATGTGGGGGCAGGGAACTGACCCTCAGACCCACTGGCTGAGTCGATGGTTACATCGACTTGAGCTGGGAACACAGAATCGATCAAGTCTAATAGCTTGGAAGGGAAAGGGCTCCCCATCAGACCACATGCGTTCTCGGGGACACAGGCACAAATCCTAAGGTTCCTCTAGGATGTCCTGGCTGGGGTCTGTGTAGCGGGGGGTGCTGGGCTGCAGCCTGGTGGTGGAGTGGGCAGGGCTCTGGGCCCCTGCCTTCAGGGCTTTCAGGCAGGACAGAGCCTCTGGGGCTGAGGAGCCTGTTTTCCTCTCTTCCAAGCGGCAGAGGTCTTTTTCCGGGTTGCTTGTTGGCCAAGGCTCCAGAGAATCCTAAGCTGGGGTCTGGGACAAAGTCATGAACAGCCAGACTGCGAGGGCCCTGGCCTCTGCTCCTCACCCTGAGCCTTGTAGGGACAAGCCCTCTTTGGACAGGGACTGAGGGCTGGGCCAGCTCCTGAGGAGGAAGCAGGAAGCCCCTCAGCTCCTGGCCAAATCCGGTCCCTCCCTCTGGGAACAGCAAACGGCAGTGTGGCCCCTCCCCCTCCCCCTCCTGCCGGCTGGGGAAGCCAGTGGCTTCCTCTGACCACCCCCTGGCAGACCCTGTCTGTTCTACCCTTCTGCTCTTCTCATTTCTGGTGCTCTGACTGTCCTTCCGTCAATAGGCAGGGACTTTGCTACCCTGGGAAAGTGGGAACTCAGAAGGAGCACGGGCTATCCCAGGGCAGCCCAAGGATGTGAGTGAACAGGTTAGGGGTCTGGGTGGACATCTGAAAGAAGGGACTGTCTGCAAGAGACCAGCCCCGCTGCCTCATACTGCCTCCTGCCCTAGCGGTCCTGACATCCAAAAGGCTGGGGTCCAGGCCACCCCTAACTCAAGTCCGTGAGGACTTTTGTAGCACTCCCACCTCCACCCCGGTGTGAAACTGCGGGGGTACCTCGCTAAGGAAAGGAACTGGTTGGGACATGCTGGAGGCGGAGGCCAAGGTCGCCCCCGCTTGGACTGAGTCCCGACAACGCAGCCCAGACCTAGGCCAGCGGCCTGGGTAGAAGCCAGTGGGCTCTGGGGTCACTGCTTGGGTCCAAGCGAGCCAGGGCCTGGAAGGGCAGCCGGCTGGGACCGAGGGGTACGACCAGGAACGACAGGAGCGCGCAACCCCGCCCGACCCCGCCCCGGGTGGCGCCGCCGCCGGAGATCAGCGATGTGTCCGCTCCGGAGCGCGCCCAAGACCCTGCCCCACGGGCGGGGTCGTTACCGGAGGAAATGGCTTTAGGGCTTAGGGTCCCGCACCCCACCGGCCCCCACCCGCAGCTCCAGGGCTTGGCGTGGCTGCCCCCGCCCTGCGCGGGCCGCACCCTCCGGCCGCACCCGCGTGGGTAGCTAGGAGAGCCGGGCTCCAGCCGCGCACCCCAACCCGAGCGCACCGCGGGGCGCGGTTGTGCAGCGGGGGACTGGCGGCGGGCGGACACTCACCGAAGTACACGGTCTTGTCGCACTTGGGGCACTTGGAGGCCATGGTGTGTGCGCCCGGTCTGTCCGCGCCCTCCGCCCGCGCTCGTCTCCGCGCTGCCGCCCGAGTCGGCCCCGCCCTCCGGCCCCCCGCCCGTCATTGGCTCCGCGGCCGGGCGGGGCCTCGGGAGCCCGCCCCCCGGGCCGCCAGACGCTGGAGATGCAGCGGGCGGGGCGCACCTGCCGCGGGGAAAGGCCACCCTGCCCTGCGCCCAGACCCGCTTGCTCCGCGGGTCTCTGAGGCCCGCCTCAGCGTTTCCACGGCAACAACGGGTCTTCGGGCCGGCGCGTGCCCCCTGCGAACCCGTCCAGGGTCCTCCGCCCCCGCCCCCGGCGCCTGGCTGAGTCGCGGCGGGAGGGGTCTCGCGCGGGGCGCCGACCCACCCCCACCCGCCGCGCGACACCGCCTCCCTTTGTTGCCCGGTTTCCACAGCAACAGCTGCGCGGCGCTGGGCGTCGGGTTCCGGGCGGGGCCCAGCGGTCCTGTCTGTGGTGCTGAAGGCGGGCGGGCGGGACTCGCAGGGAGGCGCCGCCACTTCCCAAAACAGCGCGAGAAACGGCTGGAAGGGTGGGGAGCCGGGACGGGGCGGCCTGCGCCGGCGCAGGGACGAGGGGGCCGCGGGCGCACTCGCGCGCAAAGGCTGCTCCGCGCGCACTCCCACTCGGGCAGTGGAGCCGCTGCGAGTGCCCTCCGAGCCGGCTGCTGCGGGCTGACACGCCCATCTGCGAGTTCCTGGCTACTTTCTTTCCTAGGCCCAGGGCCTCTGAGTTCCAGGCTCCTGGCCCCAAAGCGTTCCATAGGGCCGGGCAGCCTGAGATCCTGCCAATCAGATGGTGTCTCCCACCCTGCCTAATCCTCAGAACCATCCCCCTGCAAACCACTGTCCTCTCGACCAGGGGCCTGCCTGACCTCTCCAACCTCTGCCTGCCTCCATCCTGGACCCCAGAAGGATCTGTCCCAAGACAAAGGCCTCCGGACCCTCAGATGTCTACTCAGTCCTCCTTCTCAGCCCACTGCCCAGCTGGGACCCGGGCCCCAGAAACAACCCTCACACTCCTCATCCAAGCCCCAGTCTGGGCAGCCAACTCTGGGCACGTTCTTCACTGCTCTGTGCCAGACATTGAGGTCCGCCTCATTTCCTCTGCCTGGTGCCTCTGCCCGGCCTGAGTTCTGGGCCAAGTGGCTTCGTCACCCCTTCCAGGATCCAGGTAGCAGTGGCCTGCCCTGGTTCCCTTCCCCCATCCTGGCACACACCAGGCTGCCACTGCCGTTTCCATGGCAATGGCAGCTCCAAAACATCCCCCCCCCCCCCCCCGCCAAAGCCTGACTGACCAGCCTGACCAGCTCCCCCTGGGCACCTCTGGACTGCTAAGGTGAGAGATGGGGGCAGGGAGCATTCAGCCAGTGCCTTCCCGGGCAGGGTCCTTTCACTCACCACCAGCTCATTGCTCAGCCTGGATTCATGTCCCCCTGACCTCCACTTGGTACCCATTACCGTACCCTCTAGCTCCTTCCCCAGCTTGGGAGCCAAGGGGGGGACTTGGGCACCACCCCCCCTGACAGCACTCTACTTCTTGATATTTGCAGGACTGTGTTTTCTGGAAGGACGGATCCTAAGGGTGCCCAGCCCTGCCTCAAGAGCAGTTGAGGGTGGAGGACCCTGGAACGGGTGGCAGCAAAGGAATGGCATTCAGCACTGGCCAGATGCCCGGGGTTGAGAGGTGGTGGAGTGGGGAGGGGAAGGGGAGTCCTGCTGGCAGCTTTTACCCTGCTCACCCCCAGTTGCAGTCCCTTGGTCGAGGCCAGAGGTTCCATGGTGTTATGGAGCTGTTCTGGGCCTGACAGGAATGGACATGGGTCAACAGGCACACAGCAACAGCCTTGGCTTCCACCTCCGAGGCCATGAGGAGCTACAGGTTAGGGCATGGTGGGCCAGGATGGGCTCCTGGTGTGGAGAAGGGAAGGTGTAAACACCTAGCATAGGTGGAGTGGAGGGTGACAGGGTGTGGGGGGCAGGCAGGGGCCTGGATGCTGAGGCAGGTGACCAGCTGTGGAACAGAGGTCCTTCCCCTGGGGCCCCAGTAACACGGTGCCCTACTGTCCAGTCACCCTGCCGCAGGGAACCTAGGATGGGCTTGGTGGCAGATGCAGGAAGGGTGCATCCTGGGCTGAGGCTCTGAGGTGGGCCTTGGCAGGGAGGCCAGGGCTATCAGAACCAGGTCTCCAGGCCAACCCTCAGGTCCCTCAGAGCATGCCTGCCCTCTGGGGATGGCCCTACGCTGCGGATGCAGGTCCTTTTCCCCATCAGCAGTGCCTCAGCAGGACAAAGCAAAGCTGAGAAACCCACTCCTGGGCCCTCGTTCTGCCCAGCCTCATCCTCATCAAAGATGGGCACACAGTCAAAGCCCTGCCTGGCACAGGTGGAGGGGCCTGGCCCTGAGGTAGGCATTGTAGAGGGAGCCTACCTGCCCTTCCCACACCAGGTCTCCCGGACCCCACAGCCTTGGGGACAAAAACTGCCTGAAGAGGAAGGGCACCGCTGTGCAAGGGGCTGCGGTTTCCACCCAGCTGCTCGAGCTGACCCAAAGCCCACTCCCCTTCCCCAGACCCCCCACGGTTGCCAAAAGCCTGAGGCTCCTTTTTCAAGGCCTAGTTGGGGACCAAGGGCATGGGGCCAAATGAAGACTAAAATTAGCAGGAGAGGGAGTCAGTGACCTGAGAAGATAGGTAGGTGTACACTGTAGCTGTGTCCCCAGCACGCGGGCCTGTCCCCAGGTTGGGCCCCATCACAGGTTCACAGAGGGAGGCCAAGATACCCCCTTATCTATCCCCAGGGCAGCAGTAGAAGTGGTTTCTATTTTAATGCCTTGGCTGGGGGTGGGAGAACCGAAAGCAGAGCCCAGTGGGGGAGACAGAGCCCACTGCCTCGTGGGGAGGGGCCAGCTGAGCAGTCATGGCCTAAGGGTAGGCCCTAGAGCCAGGGCTCCTCCCTCAGGCTGGCCCAGCCTGCACCTGTCCCCATGCCTGCAAGGGTGAGGGACAGGCTGAGATAAGGTTTCTGAGCAGGGACTTGCTGAAATCTGAGCAAATCCTCATTGTGGAGAAGTGCACCTGCTGGGGTGGCCGGCCAGTGTAGGGCGTGGGCCCTGGGCCTAGAGCTTTCAGGCCAAGCTGGCCCAGTTGTGCCCATGACCCTGGCCTTAGGCAGTCTCAGTACAGCTCCTCTTAAGGGGAGGCCCTTGCCCTGGCTGACATGGAAGGTGGCAGGGGAAGGTCTGGATCAGGGCCCTGAAGGTCAGCCTAGGGTGCCCCTGGCCCCAGGAGGTCTGGGCTGCGGTGGCCGCTCGGGCTGCCCTGAGGAGAGCTGCTTTGCCCCAGTCACTGCCCACCATTCTGGCCTGACTGCTGGGGCAGTGTGGGAAGAGGTGTCCTGGGTCCTGACCTGCCAAGGGAAGACCTGGGGTCTTCACAGGTGTTGAGGTGAGGGAAGGCCCCAGGCCCATGACTGGGAGACGGTCTGGGAACAAAAGACACAGGGAAGGGTTGGCTGGGTTTTTTCCTTTTTATGAGATTTTTTTTTCTTTGTTTTTGTTTAATATGAAAATTACTTGAAAAGACAAGGGGCCAACCCCGCCAGGCAGCTCGGCCACCACTGGCCGCTCCAATCCTAACGTTCCAGGTGTAAGTTACAGAGCTCAAGTTCATCTACAAAAAAAGTAATAAAAATAAAATTTAAAATGGCACCTTCAACAGAACACAACAAAACCTTAGGGCCCGGCCCGGGCAAGAGCCCCACAGCGTGCAGGGCAGGGCGGCTCCTCGTCTGCTCCAGCCAAACAGTAAACACAAAGCTAAAAAGGACTCCTCGGCCTCTCGGAGTGAGTGAGACCACACTTCCCCGACAGCCGAGTCCTGCAGGTGAGGGCGGGAGGTGGGCACTACAGAAACAGAGGAGGGGTGGGCAGCAGTCTGGCGGGGAGGAGACCGCCATCTGTGTAGGCCTCGAGGGACACGGGCAAGGGCAGGCGGCCCTAGTCCTCAATGACGATGGGCTCGTCGTTGACTGGCGCAGGCGGGGGTGGCCGCAGCGGCAGAGCCTGGCTCTGGCGCAGGGCGATGGGCTTATAGGGCCGGCGGGCAGCACGCTTGGTGTCCGAGGATGAGAGCAGCTTGCGGATCTTCCTGTGGGGAGAGGCAGGCAGGCTGGTGAGTGCTGGAAGGGTGGCCAAGACCCTGGCCCTGCCCCTGCGAGGGCCCCACCTGGTCTCCTCCGTGGCCATGTAGAACACGTCATCCGGGGCGTCGATCCAGTTCATCCGTCGCCTCTTAACAGGCGGCAGGGAGCCCCCCCGGATCAGGCGCACTTTGGTGGGGTATGACTTCCCATTGAGCAGCAGGTTCCGGCTTGGTCCCTGGGGGGGGAGAAGAGCATGAGGGGCTCCTAGGGAGAGACAGGAGACCCTGCCCTGTGTGGCTCACACACCCCAGGCCAGGCCAGGCAGGGAGCCTGTGAGGGCTGTTCAGTCCCCCAAGAGGCCAGTGCCACCTCTCTGGTCTGCCCCATGGCACTGGCAGGGTGGCCTGGGCCTCACCCCCAACAGGTCGCTGGCTCTTACCATGTGCCTGGTCTGTCCGTGGTTTGCCAGACCTGGTGAGGAAAGGACAGAAGGTGAGCCTGGGTCAGGGGAGGGCATCCTGCACCCACACTGCCTGCTGATGGCCCTCAGCCAGGCCCAGGACACAGGCAGCTTCTTGGGGTCATCCCTGGATCTTTGGCCTTCAGCAAGGGGCTTAGGGATGTGGGGACTCAGGTCCTCAGTCCCAGGCTGGCTCGACATCCATGAGCTCTTAGAGCCACTGTTCTGGGCAGCAGACGATGCAGCCGCTCGGGCTCCAGGCAGAAGGCCAAGAGAAGGGAGTCTGACGGCCGGCTCCCCGCAGGCAGACCACCCACCCCGCTGGGCCTCAACACGCTATCACGACGCGCCATGGCTGTATTCAGGTCAGCAGCCCCAGAAGCCCCTCTGCAAGGCAGCCTCAGCCCACTCGTGGCTTGGTGCCAGCTGCTCAGGAGGGCACCCAAGGCTCAACATGGACAGTTCCTAGAGGGATGCCACCAGAGTGGGGCCAAGAGGTAAAGCTCAGACTCCATCAGTGGTGCCAGCCCCACCCAGGGCCACTGCCACCTCCTGGCCCTGACAGCAAATGTAAGCATGAGAACTAAAGTGGTCTCTGGACAGCCTGTCCCCAGCACTGGACAGGAAAGGGTGCCTCAACCCCTTGGTGCCTGGTCAGGCCCTGGTGGCCCCACAGCACCCCTCCAGTCCCGTTAAGGAGCAGGAGTCTGCCCAACCTCCTCCACCCAGAGTGACTCCTCATGTAGGGTGTTCCTGGGGCCCAGCTTTTACTTTTAGTTTATTTTTGCATTTCCCATTTGTTGTTCTCAGTCACACGTGACAGTAGAATGTACTGACACATGCACACACGGAGCAGGACCTCCCACTCTTGTGGCTGTATGTGACGTGGAGTTACACAGCTCGTGGATTCATACAGGAACACAGCACTGGGGCCCAGCTTGCTTGGCTCCCTAGGTGGGGCAGGGCTAGGCCCCAGGTCTCTGGGCTGTAGTGCCTGAGCAGGGACAGCCTGCTCATGGCACCTGCCAGAATCCCAGCCAGCCCTGTGCCCGGGGACAGCCATTAGCACCAAAGCTACTTACCCAGGTAAGTGCCTGCCAGAGCGACGGACGGCAGAGGGAAGAAGAGCGGCAGAGTTAGGGTGAGCGGCATGCACGGGGCGGGGCGGGGCAGCACAGGGCCGTGGGCAGTGAGTAAGGCCCCATGAGCTGGGGCAGGCCCTCATCCAGAGCTCACACCTGCCCAGGCAGGACAGAGTCCTCACCCCAGGCCACAGTCTCCCCTCAGCGTCCACAAGGAGGCTGAGCCAACAACGTCCAGCTGACCCACAGCTTCCAGCCCTCTACAGTACACAGTCTGGGATTGGGATTGGTCTCATGGCCAGCCCCTCTGACCTGGGATCTGACCCTGTGGAGAACAGGCCATCGTGGTGCCCCAAAGGGCTGGACAGGGCTCCCCCTGCCTCCTGGGAGGTGTCCACCACTAGGAACCACACACGTGGATCCAAGGAGGTGGGTTTCCAAAAACTCAGTGCGAATAAACAGACTGGACCAACTTGCCTGTGAGCAGCTTCCCACAGAACCAGAGGCCAGCTCTTAGGGCAGCCCTGGCAACAGACAGCCCAGAGGCCCTGTCCAGATGGGTCCTGAAGGAAGGGACAGGCCCAGGTGTGAGCTCACCCTGCAGCCCCAGAGTGGCCGGCTGACCCCACAGGGATATGCCTGCCAGGGTGCCCAGTGGCCTGCAAGGTCCTAAGACCACCTCGAGTGGCATGTTCCAAGGGGACAAGGTACAGCTTGGTGGCTGCCACCTTCTGGGGCAGGGCCTGGCCCCTCCCTTGAGCCAGCCAGCTGGTGAGAGCAGCACACCTGTCCTGACAGCCTGGGGAGGGCCTCAGCACGCCCATCCTGGTGGCTGCCCCTCAGGGCTCGCTGGTGACACTGGGGCTAGGGCCTGCACCTGCTCCCCCAGGGTAGACTGGGGTCCTGCCACCCTGCTCCAACAAAGCAGGGCCTGAACGGATGCTCCGACAGGAGGCACCAGGCCTGGGCGTGGCCCAGCCACCCATGGCCTCCCAAGGCCTCTGAAGATGCTCCACCAACCACCGGCCCCACCCAGCATATGCGCGAGGGGATGGCAGGCAGCACGGCGTGGCCCCAGGGTGGGGCTGAGGGCATGCGAGCAGTCACAGCGCGATGGCAGTGGGGGCACCAGGGCGACGTGTGCAAGGACAGTCCACCCCAGGGCCCAGGCCGGGAGGACGCAGGCCAGAGGCCAGGGCTCATGGGCTCTCTGCGAGCGAGCAGCGAGGCCAAGCGAAGCACGGGGTGAGGCTGTGGCCGGGCCCGTGCAGACTGCCCCTGCACGTGCCCTGAGCCGCCCACGGCGAGCAGACAGCACACACAGGCACCACGCGGGCTCGCCACACGCCAGTGGCCGCGGGCCTTACCCCTACTGGGCATCAAGAGGCGCTTCTTCACGTTGCCTGGCAGCGCCACGGGCAGGAGAGAGGGAGAGAAAACACCATCAACTGGCGCAGTCAGCAGTGCCGTCGGGCCCAGCACGGGCCGTGTGCAGCCCAGGGCAGGAGGCTGTGCCCTGTACACACCCTGCCTGGCCTCCCCACCAGGGCGGGCAGCAGAACCCGACTCACCGTCCACACCGTTGTGCTGCTCATAGCTCCTCTTGCCCAGGATGGTGGGGGAGCCATTGTTGATGACCGGGGCCGACTTGGCAGGGGTCAAGCTGCTGAGTACGCTGGACGCGCTCTTTACAGGGTCGGGTTTGGGGGGTCGGGGATGGGTCTCTGAGGGAGCAGCAGAAGGCCGAGTGTCAGAGCCTGGCAGTGACACCACCCGGTCCTCCACCCCAAGGGCCCGCAAGACTCTGGGCAAGTGGCTGTGTGGAGACCAGTACCCAGCAGGGCTGGGGCTTAGACACCATTGGCGGGCAGGCTCCCTGCAGGAGAGGGCCAGCCGCAGCCCCGGGAGCTGCTGCAGTGCTGGGTCAGTGCCCGCAGCCTCCAGGACCCAGACGGGCCCGTAAACACGGCAGGCCCATCTGACGGCCTCCGGGTCTAAGCCATCAGAGCTGGTGTCAGAGGGCTGGCCGCTGGCCAGATGTTGAACTGCTGGCCTAGCTAAAGAGACACCCCAGCCGCCACCTCCACAGGACAAGGGTAGGGCCAGCCCTGGGGCCCAGGGCCCCAGGGAGGGAGCGGTGCCAGGCAACTATGTCTGTGCAGAGCACACTTAGCTCATGTTTCTGGAACGTCCTTCCCAGGACAGGCACCTCCACCCTGGGAGGACTGACTCATGAGCCTGCTCAAGCATCACGCTGGCGGGGCACCCCCACTGCAGGCCTGGGGTCCATGCTTCTGGATGGACCAGGCACATGGCTGGAGTCTTGGGCCTCCCAGCAAGGATGGTGGCCAGGTATGCGCCTCCTTCTCAAAAAGGCCAGCAAAGGCCTGAGTGCTGCCTACGGAGGCGCCTGGGTCCAGGAGGATTCCCTGTGGGCATCAGGGTGTGCGGGGACTCTGAAGGGGGTCCTTGGTGTGCCTCAGGGAGGCTGAACCCTGCAGTGTATGGGACTCACTGTGACCCTGGTGGCGGGGGCGCAAGGCCCGTGGGTCTGCCTGACTGGCATAGTGCAAGGCACCCAGAGGGGCGTCCCATGAGCATTCAAGCCTCTGGACGAAGGAGCTGTGGGCTGCACCAGAAGCTTCCATTTTGGCAGCTCCAAGGGTGGCTCCCTTGCCCCGGGCCACCGCCAGCTTACCGAGATACCGGAGCACAGCTTCCAGGGGCTTCCGCACTGCCTGCTTCAGCACCAGTGGGCTCTGGGAAGCTTCGGGCAGCCGGGCAGTGCCTGTGGAGGGATAAGGTGTATCAGGGGCTGGGCCCCCAGGGAGCTGAGCAGAGCCTGTACCCCAATCTGGGTGTTCTCCCTGGGCCCAGATGCTGCTGGCCCCACGGCCAGGCCCTGAAGCTGCCTACCCACCCCAGCTACACTGACATCAGGAGGAAGACTCACACTCAGCCTTGATGGCGGCACTGTTGATGGGCATGTAGGGGTGCCGTGCGGCATGCCATGGGCGCAGGATCTCACGGCACAGGCGCCGGGCGATCCGGGTCAGCTTGGTGGTGTGCAGGTAGAAAGCCTGCCTCGTCTTCATGGCAAACTTGGGGCTCCCGCTGCTCCGGGCTGGGATGCCATGGGGACTCTGCGGAAGGGGGGCGCACCGCCCCAACACAGCGCCATGACCGAGGGCCGAGGGCCCGTGGCCGGCGCAGAGTGGGTGGCAGGCTCGTCCCACTTACCATGTTGTTGCGATTTGGTCCTGGCCTCTCTCCATCTAACCGGGTTGGCATTTTCAAGCCACCATATTTCTTCCAATATGTCCAACAAGATGCGCAGAGGCGACACTGCATGTTAGGGGGACCCCAAGAATACCACTGGTAAGACTGTGTGGCTACGGACAACAAAGTTGGAAATAGACGGATTCTTAAGCAGAACCAACGGTGCAGAGAGCATTCCACAGTGTCCCCCGCCCCTGCCGCAGCCGCCCCCACCCACCAAGGGAACTCCCGCGTGCTCCCAGCTCTCCTCATCCCCCCCACTGCTACAGCCCCACCGTCACAGGCCACCCCAGGCCAGGTCACGGGCCTGCAGAGACCACATGGCACCATGGCGGCAGTGACGTCCCTGCAGCCCCTGCCACCCCAGTGGGTGCCAGGCGGGCACTTACTGTAGCAGCTCTCGCAGGCCCGGCCAGCCCCGGGGCTCTGGCCTGGCGCCCCTGTGCCGTTCACCACACTGGCCTTAACGCTGTTGACGCTGATCTGGTTCGGGTTTGGCTTGTTGCTTAAAGGGGGGAGGGAGCAGTCACAGCAGCCCTGTGAGGCAGCCAGGTATCCAGACCCCTGTCCCTGTGCCTTTGCATTTCTAGGAGTGGCCACCACCAGGTGGAGCTGTCCTCCCAGTCCCAGGGTGCAGAGCACTAAGCCCTGGGCCTCGGGGCCTGACTCCCCCTCTGGCCCTGCAGGCCACACAGCACCACACAGGGTTTCCTCCAGGGCCTCCGGACTGTCTAGACGGCAGGCCGGCCAGTTCAGGAGCCCCCAGAAGCCTGGTGCCCACAGTCCGCCCTGCCAACCCTCAGGGACCAAAGCTGGAACTTACTAGTTGGGGATATAAACTTGCTTTAACTTGCTCTCTGCTTCAGCTGCTTTCAAGCGTTTCTTAAAGCAAAAGAGAGGATCAGAGAGGTCAGCGGGCAGGCCAGGCCACGGCCTAGGAACCAGGGGGAGGGACCACCACTGTCTCCTGAGCACTGCCTCCTCGGGGAAGGCCTGTGTGAGACGTTTTCCTAACGAGCACAGACCCCAAGAGGGGACCAGCTCAGCCTTGCTGACCCACCGGGGCTGTCTGCCCCGCCATCCCCCAGCTCCTCCCCTTGCTCAGGGTGGGGGGCAGGGGCGGGCAGGCTCACCTGCTGGACGTATCTGTCAGTGGTCTTCCACATGTAGTAGTACTCGATGATGCTGGTGAGCGACTTCCACGGGAGCTGGGGCAGGAAGGGGGCATGAGGTGGGCAGGGACAAGGGCCGCACAGAGGAGGGGGTGGCACCCACTGAAGGGAGTCCCCAAGCTAAATGCTGAACATTGCAACCCCCTAGACTGTCCCCTCCCAACCCATGCTGAATGTAACTGCCACTGGGACACCAAGGGGTGGGACCTCCTGGCGTCCTCTTGAAGGATCAGAGAGGAAGGAGTTTGGGGGGCTCCTCTCTGCACTCTCTGGCCCTCTGCCCTCTGGTGGCACAGCACGAAGGGGAAAGACGTCTGTTCCTCGTGAACTCCCTAGCCTCAGGGCCTGCTAAGGGGCACCGAGGGACCCGCAAGAAGTGGCTGACAGGGCGCCGTGGCCCTGGCCTGGACGGACTCCAGTCTGCAGACTCTTCTCTGCCTCTGACGCGCTCTCTGGCCCTCGCACACTTCTGTGTGCTCCCATGTGCTCATGTCCTAGGCTCTGAGCTCCCCCAGGCTCTGTGAGCTCGCAGTCTTCTCACCAAGGACATCCAGATTCGCTGCTTGCTCCTGACTCCTACCCCAAGCTACGTTTAGAAGTCACCTGCAGTCCCCCAGCTTGCACTGCCTCTGTTTACCTACACTCCCCTCTGGGTCGGAACCTGAGGCCTCGCAGGCTGGCCAGTGCTCCAGGCCGGGCCACACCCAGCCAGGGCTCAGCTAGAGGATCTGGCCTGCAGAGCTTCTGTGTCTTCCCAGCACAGACACACAGCAGTGCCCTAGGCAGGCATCTGTGGGGCCCCCAGGCCCCTGGCTCACCCTCTGCAGCTCCACCATCTAAATGACACGTTCCATTCTATTCCGTCTTCTGGTTCTGTGTCCAGTCTGAGGTTTTGCTCATTTTGTTTAGTTTCTGGCCAAGTTAGGTATGCACCCTATCTGTAGGCTGGTGAGGGGAAGGGCCAGTGTCCTCCAGCACCTGTACCTGGTCTTCTTCCACTCCTGCCAGGGATATCCCATCAGGAGACCCACCAGGACAGCCCAGGGCTGTGGGACAAGCTGAAGCTCCCCCCCAGGCCCACAGCCTCCTCCAGCCTGTGATCCTCGGCACTCTCCAGCCTCCCATCTCTGCCTCCTTGGGTTGGACTTGCTCCTGTTTCGCTGCTGCTCCTAGCTGGATAGAGGCTGTCCCGCTGTGTCCTGGCCTGACAGCCCCACCATGCCCAACATGCTCCTCCTCCACGGGTGACCGTGGGCCTTCGCCACAGAGCAGGGGCTGCTCTTCTTTCAATCAAATTTAAAAGTATGCAATCCTTCGGGGCTGGGTACAGGACACAGGCCCTTCCGCACTAGAAGAGGGGCCTCACAACTCGGACCCATAGGCCTGAGTTCAGATTCTCACAGGACGCATGACACAGGCTGAGCTCCATTAAGAACATAAAAAGCCACATTCAGGGAGGAGGGTCTCCCTGATGACACCCCCAGGGACCTGATCCTCACCACAAGGTGGCGCTTGCAGGTGTGGCCCAGGCCCAAAGGGACCTGGTGTGTGTGCTCAGCACAGCACAGAGGCAGGACAGGGGCACAGGGCTTCCCACGCACATCCCACCCACAGCCCACCTGGTGAAGAGCCACAGCTGGCTGCTCCCCGCCCCTCCCGGGGCACTTACAAAATCTTGCTGAATATCTGTAAAATCTTTCCCATATTTTTCCAGGGCTTCCTCAAAAAGATTAGCCTCAGACGCTGACCACTCCTCCATCTCGTCCCTGCAGAGCACGGGCCCGCCCTGCGGCACGAGGGCTGAGATGGCCCGGGAGATGTCGTAGATATTCTTGTGCAGGGTGTCCATGGCGTGGAACTGCAGCAGGACAGCAGGGTCACCCGGGACCAGCCCTCCCAGGCCCGAGCATCCCCCTGAACCTGGAATGTGCTTTAAGAGGAGCATCCCCCGCTCCCTGACCCCCCCAGCACACAGTGGCCAAGTCGGGGGTGGACGGGGAGAGGCTGAGCTCTAGGTGGAGGGCCACTTTCCCTTACCCTGCATGCCTGAGGCGGTGCTGGCCCCAGGTGAGGGCGGGAGATGGCTGCAGCCCACTTACCAGGGTGATGTCTCGGGAGGCCGCGGCAGCGCTCATGTGCAGGCTGGGCTGTCGCACTGAGCTGCTGCAGTCCAGGGCCCGGGCGAAGGTTCCCACGGAGCTACGGGGGCGGAGGGGCACAGACACCAGAGTCGGACAAGCAGGAGGGATACCCCCACCCCACAGGCCAGCAGGGCCCAGGAGACCAGAATTCAGCTCCCAGCAGGCCTGGGACACAGGTCTGCGGGCACCTTGGGCAGCTGAGTGCAGGCATCACAGAAACTGCAGAGCCTCTCCAGCAGCAGAGCTGTTAGCACCCACACCCAGCTGCCTCCGGCTCAGGGGCTGAGGCCAGCCCGTCTGCATGAGCGGTCGGCAGGCTGGGGTCAGCTGAGCCGCAGCTCCCGGCCCACTGGCTCTCTCCAGGCCTCACCCCATCCCTCGTGAACTCCCCTGCCATCCCCAGCCTGCCCCATGCTGGCTTGCTGGCCACTAGTGTGGATGGCCCTGAGGCACCCTGCCCCAGGACTCCCAGGCACTATCAGCCACGCCCAGAGAAGGATGGGCTAGGGCCTCTGATGCCCTCTGGGAACTCTAAGGGGTCTTAACTGCCAGTGAGGGTCTGGCCATCAGGAGCCCAAGGACAGGACTGTGGGATCCTGTCCACGTGTGAGATCTAAGACCCCTGGTGCCCCAGCACTTAGTGCAGGGAAGCTGCAGGCTGAGCCCCTTGCAGTCCTGACACTGCAAGTGGGGAACTTACCGGGCCACCACAAGGAACTGGTCAATCTGCTTGTCCACCAGTGGGTTATGTGCCTCCCACACCTTGGTCTCCAATTTGGACTGGTCACGGCCATCCTCCTCACCTTTGGGGAGAAGTGTGGTTTGGTGGGGTCAGAGAGGTGCTGGGGAAAGCCCAGGGTCTGTCATGGGAACACCACCACCTCCCCAGGAGCTAAGATGAGGAGAAAGGACACACACAGACACTCCAGAGAAGGGCCTCGTGACCCTGAAGGCCAGCACACATGTGCACACACACACACACAGACACTCCAGAGAAAGGCCTTGTGACCCTGGAGTCCAGCATACGTGTATACACACACACACACACACACACACAGACACTCCAGAGAAGGGCCTTGTGAACCTGGAAGACAGCACACATGTGCACACACACACACACACAGAGACACTCCAGAGAAGGGCCTCGTGAACCTGGAGGACAGCACACATGTGCACACACACACACACAGACACTCCAGAGAAGGGTCTCGTGAACCTGGAAGACAGCACACATGTGCACACACACACACACACACAGAGACACTCCAGAGAAGGGCCTTGTGAACCTGGAGGACAGCACACATGTGCACACACACACACACACACACACAGACACTCCAGAGAAGGGCCTCGTGACCCTGGAGGACAGCACACATGTGCACACACACACGCGCGCACACACACACAGACACTCCAGAGAAGGGCCTCATGACCCTGGAGGACAGCACACATGTGCACACACACACAGACACTCCAGAGAAGGGCCTCGTGACCCTGAAGGCCAGCACACATGTGCACACACACACACACAGACACTCCAGAGAAAGGCCTTGTGACCCTGGAGTCCAGCATACGTGTATACACACACACACACACACACACACAGACACTCCAGAGAAGGGCCTTGTGAACCTGGAGGACAGCACACAATGTACACACACACACACACACACACTCCAGAGAAGGGCCTTGTGAACCTGGAGGACAGCACACATGTGCACACACACACACACAGACACTCCAGAGAAGGGCCTCGTGAACCTGGAGGACAGCACACATGTGCACACACACACACACACTCCAGAGAAGGGCCTTGTGAACCTGGAGGACAGCACACAATGTACACACACACACACACTCCAGAGAAGGGCCTTGTGAACCTGGAGGACAGCACACATGTGCACACACACACACAGAGACACTCCAGAGAAGGGCCTTGTGAACCTGAAAGACAGCACACATGTGCACACACACACACACAGAGACACTCCAGAGAAGGGCCTTGTGAACCTGGAAGACAGCACACATGTGCACACACACACACACAGAGACACTCCAGAGAAGGGCCTCGTGAACCTGGAAGACAGCACACATGTGCGCACACACACACACAGACACTCCAGAGAAGGGCCTCGTGAACCTGGAAGACAGCACACATGTGCGCACACACACACACACACAGACACTCCAGAGAAGGGCCTCGTGAACCTGGAGGACAGCACACATGTGCACACACACACACACAGAGACACTCCAGAGAAGGGCCTTGTGAACCTGGAAGACAGCACACATGTGCACACACACACAAACACTCCAGAGAAGGGCCTCATGACCCTGGAGGACAGCACACATGTGCACACACACACACACACACACACAGACACTCCAGAGAAGGGCCTCGTGACCCTGGAGGCCAGCACACATGTGCACACACACACAAACACTCCAGAGAAGGGCCTCATGACCCTGGAGGACAGCACACATGTGCACACACACACACACACACACACAGACACTCCAGAGAAGGGCCTCGTGACCCTGGAGGCCAGCACACATGTGCACACACACACACACACTCCAGGGAAGAGCTGTGTGACCCTCTAGGCCGGCATACACGCGCGCGCACACACACACACTCCAGGGAAGAGCTGTGTGACCCTCTAGGCCGGCATACACGTGCGCGCACACACAAACCCCCCACTGAAAGGCCTCCTGGCCCTGGAGGACAGCACACATGTGCGCACACACACACACTCCAGGGAAGAGCTGTGTGACCCTCTAGGCCGGCATACACGTGCGCGCACACACAAACCCCCCACTGAAAGGCCTCCTGGCCCTGGAGGACAGCACACATGTGCACACACACACACACACTCCAGGGAAGAGCTGTGTGACCCTCTAGGCCGGCATACACGCGCGCGCACACACACACACTCCAGGGAAGAGCTGTGTGACCCTCTAGGCCGGCATACACGTGCGCGCACACACAAACCCCCCACTGAAAGGCCTCCTGGCCCTGGAGGCCAGCACACATGTGCGCACACACACACACTCCAGGGAAGAGCTGTGTGACCCTCTAGGCCGGCATACACGCGCGCGCACACACACACCCCCCACTGAAAGGCCTCCTGGCCCTGGAGGCCAGCACACATGTGCACACACACACACACACTCCAGGGAAGAGCTGTGTGACCCTGGAGGCCGGCATACACGTGCGCGCACACACAAACCCCCCACTGAAAGGCCTCCTGGCCCTGGAGGCCAGCACACATGTGCACACACACACACACTCCAGGGAAGAGCTGTGTGACCCTGGAGGCCGGCATACACGTGCGCGCACACACAAACCCCCCACTGAAAGGCCTCCTGGCCCTGGAGGCCAGCACACATGTGCACACACACACACACTCCAGGGAAGAGCTGTGTGACCCTCTAGGCCGGCATACACGCGCGCACACACAAACCCCCCACTGAAAGGCCTCCTGGCCCTGGAGGACAGCACACATGTGCACACACACACAAACACTCCAGAGAAGGGCCTCATGACCCTGGAGGCCAGCACACATGTGCACACACACACACACTCCAGGGAAGAGCTGTGTGACCCTGGAGGCCGGCATACACGCGCGCGCACACACAAACCCCCCACTGAAAGGCCTCCTGGCCCTGGAGGACAGCACACATGTGCACACACACACACACACTCCAGGGAAGAGCTGTGTGACCCTCTAGGCCGGCATACGCGCGCGCACACACAAACCCCCCACTGAAAGGCCTCCTGGCCCTGGAGGCCAGCCCAGGACACACTCTACACTGACTGGGACGGTGGGGTGCAGCCGTGTGGCATCAGAACTTGGAAGGCCTAGTGAGCCCGGCGAGGTGCCTGCCGCTGTCCCAGGGTCCCAGGGGGAGCAGGAGGTCCTGGCAGCCAGCTGCCAACCAAAGAAGAGGAGCTGCAAATTCCACGCAGCTGTGACAAGCAGCATGTTCCATGCGCTTTCAGTCACATGGGGCCACATCATGTGACACCTGCTGGATGCCACGGCAAGAGCACAGCTGGGCGATGTGGTGGAGGACAGCCCCACACCCCAGGATGCTCGCTGCTGTGCTTCTGGGCGGAGAGGAGGTTCCTGTGCGGCAGAGGCCCCGGAGTCTGTCCTGAGCAGGGCCGGCCTGACCGGAGAGGCGGAGAGCCCACAGCCGGCCCTTGGCCGTCTCTCCGGCCCAGGGCCACGTCTGTGATGAAGTGAAACACCAAGGCTCACGTTCTGCAAGGTGCCAGCCAGCTTCCCTGGGGCCCTTGGCAACGATGTACCGTGTGACCAGGGATGGCCTCAACTTGGTGCTGGAAATGGAACAGGTGTGGGGTCCTGGGCGGGACCTGGGCCAGGATGTCTCCAAGACCCTCGCAGGGACAGCTCTCCTGGACCCTGCCTGTGAACAGAGCTCACCACATGTCCAGAGGAGGTCAGGCCTGTGGCCAGGCAGCTGAGTGGGTCCCGGGAAGGAAGCCAGTGCTGCAGATGTGCGGATGGACCCAGGAGGGTCCCAGTGAGGCCCACAGGGAACTACTCGGGTCCCCAGTGCTGCAGAGGGTGTCCTTCTGGTATGGCCTGGGGTCAGGGGCACATGGAGAACTGGGGTGCACCTCCTGCCCCCCAGGCCAGAGCCACGGGCTGAGTCCCTTCCTCTCCTTGGTCACAGTCACGCCTGTGACACCTCAAAGCTAGAGGGCAGCAGGGCCCAGCAGAGGAGGCCATCACGTCTGGCCCCTCTCCTAGCAGCTGGCAGGAGGGTTGCCGAGCCCTGCTCTCCAGGTCAGGCCCCATGGCCAGGGCAGGGACCTTTCAGGCTCTCCTGGCCTCCTGTCCAGCAAGCACACAGCACCAGCACCAGGAAGGAACAGTGGGTTCCAGTGACAGGTTCCAGGCGAGGTCCTCTGGCCTTCACAGCCCCTTCCACAAAGGGACAGTGTCCTCAGGACCTAAATTCACACGTATTCTACAGCTGAGGCCTCTGCTGCATTCCCAAGTCCCTGCCCTGGCCAGGATGGGTGGCAGCTACACCAGGAGGCCAGCACGCGGCCTGGTTCTGGCTGCCTCGAGGAGGCCCCAGAGTGGCACGAACAGGGTAAAGAGGCTGAGCCACAGGGCAGAGCAGAGGGTGGGTGGCCTCCTGCCCACAGGGCACATAGGGAAGTCCATCCACATCTTGAAGGCGCCACAGGACAGCCCTCTAGGAAGGGCACAGCTGAGCACGCCCAGGTCCCCAGCTGCCTCTCAGCTCAGCCTGGTGCGTCACAGGCTCTTGGATCCGGCCAGCCCCCGAGAGAGGAAAGGAACACAGAGCCAGGAGGCACGGAAACAGGCACATCAAACAGCGCCGGGGACGCACATGGCCAGGCCAGCCCAAGTGGCCTGGGGGTGCCACCGGTACAGGCGCGCAGCTGAGCCTGCCTCGGAGAGCCGCGGCACTCCGACCACAGAGGGGGACAGGCTACGAAAGGAAGAGGGCTGGGGAGGAAAGACACGGACCAGCTGGGACCAGGAGGACCAGGGCCACGAAGTACCTGGGGCAGCCTGCGCCCCCGTCTCCCAGGACAGCCCGCCAGGAGCTGCCACCGAGGAGGGGGAGGAGGACAGCAGGCAGTGGCCCCAGGACCTTAGGCCAGGCCATCAGCAAAGAGTCTAGGGACTCCAGCTTGTCCCTGCCGGGTGCCAACACTGAGGGCTGCTCACCTGCAGGGTCCTCGCAGGGCCAACCTGAGGGACGCAGCGGGCAGAGCTGCCAGCCCAGGAGGCCAGAGCCTGCCCTGATGAGGGCCAGGAAGGCGAAGGGAGAAGAGCAGGGACCAGGAGGCCAGAGAGGCTTGACAGCCTGACTGGACCGCAGCAGAGCTGGACACAGAGCTCAGACCGGGGCAGCGCCACTCGGGAGACAGGGAGCAGGGTAGCAGGGGCTCCAGAGCCAGGGACAGGCTGGCTCAGTTGGCAGAGGACAACTACCAGGAGGTGGGCACATCCGCATCAGCGCTCAGCCGGCAGCGGCCCTCGCAGGACAGGCGACAGCCCCTGCAGAGCGCCTGGCTCAGAGACAACAGTCCCCCGGCCCTGGTAGGCCCAGGTCCCCAGCTGCCTCTCAGCTCAGCCTGGCGCGCCACAGGCTCTTGGATCCGGCCAGCCCCGGGAGCACACCACCTCACCCAGAGCCTCACCAGGCCGTCGTCCCACACACCAGCAAAGAGAACATGTGCAAACACAAGGGCCACCCGACTCGGACCCGCACCCGTGGACAAGGGCTCAGAAGCCTCGACCCACGACCCACAACCCACAGTCCTCGACTCCCAACGGGGCTGCTGAGCAAGCCCAGGAGGTGTCCAGCTGCTCATCAGGAGGTGAAGGCCAGGTGTTCAGGGCTGGGAGGGGTGGGCTGCCCCCACGTGCAACCTGCCACCCACCCTCACGCTGCCCCAGGCCAGGCGCACAGGAGGCTAGTGGACTCACAAGCTTCAACAGGAACCGAAACTGCCACAGCGAAACAAAACACCAGCCTGCCCGCAGTGGCCCCCGCTCCTCCCGGGGTCCCTGCTTCCAAGTGCCATCCGACACTTACCGGGGCAAGGGGGCCCAGGGCAGCAGCCTGTGCCCACCACTGTTGACACCACACCTGACCGGCACCCTGCCACGGGCCTGGCACGTGCACGCCTCACAGCCACAGACACCACGTCCCAGCCAAGGTGGACGCCCAGGAGGCACCACGAGGGCCCTGGGCCACACCCACCTTCTCTCAGCAAGTCGGTGATGTCGGCCTGGTACCGGTTCCCCACGCGGATCTCCCCTTTATCAGCCAGCAGGGTCTTCTGCTGTGGGTCGTAGACTAGGGAATAGAAGAAGAAATCCTGAAAAACACCACACACAAGACACAGGCGTCAGAGACACGCCTGCCTGTGACCCGGGGCGGACACAGGCTGCTGCAGGACCAGGAGAAACGCAGAGTGAGGTCAGCAAGGACCCAGAGACTACGTCTAGGATGTCCTTCTGCTCAAAAGCTGGAAACCACTGGCTGAGAAGGCTGAAACAGGAGGATCCCGAGTCGAGGCCAGCCTTAGTAACTTAGCAAGGCCCTGTCTCAACGTGAAAAATAAACAGGACTAGGGACGTGGCTCAGGGCAGACGGCTGTTCTTCAGCGGGGTTCCATTTCCAGTACCAAAAAAGATAAAAGGTCCGTAAGAGCAACAAAAAGTAAGGCCGCTCTGAACAGGCCCAACAAGCCGCAGAGGCAGGCCTTCCTAGCCCGATGGACAGCTGTCCCTGCAGTGGCAGGTCACTGCTTCTGCAGACGGCCTCTGCCCCTCCCCAGGTCTGTGTGCACCGCAGACCTCGGCCGCCAGGCTCCCCCAGCACGAGAACTGGCATGATGGTGCCACTTCCGACCCTGCGGGTCCTGCACTTCATGCCTGAGGTCCAGCCCTGTTCCCTGGGAAAGGACTGCAGCTTCTGGGTTGCTGGGGACACCTGCACCCTCCTGGGCACGCTGTTCTGGAGAGCGGACCCCTGGGTTTCCCTCCTGCGTGCTTGGCCCCTTCTGGCTGTCCTGCTGGCCTTCGTCCCCCTCTGCCCCCTTCTCTTGGCAGCTGCACTGGACGTCGGCACTGCATGGAGCCTGGTCGGGAGAGCTGGCCGCCCAAAGGCTCTAATCTGATTTTCCCCAGGCCTGGGCCCTTGCCCCAACCCTGCCAGATGGGCCTCTGGGTGGGGCTGCCTGACCATGGTGCCTGTGGCTGACCGGGCACAGCCTGGGCTTCCCCTGGAAACTGTGAGCTTCTTGATCAGGCAGGTGGAAAACAGGCGTCCAGGGCTTTCCTGGCCTCTGCCTGGGAAATGAGCAGCGTCCAGCAACACCACCCAGGCCGTCTGCACAGGCCCTGCACTAGGAAGGGCCCCTGCGCCGGCCACTCCACCACCAGCTCTTCTGTTCAAAAGGGCTGTCCAGGGGCCGGGTGGGGCTTGCGGCCGAGCGCTCGCCTGGCACGTGCGAGGGGCTGGGTTCCATCCTCAGCTCCACAAAAAAACAAAACAAATAAAAATAAAGGTATTGTGTCCAACTACAACTAAAAAGATATTATTTTTTTTTTAAAAAAAGGGGCTGTTCCTGGGCACCTGTCAGCAGTGTCACCCATGCCACCCTGTGGCTACCACCAGGGTCCTTCCAGACTGCTCTCCACACTCCTCTGTGGACAAATTCCAGGGCCTCCTGGAATTTGGTGCACCCTCAGGTGGAGCCCGTCCCCAGGATAGACTGCACACCATCCCTGGTGGTGCCCTGACCCCTGGCCACAAGGGGCAGGGTGGTGCCTGGAGCAGGCCGCAGTCTCACACGGCCCTCGCGGGGCCTCTGTCAGGTCTGTTTCTGGGCTGTGTGTGGCAGGAGTAGGGCTGAGGCCAAGAAGACACAGTTCTGCTCAGAACACAGTCACTGTCTCCACAGCGTCCCCATCCTGAGGGAGGACGGGCTGAGCTCAGCCGTCTGGCTCCCACAGCGCCTGGGCCTCGATGTCACCCCTAGGGACACACAGGGAGGCCTCATCCCTGCCAACCTGAGCAAGTGCAGGAGGCTGGCTGAACTGGAGTGTACAGCCACCACCTGGGCAGCAGAGCCCAGGGGAGAGAGGGTCCCAAGCTGGGAGACATGTGAGCCCCTTACCTGACCCAGGGGTCCCCTTAAATCCACCCGATGCCACACAACCTCCACACAACCGACTCGTCCAACAGCTGCAGCCTGTCCGACCTCAGGAGACCTGATGTCCCCACCAGCCAATCCCACAACATCCTTGGCCTCTGTGCTCCCCAGGGACAGGCAGCCCTGCCTGGAGACACCTGGGTCATCACAACCTGGGCGGTGGCAGCCGGTGGGCCACGCTGCCCTGTGAAAAACCCGTCTGCTCAAAATGCCAGCAGTGCCAGGGCTGGGGACAGGGTGGCCTCAGCAGGATTCCATCCACTCTCCATATATGGCCAACTGGGCCTCGAGTGGCCCTGGAGGAGAAGCTGGCAGTGGAGGCAGGAGGGCATGCCTGCTCTATGGTGGTCAGGCAGGGGGCACCTAGAAGGGAGGGAGCCTGGGGGCTGCGGCCACGGGACACCAGAAGTGACCATCAACACTGGCCCCAGGACACTGGGGTAAGGAAAGGCCAGGCCAGGCCAGGGGAGGACGAGGTTCCTGCCAGGCTGAGGGTGGGGACAGGGGCCGTTTCACAGAGTGGCCAAGCAGACGGCGGGCTGGGCCTCACCTCGCGCTCCAGGTAGGACTTGAGCGACTCGGTCTCGTTGAGCAGGGTAACGCTGCACTTGCCCCTGGAAGAGAAGGACGAGCAGGTGGAGGAGAGGCCGGCAGCGGGGCCCCGGGCAGGGGCCACGGGAGCTACCTGATGTGGGTGGCAGGCAGAGACTCCAGCTGCCGGGAGAGGAACAGCTCCCGGTGCCGCAGCTGGTGCTTCAGCTTCTCGGGCAGGTCCACCATCTCCGGGTTCTCCACCTCCTCCTCCACTTCCCCTGAAGGACAAAGAGTCCCCATCAGGGGGCTGTGCCGACACCTGGCTGCCGGCCCCAGGTCGGACCCCACGTGCAGGTGCCAAGTGCAGGAAGGCCACCTCCCTGCCTGCCACTCCCCTGCCCGCCCCGAAGCAGCCCAGGAGCCCTGGACACAGCCCCATGGGTGCTCTGGCACCCCAACAGGCCAGTCCTCTGGGCCTTACGAAGAAGAAGAGGACATGGTGTCCAGTGTCAACCTTGAAAGCAGCAGGCCCGAGAGAGGAAGGAAAAGAAAGGGGCGGCCACAACACATCAAGGGCAAGGCGGCCAGGGGCAGAGACCTTCAGCCCTGGACCCCAGCCTCTAGTCCCCAAGGCCAGACGGCCCTGCACAGCCTCTGCAGACCTCCCTGCACCAGCAGGACTCCCCTTGGGGCCAGGCCACAGCAAGGTTGGGCGGCAGGCCTGACAGGGGGAAGCCCTCCTCAGCCGGCCGGCGGGGAACGTCCGTCCCCCAGCGCACCCCCGCCCGCCCGGCACAGACAGGAGGACGCCTCCTTGCAGAGGCGGGCTCTTACCTTCCTCGCCGGTGTCCGCCCCGGGTCCGGCCTTATAGCAGACTGACAGGGCTACATAACAGACAGACAGCACCCGGTCGGCAGCTGGGCGCCAGTGCCGGCCGCTTGTTCCCTGCCCAGGGCCCGGACCGAGGAGACACGGGGGCCACAGGCCTCCCGGTGGGAGGGCAAAGACCACCCGACTGAAGACCCCTCAGGCTCTGCATCCCACCCCGCCGGCCTCAGCCTCCTGTCGCCCCAGAGCTCAGGTTGCCCCCACACTCTGGTCCCGCGCCACCGCGATCACTGCCAAAGACCTCCCTGCAGGCGGCTCCTGCCCACCCTCGCCAGATCACTCCTCACTCAGGACCAGCCCCTGCCCAGCAGGACAGGAGAGACAGTGAGTCCCTCTCTGAGGCTGTGCGGAGACCTCAGCCAGCATCTCAGGCAGCCTGGCAGCTGCCCCTCATCTGTACCAGAAAACGACTGAGAGCCTGGCGTGGTGGGCATGCCTGCAGGCCCAGCTACTAGGAGGCGGAGGCAGGAGGGTCTTCAGCTTGAGGCGGGCCTGGGCAACTTAGCAAGACTCCATAAAAAGGCAAAAAGGCAAAATACTTTCTAGCCTGTCACATTCCCCAAAATTGAGGGTTGTGGAATGGTGCTCCCCAGCGGCCCACACTTGCCCAGTGCTATCCATCTGGGGACGCTACAAGCCACTGTCACCCAGGGCCCAGCTCCACTTGCCGGCCCTGGCCTGTCGCTCTCTTCTGCCCCCCTGTGGTCATTGCAGGAAGTCATGGCACCTCTGGGCCCCAAGCCCCCAGCCCCTCACAGCTAAGGGACAGGGTGTGGGGAGTGGGATCTGTTCCACACGGACCTGGAGTGTCCATCCCACCAAGTTGCCCGCCTCGCTGCCCGTGGAGCAGGGGCGCTGTGCACAGCAGTGCCTGCCCCAGCAGCCTGGAGCCCTGAGTTCAGAACAGCAGCCGCGTCCTGATGCACACCCCTCAGCTCCACGTGGAAGGCAGCGTTTGCTCACGCCAGCCTCATGCTAGGGACAGTCGGGTCAGGACCCAGCCAGCATCTGGGCCCATGGGTAACACTGGCTTCATTCAGGTCCTTAGACAGCCTGTCCACCAGCTCCACAGAAGCTCTTAGAAGCTCCAAGATGTCCCCAGGCTCCCAAGAGGAGCAAGGCTCCAGGGCAAGACCCTGTTACAGCCCATGTACACCTCGCGCCTCCACCTCCCCCAGGACACCCCTCGTGGGTGAATCCTGGGGCAGGTGGCAGTCCCTGTTCTTTCCCCAAGTCCTTTTCCAGATGGGGACACCACTCACTAGCCACTGGAGGCACACGCTGCCTTCCTGTCCCACCCAATCTTGCTCCCAAGCCCTGGCCTCAATTTGGAGGGCTCTGGGCAGTTCAGGTGACGAGCCCCCCCAGGAAGGCCTGGGAAAGGGCTGCTGTGCCCCACCGGCCTCCCGCCTGAGGCCACCTGGGTGGGAGGCTTCCCCCACAGGGCTCAGGAGCCCAGGCTCCACTGTGGGGCTCAGGCCCCGGCCTTCCTATCAGGGGGGTTTCCCTCCTGCAAGGCCACGGCCACGGCCACGGCCACAGGGCACTCAGGGTGAACACGAGCACAGGGGACGTGGCCCCGAGCAGTCATCAGGAGCCAGCCACAGACTTACGGCCCTTGACCCCTGCCCCACCCCAGGCCCAGCTCTTGGGTTTACGGGAAGCTGGACAGCGGGGCTCTGTGGGCACCTCGGCTGCCGGCATCCCAGAGTTCAGGAGACCCTCCCACAGGATGCCCTCCAGCCCTGCCCTCATCTCCAGAGTCCCCTCCTAGTTCCCCACAGCCACTGGATGTCCTCCACAGGAACACCGGCCCCCCTGGGCCCCTGACCCAGCAGCAAGGTCCTTGCCAGAAGTCCCCACAGGTGATTGCTGGTCTGTGACCAACAGGGCACTGACACAGGGCCTTCTGGAGGGGGCAGGTGTACCCTGAATGACCTCTTCTTTCTGAAGCATCTTCCAACCAAGACTATGGATAAGCACTGGGGTGTCCCCAGGACCACCCACCTCGTTGGCCCTGGCTCCACCCCCCCTCAGAGGCTGGGAGGCCCAGAGGGGGAGAGGAGGCCACCAGCCTACACATCCTGCCTCTCAAAGGTCCTGCAGAGGATGGTCAGCGAGGCCTCCCACTGCCTGGCACCACAGGGCTGGGCTCATGTAATGTTTGACCTCCCTCCAGATGTGCACTGGAACCTGTCACGGGGGGCTACAGGTGGGGTCTCTCCCCACAAGCAACAAGAGACTTGGAGACCACACCTGATGACCTCGCACTTAGCCTGGGTGGACAGCACCCAGCAGCTGGAACCGCCATGGTCCTCATCACTGGAGGACACCCCTGCACTGACCAGTCTCATGGCCCCCAGGCAGATCCCACCCCAGATGCCCAGACACATGGCAGCCATAAGCTGTCCCCACATCTACCTGCACCTGCACCCAAGAGCTGCACAGAAAGGACTGCCTGTGGCCACGGTACACAGACCCAGTGCCAGGTTACCCTCCTCTGCCCGCAGATGCACAGAGAGCTCGGTGTCAAGTGTCCAGCACCCAGCAGCCACCCAAGGCTCAGGCAGCCTTGCCCCAATGTTACAACCCCCAGATCTCAGCCCCGTGCGTGACAATACTTCAGGGTGAGAGGCCAGGCCCCGGGGATGACAAGGGCCGCTTCCAGGCACTGGAAAAGAAAGTCCCTCTGAGCCGTGCTCACCAGACTTCAGGAGGGAGGGATTTTTTCCTGAAGACGCCACTTCCAACCCCCACAGAAACCTTCAGCAAAGTACAAACAGGTGCTGCAGAGCAGTCCCACCTGGACCCGCACCTGGCCCATGGGGTGTCCACGCCAGCACCCCACCAGGGCCTGTGCACCTGCCTGGGACCCTGCAGAGGTACCCATGGGCGCCCAGACTGAGAGCAGAGGGCAGAGCAGGTGGCAGAGGGTGGCCGCAGCGAGGCCAGGACCCCAAAGCAGACCCGGGGGCAGGTGCCTGGAGCCCATGCCCTCCCGGGCACAGGCCGACTCACTTGCATGCTTGTCCGCCAGGGCGATGAGGGTGCTGGAGATGTCGCGCCTCCGGTAGAAGCACACCACCTTGGCCTCCACGTTCCCGTTGGCCGTCTGCAACAGCAAGGCAAGCAGCTGAGCCCCTCAGCACAAGGAGGGACCCCGATGGAGCCTGTTCCATCCCCACCTGAGTGCCATCCCTCAGGACTCCAGGAAGGGGACACGTCCCCAGTGCCCCAAGCAGTGAGCAGGAGGAAGGCATCCCTCTGACTCCTCCAAGGCCATCACAGCAAGGGGACCTAGGCAGGGGTGCACCAGGACCCAAGCCCACACCCTGACCCTCTCCTCACCCTCAGTGTGCTGTGGGAGAACCAGGAGCAGAAGGCCCTGGAAGGGCAGGACCTCGTCCAGCCTAGGAGCCAGCCCCTCCCACCACTCCCATGACCCGGACGGCAGCCTCAAGGTGGAGGGCTGAGCCTGCGGAGAGCCCCCACCCAGACCCTGCCTGCTTCCCCTGGAAGTGCCCAAGGACGGTCTGGCCAGAGTCCAGCCAAACCCAGCTCTGCCTCTGGTGCAGGCCAGTCACCACCTCCCTCTGGCCTGCACTCTACCGGGTCCACTAGGAGGGCAGATGGCAGGAGACTTGGACCCACGTGAGAAATGGCCTCCACCCCGGTGGGACCTGGATGCAGTATACACTCACTGGACACGGCGCTGACCAGGGAACCATCCCTGAACTACTGGGAGCTCACCAGAAGTGTCTCACCCAGGGGGGTGCAGGCTACTGACCAACCACCGTGGAATCAGCCAGCGTGACCAGGCACCAAGTGTCAGCACAGCCCCACCTGGCGTGGGTGAGATCCACCCTGGGGTGGAGAGCCTGCACAGGCTCCTGCAGTCCTCTTACCTGACTCCACTTACTGATCTGCCAGTCCTTCACGTACATCAGTGTGGACCACAGACACCTGCCTCCCCTTACTGATCCAACGGTCCACTTACTGATCTGCCAGTCCTTCGCGTTCGTCAGTGTGGACCACAGACACCTGCCTCCCCTGGAGCTGGTTCACGGTCATAGCCCCTAAGAGCTCACACACTGACTGCAGGCTTACTCCCCAGCTGAGGGAGGCAGGGCCTAGCGGAATAGAGCGAGGTTACTGGGCAAGGCCTCCAAGCGGGTACTGGGCCACAGCCCTCCTGTGAACAGGCCCCCTCCACTCCTGCCACAATGACCTGCACCGCCACAGGCCAAAAGCAACAGCCCGAGCAACCATAGATGGAAACCTGGTTTCAAACATGAACCAAAATAAACCTTTTCTGGGGCTGGGGTTGTGGCACAGTGGCAGAGCGCTTGCCTCGCACATGTGAGACGCTGGGTTCCACCCTCAGCACCACATAAAAATGAATAAACAAAATACAGATATTGCATCCACCTATAACTAAAAAAAGAAATAAAAAAATAAACTTTTTCTCCTTTTAAGCCAATTATCTCGGGTATTTTGTCACAGCAATGAAAAGCTGACATAGCTATAATCCACCACTACTCTATCCTGGCAGTTAAGCTGTCAGGCTGTGACCACTGGGAGCTCACGCAGTGGGCTCCCAAATCCCGGTGACAGGTCCCACCACGTTAGAATGAAGAGTATTTATTTGCAACTTCAGAGTTTACAGGGTCTGCAATCTCAGTGCATGCCATGAGACTTGCATGACACAATAACAGCCTCTTACCCCAGGGCAGCCCCTGTTATGCTCAGAATTCAGGTCCCTTGGACGCTGCCTCCCAAGTCCACCAACCATCACTACAGACCAGGCCTCCCCGCCCCCCACCCAGCCCCCTCTAACCTGCCTCCACAATACTGTAATTTTGGTTGAATCACTTTTGGTGTCTGTGCTCTGATCACGTACAACCACACAGAACTGCCGAGCCCCTCACTCCCCACCTGGGCCAGCTACTTCCCAAGTGCACAATGGCAGCGTCTTTCCACCTGCCCGTGCTGTGTGACTGCCACGGACCCTACGTGCACGTCAGAGACCACTGAGCACGTACACATCCAGTCCTCTCCTGGGGACCCTGGCTGGGGAACCCTCTACTCCTTCCCAAGGTCAGCTGCCTGGTCTGCTAGCGCACAGTCTCCCCAGCCTCCATCCAGCCCCACGGGGCCACTGTGCAGCTGGGCGCAGGGTCTACGGGGCTCACCAGGCCTTGGCCCACCAGCCTGCAGAACAGCGTGGAGGGAGACAGAGCCCAGCTGTGTGCCCCTAAATACCACCTGCCTTCCTCTGAAAGCACCTTAAGTTTTTGTTTGTTTGTTTTTGAGACGGGGTCTTGCTAAGCTGCTGAGGCTGGCCTTAAACTTGCCACCCTCCTGCCTCAGCCTCCTGAGCTGCTGAGGGAAGGCCCGGCTGGCCTGAAGGAAGGCCGTTTCAGGCCCAGGGCGCCTCCTTGCTGCCTAGGACCCGCTTCCCTGCCTGGCAAGGCTTGCATTTTCTGTGATTCCCGTCCCGTGAGCGCTGTGCCGCTGGACCAGTGCCCGTGTTCTGATGTTCCTCGTCCTTCCACCATGAGTGGGAGGGCCACCCTTGTCCAACTCCCCCTGCACACGCCTCACTAGCTCACCTGGCCTCTGCTGCTCCTCCAAGGACCCCGTGGGCTTTCCACCCCCACATCAACTAGTCTTCCTCCTGCACACAAGTCCCTCCCAGACTCCTCACCCCCTGCCACCGACCTCTGGTACAGGCTGGAAAGCCAGGCACCCAGGCTGCAGAGGGACAGGGTGGGCACCATGGTGCTGCTGGCACTGCGGGTGCCCGTGGCGTGCTCTGGCAGCCCCGGGAGAAGCTCTTCGGTGCTTTCTCGTCCCCTGAGTGTGGGTCCCATGGCATCTGCTGCTCCAGTCCAAGGCAGGGCTCTGCCAGCTGCCAGCCCCCGGAATCCTGGAACCTCTCATGGCTGGCTGTGACACTGAGCACAGTGGCTGTGGCTGACAGCCAGGGCCATCAGGCAAGTCACCCAGCTGTACTGACATGGTGTCAAGGGGAAGGGCAGCAGTGCCCCTCACAGGCTAGTGCTGGGACCAGCGATGCCAAGCACAGGCTGAGGACCAGGCAGGCACACCTAGGTGTGCCACGCTGGCCCGCTGCTAATGCCACAGACCCCGGAAGTGGGTTTCCGATGGCCCTGGCTGGCAAGCAGCTGCCCCAACCCCACACCTGCCGTCCCCACATCCTGCTGAAAGGCGAGATACCCCTCCTGACAGGCCCCCAGCTTGTCATGGCACCTGCTGGGTGTGTGTGGCCACCAGCTCCCCTACACTGCAGAGAGCAGGACGGCGTGGCTGACACCCGCCTCCCCACCACGCTCTGTGGCCAGGTGAGCCTGGGCCTGCTGAGAAGGTGCAGACAAGTGCCTCTTGTCCAGCTCGTCAGCAGCAGTTTGGGGGTGGCGCAAGGCCACACCAGGCATGTTCTCACAGATGCCTGGTCATAATCCCAAAGAAACCACCAGGGACTCACCTGGGCCTCTCCCAGAGAGGGACCCAGGTCTAGGCAGATGATGCGACAAGGTCACCCAAAGGTCAACTCTGAAGCCCAGGGCAGGCCACTTGGACTGGAGCTGGTAGACGCAAGTGGAGGGCAGCAGCCCTGCAGGCCCGCCCCGCCCAGCAGCCCGGCACTACCTTGTTGAGCTCCTCGATCCTGCGGATCAGATATGGGTTGCTGGAGGAGTTCTCGAAGTAGACGTAGTCTGCAAGAGATGGAGCAAGCGTCACCTGTGGCCGACCCCAGGACCCTGTCCCATGCACCTGTGGCCTGCCTAACCTCCCACCACACTCAGACTCTCCTGCCCAGGTGCCCAGGCCTCATGCAGCCCGCCTGGCACAGGAGCCCTGCCCTGCTACCTCAGGGCTAGCACACAGGGAGCAGAGGGCGCACCGCCAGGCTGCCCAGGAGGCGACCGACACCACCTGCCCAACAGGTGGTGCAGGACCAGAACTCAGCCAGCAGTGTCTACCCAGCGTGCTGGTGCCAACGCTTAACGTTCAGGCCTCCTGGGAGAGGCTGTGGGGACCACCTTCCCTGCCCGGCCTAGCTCTGGTGCTGCCCCAAGACCCCATCCAGATGGGTGTGTCCCCACAGACCATCTCAGCACAGGGTGCTCCAGCCTTGTTAGCTCCCCGAAAAACCACACAGAATGTGTGCCAGGGCCTCCCAGGCTGTGGCAGGCACAGAAATGGGGCAGTCACCCCTAAACCATGGCATCAGCCTCACCCAAGCTCAGCGCCCAGGACTGTGACACCGAAGGTGCCAGCAGCCCGGGACCCCTGAAGTCAGGCCTCTCACTGACTCCACAGACAGAGTGCCCATGTGTTCTGGGGGCCAGAGGTCAGCTGGGGCCCAGGAAAGAGGAGGCCTCTCTGCCGCCGCCAGGCCCCAGGTCCTGGAGCAGCCCAGCTGAGTTCTGCCATCCCATGCGCCCCTCACACAGGGCTGACCAAGAGGACATCTCAGCTGCAATCAGCCCAAATGCCCACGACTGGGAAGCAGCAGCAACGGAGGACCAGCACAGATGAGCCCGGCCACTTCAGCCCCTGGCTGGGAACTGCACGGTGGCACCTACTGGAGGCCTCGGGAGTGGGCACACACCCCTGCACACCAGGTGCTGCCCCCACCACTCCACAGAGCCAGATGTGGCTGGTGCTCAGGGCACAGCGCCACGGTGAGCAGCAGCCAGATGCAGGGCTGCAGAGAGGGGCCCGGGGCGGGAAGGGTCTGCACTGAGACTGCGCCCTGCTGGTCCACCTACAAAGGTAACCGAGTTCACATAATCATGCACTCAGCTGATGTCATCACCCGTAGGTTACATTTTGACAAAAGTGGATTTTTTAAAAAGGGTCTCAAAGCAATAATCTTCCATTCTTGTAAATCAGATACAGAACAGATCATAAACTGGGCAGGACAGTTCAGGCCTATAATCCTACCACTTGGGGGCTGGGGAGAAAGGAGGATTGCAAGTTTGAGGCCAGCCTCAGCAATTTAAGGAGACCCTGCCCCAAATAAGAAAATAAATTATTTAAAAGGGGGCTGGGGCATAGCTGGGTGGTAGACCACCTTGGGTTCAATCCTCAGTACAAGGACAAAAAGGAACAAACTATAAAACTCAGAACTGAAAACTGTTACTACGGTTGAACACTGATGGAGAGGGGAGTCACTCGGTGGGGAGGGTGGGCAGCAGGCCATGTCGGCTTGGTGGGCAGTGCCCACCAGGACGGCCACCACAGACGGCCACTCGGAAAGGATGTGACGCATGGGGCACCAGGTAGAGAGCGGAGGTGGTCCCCACCTCAACAGGAGTGACGTCATGGGGCGGGACTGTGGTGACGTGATCTCACACTTTGCCAGAGCAGAACTGTGGACACCTGACAAGAGTGAGCAGCACTGGGGGGCAGACACTGTGCTTTAGCAGTGGAGAGGACAGGAAGGCAGGAGGCTGGGTGCAGGACAAAGGGCCTCAGAGTGGTCGCAAGGACCAGCAGGGCTTGGCTAGCTCTGAGACAGAAGGCAAGGGCTGCAGACCACATCCAATGGGCACTCCAGCCACTCCTGCCATCGCCTGGGCATGCCAGCAGGCACCCAGGGTACAGCGAAAGCCCCTCGGCACAGGCAGGAGGACACCTGAAACACCCCACCATGTGCCATGCACTTGCAGCAAACCAGGATCCCCAGGTGCTTCTGAGAACCGCACAGCCCACGCCGTGCACATCAGGGGACGACGAGTCGGAAGGGAGCCGCGTCCTGCGCCAGGACAGGGGCCTGCAGAGCAGCCGCTGAATCCACACAAGCAGCTGCAAGCCACAGGCACGAGGGCCCAGGGAGACACCAGCCCTGCTTCCAAGTGGCCGATCAATACTCAGAGACTGCAAAGGCCTAGGGCAGCACTCAGCAGACCAGAGCAACCAGGCCCACTGGCCCAGAGCTGCCGCGCTCCCTCCGCGCTGCACCGCGCCCCACCACTGGCTGCTGCCCAGCCCTTCTACCGTATCTTGAGACAGGGTCTTGCTAGGTGGCCCAGGCTCCCCCGCCTCCACCTCCTGAGTCTTGGGGTCACAGGTGGACACAGTGCCCAGCCTGACTCTGTGGGAACGGGGACCTGGTGAGGCAGTCTGTGATCCAAACACCCAACACTGCCGGACGACTGGACCATGGCGTGGGTTTAGCCAAGTCCCACACCCTTCAGGACAAGCTCACAAAGGACACTGCCAAGCGCCCAGCAAACACCGATTCCCAAAGCTACTGGGCTCTGACAATAGTGGAGCCAAACACCCGCCTCTGGAAGCCATCCACACTGGAGCATGAGACACCAGGTGCCACCGCACGAAGCGCAGACATAGCAGGACACCCAGCCCTTACCTGACAGAAGTCCACAGCACTGACACGCCAGACTCAGTGTTCCATAAAGTGCCCGCTGACAGGCAAAAACCGCAGGCCACAGGCACCCCACACTTTGCAGGCATGCAACCGGCCCTTCTGCTCCGCAAGTTCCAGTACCATCACCTGTCACCCAAGCAGGTCCACCGAGGCCGGCTGAGTGAGCACAGACATGTGGACCATTCCAGAAGCTCCCGCTCACATGTGGACCCTTCAATCAACAGGCAGGCAGCACCATCAGGGCCTGTGGCCCCATTAGTAGCCCGCGCCACCCCTCCTGGGGCAGCTGCTCCTGGCGATGCGTGCTCAGAGCAACCAGGTACTGGCCCAGATGTACAGAGGCCAGCTCTTCCGCACAGCCCCTTCAGCAACTGCTCGGCCAGCAAATGAGCACCCTGGACTCCATTACACCTTCATTTTCTTCTTCTGAAGCTTCAATGCTCTGCCTTAAGCCTCTCCTTTTTCTAGTTGGGACCGTACTGTCAAGATACCGTATCCTCCGCACAGCAACCGCATCCTCAGGTGACAGGAGGCTCTGCCATCAGGGGGACAACCAACGACACACAGACCACTGCACCCTACAACCAGGGTTCTGCACCCAGCCCTCTCGCCACCGCAGCTAGGTGTCAGCATACCACCCAGGTGCACTGGACATGCTGAGCCACAGCTGGGCACAGTGATGCCGTGGTGGTGCTATGACAGACTGGGGAACAGCCAGCCACGGTGGCACTCGGGAGGCTGAGGAAGGATCACAAACTCAAGCTCTGCCTGGGAAGCTCAGCAGGACCCCGTCTCAAAATAAAAATGAAAAAGGGGGCTGGGGATATGACTCAGTGGTGGAGCTTGCCTGGTGCCCCACAGGGCCCTGGGCTCTAGCCCCAGCATTATCCCTGTCCCCAGCTTGTGGCACTCAGCTCCTCGAGCCTTCGGAACCTCCCAAGTACACTGTGGCTTGGGGCTGGGAGGTGGTGGGACCTCCGGGAGGTGGGCCAGTGGGGCAGGCCTGCCAAGGGGAGGGTGGGGCCCAGTCTCTTCCTCACCACCACTCCCAGTCACCCCGAGGTGAGTGGGTTCTGCTCCACCACCTGCTCTTGAGAAACTGTGTCACCTCAAGACCAAAGGCAACCAGGTCCAGCGGCCATGGGCTGAGACTGGAAGCAGAAGCCACAACAGACCTTTGTCTATGTGATCTGCCAGGTATCTGCTAGTGATGGAAGGCTGGCACAGTGCGCCAGGGAGGTGTGCCTGGGGCCTTGGCGGGGTCAGATCTCAGGGTCAGGACTTCCACCCACCTGCCCCCAGCTCCAGGGAGGGGAGAGGGGCTGAAGACTGAGGGGCCACCCATGGCCAGCGCACTGGATCCTGCCTGCACGCTAGAGCCTCCGGAGAGACCCAAGGGCCTGGGCTGGGGGAACTCCTATTGCTGAATCAGGAGGTGCCAGGAGGGTGGCGTGCCCGAGGCAGGGGACCTGCACCCTTCCTGTGCCTTCCTGCAGCCTCTTCTGAAAGCCGGTGATGACTTCACAGTCACCCGCCCAACAGCGAGAGTCCCCAGCTCTGGGAGCCGCACCAGGGCTACAGGTCACAGGCCACCTGGTAGGGCCCAGCCCTCGATCTGTGGGTCTCCAGGTGAACGGCGCCAGAACTTGGTTTAACTGCAGGAGCCCCAGCTGGTGTCCCCTGGAAAACTGGCTGCAGGCAGGGGAGCCCCACTGGCTGCTGACCAGAGCCACAGGCTCTCGTGCGGACATGAGCATGGCCTTGCTCCAATGAAACCTCATTTATGGGCACTGGAATGTGAATTTCACGTGATCTGCACATGTCATGAGTATTCTCTTATTTTTTCTCAACCACTTAAACGTGAACAAGCCATTCTCGGCTCGGGAGCACACACAGGGCACAGTCTGCCCCTGCTGCGGCCCAGCACATCCGAGGTGGCCACCTCCCCGGACACAGCTGCAGCACCAACCAGCACAACCCCACTGGTTTGCTTGCTTTCATTTCTGTGGCAATCGACAAGCCAATTTTACCCTGCCTAAGGGAAGGTCAAGAAAGGAGAGCGGGCCACCATATTCTGAAAGAAGAGCACACCAACTCCAAGCCTTGGGAGGCTGCGGCAGCAGAGCAGGTACACCGCACAAGTCGAGGCAGAGGGCGGACGGCAGAACCTGCAGCCAACACCAGCACGCTGGGAGGAACACGACCCAACCTCTGGCAATGGGACAAAGGACACTTGCATGCAAAAACAGACCCTTACCCTACCCTCACGCAGAAGCTACCTTGAAACGGATAATAAACTAAAAAGCAAAACTTGAAACCAGGAAATTCTACAGTAGAACAACAAAGTCTCTGTGACCTCCTTAGGTTAAGCAAGCTTCTTAGTTGTACAACATGTGCAATTTCAGTCCACTCAATAAGTACTGAAGCCTAGAATATAAAACAAACTCTCAGGGGCTGGGGTGCAGCTCAGGTGAAGTGCTTGCCAACCTGGAGGAGGCCCGGTTCGGTCCCCAGCACCACAAAAATACAAAACAATAACAAAAAATTCTCACAACACTTAGAAAAAATAATCCAGTTCAAAAACCACACAAAAGTACGTGGAAGTCAAACACAGAGATGTTGAGTGTCACCTACCATCAGGGAAATGCAGACCAGAACTCCACCTGGACGTGCTCGCGGCTTTGCACACCATGCAAAGCAGGCGTGGACAGGACTGGGCCAGGAAGCCTCTGTTGACCCCAAATGCGAGCCAGCAGAACACTGTGGCTGGAGCAGGGTGACCTGTCAGCTCTGGGGTCCTTCAGTTGCCACTCAGCCCTGACCCAGGCGGCACACTCACCCAGCAGAAGAGCCCGCATCCATGCAAAACTCCAGGCACAGACGTTCACAGCAGCCATGCTTGGAACTGCCACAGACTGGAAGACTGGAAATCACCAAAATGTCCATGGACTGATACAGGTAAACCCACGTCCGCACAACAGAAATGGAGAAGAGGGAGTCGACCACGGCAAACAGGTGATTCTCACCTGCAGATGCTGTGTGGAAGCAGCTCAAAGGGTAGCGCCATCTGCAGGACAGTGTGAGGCATAGCCTCAGGATCAGAGCACAGAGGAGGGGTTACAGGATGGGGTGGGCTGTCGGCCAATGGTACCAGGGAAATGTGTGGGGGTCGCAGAAACGGTGTGAAGGTCTGTGGCATTACCAAGATGTGTGCACCTGTCAAAAACTGCAGACCAGGGTTGGGAGTGGTGGTGTGCACCTTCGTCCCAATTACCCAGAAGGCTGAGGCGGGATCAGTCAAGCCCAGGAGCTCTGGGCCAGTCCAGGCAACACAGCGCAGCCACAACACCCCATCTCAGCACAGGGGTAGGGTAGGGGTGTGCACGCATGAGAGGGCTGCGGTAAAGCACATCACAGGGCACCAACCTTCAAACTAAAAGCATACACAAGACCCAGTTCTGGCAGGCCACGATGAGACTGATTTACAGACACAGACCTGCTGCTCCCCAGGAGACAGGCGTAGCCCTGCAAGCCCCCAGGTCCACTGTCATGAGGCAACTCACCCACCTTTGTCTAATAGCATCCTTGTTCCCAGATACCAAACACAAACGACAGTACCACCCCTCACACCCAGGAAGTGCACCAGACCACCTGCAGGTCATGGCTTGGATGTTGATGCAAAAACAGACCCTTCACCCTACCTTGGCTCGGGAGCACACACAAGGTGCAGGAGGGAAGAAGTCCAAGAAGAGACAAAGACCCACCCTGACTACAGGGCGCATGACCAACAGAGGGCCTTGAACACTGCTAACCCCACTGCTAACACTCACCAACACCACAGAGCCGCAACCTGCACACAGGGCCACTCGGAACAAAGTCCCAAGACGGCACAAACAGAGCACTGAGCAGACTGGGAAGAACCAGTTCACGGGACCCACAGGGAAGGTGGCACCTCAAACATCTAAGCAGGAGCCTTACAACTTACCTACTGGCAAGCACCTACACAGCCATGCCAACAATGCAGACAATCCTGTGGTCACCGGACTGAGGAGGGAGGAGGGAGGAGGGCACGGAGCCCACCTGGGGTCACAGGTGGAGGAAGGAGGAGGGCACGGGAGCCCCCCTGGGGTCACAGGTAAAGGATGGAAGTTAAGTCCAAGAGGAGACAAAGACCCACTCTGACTGCAGGGCACATGGCCAACAGAGGGCCTTGAACTCCACGCTCAGCGGGTGCTGCCCAGGGCTGCAGGGTCAGCCACAGGCTGTGTAAGTGTCCTGAGCACATCTGCTGAAGGGGAGAACCGTTCCTCCCCAGGAGAGCTGCAGGAAGCACCCTGATCTCCCTGAAGGCCTCCAGGGGCAACAGTACAGGATCCCAATGCTGAGCGCTCGGACAGCCCCTGAGGCTCACCTGCAAGTGAGTGTCATCTCCATCAGGAGCATACCCACCATGCCAGTGTCTCCTCAGGTCTTCAGGACAGTGGCTGTCCTCTCACTCCTGTTTGTTTGTTTGTTTGTTTGTTTGTTTTGGTACTGGGGATTGAACCCAGGGCACATTTCCACTGAGTCACATCCCTAGCCCTTTTTGTTTTATTTTTTCTATTTTGAGACAGGGTCTTGCTAAGCTGCTAGAAATTGTGCAAGGACCTTGGCCTGCAAACCCCTCCTAGCCCAGTCACAGCACGAACCCTCACAGGGACCCTGGGGGCCACTGGGCATCTCTGTACTGAGCTCCAGGGGCCCTGCTGGGTATGAGCAGAGCCACCCACTGCACACCTCAGAGCCACGTAGGGAAAGCCCAGTGGGCAGCATCAGGCTCAGGGTGCCACTTAGGCCTTGTTCCTGAGAGCAGCCGACCAGGATCCCCTGGCAGAGCTGCCTCTCATCACCAGCAACAGCAGGGCCCAAAGGCACGAGGCCAGATTACAGGCGATCTCACCCCCACAGTGGAGGCTGCTAAGCGCTTCTAAGCAGGGACGTGAGCAGATCAGATCTGTTCCTTGGAGACTCATCTCCCCAGCAGGCCATCAGCTGCACAGCAGGGACAAGAGGGAGGGCCAGAGAGGGGCTGCCCGGACCCCAGCCACAGGCAAGGAGGGGGAGCCCCTGTGCAGGACATTGCCCTGACACATCAGACCCAGGACTGAGCAGCATCCCGTGGGCGTGAAAAGCCTCCATTGTGGTGGGGCCTCCAGGGGGACCAGGGAGCCTTGGACACTAGCAAGCAGGGCACACAGGCACTAGAACTCCGTGCCAAAGGCCAGCCCAGAAAGAAGGTTGGGGGCCTCACCTGGCCACAGCCCTCCCCAGGCCCCCTCCTGCAGCAGTGTGGAAGCAGCCCAGCACTGTCTGCTGTACACAGCTGGCAGGGGTCCCACAGACAGCTCTGCGGCTGCACGGAGAGCCTCTGTCGGTGCCACTCACATGGGCAGCTTGGGGGGTGGGAGACTCCTGTAGGGAAGCAAGGAAAGGAGTTTTCTGAAATCTTCAATCCCTAAGAGAAGGATGCTGGGGTACCAGGCAGGGCCTGGGCTGGGCCAAGTCAGAGGCCCGAGGACAGGTAGCTCTTGGGGAGCGGAAGCAAGAGTCCAGAGCAGGTCCCATCTGAAACCCTGTCAGGAGCACAGAATTCAGCTGGAGGCAATGCACAGAGGAGGGGTCCAGCCCCTCCCTGGTGAGTAATGCCATGACATCCAGCCAGTGGGGTGACCTTGGGGGCCACTGCAGATAGATGCCCGGGAGCTTGCACCCCCAAAAGCCTACATGGGGGTGGAGCAGCAGCAGGGCCGGCTTCAGGTGTGACAGCTGTCTCTGAACCACTTGCTCCACCTTCCCTAAGCCACAGCATCCTTTTGTTAACGTTAAATGCTGCTAGGCCAAATTTCTCTCAAAACAATTAGGAGGCCCAAAAGAAGACCCTAGGGCTACTCCCACCAGGCCAGGAGTGGTCAGCAGGTGAGGCGGCCCAGGGCAGGACTCTTGGGGGCTTCGAACCATGCCTGACCGGTAAGACCCCAGAGGCCTCCCCACAGGCTGGGAGTAAAGCGTTACTGTCCAGACACACTGCCTCCACCCTCTCCAAGGACAATCTAGGGCCCGAGCCTGTGGCTGGACTCTGGGACCCCTGTAGGCCCAGGGCACAGGCACTGCCCTTCAGGAGTCTGGAATTCTCATCCCTGGGAACATATTAGTCAAAAGTTTAAAACATAAAAGACACCAGAGCTGGGGGTGGCTGCCTGGCATGCATGAGGCCCTGGGTCCCATCCCCAGCACCACAACAGAAAAAATAAAAACAATAAACCAAAAAAACAAAAGAAGTGTTTCTGACAACGTGATAAATACCTAACACCACAAATGGAAAACTCGGGGAGCAGAAGCAGGAGGTCAGGCTCAGGCTGGTAAAACTGCCCTGAGAACACTCAGCGGGACAGGCCAGTCTGAAGCACGCATAGCCCACAGGTTATTGGTTTTCTGTCACCTTCTACAAGAGCAGTAAAACAAAAATCAAAAGCCATCCATAAAGACCGGGTGTTAACTTCTTGTAATCAAAGAAAAAACTCCAGAGAAGACAGTAACCTGGGCAGAAGCAGCTGGAGGTGCAGGGGCTGGGGGCACCTGGGGGCAGGCTCTTCAGCCCTGAGGCCCCACCCAAGGTTCTGAGTTATACATAGGAAAGAAACACATGCAGCTCCCCAGGGAGCCTGGCTTCTCAGGAGAGGCAGCCTCAGGAGCAGAGGTCCTGCAACCTGATGGCCACAGGCGCCAACAGAAGGCCTCTTGTCATGCCAGCCACTTCCCAGAGAAGAAACAGGCCACATCCCTTCCCAGGCTGACCACTTCGTCCAGCAGTCAGCTGGCATGCAGCTGTGGCTGCCACACATCCACCCTGCCCAGCCCACCCTGGCAGGGGTCGGACTGCCCACCAGGTAGAAGGCAGGACATCCAGAGCTGCCTGCCAGCTAGAATGACCCATGTGACACTTGGGACACACTTACAGTAGGGCATGGTTGCTGCACCTACACAGGCCCCTCGACATGGAGGTCCGCAAGAGAAGACCCAGGGCAAGCCCCGTCCCGGACTTGGTCCCTGCCAGCTGCTCCCCTAGGCCACAGCAGGCTGCCCAGAAGGCCAAAGCCCAGGCAGCAATGGACGCAACTGAGGCCTAGCTCAGGGAGGGGGGATGCAGCTTCCTCCCCACTAGGAGGACTCAGGCACCCAGCAAGCAGCACAGGGCAAGGCCCCGCTGACACCCAGGGGAGGTACCAGGGGTCCTGTCCAGAAACCTGGGGTCCATGTGATTGCCTCTACAGGGGCCAACAAGTGGAAGGGGAGCCCACAGACATGCCTGCTGAGCACAGCCTCATGGCAGGCCCCAGAGGCTGGGCAGCTCCCACAGTGGATGGCACAGCACATCTGGCAGCACAGCCAGGGCCATGGTCCATGCCAGGCAGCAGAGTGTCCCACAGAGGGACAGCGATCCTGACCTTTCCCTGCTCCTTAGTACAGAAACAGGAAACAAGATGGCCTTTGCCAGGCAGCATGGCCCAGGTCCAGTCCCCAGTCCATGGGACCCCAGGCTCAGAATGGACTCCTGGCTGAGAAAGGCTGGCCAGCGAGGTTCCAGACGGGCCAGGGCCAGACCCACAGACAGGCCAGGTAGGGTCCCGCAACAGACTCCAAAACCTGTTCAGGGACCCAAGAAGTCTCACTTCTGGGAATGTGGCAAGACAGGACCTGGCTTTGGGCAGTCACATTATGTCCACATGGGTGCCAGGCACTCCCCAGGGGAACCACCACAAGGCACAGAAGGACAAAGAGACAGATCCTCTCATACCAGGAGGAAATGGAGGCAGAGGCCCAAACCCAAATCACAGGCAAGCCAGCCTGAACACCAAGCAGGCCCGCAGCTACAGGGGCCTGAGCCAGAGTCCAGGCTCCCTCCCCCAGCCTGAGTAGGGGCAGAGAAAGCTCCGAGCAGTGGGCCAGGGCAGAGGGCCCTGCTGGCCCCTCCAGGCACGAGCATCTCCCAGCCAAGGGCTGGTAGTCTGGCGCTGCCTCGACCCCATCTCCTCCTGCAGGCCCGGTGCAGGAGCAGTGCCTCTGCCGTCAGCCACTCTTCTCATTACCACGCATGATCCAGAGACCACAGCAAGAACTGTGAACTCAGAGGGATGGGGGCCAGAACAATAGGGGCCCTTCACAGATGAGGGAGAACCTTCCAGATGGGGGGACTAGAGGCAAGACTTGGGTGAGAACCCCCCCAGGGGCCTCATCTCAGGCAGGAAAGGGTCTGCATTACAAAACACGGTCCAAGGGGACGCATCAAGCTACAGGACCACCAGAAGCCAGGCAGAGCTGGATGCTGGTGCACAGAGAGGAAAGCTGTGGCCTCAGTGGTGAGGCACTCCTGCCCACTCCCTCACAGGGCCCAGGTAGCACCATGTAGAGATGACCTGACCGATCTGTGTCCACTCAGGACCCGGCAAGAAGCAAAGGTGTGAGGACGAGAGAGAGGCAGGCTGACATTCCTGGGGAGGGGAGGAAGGCCCCCAGCTCCTGCTGAGGTTGGACACTCATCCAGGCCAGGGGACAGTGCTTGGCTGCTGTGCCCAAAGCCAGAGTAGGCCTGGGTGGACTGCACTCAGTGGACACAGTGGAAATGGAGCACCCTGAGTACTCAGGGATCAGGCAGATGGAGGGGAACATGGTACCTCCTTGCTGTCCCAGCTGTGACACAGGTGGAAACCACCATGCAGGTGGGGAAGGGGCAGAGGCCTGGGGAGGCATAATCCCACTGCCTGGTGACCAAGGGAGGGGTCTGAGTCCAGACAGGGACAGGTACCGAGGAATAGATGGAGTGTCAACAGGGGCCAACTGTGTGCAAGGCCACTGCCTCTTTCCTGTGAGAGCACCAGCTGTGGACAAGCCCAGGGCTCCACTCAGCACCCAAGAACACACCCCCACACACCCGCCAGAGTGAGGCCCCAAGCCAGAGGCTTCCTGGGGCCCAGGCAGCAGGGAAACTGGCCCCAGGAGGAAGACCCCAAGGCCTCGGCCCAGTGGCGACCTCCTACCTCTCCCCAAGGCTTGCAAAATGCCTTCCTGTTGGAATGGGACGAGCAGGCGACCGAGAAGAGTTTGGGGTGACTCAGAGGGTACTTGGGATGATGGCTCCCCGCCGATGGCCAGCCCCCTAGAGAGCCCCGCTGGGGAAAGCTCCTGGGCTTCGGTGCAGAGGGCTCTGGGCAGGAACGCGGCCCGCTTCAGCGGGGCTCGGGGTCCCAGCAGCAGGAGCCAGCGCTGCGCGGCCCCTCGGAAACCCCACACGCCCCAGACCCCCAAACTCCTGCTCCCAGGAGGGCGGCCAGCGCCTCTGAGGCCACGTGCTCCGGCTCGGCGGCCGCAGCCGGCCGCAGCCCCGGGCCCACCGACCCCCGGGAAGCTCCTGGTCTCCAGCGCCGGCCCCGAGGGCCACCCGGCCCCCAACAGGTGGGCACGGCCCGCTGCCCGCCCGGTTCGCCACCGCGGCGCCCGGCCGGACCGGCCCGCGGACGGGGCCATTTTGGGGCGAGCCGGGCGGGGGCCGGCGGCGGGCGGCGGGGGAGGGGCGGCGGCCGCGCGCATGGAGGCCGCGGCGGGGCCTTACCTCCGACCCTGTACATGTTGGCGGCCATGTCCGGGCCGGCGGCGGCGGGGCCGCGGGCGGGCGGGCGCGGGGCGCGGGCGGCCGGGCGGGCGCGGGCCGGGGCCGGGGCCGGGGCCGGGGCGGGGGCGGGCGCGGGGGCCGCCGGCGGGCGTTTAAAGGGGCCGCGCTGCTCCGCCGCCGCCGCCGCCGCCTCCGAGGCCGCCGAGGCCGCGCAGGGACGGGAGGGCCGCGGCGCGGGCGGGAGAGGAAGAGGAGGAGCGGCCGCGGGCGGCGGGGAGGGGCCTCGGGCGCCGCCGCCCACCGCGCGGGCCGTTATCCGACCCCGCGCCGCGCCGGCCCGCGCGCCCCTGCCCGCCTGGCCTCTCCGCAGCCCGGCGGCCGGCCGCGCGCCCTTGCCCGGCGGCCCCCCGGCGGCCCCTCGGCGGCCCGGGTGCCCTCCCGCGGCGCCTTCTGCCCTGCGGGCCCCCTGGACATCTCCAGGTGGCCGTCGCGCGCGCCCCTGCCCAGCCGGCCTCTTGGCGTCCCCGGATGGCCCTTCCGCACGCCCCTGTCCGGATGGGCCCTTTCCACATCCCTAGGTGGAGCACCCTGGGGCCTCCATGCCTGAGCCCTTCTTGTACCCCCAGGTGGATCCTACCCAGGCCCTCTGAGGCAGCCCCCCAGGGATCCTCTCGGTACTTTAGCCCTCCAGGCATTCCCAACCCCCTCCCTGAGTAGCCCACCTATCCTGGAGCACAGCAGTCCAGCCTGACCCCGGCACTTTCCTCCCAGGGCTAACTCTGCCACCCAATATCAGGGGGTTTGTGTCCTGCTGTTCATCTTCCAGCCCCTAAGGCCATCTCTGGACTTCAGTAACTGTTTTCCGGCCCCCCAGGGGCATGTTCCTGAGCTAGGGAGGCCTTCCCGAACTGTAGCCTGGTGGAAAGTCCAAAGGAAGGAAGGGTCTTGTGCCTAGGACCCCCTGCTGCAGGCCCCAGATGAGGCTGAACCCCAGCAAGGACAGAGTGCCTGGGGGCAGTTCCTCTGTAGGCACAGGGGCACCTCACACTTTCCAGCTCATCTCAGAATTCTCAGCTATGTTGATTTTTGAGCATTACTAAAGCTTGAGGAGAGTATATTGCCCAGATACCACCCCCAAGAGCTGAAGACAGGAGGTGGTCCCAAATGACAACAATCATGGTTCCTTCCAAACCATGTGGGGGAGGTGAGGCAGGTATCTGGGGGCTGGAGGTTGGTCTAAGGAACCCTGTGGTGCTGCCCAGGTTACCTGGACAGTGAAGGTCTGTGGCTGCAGGGAGACCATGTTCAGTTTGAAGGGCAACCCTATGGGACACCCTGGGAAGTACAGGTGTCTCTCAGAAGAGAGCCCTGGGCCACCATGCAGGATTTGGGCAGGTGGCCCAGGCCAGTGCGCTGCAGTCTCCCAGCACACACAGTCTCCCTGCATGATGCTGGGAGTCTAGGCGGGAAACCAATAGGAGTGCCGAGACCAAAGCCAGGAAGGGTCCAAGAGGGGTTCTGCCACAGTTGTGTGCTAAGAATGGAGTTGGAACTACCAGAGCTTGCTGTGAAGGGCTCCCAGGGAGAGTGGAGGGGTGCAGGACCCCAAGGTGCTTCCTTTTGTGTTTGATGGTGATTGATGTGCAGAGTGAAAGAGAAGTATAGGTACAAGAGGGCAGGTGATGATCCACAGTCTGTGTCTCCAAAAAAGGATAAGATGGAATGGGGGTCTCCCTCCCTCCCCACAGGCCTACGCCTCACACTCTTCCATAGCATAAGATTTCCTTCTACCAATTCCAGAATAACAGACCAAAAAAGTTAGAATTACCCAACAATTCCTAAGCAGCTGTCAGCCATGGAGAGAACATGGAAACATCACACTCCGTACCTCTGCATTTGCCTCCATCCCAAACAGGACAGGCTTCAATAAAACAATCACATCCTACAGGTGCCTGCTGAGGACTGTGACCCTTTCCCTCTCCCAGTGTGGGGGTGGACAAGAAAAACATGGCCGTCAGAGCTCAGGGCCCATTTCTCAGGAGGTACCCAAATGAATTCCAAACCAGCCCCACCAGGCCTAAGACACACTCCTCACACAGCAGAATGATGCTTAGGAAGCCTCAGAAGAGGCACAGGGTCCAGCTGCTGCAGGCCAGCTCACTCTGCCTTCCTCTCTCCAGATGAAAGGTGAATGGACAATTGCCTGCCCTCAACCTAGCTCAGAGACAGCCAGAAGATCTCAGGACTAAAGAATTAAAACATCTGGTAGCAAAGCAAATAGACATTCAAGCGAGGAGAGTGGCTTGTGCAGAGAGCAGGCATGCTGGCTCAGGAAGGGGCCTGCTGACAGACACGTGAGGAAATTCAACAGAAACACTAGAGGGAGAGAGGGTCAGGTAGGTGGAAAACCTGGCAGAGCAGAAAGTGCACCTGAAGGTTGGGGACCCAGCACAGGAGTGCTCTACGTATTAGGACCCTAATGAGAAACTAGGTCCAACAAAGAGGAGCCCAGAAATCTGCTGACCAGACAGCACAATGCGAGGAAGATTTAAGAGCCAAGGAACATAAGAAGGGTTCATATCACACCTCAGTAGAGTAAGTCAGAAGCAGTCAGGGTAGAACATCAGATTGCTAAGGGAATAACATTTCCAAGTCATTTCAGGGCAAGTCAAGCAGTTAAAGCAACTGACTCAGCTGTTATTTTCTGAATACATACTTTAAGCTGCAGACCACTCTCAATGCTGGAGGATAAGGACATAAAGTCTCAGCCCTGGAGAGCTGACAGTCTAGCAGCAGGCTGGGGACACGTGGTATATAATGTCTTATGGTAAGTGTTTTTGAGACAAAATGGTGAGGGTACAGATTCAGGATCAGGACAGAGAGGGGCACTCTTCAACTCAGGAGTCAGCAAAGGAGAACCCATGCAGGTGGGCAGGGGCCCAGAGGACACTTGGCAGGGACACATCCCTGTGCAGGATCCTTTGGGGCCTGGGGGATTTGGCCTTTGCTTCTGTGATCTGATCGTTGCTCAGAAGGATCCCTGAGGCTGCACAAGGCACTGGGTTCTGGAGGTAGATGAGTTTCAAAGAGCCTGCAAGAAAGTCTCCTTGGAATAACAGCAGAGCCTTCTCAGGAAAGGCCACAGCATGTTCCAGAAAATCAGAGTGTCATGAATCACACTTAGACCTGTTATTTGTCTTGCCTGTTACTAAACTTCAACAATTAATGGAACCCCCTTCTCCTAGGAAAAGTGTATCACCAACAAGGACAAAAAAATCATATTGGCCTCTATTTTTCCCAGAAGCATTTTCAAAGTTTGAAGACATAGTCCTTAGGAAAATAAAGTAGAACACAAGAATTCTTTCTCCAATTGTTCATGCAAGTATAGACATCAGTATGAGAAATGCTACTCAGGAGGATCACAAATTCAAAAGGAGCCCAGGCAATTTTGCAAGACATGTCCCAAAGTAAAAAGGACTAGAGATGTAGCTCAGTGGTAGAGCACCTGCCCAACATGTGTGAGGCCCTGGGTTCCATCCCCAGTACTAAAAAAGAAAAGATTTTTTTCTTTAAAAATTTAAAGCCATGTGCAGTGGCACACAATTGTAATCCTAGCTACTTGGGAGGCTGACGCAGGAGAATCACAAGTTTGAGGCCTCAATGACTTAGTGAGACACTGTCTCAAAATGACAAATAAAAATGGCTGGGGATATAGCTCATTGGTAAAGCACTCGATTTCAATCCCCAGTACACATACACAACCTTGACCTTAAGTCTAGCCAATAAAAGACCTAAATCAAAAGAAGGAACTTGAGTGGTCTGGTTCTGGTCGTGAACTCACTGCAGGCATCAGAGTACAGAGAATGTGACCAGGCTCAGGGTGGGTTAAAAATACCAAGACTCTGGCCAGCATGGACCAGCAGGGCAGGCAGAAGAGGTGGGGAGTCTCAGCAGGGTCCTCACCACTCAAAGCCAGACATCAGCTAGTACCGTCTAATTAAACCATGCTGCTGAAAAACAGGACACCCTTTCCTAATGATTCTTCATTCCTAAAAATAATTTAAGAATTCTTGAAGCTTGAGAGTGAGAAGCAGTCGTGTGATTTCAGCAATAGTTTTTCTATCTTAAAATATTAAGTATTTTAAGATGTCTCAGTGATTTCTGTATTTCCACATACCCTTCCATCTCGTAATCTAGAAACAGCTGCAATAACCCTCCCGGAAAGTTAACTGCAGTCATTTCAGTGATCGAATTGTGAGCCAGTTTTAAAAAACATATTCTTTGTTGCACTGTTTAATCACGGACAAGTATTTGCAAAGCCAATAAAGTCATTTCTTTTAAACGGGGGCAGTGGTGGCACTGTGTAGGCACTCAGCAAAGCTGCAAACTACATCTCCCAGGCACCCCGACCGGTCCTGCGCGCTGCGTGGGGTCAGCTCCCGGATGGGCCGCCAGCGCAAGGCCCCTTCGGCTTCAGGTGAACACAGGGGGCCGCTGCTCCCCATCCGGAGCCAGCCAGTCACAAGCCGAGAAGGGTGTTGGGGACGCAGGGAGATTCCGCGGCCAAGGCTGAGCGAGCATGCGCTTGAAGACCGTTTGTGTGCGCGCGCGCGCGCGCCCACCCGCGGCTCCGTTCTGGGTGTCAGTCCTGCTCCAGAAGCGCGCAGGCGCTCAGCCGCCGGGGTCGCCCAGGGGCCGGGTGGCGGGACGCACTCACGTGAGTCCCGGGTAAAGACAGGAACTGACCTGGTGGCCAAGCAGAAGTGAAAGCAGTCTAGAAGCATGGTGTTGCAGTGACTAGAGCCAGACCTAACCGCACTGCGGCTGGGGACTTTGGCTGCGTCCCTGTGCACGGTTCCTTGGATCCTTCCCTCCTCGAATCCTTCCCGGCGTCTCCAGCCTCCCCAAGACCTTTCTGTTTATCCTAGGACGAAAGCCCCCTGTTGCTGTGAACTCCTACTCACCCCAAGGTAGGTCTCTCTCAAGTGAGCCCCTGACTCCCCAGACCCTCCTCTATTCCTGGATTTCCCAGCCGGGCCACCCCTGTGCACTGGCAAACCTCAAGCAGCACCCTGGCCTCTGCCCAATGGGTACTCTGGTGGTACCCTGAGGGAGACATCAGGCTCCCCTTCCTAAAGGCCCATGTCCTGTCTTTGTGTTGTGTGAGAGAGAGAGACAGAGACACACCAGGGATTGAACCCAGGGGTGCTTAACCACTGAGCCACATCCCCAGCCCTTTTACTTTCTGAGTGTCTTGCTAAGTTTCTTGGTGCCTAAATTGGTGAGGCTGGCCTGGAACTTGAGATCCTCCTGCCTCAGCCTCCCTAGTTGCTGGGATTACAGGCATGCACCATAAAACACTCATCTATGATAATCTGTTACAGCAGCAGTAGGAAACTGATACATGGCCTCTTCTTCCCAGGTGTGGTAAACACACTGCCCCAGGCACTGCCATCTTTCCTGGCACCTCACTGTCCTGGAGAGGGCGTGCACTCAACGCTGATCCCCACTGTGAGATGGGTCTCATTTCCACTGAACAGGGCTGGCTCTGTGGCCATGTCAACCACTAGGAGGTGGCAGATGAACCCACATGGGTCAGCTCAGCCCCGACCCCAAGACTTCAGCTTATGCTGCTGTGGTGGGTAGGAGCTCTGCAGGAACCCTATGAAGTCAGCATCTCACCTGGCTGCAGCCTCAGGAGACTCCCCAGGTGAGACCAGAATTGGTAGGATGAGCCCAGTCAGCCCCCAGCCATGAGTGAAAATAACACGGAATCTTTTAAAGTCACTCAGAACTACACAGCAGGCGACCTCTGTGGTGACCGTTGGCACTTAGCTCCCACTCTGCCCTGGGATGACTCTTGTGTGTTTCCCTGGCCCAGAGCACCCCAACTCCCACATCTTTGTCAGGGGCCTCAGGAGGGGGAGGGATTGTGATGTTCCCCTTCCCCAGGACCCTGTCTGAACCCCACCTCTTAGATCCCCTCCACCAGTCCCTGTGGCTCCATGGCCTGCCCTCCACCCACCCTGGGGATCCTGACAAACAGATGGGACAAAATTACATTGAACTGGAAAGGGAGTGCCCAGCTGGGTGATGTAGGTAGGCTTCCTGAAGGAAGAGGAACTTTCACTGCGTCTTACAGTGAGGGAGGCAGAGAAGCAGGAGGAATGTTGAAGGGCAGCAGGCACCATATGGCCAGATCTGCACCTCAGCCTGGGCTCTGGGACAGCACTGCCTGTTTGCCAATGTGTGCACGGTCCAGGTGGCTGTCACCTCCTCTCAACCCAAAGCCCCTCACCAGTCCTGCCCCCGCAGAAGCCCAAGCAACCCCTAAGTCGGTCACTGAGTCCAGGGCCACCTCCTCACACTTCATCCTGCCAGCCAGCAGGGCTGGGAACCCTCCCTCCTTTCCCTGTCTCCCACCCCCAGGCCCCTCCAGCTCCATCGCCTCAAAATGCAGCCTGGATTGTCACCCTGGCTCAGAACCCTTCTGCAGTCCCACGCCTTGAGACCAGGCAGTTATGGCTCCAGCCTAAGGCCTGGGGCCACTTGTCCAGCCAGCTTCTCAAGGCCACCCCAGACCCTCTATGCACCCTAGTCCACCTCCAGGTACACTTCCAGAGCTGGGAGCTCTCTTCCTCAGGAAACCTCCCTCTGTGTGCCTCACCCAGCTGCCCCACCCCCACCCCACATCACTGCTGGGTCCTGGAATCCTGTCTGGGCCTTCAAAGGCAGGACCAAGGCTCCAGAGGTGCTGTCAGCCCCAGGGTGGGGCACCTGGCACCCAGGTGCCCCAGAACTTCCTCCTGACAGCGTAAGGTAGGCCTCCATCTGCCGGCAGGACCCTCTGCCCCTCACCTTCCAGGTGGTGGAGGCTGGGGCAGGACCCCTCCCTGGCAGCTGCCACACCTCCCAGCAGCCCCAGGCAGGCAGTACTTTGAGGCCTGTTTTCTCCCTGGTGAGACACAAGGACACAGAGGTCTCCCCCAAAACCTCCCCACGGAGAAGCTCTGGAAAGCTGAGGTCCGAGAGCTCCTAGGAGCCGGGAGACCCCGAGGCTTGACTCTTCAAAGTCGCACTCTGCCAGAAGGGCGTGCTCCTGGCCAGGAAGTCGTAGAAGGCATTAGTGGACTCAGCAGACCTGGGTGGCTGTGCGAGGAGCACATCCTTGTCCACATCCTCAGACACCAGCTCTGCCACCATCTGCGTGATGTCCTGCGGGCGACATTGGTGTCAGGGGCTGTGTGGGCAGGGAGGCACAGGGACTGGGCAGATGAGGCCAGGGACAGGGCAGCCTCCCCGCCCACCACACACCCTGTCTTGGGAGGGGGTGCCCAGCATGGCCAGCCGCCGGCGCTCATCAATGCTGATGCTCCAATGGCGGCGTGGGCGCCTGTGCTCCTGTGGCTCACACACCTGTGGGGACAGGACAGGATGGTGCGGGCACACCTGGGGCCTCCGCTCCCCTTCCCCTGCACACAGTGAGCTCACTTAGCCTCCCCGCTCCTAGTGGGCGGCGGCACGTGGCACCCCGGGGCACCTCCCAAGTTCCGCAGTGTCTGTCCCTAGGCTTACAGTGAGGGCTGCAATGTTCAGAGCTAGAAACGGCCTCCAGGACCCTGGGCACAATTACCACAGGGGCCCAGGCTGGGCCAGAGACGGTCAGTCGGCCTGTTGTGCACCTCTCAGAAACACTGGACTCGAGAGACAGACCCCATACATCCCCCCAGTCCCCTCTAAGGTGATACGCGGGGTGAGGTAGAGTGGTGCTGCTCGTGAATGCACAGGAGGAGGAGAGGTACAGTGCAGGAAGGCCATCCATGTGCGCAGGAGACCGGAGGTGGTGACCAGCAAGAGGGCCAGGAAAAGGCCAGGCACGCCTGCAGGGAGAGGCCAGCAGCATGTCCCCACCTTCCCAGTGGGCAGGCCGTCTGCCCCATGAGTGGAGGGGCACCTTCTCACCTTCTGGAAAGGGGAGGGGTGCCACGCTGAAGACAGCAGGCAACCCAGCCCCGCAAAGCCCTACTCAGAAAATCAAACCTCAACAACCCCGTGCCAGCCGCTCTGCGGTGGGCACATGTCCATGGAATGAAAAGCAGGGACTGGACAGGTGTGTGCACAACTCCATCCATAGCATTGTTTTCAGTAGTCGAAACATGGAAACCCAAGTATCCATCAAGGGATGTAAAAGAGACAAGGGGCCAACCACACAAGGGAACATTATTCAGACTCAAGAAACTAGGAAACTTGCTGGGCGTGGTGGCGCATGCCTCAGCTACTTAGTAAGGCCCTCAGAAACTAGCAAGGCCTTAAGCAACTGAGGGAGACCCTCAGTCTCAAAATAAAAAGGGCTGGGGATGTGGCTCAGTGGTTAAGCACCCTGGGTTCAATCCCAGAACCAAAAAAAAAAGAGAGAGGAGAGCCCCCAGCTCCATTATGCTAAGGCGAACCCTCCAGGGACAAGCTTCGCCAAGCACACAGCATTTGCACAAGCACTGCTTTGGGAAACAGGGCCGGGCCTCCCAGGGCAAGGGACACTCAGAGAGGCATCCCAGGAACCACCAAGCACAGGTCCCTACTGACACTGCCATCCTGGGAAGCAGACAGACCCATGAGCAAGGGCAGGAAGGTATGGAGAAGGGCCACTAAGAGGACAAGACTGGTTCTTCCACATGAAACACTCCATGGGAGGTAGGCTGGGGGTCCCTCTGTTTTTTTGTGGTGCTGGGGATGGAACCCGAGGCATCAGTGCATTCAAGGCCAGCACTCTACCAGCTGAGCTATGTCCCCAGCCCTGGTGTTTGTTTTGGTAGTAGGGACTAAACTTAGGGATGCTTTACCACTGAGTTGCATTCCAGTGTTTTTTTGTTTGTTTGAGATGGGGTCTTGCTAAATTGCTAAGGCTGACCTGGTACTTGTGATCCTTCTGCCTTAGCCTCCTAAGCAGGGGGGCTGGGATTACAGGTCTGCACCACTGAATCTGGCTGTCGTTTCTATTCTTAGCCCTGTTTCTGTAATTGAATTGTACACCTCCCCTCTAATATGTGGTCTCACAGTGCTTCCCCTAGAGTTTCTCTTCCTACCCTGATGATGTTACTCCCAGAAGGGGTATATTCTCACAATATGCTTGTGTGAAGTAGGCTGGCCTTCTGTGTTTCTTCCAGGAGCCTGAGAACAGCAGGCCCTAGGAGGAGCACCAAGAGGGGAATGCAGAACACACACAACCCTGCTGTTCAGGTCCACGAGCAGAAAACAAAATGGAAGTTCACTATGCATCACTAGAATTATGGAGCTGCTTGTTATAGAGCATCATTACAGCAAATGCTGACTAATGCAGGACTGAAAATAAGATACAGAAAACATTTATAAAAAATGAGGAAGATGGAGAACTATTCCTGTTGGGCCAACATACAACTAACAAACCTTGAAGAGAGAGAAAATGAACTCACACACACAACACGCACACATGTGCTTTTCCCAGAAACTAAAGGAAAAGGCCCCAGTCAGAAAGCCCCCACCCAGGGCAATGAAAATAAATGCCTCCCCAGAGTACATTCCAGAACTCTGACAGGCACGGAAGCTTTCAGGGAAGAAACGAAGCACAGGGCTGGGAGCACAGCCTATGCAGCTCTTGCCTACGTGCTTCAGGCCCTGGGTTTGATCCCCTCCACCACAAAACAAAAACAAACACAAACAGGGTAGAAAGATCCGAAGTCCAAAAGTTCAGGGCATCACACAGCAGCCCTAGAAACCAGAGGTGATGGGGCACTTAAGAGTCCCGCAGGAAGAGCCTCTCCCACCAAACATGCCACCAGTCAAGCACCATCCGGAGCTCACCTGAGACCTTCAGCACCCTGTGAGCCCCTCTGGGGGAAGCTGCTGGGTGGTGTGCTCTAGGGTCAACAGGCAAACAGAGAAAGCAGGGCCAGGACATGGGCTGCTGAGGAAGACAGAGGGTGACAGCCAGGGCCTGAGGAGGGTCACTGCCCAGCCTCTGTGAGAGGACCTGCAGAGATGTGTTGTGAATTTGGGAAAGGACTGATCATCAGTTCACAGAAAATAGAAAAGAGGAGGCAGGAGGGAAAGAAGAGGGGAGAAACAAGAAGGGTGTGGACAATGCTCACTATCACTACAGGGCCAGTGGTGGCAGCTGACAGGTGTGATCTGGGGGCAGAGGGCAGAAAAGTGTGGTGCTGGGAGTGGGTTGCTCGGGCCTTAGCTTCCCCGGCGGGAGAGCAACAGAACCCAAAGCTGAGAGCTGGAAAGGCAGCAGCCCAGGGTGCAGGCTCCTACAGCCCAGGGGACGGCTGCCCTACAGGCAGAGCCACCCGACAGACAGGACAATCAGAGAACTCATGTCTGCCGAATGTATGGGACAGTCACAAAGTCGGTCATGATGTAGGCCACAAGCAAAGCAGGTCCTCCCACACACTACAGATGCCACAACAAATCTGTGACTACGACACAGTATAATTAATTAAAAATTACTAATAAGCCAGGCACAATGGTGCATGCCTGCAATCCCAGTGACTTGGGAAGCTAAGGCAGCAGGTTACCAAGTTCAAGGCCAATCGGGGCAACTTTGACCCTTTTCCAAAATGAAAAATTGAAAGGGCTGGAGGTGTAGCTCAGGGGTAGAGCACTCCTGCGTTCAATCTCTGCAGAAAACAAACACAGGCCACTCCTATTGACACAGACATTCCAAAACACCCTTCTAATTGACCCCAGAGTGAAAAAGAAAATCAAGGTTGAGATGTAAATTTATTAGAAATGAACAATGAGAAGAGGACACACCAAAACCCATGAAGGGTGGCCAAAAATGTCCTCTAAAGGCACTCTATATCTTTAAATGCATTATTAGAAAAAAGTTCCGCAGTGGCCAAGCAAATCACTTGAGAAGCTAGAAAAGGAACAAAAGAAATTTACTGAAAGTTTAAAGATGGAATTACGGTAGATTAGTGAATAAGTTAAAAGAAAAAACAGTGGACAATAATCACAAATGGATTCTTTGAAAAGCCACATGCTCACCATCCCACGCACAGCCATCTTTCCACTCATGTTCAGGGTCCGTTCAGCTTCTTCTTTCAGAACTGCATGTCATCGCAGGTTTTACCCACTTTTCTATTCAGTCTGGTTTGTTTGGGGGGCTTGTTTTCTTGTCGTGCTGGGAATGAAACCTTCCCTAAGCAGAACCACACAGGTAGTCTGCCTTCCCCTGCTCGGGAATATCCATGGGTCTGCACAGCGGTGTTGGTCCCTTTCACCATCATGTGAACCAAGGCACAAATCTGGGCTTGTTTGAACCCAGGGGTACTTAACCACTGAGCTTGGCAAGTGCTCCAACACTGAGCTGCACCCTGAGTCCTCTGTTCGGTTTTCACGACAGTTTTCTGACAGCTTGCAAGCATCCCTTCATAGACACTTGACTGTTTAAAGATTACAAGTATTTCCTTCCAGAATGTCATTTAACATTTTTATGTCCTTGATTGTGCCATAATTTAAAAATCTGTTAGGCTTTTCCTCCAAGGATTGTACGTCTGGCCTAAGAAAGGCATTTGTTACTCTGGGATTCTAAACACTTTGGCGTCTCCAGTGCTGCTATGGTTTGGGTTAAATGCTATGTGTTTCAGAAGAAGTGGGGGTTCACTCTGCCATGTTCTAGGTGGATAGCCAACCATCCCACTACCACTTATTGAAAAGTATTTCCTGCTGCTTTGAAATTCCACGCAGAAATTAAACCTCCAGATTAAAAAGTGATATGGGTCACTTTTTCTTCTTTCAGTACTAAGGATGGATCCCAGGGCCTTGCACACGCTAGGCAAGCGCTCTACAACTGAGCCACCCTCCGGCCCACAAGTGTCACTTTGACACCCATCTGTCCTAAATTGGGCAGGTATTTGCCACTTTCTGCCCCAATACCACACAATTTTAATTGCTAGAGCTTAGAGGAGGCAAGGACTTTTGTTTCTGTTGCTCAGGCTGGGTGCCGTGGCACATTCCTGTAATCCCAGCGGCTCAGGAGGCTGAGACAGGAGGATCACAAGTTCAAAGCCAGCCTCCACAAAAGCAAGGTGCTAAGTCACTCAGTGAGACCCTGTCTCTAAATAAAATACAGAATGGGGCTCAGTGTCAAGTGCCCCTGAGTTCAATTCCTGCCAAAAAAATTGTTGCACGGTTTCTTTCTTTATAAAGTAAAAATTTTACACATATATTTTAAGAAATATCTTATTGTCAGTGAACTTTATTTATTTATATGCAGTGCTGAGAATCAAACCCAGTACCTCACACATGCTAGGCAAGTGCTCTACCACTGAGTCACAACGCCAGCCCTACATGTATTTTTTTAAATTAGATTTTAATGAATATATTACCAATATTACTTTTCCATGTTTTTGCTCCGTCCTATGGAGCAGGTATCGGCACAAACAAATTTGCTGAATTTGACACAGAGTGTGCAGTAAACTGGCGGCTACTTACAGTCCATCCCCCACCCTGGGCTGGAATACTGCTGTTCTCCACACATTCACATGGGCGGCGCAGGATCTGGTTATTCCTAGTCCCCTCCACCCCTTATTTTTTTTTAAGTTGTCAATGGACCTTTATTTTATTTATTTTTATGTGGTGCTGAGATTCGAACCCAGGGCCTCACACATACTAGGCAAGTGTTCTACCACTGAGCTACAACCCCAGCCCTCCCAGTCCCCTTGATGAAGCCATTCTTTCAACTGGAGCATTCAGTCCACATTCATTTGCTAAACTGAATGCCAGGTGAGTGGCTCTGTCCGCTTCTCACCTAATGCTTTCTGTCCCTTTTGCCTGTTTGCGTTTCTTGGTTGGTGCCTCATGCTTCCTTCTGCGACCACTGCATGTGGTTTCTGTCCCATCTTCCCTTCCCCTGTGGGGCCAGGGCTCTTTCTATTCTTGGGTGCAGTCACAGTGTACATGCAAAACCAAAGTCCAATATTCCCAAATGGTGCAAGACCCAGAGGCCTTGTGTCCAAGCCACTGTGGTGGGTACCGTACCCCAAGCAGGCTCTGTGACTGACACCCAGTGATTGTTTGAACCCAGGGGTACTTAACCACTGAGCTCGGTACTTAACCACTTAACCATCGGTGCTCGTTTCGATCTCCCCAAAGACTTGTGTTTCACTCTCATTCCTGGTCTACTTCACGCCTTCTGAGATCACTGTCTTCCTCTTTGAGGTCTGTCCTCAGAATTGATATGAGAGTCTATGGGGGGACTGGGGATATGGCTCAAGTACTAGTGAGCTCGCCTGGCATGCATGAGGCACTGGGTTCAATCCTCAGCACCACATAAAAATAAAATGGAGATATTATGTCCACCTAAAGCTAAAAAAAAAAAAAGAAAAAAAGAGTCTATGGAGGATGAATTGCTTTTTGTTTATCACTTTCATTATTTTATTTATTTTGTGGTGCTGGTGATTGAACCCAGGCCCTCATGCATGCTAGGCAAATAAATACTTTACTGAGTTAAGTCCCAGCCCTTTATCTGGCGGTACTGGGAAACAAACCCAAGAGTGTTCTACCACCAAGCTACACCCCTAGCCTATTTATTTATTTGAGACAGGATCTCCCTAAATTGCTGAGGCTGGCCTTGAACTTGAGATCCACTTGCCTCAGTCTCCTGAGTCACTGGATCACATGCATGTCCAACAACTGTCCTATATTTATCATTTGAAGTCAAGTGATAACTTGCCTTCTCTGTAGAAGATACCTATGCCAGGCAGAATTTTTTTCTTTTCTCTCGGCCTACATGTGGTACCCTCTCTGTAACAAGCTTCCACAGACTTTTTCTTCTTTTTTTTTTTTTTTAGGTCCCACTGTGTGCCCCAAGCTGGCCTCAGACTCTCAATTCCCTTGAGGGGTTCGGGTCACACATCCTATGGCTGCCGACTAAAGGTAGCTGTCAAGTCCCTCTGCTTCCTCTGCCTGCCTCTGAGAGACTTGTCTCTGGACCCTGCAGGACCACTGTGACGGCTCGGGCTTGGGGTAACTTAGGCCACTGGGCTTTGCTGGGCCGTCCAGGACAAGGTCTGATCACCACCGACCTCCAGAGCACATCCAAGGACTTGCACATGGATCAGCCTCATGTCGCCCCCTCCCAGGTTCAGGAGGGAGGACCAGCGTGAGAAAAGATGCTGCAGAGATGATGGAGTGTGACTTCCAAGGTCACCTGCAGAGCCCTGGCTGCTTGCACTTGGCTCTCACTCCCTCTGGGGGAAGCCAGCCACATGCTGGGAAGACACACAGCCTACTGTGTGGAGATGTGTGGTCAGGATCTGTGGCCTCTGCCAATATCCAACCCCGACCAAGTGAGGGAGTGCTGTGGGCACAGCCTTAGTCCAGCTTTCAGAGGGACTGTAGCTCAGACTGACATCTTGACAACAACCTCCTGACAGACCACATCAAGGCCACCCAGCTAAGCAGAGTTCCTGGCCTTCAGAATCCAAGGCAAAATATTGTTTCAAGCCACTAAGTTTTGGAGTTACTGTTTATGTAAGAATGTATAACTAATATGCCAGCAAAACACTATGTGTACCTAGAGTAAAATTTTCAAGATCCATGAAATTTTGTTTGTCCGTCCATTCCAGGGATGGAACCCAGGAGTGCTTAACCACTGAATTACACACTTAGCTCTCTTTATTTTTTGAGATAAGTTCTCGCTAAGTTGCTGAGGCTGGCCCTGAATTTATGATCCTCCTGCCCCAGCCTCCTGAGCTGCTGGGATTATGCGTATGCACCACTGTGCCCAGCATGAAGTTTGTTTTTTTAAAAAACTGGGATTGCATTGAATCATGTTTTTGAAACTTAGCAGGCTTAAACCTTAATAATGGAGCCAGGCATGGTGGCACCCAGCCCATAATCCCAGCAATTTAGGAAGCTGAGGCAGGAGGGTCACTGGCTAGCCTGGGCAACTTAGTGAGACCCTGTCTCAAAAAATAAAAGGGCTAAGGATATAACTCAGTGGTACCCCGGGGGTTCAATCCCCAGGGCTGCACACATGCATAAAGTAAGATTAACACCTAAAACTTCTCGTCTTGTGAGGTATCTGTGTATTGCTCAGCTACTCAGTGCTCCTCACAGAGGTATGTGGCCAGGGCTGCCCGAGTGCTGCCACAGCGAGCAGGAGTCTTCCCAGGCTTTTCTGACTGTTTTTTTCAGGCTATTGAAACTAGGGTTTCACCCATAGCAGCTACTCAAGCCTTCTTTCATTCAGGAGTATGGAGTTGTTCCTTGGCTGGGGGAGGGTGTTTCTAGGTAGAGAAGACCTTGTTGTGAATAGTGGCCTTTTCATCTTTCCTGCCCTCCCTTCCCTGGAGTATGGACACCCTTCCCATCTGCTGGGTGGGAGCCAGGGTGGAAGCCCTGCTGGCCATTTGTGCTTCTGTGGCCAGGCTGCAGAGCTGAAGGAGGAGGCAGAAGTCCAGTACTTTTAGTGCAACACACTAATTCCGGATGCCCCTGTCCAAGCACGGAGCTCTCTCTCCATCTTCAGGGATCTGTGATTCTTTGGCAGTATTTAAAAGTCACCCTCAGGAAGGTTTTGTACACTTTTTAAATTTACTACTAGTACTACTGTAAGTGGCCTTCTTTGCCAGTTTGTTTTTTTTTTTTTTGGCCTTCTTTTTTAAAAATTTTTTTAGCTGTTGATAGACTTTTATTTTATTCCTTTATTTGTATGCGGTGCTGAGGACAGAACCCAGGGCCTCACACATGCCAGGCAGGTGCTCTACCGCTGAGCCCCAGCCCAGCCCGTGTGTTATCTTCTTGAGCCTGCTATTGGGTCTGTAAAGGCTACTAACTTCCCAACCCTCTTTCTGTGGATGGATTCCAGTCAATGCCTCTAGACTGATCAGGACATGGTTTCCAAACAGGGCTGACTTCACATGTCTGGTGCTCCATGGCTGGTCACTTACAACTCCGGGGGAGGAAAGGCAGACCCTGGCATGAGGACAGAGGGAGGTGTATGGCTTCTGCTGCCTCACTCACCTGCCCGGCCTGCCCAGTGGTAACCCTGGTGCACCCCCAACCCCAGTCCCAGTCCTGCAGCTCCCAGCTTCCTTACAGCACTACCACCACCACCCCTAGCCCCCCACCCTTCTACTAGCTGTCATTAAGCACAAGTGCGACAGCTGGAGCTTCACCCACTGGTCTAGGCTGGTGGTCTGGAGACCCTGTGCTGGGGAAGACCTCCTTGGCCTGATGTCAGCCCAAGGCTGCTCATCTTTGTGAGTATGTTCTGGCACCACGCATGGCACTGGGGGCTGTAGTCAGGCACAGCAGAGGCAGTGGCTCTTGAGACCCAGGTTGGGAAAGGGGAAGGATGAAGGACTTAAGTTAGCCTGGGAGGTGACACCGGAGAAGAGGCCAATTAAGGGAAGATCTGGAAGAAAAAGATTCTACATCCAGGGGACAGAAAGTTAGAGAGGGCAGTCTGGGTGCCTTTCAGGGCCACAGTCAGAAGCAAGGGAGAGGCCAAGGAACTTTGCACAGGAGCAACCCTGGAAGGACCCAGGTGTGAAAGACACTGCAGTGTCTCCTCCTGTCCCTGCTCTCTCTGCCGCAAGGCCCTGGGGTTTGTGCAAAGCTAGCCCAGGCCCACTCCTCCTGTGTACCTACTGGCTATACCACCTATCAGAAGGCAAGTCCCTCAGTAGCTAAAGGGTCTTGCTGGTCCCTCACCCCAGTGGCCCCAGTACTGGGTCCCACATAAGGAAGTACCCAGGAGGGCACAGAGCAGTCATGCAGGCAGCTCAGAGAGCCTTCTTACTCCCCCCCTTGACTTCAGTGGACACACGTGCTGGACACACACAGACCCAAATGCATGACTCAAAAGGCTGCCTGCACTGTCTGCCTGCAGGACCAGCACCTGGCAGCCTGGGAGGCCCTTGAGCTCCTGTCTTACAGAAGTATGGACCTGTCTGGCCTGGCTTTGAACCTTCCCTAAGCGGAACCACACAGGTAGTCTGGATTCCTCGGCTCAGGGAATGCCCATGGGCAGGCACAGCTGGATCTGTCTGTCTCTCTCAATACTGTGGGAACCAAGCACATCCCTGCCCTGGAAGCTTGTTCTCCCTCCAATTCAAGATACTCTCTTGGCCAGGAGTGAGGGGCACTGGACATCTTCCCGACCTCGGGTGGGCCTCCACTCTGCCCGGCATAGAGAGGCAAAAAGGGTACAGGATGGTGGGGAAAGAGCATACTGCCCCTCTGTCTCCATTCAGGCCCCTGTATTCCCTGCCTGATCCCCTCCCCAACTAGCCCCCGCAAAGTCCGGGTTTCCAGAGGTGGCCTCCTCTTACTTACCCAGTCCTGCGTTTGCAATCCGTGCTGGTTACTGCTCTGGGCACCCGGTTGGCCCCTGGTCCTAGACTGGCCCCCAGGGGGAAAGGGCTGCCTATGCTCTTGAGTGGGCTGTGACTGCTGTGCCCACAGCTGCTTGCTGTCCATCTTGACCCTCAGCAGGCTGTGGGTCTTCACCTCTGAGGCTCTAGGGGAAGGATCAGGATCAGGTGGGGTAGGGTCCCCAAGGCTCCCAGGGCCCCTTGGTAGATGGCAGGCAGCAAGTTAGGCCACCTTCCAGCCACTAACCAGACTGTTGCCCGATGGCTGGCCCCTGTGAGCAACATGCTCCTCACTACTCCTGTGGCCACTGCCCTCCACATCAGCATCCCAGTCAGAAGCCTCCGCTGTCTGTTGTCTCCAGCCCTGGCTCCTAGCACCAACCCTCCACCATCTTGCTCCTTGACCTGGCTTCACCACACCCAAGGCTCAGGCCTCAGTCTCCACCCCCTGGGGGTCTGTGCTGAGAGGGAGGGACACAGGAGGAGAGAACAAGATGCATGTTGGAGAGGGGAGGAGTAGGCCCAGTGGGTCCCAAAACCGTAAAAGCGGGAATAACTGGGGAGGTGAGGCCCTGAGACTGGGCTGTGGGGTCCTGGAATGGAGGAGCAGGGTCCTATGGAGGTACTGTATGGAGGTACTGAGAGGTTCAGCGGGGTCCTATGAAGGGCGGTCCTGTGGGGATGTAGAGGTTTGGTGGGGTCCTGTGGAGGTACAAAGAGACTGGCAGGGGGTTCTAGAGGGAACAGAGTGGCTCTGCGGTGTCCTGCGGGGGTACAGAGTGGCTTTGGGGGGTCACCAAGTAGCTGGGCGGGGTCCTCTGGGGGCAGGACGGGCCTCTGCAGGGTCCGGTGACAGCGAGGCTGGCTCTGTGGTCCTGTGGGGGCTGGACGGGCTCTACGTGTCATTGGGAGACTCTGCGGGGTCCTGTGGGGGCGGGGCGAGCTCTACAGGTCACCGCGGGGCGGGGTCCTGTGGGGTTGGGGCGGGCTCTGCGGCGTCACAGGGAGGCCCTGCGGGGTCCTGTGGGGTTGCGGCGGGCTAGGCAGGGGTCACTGGGAGGCTCTGCGGCGTCACAGGGAGGCCCTGCGGGGTCCTGTAGGGATGGGGCGGGGCTGGCTCTGCGGCGTCCGGTAGGGGCGGGACGCACGCACCGCGGCTTCGCGCGGCCGGAGGGGCAACCTCTTGCCCCGGAACTTCCGCCCGCAGGCCCCACCCCGCGGGCTTCGGGTTCGGCCTGCCGCGCTTGCGCCAGCCGGCCCCGGGCACGGCTGCTCTTGCGCATGTCTGCTCCCTGGTTCGCAGAGAGGAATAACGCAGTTGGGCGGCGTGAGTGCCCTCAGTTTATTAGTGTCGCTTCAGCACCTTAAAGTCGTCCACATGGTCACATGGGACAGATTAGCATCAGCTCCTCGAAAAGCTATTTACATTAATTTTGCTTCCCATTAAAAAGGAAAACTAGCAACACAAACACTGTAGAAACCAGTCACAACGAACAGGAGGGGGCGCCCACAAGCCAACTCGGCCCGCTGGCCCCCCCAGGACCCACAGCCCGGGGAGGGTTGGCGAGCCTGTAGAGTCCGGCGGCCTGGCGGCCTGGCTCCGGAGGAAGTGGCTCGGACGTTTTCATGAGGACATCGTTCGGAGACGCAGGTCACAGACGGCCAGGTCATTCAGGGGTGAGGACAGCGCGGCAAGGCCACCAGCCCCCGCACAGAGGTCTCCACCTCGCGTCCAGGTGCTGACCGAGGACCCTGGACTGCACGCCCAAATGAGACAGTGGCAAGGCGACCAACCTGGAGAGGGGGCAGGTCCCCACCTTCAAGGATAAAGGTGGAGCCTGCCCAAACCTCTCCGACAGCGGCGGCCCCGCCCAAAAGGAGCCTGGTGTTACTGACAGCGACTAGTGGCTTAACCTTGGAGACTGGTGGGGCTGAGACATCCCTCTCGGGTGCACGTGGGGTGAGGCCTGAGAAAAAGCACACACTTCTGACACACACTCTCCACTGCCCTCACGGCCACACCGCTGAAGACAGGTTTGGCTTCTGGTGGTCCATCGAGGGGACAAAGTGCTTTTCCATGAATCCTCATAACAGCTCCATGAGGTAGGCAGGGGAAATGTGACCTTCCTCTTTAACCAACAGGGAAACTGAGGCAAGTAATACATGTAGTCCAGGTCTCCATTTGTTCCTTCCTGGCACAGGGCCTATGTGGTGGTGGTCACATGGGGCTCAGGAGCAGCCCAGATGGGTGCTGGACCCAGGGCCAGCTGCTGAAGAGGTTCTATCCTGCAGGGTGGAGCCTCAGAGCCACCTGGGGAAGAGTACCCAGGGAGGTTTTCCCTAGGAAAGGGCTGCCCACAGCCAGGTAATCTGCACAATCTCTGTGGCCTCGAGGATAGAAAGTTCAGTCATCTCTTTTCCACCAAGAGTGACCTTTCGGAAGAAATTGGATGGCCATTCAAACTGAGAGCCCTGTGTACTTCAGCAGGGTGTTCTCTGGGGCAGTCCCCTGCAGAGCATTCTGCTCACAGGGATCCTCTAAGCCACATATCCAGGTCCTATCACTAGCCCCCTAGAGAGGGGCAGGTAAACAAGTAGATCACAGGTAAGAAAAATAGGCCATTCTCACCCCAAGGAAGGAGGTCCTGCATTTGGCACTGTTTTCTGAGCAGAGCCTTGTGCAGCTCTTGTTCTTAGGGCCACCAGTGTCCCTGGGAAGGCCACAGCTTCCAAGGGGATAGGAATGGGTGGGCTCTTCCTGTGCAGCCTGCAGGGTTCGGGCATGTCGGGAGAAGCATGTCTGAGGCAGCACCCCTCCCTGCTGGTCTGTGGTGCAGGTAGTTAGATGGGTGACCCTGTTGCCGTTCAGCACACTCCTGTCCTGCTGCAAGGGAAGGCAGAGGGCAGGGCTGCCACCCAGGATGAGACCCAAACGCAACATGCTGCTCCAAGGAGCATGGCCTGGAGGGCGCACAGCCCTGAAGGGGGTGCCTGGCTCCTGCAGTTACCTTCTGTGATCAGCTGGCGTGTCAGAGCCTGCACTGGCCACGTCATTGCTGCAGGTGCCACACACACCTGGTTGCCTGTTCCCCAGTTCACCATGATCCTCAATCTCAGCCCAGATACCCACATGGCCAGTTCTGGATGCTCTAGGCCAGCAGGCAGGGCAGGGATGGAGGGTGTGGCACAGCAGGCTAGTGTCTGGGCACTTGGCTTCAGCCTCACACCAACCCCTGCCACTGCTCACCATTTCCCAGGCTGGACACTAGGACATTTGCAGGGACCAAGGCTCAGTCTGGGACAGCACAACACATAGAAGCCTAGCAGTATCTCAGGAATAGCTGAGGGACTGGAAGGGGTGAGGTGGGTGGGCAGGACTGTGGCTCTGTGGAGCCCCAAGGGGACTTCATGAGAGGAACATCTGTTTGGCAGCTACGTCGTCACATGTATTTGAGAGAATTAGAAAGATCTGCTACTATAAAATCTCCCCCACGAGGCTGGAGTTTATTGGGAGCTGTGCGTGGATGGTGCTGGGGGTGGCACCCCCCACACCTGGAGTCTGAGCATGCCTGTGACCCTTGGCCCCTGGCCACCAAGCTCCGAGGCCTATGCCTGCCCTGGGCTCCCTGAGGAAGCAGATCCTGTCTTCCAGGAAGGAGGACATGAAGGCAAGAACCCTTCTTGCTTCACGGGCTCTGGGTGATTCCTGAGGCCCTGGACACTGCCCTCCACCTTCCAGCCTCCCTGCTCCAGCCAGACATTCTGGTTAATAAGCACGGCAGTTACTTGGCGCCCAGCAAGGAGCTGGCCCGTAGTTTTCAGGCTGTGAGTACATCTGTACTTAAGATGGTTTGTGTTTTTGACAGTCTGTCTGTGTAGTAAACTGCAATGTTAACAGAAATGTAGCTGCCCCTCCAGCAGTGGCCACCACAGGGCAGTAAATAGGTGCCTCCAGTGTCCCACACCACCCCCACGGTGGGCAGGGCTAGAAGGTGGCCTTGGAGTGTCCAAAGATGCAGATGGGGAAGTGCTTCACATGGGACGACCACTGAGCAGCCAGCTGGAAGAACTTGACATCGCTGCACTCCACGCCATCGATGAGGACTGCGAGAGAGGGCTGCCTGACCACCTGCCCGCCTGGCTTGCCCACCCACAGAGCAGTCCCTCAGGAAGCTGGGCTGCCGCCAGAGTACAGGACCAGGATCCCAAAGCTGGAGGCGCCCACACCCTCAGGAAGCCCCCTTGCCAGACCCTCTCTGCTACCCACCCTCCCAGGACATAGGGTCTCTGGGGGCCTCAGAGGAATAGCTGGCAGGAGCCTCAGCCAGATGCTGTTTGTCCACCAGACCTCCTCCTCTCAGGTCAGGCCAGAGACTCTGTCAGCCCCATTAAAATATCCCCACTGGCCATCACCATGGGAAGACCGGGGCAGTTCTCCACCTGGAAGCCATGGGACTGGCCTCACAGGGAAGGAGAACCCTGGGAGCTCCACACGGAGTCCAATGTTGTCAGAATGCACCCTGAGAAACACTTAACTCACACGAATTGCTCCTTAACAACAGAAAGGGTTGAGAGTTATTTGAATGAGAAGAACTGTCCGGTACACCCAAGGGCCTCATCACCGTGTGCAGAGAACAGTGTGACGGGCGTTTCACAGTATGTCCTGTGGGAGCTAAAAAAGCTGCTCCCGGCTGCACTGCTCTGCCTGCACATGTGACATAACCCCAGTGGGCCCCAAGTCACCACTGCCCTGCAAGGGCCTGTCTTACCCCGCAGCATGTTCTGCTGGTGCTTGGCTGTGCAGATCAGGCGGCTGATGCCCTCGATGCACTGGCTTTTGGACTCCACATCCTTGTCCTTTGTTTTCTTGGGCAAAAACATCACTGGGAGGAAAAGGGCCCTGTTGTCATCCACTGCTCCTTCTGGGCCAGGCTGACCAGAGCCGCCCTGCAGCAAGCAGGACAGGAGAGCAGTGGCCAGAGGGCTGAAGAGGAGTTGAAGGGGCCTGGCTGGCTACAGCTCTCAGACCCCTGTTGTCTACGATGCCCAGCTGCCTGCTGTGACCACAGGCAGACACCCTCCACCTGTCCCGTGGCCTCCAAGGGAGGCTCTGGTCACAAGGTGTCGGATCCTCAGTGCCCCCTAAGGCTCACTGTTGTCTGGGAGACCCCCCTGAAGGCCAGCCTGGGCCCCTTGGGTGTATGGGGAAACCACACGTGGGTGGTACTAGGAGGTGAAGGCCCTCATCCCCAATTCTCATGGACTGCCCTCTTCCGCTGTGCAGCCCTGTGCAGCGTGCCCCCACCTCACCCTTCTTGTTCTTCTCCTTGGTGACCACCGTCATGGACATGGTGGGCGTGGCTGCAGCCTCACCACTGCTGGGCAGCCTGCTGACCTGGAGGGACCGGAAAGTGCACTTGAGCGTGTTTTTGGTGGTGGGCAGGTCCTTCTTCTCGGTGTCCCTCTTCCTGTCCGTGGGTTGTGCTGCCGTCCAGTAGTCCACCTGTAGCCCCATGAGCTCGGCGCCAGCGCCCTGGCTGTGAAAGGCAGAGGGAGACACTCACACTCAGGGCTATGGTCCTGGTAACAAGACATCACTGTCCTCACGGGCAGGGAGGTATGCCAGCACCTGTCCCAACAGCTGGACGGCCAGACATTCTGAAGAGCTGTCTGTTCACGGGACCCATACCATTGCCATGCCAAGGAAATCCACGCACTAGCTGGGCAACTCAGACTAAGCACCCCCTCAGGAGGTGTGGCCCAGTGTGAATTGGCAGTTGGTGAAGCTCAGGGAGGGCCTGCTGGAGGGCCCTGGATGAGGAGCCAGAAAGTGCAGTGTGAGGAGCACACATCTCCAACTTGGCTCTGGAGAGACCCAGGGTGGCCTGGCAGGACACCAGTTGGTCCTGTGTGGATGGTCTGAGGAGCACGTCTCCTCTGCCCACCCGACCCCATGCTCTCTGGAAAGCCTCACGTGCAGAGCCAGGTTCATTTATAGGGTGGTGGCCCCTGCCGTGGTGCTCGGTGGGGAACAGGTGCACCTGATCTGTGGCAGCAGGTGGCCAGCTAGGATCGAGCCCCCAGACTCCACCACAGGATCTTAGCCTGGGCCTGCCCACAACTTTCAGGGTGGGACATGGGGTCAATGCCAAGTCAGAACAAGTGGGACAAGAGCTGTGTGTTTACCTGGGGGAGGACAGGCCTCCGCTCACTGATGGGGAGGACGGTGGTGTGGGCGAGGCCTCCTTGGCCGCAGGAGACGTGGAGGTGGAGGGTGGGGTGGAGGAGAGCACACTGGAGCCCGAGGGTGCTGCGTCATCAGAGTCGCCTTTGGGAGGAGTCAGGCCAGGTGAGACCGTCGGCTACAATGGCCCTGTGCCTAGGGCCTCCAGACAAGGATGCAGAGAGGTGGCCAGCAGCCCTGTGGGCAGGTGGGATGGGCAAGGCAGCCTGCAAGGGAGGCAGGGTTCTCTTCCGTGAGGGAGGAGAGCTGCCTGGCCTGCTGCGGCCTGGAGTGTGATGAGGACAGCAGCTCTTGCAGACCAGAGCAGCAGGGCTGAGCTGCTCCTTAGTACAGCAGAGAGGTACCCCCTGGGCACAGGGCACCACCAGGACCTAGGGGGCACTGGTTCACTCATATAGGCCTCAGGGGACGAGGTTACCTGATGTGGCGGAGGATGGTTCCACAATCCCAACCTTCACAACCTGGAACAAGAGATGCCGGCTGGAGGCAGCTGAGTGTCAGCCAGCCCCACTGCCGCCCTGGGAGGCTGGCCTGAGGGTGCTGGCGAAGAGGCAGGAAGCTGCTCCAAAACCCAAGTGGGCTGCTGGGGACCTGACAGGCCGTGTCCTAGGCCTGTGCTGCCTAGCATGGTGGCCACCAGCCATGTGAAGCTGTGTCAGCTTAGAGTGCATTACACTATCAAATTCAGGGCTTGGCCACACGGTAACAAGTCAAGGGTCCAAGAGTGCTGTGTACTCTTGTCACTGCAGGAAGGCCCTGGGTGGGGGTGTCTGGATGAGTTCCATTCCTTACAGGGGACAGACCTACCCTAGTCCCTTCAATGGGCCAGGAAGGCACCTGCCACATGCCATGCAGACACCTCAACAGGGCAGGGTCACAAAGGGAAAAGGTGGCAGTGAATGGTCATGGAGACTTGGGGCTAGGAAGAAGCACGAGCACCTCTCAGTCTTCTGCAGAGGAAACAGCAGAAGGCCACAGCCACGCAGCCTTAGCAGGCAGGCCAGGAGGTGCCCTCTTGCCTCAGCACTTCTCCTGGCTACTGGGTTGGTGCTGTCTGACCCCTCGCTGATGCCCAGGACAGGCTGAACTGGACACTGGTCCTAACCACAATAGAGTCATCACTGCTTCTTCACATCTGCTAGGGGAACCAATAATCCTGGGCCCCCACTCCTTGTCACAAGGACACAGTGCACTATCATGGGAGGACTTAAGGCATTACTGGGCTCACATGGTGAAGAAGGTTCTGGAACACGCAGGTTAACTTGAAAGCACTGTTAAGAAAGGTACTTTGGTGGGCCACCATTCCCAGCAAGGTGGAGCTGGCAGTACTCACCCCAACAAAGGGAATGAACCTCTGGGAGGACTCTTCATCAGGGCTGTGAGTGAGATAGAGAACAGTTATTCTCCCTTGGTATAGCCCCAGCCCCAGCCCACCATCCCCAACCCTGCCAGCCAGTGCTTGGATTCTTTCCGACAGGCTGACACATGAGAACGGTGAACAGAGCTCTATAACCCTGGGCAGGAAGCCATGCAGAGCCCTGCAGCTGGGAGGAAGGGTCAGAGGGCATGACTTCACGGGGAAGCTTGCCCGTCCATCCCAGATGCCTGAGGCATGGCAACAGCTCAGCCAGTCCTGTCTGCACTGCTGGCCCACCAAGCTGGTTCCCTGAGTAGCTGGAGCTTCATATGCCCTGTGGGCCCCAGAACATCTGGGGAACATCTTGGGCCTTCTCCAGTAACTAGAGTGGCTGCCCCAAAGCAGGGCACAAAGTGCCTCCTCAAGAGGCCAGGCCTTTGGCCCTAGTGCCAGTGTAGATGCCAGTACTAACACAAGTAGAGCCCAAAAGTGTGACTCCCCAACGAGTTGACATGTTGAGCACCTAGGGCAAGGGGGCTGGACTTGGCTCCATACAGCATCTGGCAGACCTACAGGCTCTCTTGGCAGTGTTGGCCACAGCCCCTCCACCACGGGGATGTGGAGGGTTCCAGGCGGGCACTAAGGCGACGAAAACTGTCTTCTCCTCCTGTGTACGTCCACCACAGCTGGCCATGTGGCTCGTCTCCACAGAGGGTCCCTGCCAGCTGGTCCCCAGTGACCTGACGAGCTCTCCCACGGGCTGCAGGGCCAGCACAGAGCCACGGCTCTATCAACAGCAGGAAAAGCAGCCCCTCCGGCCTCTGGGAAGGTCCACCAGGCAGGTCTGGTCCCAGTGCTTGACTGGACCAGTCTCCTCCATGTCCTTCTTGCCCACCCACCCTTGCAGCTCCCTGGCTTGCACCCAGGGAACAGAGGTGCCCCTCACCCCGAGTGGGTCTACAGCTGGTGCCATCTCTGGCTGTGTCTTCCAACTCCATTTTACCTGTCTCGTTTCCCCAAATCTGATGCCAGCAAAGTTCTCCCAGACGGAGACTGAATGTGCCCCTGGTGCCAAGAAGTGGTGAAGCACTGGGGGTGGGTGATGAAGGTTCTCCTTCAGGACTTCAGGGAACTAAGCAACTGTTCAGGCTGGTGGGGTGCCTCAGGGACAGCCCTGGGGCATGTGCTACCCTGCACCTGGCCTCCCAGACAGAAGCCTCCCAGACAGAAGCAGGCTTGGGAAAGGCATGTGTCCATCTAGCTGCCTGCCGTTGAGCACTGACTCCCAGGTCCAACAGCCCATCTTCTCAGAGTCCAAGTGTGGGCAGAGGCTGAGCCTGGTGCTCCCCACACAGAGGGTATTCACAAGGTGGACCAGCAGTCCTCACCTGGCCAGCCTGGAACACACAACTAGGGCACTGCCAACATAGATTGCTCCCAGCAGGAGCCCCCCAGCCCACCTTCCACTCCCACCCATAGAACCCACCCCCTCCCCCAAAGACCAAGAGGCTTTGGAATAAAACACCTGCAGGTTCTGTCCCTCCCACCAAAGACTAAATTCCTAACCTTCCTCTCCCGTCTAAGGAGAAGTGCTGAAAGAGAACCTCCCCCTTGTCCATTTTAAATAATAAGTGGTCTACATCTTTGGCCACAGCCTGCTTCTGCTCCATGAAGTTCAGGACATGTCCTGGACCCATGCCCAGGCTGCCCTATCTACCATCAGGCATGAGCTCCTGGGTGGCCATCCACATGAGGGTCCCACCTGTTCTCTGGGGCAGGTCTGTGTTTGTAAATCTTGGTGACACCCAAGTCCTTCTGGGCATAGGAGGCTGTAGAAGCCAAGTGAGTGGTCCTGGTCCCCAATGCATGAAAAGGCTCTAACCCACAACAAACAGGGCTTCCCACCCACCCCAGGGCCCCCAGGCCTGTAGCAGAATGGCCTCTCGTCCATCTCATCCACAGCTGACAAGGGCCATGTGTGACCAAGACATGGAAAATGTCACAACACAGGAAAGCCGCCAGAACTCAAAGCCAAGCTGCATCTTGGGCCATGCAGACAACACCAGCACAGGCAGGACAGGGTGACACCGGCTCTCCACTGAGGCCCCCAAGCCCTGGTCAGAGGGGCTGCTGGCACCTCGCACACGTGTTTCTGAGGACAGTGTGGTCAGCGGGACACCTGTTCTGGCTCCTGAGACCTGCCACTGTGCAGAAGGCAAATGCCCTGGGCCTGAAGACCCCTTTGACCCCCACATGCTGATGGGCAGGCCAGGGCTATGGCTGCCCTGCTCTGACAGCAGGGACCACTGAAGGGACAACTCCCATTCCCGGCCAGCCAGCCACACTGCATGGGGCATGGGATAGGCAGGAGCAACCTTGGAGAGCTGGGCAGGGCTGGAGCGACTGGCAGGACTCTGGGCTTCTCTGGCCTCATGCTGTACTCGATGCCCACCCCGCCTATGGTACCGATGCCACCACTGTATCGCAGGCAGGAGGCACAGAGTGGGAGTGGGTTATGTTCTCGCCAAGCCTTGTTTTGCAATTCAGAGGAGCCAATCCCAGGAGTGACAAGAAGCTGCGACTAGGCAAGAGCATGCTCTGGGCTCTGCCTGCCACAGCGGGCGGCACAGGCCAGCCCACAGGGTCAGGGAGGCATGAGACGGCTGGTCTTTCTCTAACACAGGGGGCTTGTTTAGCAGGACAGACTTGGATGCTCAGAGCCCTGCTTGTGCATCCTGCCCACCTGCAGCTTGGGTGGCCCAAAGGCTACATGTCTGCTACTGTAACACTCCTAGGAAGGACATCCCTTGGACCCAACAACCTTCCTGGGGGCAAGAGAGTAGGAGAAGTTTACCCAGGAGAATAGATAGCCTGAGATAGGTGTAGAAGACAGAGGGCAGGACCTGCCAGGCAGAGGAAAAGGGACAGCTGTGGGGGTTCCTGGACTACTTGACTTCACAAGTCCAAAAGTTCAGAGGACAGAGCCACCCCTACAGGTAACAGCACTCTACTCAAAAGATGCTAGGAAACCCTCTCTGTGACTCTGGCCTGGGAGCCTGACTCAGCGTGCAGAAGGCCAGCTCCAGGAAGGCCACCCTGACCAGCTCCTTGGCTTCCCCCTCCCTGTCTCCATGTGCAGGTCCAGCATGGACACTTCCCCGCTAGGCTGTGTGCAGGGGGCCAGGCTAACCCATGTAAAGTGCTCAGAGCAGAGTTGGCACGAGGCAGCCCAACATCAATGCCAGTGGCAGATGTAGCCCAGTCCTGGCCCTTGCCTCTGCTGTAACTGGGACAGTGCTATCCTGGCCTCAGATTCAGGGACCCCTGGGGGTCAGACCTCCCCCAGAGGCTGTGGGCCCAGACCACACAGGCCTGAACCTTCAGCATACAGGGCCCTTTGTGAGGGATCCCCAGATGCCCTGGGCATCAGGGGAGAGGGAATTCGGCAGTGACTCTGCTAAACAAGCCTGAAGACCAGCCTGGGACAGACGGGAGCATCGACCAGAGAGCTTGGGACAGAGGGTGCCAACCAGAGAGCTGTACCTCAGGGTGAAGTCAAAGTGAAAGTGCCTTTTCCTTTTCAGAAAGCCACCAAAAGAGAAAACAGGGCCACGTTAAGGCGCCTCCCGGGGGCCCGGTGAGCGAGCCCTCCATGCATGGCAGCAGGAGCTCTAGGGCCTGGAGCCTGGGCAACTACCCGCCTCACTTAGGGGCAGCCGCTGGAGTGAGTTTACAGGGGTGGCCATCCCCTCCACCAGGAAGTTCCGGAAGTGCTGGGCTCCACTGGAACGGGACCAGCCATCCCTACTGACCTCCCTGCACCTCCCAGACTTCAACTTCACTCTCCTTCGGTCTAAGGAAGGGGGTGAACACCCGTTAGAATCAGGGACTGCTACCTCTGCCCTTGGCTGAGGCTGGGTGCCTCTCTTCCACTCTTGGACAGGGCCCACTGACTGCCTCTGCTCCCCTCATCTGGTATGGGATAGCCTGTCCAGAGGCCTGGCCACAAGAGGGAGGTTCAGTCTTCTGAAACCACAGGAAAGCCTCTGCTTGTGCCTGACGAAGGGGCCCTGCCCAGGGCAGCCCAGACCCATGGCACCTGGCCCAGGCTTTTACCCACAGCTCCTGGGGACTGTCATGCTCCGAGCTACAAGAACATGAGCTGACTGCTCCCCAACAGGCTGAGACCATGGCCCAGGGTCTCCAGCCCAGGTAGCCTAGGCCTAGGGTGGAAGATGTGTTAGGTCTGTAGGCTGGGCCACTTTGACAGCTGCCACCAGCTGCATCATGGGACACATCAACGGGCATAGAAATAAAGAGGTACTGAAAACCCAACCACTACTCTGGTCTGCACTGGGGTCAGTGGAGGGCCCTACAGTCTAGGCCCACCCAGGGGTTTTACCCCAGACCTCGTGGAGTCTGTCCCGGCCAAGGCCAGAGTGGGCAGGTAGCCATGGAGAAATGGCAGCTGGCAATGACCTGTGTTGTGTGGTCAGGGAGTCCCCTGCTGCCCCAGGCCTGGGCCCACTGCATTACCTCTTCTGCTTGTAGGTCAGCATGGCCTCCGCAATAGGGAGCTGGTGGGCGCAGTTGGCCCCCGCGATGTACTGGGTGATGCGGGATACGATGTCTGGTGTGTCCTGCACTGCACGGGGAGGAGGCCATGGGTTGGTGCGGTGGGCCAGGTGGGTCAGGGTGGAGTCTGGGCAGGGTCATGGGCACCTCTACTTTCCCACTGGCCACAACAGGCCCGAGTGCCCATCCACAGTGGTGTTGGGTCACATCCTCCACAAGCCCTGAAGGCGTGTTCCTAGGGCCCTGCGCCCTCCCCTCCTAGCCACCTTGGCTTGGACTGGGGAGAGGGAAGCATCCTGGCAAGCCCCTTTACTCCGCCTGCTATCCCTTTTCTGGGGCCAAGCTTGAGAAAGAGGTAGATATGAGGGGAGGTCTCCTGGAAGACCAGGAGCCCCTTCCTCCAGGGAACGGGACTGTGGGTGCAAGCCCCGCCACAGGCCCCACACTGGGCCTCACCTGTGCTCTGGGCCTCCAGCTTATTGAACAGGTCTCTCCAAGCCAGGTCCTGGAAGAAGTTGTGGTAGCGGTAGTCCACGGAGCCCAGGTACCTGGCCACAGGGTGGGAACCTGTGTGCCCAGGGCAGGATGGTCACCACGTGGAGCTCACAGTCCAGGACCCCTCTGTGGTGGTGGTATGGTAAAAGGGTGTGGCACACTGTCTCCTGGAACCCCATTCACCGAGGAAGCCACTGGTGCTGGCTTGGGGCACACACATAAGGTGGGCCTCCAGCCACACTGCCTGCCACGCCAGGACAGCTTTGTGGTAGGGGAATTACACAGAGTATCAAGCTCAACCGCACAGCACCACGGGACCGGGAGGGTTAACCACCCAGCCCTGTTGTGCTTCTCTGACAAAGAACTCAAACTGGCACAGAGAGAGCCCAGTGACAGACCAAGGGGATGCCCGGTGCAGGCCATCTCAGGGGGATGGCTTTACCTCTTGCCCCCTTGCAGGGTGACTGTGTCAATTTCCATTTAAATGACATTATCATATGTAAACCATACCACACGAAACATCAGGAACAAGACACCACGGCTGGCGCCTGCACCTTCGCCACCAAGTGTACCCAGCCAGCCGCAGGCCTCACCCAGCGGGATGACGAGGAAGCGCATGTAGCCGAGCCAGTCTGGGGTCTTGTGGGACAGCTGCTCCACGAAGAGCCGCAGGACGGCGCTGAGGTAATGCTGCGCCCCCGCAACGGCGATCTTCACGGGGGTCGGGGGCTGGGAATTGCAGTTGCAGCTGCAACCCCCAGACAGGTGGGGTGAAGAGGGGACAGGCACCTCAGGGGAACTGTCAGAGCTGTCCTCAGCCCAAGGTCCACACAGCTAAGCCCCAGAAAGCCTGTTCCCTAGCTACAGCTGCTGCCGCCACCATGAGCCCTGCCACCCAGGACCCCTACCAGTGGGCACTTTAAGCTGGGGCGGGATCTGCCTGGACTGACAGGCTGGGCGGCCACCCTCCCGGAGTTCCAAGAGACCCTCCTGCCCCTGGAATCAGAGGAAAGCCTAGGCTGCAGGGGACCTGTGGGGCAGCAGGTCAGAAGCCACCCACATCCCCCAGGGCAGAGAACATGCCCACCTCGGAATGGCAGGCAGGCCTGGGGTACAGGGACCCCAGCAAGTGCTCGGGCAACAGCTCCACAGGGCAGACCCCAGGGAAGGCCAGGACTCACTATCTCTGGATCCGAGAGACGATGGTGCTGAAGGCGGCCTGGACGTCGGCTGCGGAGCACGTGCACACCACAGGCAGCGTGTGCCTCTGCAGGACGTCTGAAAGGAACTGGGTGGGACGGGCACGAGTGACCCTTGGTACAGCATCTGCACCCATCCATCTGCCCCTCTCCTTGGAACCCCCAGAGTGCAGAGGTTACGCTCGTGCAGGCCAGCCCGCCACACATGCCTGCTCCAGCACTCGTCCCTGAGCGGGGTCTCTGTGTGGTCCCCACTCAGCTCGGCCACACGGAACTCCTGGGGACAACCAGCCCCGGGCAGCTGCTCCTACCTGCCCCTGCCAGTCAGAGGTGTTGACGAGGATGATATTCTCGGGGAGCTGGTCATCAGAGACGAGGATGTGGTTCAGCTGGTCGTACACAGTCTTCCTGGGAATCTGAAAACACCCGGCCGTCCACACCCAGGACATGTGGCACCCATCTTCTCCCCACCAAGAGTGGAGCCTCAGCACCACACGGCCCCCAACAGCAGCAGACTCCCAGCAGCAAGGGGGGAGAGAGGCCCACCACCAAGCTGCCTGGCTGAGGTGGCCGTGTACCCTGCCTGGCCCCCGGAGGTGGCAGGGAGGGCTGGAGTGTGCACGGGACCCACACAGGATCCTTTCTAGGTCTGCTGGCAACCTTGATCTCTAAACTTCTCTGCTGCCCTGACCTGGCAAAGCCCCACAGGCACCTGCAGCTGGCTCCGCGTGTCCGGGCAGCGCTCACTGTCCAGGCTATTGGCCCGCTCGTTCTGTGGCCGTGATGGCTGTCTCTCCTTCAGGGATGTGCTCCGGCCCCGGCGACCAGCTGGCTTCGCCTCAGACCTGCTGGGATCAGAGCAGGCTCGTGGAACGGGGCAGCTGGGGCAGGCGGACGGGGACAGGGCCAGAGCAGGCCAGGCACATGCTCACACTGCGCTGCTCCAGGGAAGAGCTGCCTAGCAGAGAGCAGGGAAGGATGGCCACAGTGTCACTGAACGAGCGGCAGGGCCCTGGGCTACACAGAGCTCCCAGCTGTGAGGGCGGAGCACTGAGACCCAGGTGCCCATATGGGACCCGGCCCTCAGCCCTGCTTCCCTCATGTGTGTACCTGATAGGGGACCTCGGGGTTGCCCACCCCTCCAAGGTAAAAGGTAGAGTCAGAGCTGGGGGCAGGCCAGTGCTAAGTGCTGACCGTCAAGGTGACTACCTAGAGCCCAACACAGGCTCCTGTTTGCTTCCTGCTGGGTAAATGCCAGTGCCCAGACTCGCTGCTTCCAGGAATGTCCCGATTGCCTCGAGAAGGTGCAACGGAGCCTGGCGCAGACACACCTCCGACCCTGGCCTGCACTAGCTTAGAGAAAGCCAGGGTTGGACTGGTGCTGAGTGCCGGGTTCTACAGATGGACCTGCGCGAGGCAGTGAGGTGGCTAGGGAGCGGGGAGGCAGTTTGTCTAAAGGGTTGCCTGGAGGCAAGGGCGGGGAGGTTGGGGTGTACAGCAGGGGACCTCCTCCCCACAGCCCAGGCTGAGTAGGGTGCTGACACAGGCATGGGCTCACAGGTCTCCTGCCCTGAAGCCACCAAACTCTGGGCACAGTGGTGCTGGCCAGAGGAAAGACAAGATCCCAAGGGAGATCCAGCGGAGGCAAGGAACACTACATGCTCTGGTGAATGGACTCTGGGGTCAGGCATGCAAGGCAAGGGGTGCCCACAGTTGGGGACAACGGAAGGTGGGTCTGGCATGTCCCCAAGCAAGAACCATGGAGCCTGCCCAGGTGAGACTGAGATGGCTGTGGGGAGAGGGCCATGGGTGTGACCTGTGCTCACCTTGACACAAACCAAGCTACCTGTGCCAACACCAGGCTCTCATCCCCAAGTGCTCCACGCCTCTATGTGTGCCGCAGCCTGGGGGTGTGGGGTGCAGGCTGGAGGTGGGCCCATCCTGGCCCTTGCCAGCCACAGGCTCAGGCCCTACCCTCCCTGAGCTGTCAATCCTGCCTGCTGCCTGTACCCAGTCCCACCCACTTCAACGGCCTCCTGGCCCCCAGCTGTTCCCCCAAGGCTTCATTCAGCAGCTTGTCCTGGGGCATGGCAGGTAGAGGGGCAGCACCCTTGGACACGTGGCCCTCCAGGGAGTGCAGGTGACAGCCAGACAATGGAGGCAGCCAGCTGTGCACAAGGTGGGGCCCAACTCCGGCTCCAGAAGGTACCCAAGGTCACGGCCTCTCCCCGTGATTCCCATCTAGTCAGCAGCCCCATCCCATGGGGAGCCACTCCTACTGGCAGGCCGGGGCGCACAGGGACCTGGTGGAGGGGATGACTAGTGACTCTGTCTTGGTGATCCTCCCGCTGGGTGGCAGCTTCTCAGTGAACACGTCCAGGGTGGAGGTCTCGGCCTCAGGGCTGTCCTCAGGTTGCTCCGATGGCTCCCGTGAGGCTGGCGCACTTTGCTGGGCAGAGAAGGAAGGTATGTGCTCTTCCCTGGCCCAGAACCACAAAGCCCACCTGGGGTCCCTCTCGGCTTGTGTGGTCCTGGCTTGGGGGAAGGATTAGGCCATCTTGGAGCCCTGTACATCACAGAACTCTTGGTCCAAGACTGCAGGGAGACCCGCACCAAACCTGCCAGAGACCCAGCTCCCACACAGCCCAGCACCATCTGGAGACCCTTCCAAAGGGCACCAGGGAATCCCACTGCTCATGGACCATCATGTCAGTGGAAGCAAGCAGCAGCCCTCGACTGGGCATCCTGAGCACCTGGCAGCCTGGCCCGGGGCCAGCCCATGTCCAGGCAGTGAGCACAGGCGCTCCACATGGTGGCTGCGGTAGGTTGGGGCCTAGGGCACAGCTAGACGAGCATGTCCACACCTACTTACAAGGGCCACCATGTCAGAGACACTGTCACTTGGCTGCTTGCCTCCTAGGGACCGTGTCTTCTCTGGCACATCAGCCTGGGGATGGAGACAGGAATCAGGCTGTGTTGCTCTCTGGCTGCAAATGGGAAGAGGCCCAGGGGACACCAAATGGGACTTTCCTGGACTGTGGGCTCAGGGTCATCCCAGAACAGTCTCCTGCCACTGGGAACACGTGGCAACCAGAGACACGCTTGCCCAGTGCCTGTCCAGCATGAGGACAGGAACCCAAGGGCTCTGCTGCCACTCACCGGGCTTGGAGGCTCCTTCTGGCTGCGGGCACTGTGGATGCTCCCAATCTCCGTCTGTGAACTGGAGTGTGACAGGCCTTCGAAGTATGGCCTGGCTCGGGAAAGGGATGAATGTCATTTTCCAAGACCCTCCCCATACTGCAAGTGAGGCTCTCCTATCACACGTGAAGGGGCAGACAGAGGAGCCCAGGGGCCCCTCTCAGAAAACAGGCATCCCTGAAACCCTGTCTGCTCCTGGCTTTCAACCAGGGCAGGGCTGTCAACAACTGAGAGGCTGAGTGCCAGCTCCACTCCAATAACCTGCTGGAGGCTGCCTGAAGAGACCTGCAGGAAGCAGAGCATTCTCCACAGCACAGTGAAGGCACCCGCGGCAAGCACAGGCCACTCTAGGCCTGTTCCAGACCCACAGGCCAATCTAGGCCAACCAGGCCATTCCAGATTAACTGGGCAGAACATGCCCACCTCCAGCAGATAAGGTCTGAGTGAGGGGGAAAGAGGGTAGAGACCCAAAAGATGTAAAAGACATTACCAGCCAGGACCGTGCCAGGACTCCTGAGAGCACTGATGTGCCCGCTAAGTCCTAAAACCTGGACAAACAGGGACTCAGCTGTGTGTGAGCACCCAAGATCACAGTCCTGAAATGTCCATGCCCCACCCAGAACTGTGGGCACTAACTGGCCAGGGACTCTGCCAACAAGGCCAACATCACTGAACTCACAGTGGGAGGACCCAGGTGGCGTGGGAGGAGCTGGTGCCGCCCCAGCAGTGCAGAACGCAGAGGGCTCACTCAAGCCCAGGCGGAGAGATGAGGCAGGAGGCACTTGACCCAAGATGCAGGGGCCCAGGTGGTGGCATGGTCTATGGCTACTGGGCAGCACAGAGCTGCATCTCCATCCTGTAGGCTCTGGAATGGAACTCTGCATGGCCACACTACCCTGGAGGGCGCCCCCCCATGCCGGGTGGGAGCCAGCGGCCAGTATATCAGCCCTAGTGCAGCAAGACACCAGCACAAATGAAGCCAAGCCCAGGACACTGCCCTCCAGAACACGGAATAAAGGTGGCTTAAAGTCAGTGCCAGGGTGAGACGGGAGCTGCCGGGGAGCCAGGGTCAGCTGTGGACCTGTCTGATGACACAGGACACCACTTTCTTGTATGTGCCTCTCTGTACCATGTAGGTTTAAAAAGCCTCAAACCTCAGCTGCCACCTGCCACACCCAGCCACACTGAGGCTACACACTGTCCTGTGGGCTGTGCTTCCCACCCCACAGAACAGGGTCTCCTAAGCGTCCACAGCAAACCTGCGAGGAGACCTTCCGTGCTACTCCTCCTGCCCCAGGCCAGCCCCAGCCAGCCCCTGCCACCCCAGGAGAGGTGCTGGCAGGCCTCCAGCACCCAGGAGGACCCCTCAGTCCTCACAGCCTGCCCCACATCCCACCCGCCCCATGCCCGAGCTCCCGCCTTCTACAGATCGCTCCAGTCCATCCCCATCCCAACGACCTGAGAGCTCACCTGCTTCTGTCGCCTGAGAACCACACTGCCTTGTGGAGACTTTACCCCAGCTTCCTGCCAGCCTTCGGGCACCTCCCACCGGATTCACCTGGCTCAGTCTACCTGCAACCGCCTGGGACTGACTGGCACACTGCCCCATCCAGGCGGCCCCTGGCAGTCTGGCCTGTGGGAACCTCCCAAGCCTTCAGAGGAAGGTGGCCCTGCCCACAGTGCCCAGGGCCAACCCAGGTCAGCCACTGATCAAGCAGCAGGTGTGGGGGCATCCTGAGGGCTGCTCAGAAGTCTCTTTGCAGGGTTCATCAAAATGACCATCTAGCTCTGCTGACTCACCTGAGCTTGGGCTTAGGAGTACTGAGGACGCTATCATCCTCCTCCATGTCAGGGCCACTGTCACTGGGGTTCTCCATGTCCAGTGTGTCATACAGAAGGTCCAGGTCCTCCTCCACCTCAGGGACATGTTCCGCAGGGTCCTGCTCTGAGTCCAGGACCTGTAACAACACCAAAGGTGCATAAGGGCCCCACAAAGGCCCATACCCGCCCTTGGCAGCAGCCTACGGGCTATGAAGAGTGGTCTGCAGAAGGAGGACAAGCAGGGTGCTGAGCTGCCGGGCACACTCAGCGACCAGCACTTCCATCTTATTTACTTTGTTCCTGGGAACTGGGACTCTCTCCAAAGCCCTCAGGGCCTCACACTGTGTGGTATGAAGGCTCCTCGGCCTGCCCTGGCCCTCAGTCAATGACTAGGGGGTGCTGCCCGCACAGGAAGTAGAGCATGCAGTGTAGGCCAGGGAGCACTGGGAAGTGCCCACAGCTGTGCGGCTGTGCTGCAGGCGGCTGTGCTGCAGGCGGCTGTGCTGCAGGCGGCTGTGCAGAGCACCTCCTGTCTGCCCAGGAAGCCTGTGCCCTTGTAGAGCTGCATCCCTGGCAGCCACCCCCAGGCCTGCCCTGTGAGCCAGCCCCTCCAGACACTGCCAGAGGGCAGTCAGGAGGATGCAGCCTTGCGTCTGGCATCTGACTCGGCATGGGGTGGCAGGCCCATGCGAGTCCCGTGTCAGTGCTGGTCCCTTCTGAGTGGGAGCAGGTGTTTGGGGCCAGCACTGATGGGCAACTGGACTGTTTCCCACGTGGCTCCTGCAGATAAAACTGGCAGCAGAAGCCTAGGGGTCACAGTGGGGACGCGCCCCTACCTCCTTAGGGCTGACCAGGAGCATGAGTTGGAGTGTCCAGTGCCTGCTTTCCACCCACCCGTGCACATGTGCCTGCTGTTGGGGGGCAAATGGTGACCTACCTGACAACCAGCTGACCCGATGCCCACTGACGACAGTCCTTATTAACCACATCTCTCTCTTCTCTGGCGAAACATCTACTCAGATCCTTTGCCCATCTTTTAATCAGACAATTCATGTTTTTAAACAAACGACAAACACCATCTTAGGGTAGCTGACGGTTCCTGAAGTGGTAACCTCTACCTCCACTCCCAGCCAGCCTGAGGGTCTGCTGGCACCTCTGGAGGACTGGATGTGGACCTCACCATAGGCATTCCCCTGGTTCTGAGGCTGCCAGGCCCCCGGCAGGCCTCCACCCACACCTCTGTGTCTCTGACCGCAGCAGGACATGGGTTCTTTGGGGAGGGGCACCCTAGCTGGTCAGCTGCCACCTCTGTTTTCACAGCCACCTTTCCAGTTCCGTAAAAGCTGTGCTGCAGCACAGCTTCCTGGCTGCTCTGTTCCTTGGCAACTTGTGGGCCGGGAGCAGGAGTCGGGCGCACCACAGCTCCCATCGGGTGTCTTCCTCAAGAGACAGACACCTGTTTTTAACTGGGCTATTTCTGAGTTACAAGTTATCTTTATATATTCTGAGCACAAGCCCTTTATAATTCGCTAAACAGCTCTATTCTCTGGGCTGCTGCTTCATACCCTTGATGGTATTATTTAGAGTGCAAAAGCATTAACTACTGTGATATTCCAGTTTATTTTTCTCTTGTCACTGTGCTTTGGGTGTCAAATCTAAGAGGCCACTGCTTGCTGAGTGTCCTGAAGGTGTTCTCTGCTGTGGGTTCTGTTGCATGTGGTATGAGGACCAGCTCTCCTAGCAATGTGTGTTGAGAAGCCTGCACCCTCCCCTACAGGTTGGTCTTAATGTCCTTGCTGAACACTGGTGGCAATGTGAGATCTGTCCTGGGTGCTGGACTCCATTCCGCTGACTTAGGTCTGTGCTGGTGTCAGCACCATGGTCTTGACCTCTTCAGCTGGGTGGTAAGTTCTGAAACCAGGAAGTGTGAATCTTCCAGCTTCTTTCTAGATACTGTCTTGCCTGGGAGGCCCTTGCTCTGCCGCATTGACGTCAGAGCCGGCTGGTGGGTCTCTGTGCAAAGGCAGCGGGCTTGCAGAGGGACAACGTGGGGTTGCAGAGGGACAACGTGGGCTTGCAGATCAACCCGCAGGCACTGCCACCTCAGCAAGAGTCAGCAGGGTCCACGCCTTGCTGCCACTACCTCCTCTTCAGGCCCTCACCATGCTCGCCACACCCACTGGGTGAGTCCTGCCCACTTGAACCTTGGGCCGTCTTTCTTACTGGGTCTTGAAAGTTCTTATACACTAGATAGAAATTTTTATCAGACGCGTGATTTACAAATATTTTCTGTCATATCGTGGCTTGCTTTTTCTCTTAGTATTTTTCACAGGCAAATTTCTAATTTTTGGGGGGAAGGGGGTTCTCAACTCAGGGGCGCTTGACCACTGAGCCACATCTCCAGCCCTGTTTTGTATTTTATTTAGAGACAGGGTTTCAGTTGCTTAGGGCCTCACTGCTGTTGAGGCTGGCTTTGAACTCACGATCCTACTGCCTTAGCCTCCTAAGCTGCTGGGATTACAGGCGTGAGCCACTGCGCCCAGCTCTACTTTTTTATTATAGCAAAAATATACAACATGGGGCTGGGGATGTAGTTCAGTGGTAGAGTGCTCACCTAGCACCACAAGGCCTGGGTTTGATCCCCAGTACCTCAAAAAGAAAAAAAAAAGAAACAACTGGCCAGACTATGAAGTGACTCACTCAGGGTGTGGAAGAGCGCAGGCGACCCCGCCCAGCCCCAGGAGCCACCCCATACTTGAGATGTGTAGCCATGGTTTGCCAGCCAGAGGTGCCACCCCAGCACTGTCCCCCTGGTCACTTCTCCTGCCCCTGCTGCTGCAGATCTGCTGCTCCAGGTCCCTCCCGTGAGTGGGCTCAATGTCCACCCTTCTGAGTGTGGATGCTTCAGTCTCCACTTTTGACAGAGCCCAGTGCTTTGTTTTTCCCACTTTGAAGACTCACACGTGTTCTGGGTCCTAACAGATCTTCGCCGAATCCACATTCACAAAGATGTTTCTTTATATTCTAGAATTTTGATAGAATTTAAATTTCTGATGTTTAGAGTTTAAAATTCAAGTAATTATTTTTTAGGTTTTAAATTTAGTACGTGATTTTTCAGAGGGTGACTTTTGCAAACAATGAGGTTATGTGTTGAGGTTCATTTTCTGTTGAAAAGATCATTTTTTCTCTGATGAACGTGGCATCTTTGTTGAAAACCTACTGACTATACAGGTGTGCCACTCACAGGTGACATGAAGAATAGCCTTTTGGCTGAGGCTAAAGGCCACCCAGGGACACACTGCGCCTGGAGTTCTGTGGCTCTGCTGTGTGTGCTGATCAAAGACCTGAGAGGCCTCAGCCTATGTCAGAGGCAGCAGCTCAAATGTGTGTTCCCTCAGATTCCTGCCACAACCTAGGCCCCCGGGGATGGTATTGGGAGGTGGGGCTTTTGGGAGGTGATCAGGGGATGAGAGGTGGCCTTATAAATGGGATCTGTGTCCTTGCAAACGGAGCTGAAACTGCTCAGGAGGCTGAGGCAGGTAGATGGCAAGTTCAAGGCCAGGCTTGGGCAACTCGGCAAGACCCCTTCTCAAAATACAATAAAAAGCCCTGGGGATGTAGCTCAGGGGTAAAGCACTCCTGGGTTCAATGCCCAGTACTGAGAAAAGGGGGACTGTGGGGAAGCATACTCTCCCCATCTGCCCACCCTGGACACACAGTGCTGTCCATGAGGAACAGGCCCCCTCCAGACTGGGCATCTATGGGAGGCTTGGTCTTGGACTCCCAGCCTCCAGAACTGTAAGCAACACACTGTGGTTGTTTCTGAATCGCCAGTCAAGGCGTCCAGCTGTGGCAGCTCTAGCAGTCCCAGACAGGGAGGCGCAGACGCACAGTGATGCTCTGACAGACTCCTGACACGTATAAGAGGCTATGGAATGGGGGAGGGTAGAGGTTGGAAGGGTCTGTGGTGCCCACCGAGGTGAGCTGTGAGGGCGGTTCTGGCGATGCTCAGAAGAGGAGAGCTGTGGAGAGAGCCATCTCGGAGGCAGACCTCGGCGGGACCGTGCCACCACTGTGCCACCAAAGGCCACGAGACACCTCACACAGGAAGGAGCGTGCTATTGGAAACTGGAGGAAAGCGACAAAGAGCTTGGCTGGATTCTGTCTGTGTCCTAGTGTCTGGTGGAAGGTAGAACTTCCAAGTGTCAACAGGACAGCTGGCAGAAGAAATCCAAGCTCAGCACCAAGAGTGCCGCATGGCTTCTCTTGAGTACACACAGTAATGTACAGCGAGAAGAAGGAATTAAAGATGAAACTTATCAAAAAGACCTCGGCTGGGTTGTGGCTCAGTGATGGAGCGCTGGCCTGGCACGTGTGAGGCACTGGCCTTGATTCTAAACACCATATATAAATAAATAAACAAAATAAAGGTCCATCAACAACTAAAATATATATAAAATTTAAAAAAAAGAAAGGGAAAGGGCTGGGGTATGGCTAAGTGGTAGAGCACTTGCCTAGCATGTGTGAGGCACTGGGTTCCATCCTTAGCACCACATAAAAAAAAAATGACTGAATAAATAAAATAAAGTTATCTAGAAAAGAAAAAAAGAGCTGGGGATGTGGCTCAAGTGGTAGCGCGCTCGCCAAGCATGCGTGAGGTACTGGGTTCGATTCTCAGCACCACATACAAACAAAATAAAGACATTGTGTCCACCTAAAACTAAAATATAAACATTAAAAAAAAAAGAAAAAAGAAAGGGAAGGACTTAAGGTCTGGAAGATTCTCCCTGGGAAAGGCTGCACGGAGTGAAAAAGTGTTTGTAAGAGAACATCGGGGGTGGCCAGTGAGTGAGAGGAGGGCAGTGTGGACAGGACAGCTGGAGACTGGCCTAAAGGCACTTGAGGAGTCTTTGGTGCTGTCCTGCCTACCACGGCCAGAATGCTAGGAAGCACAGTCTCTGCTGTGCTCACTGCACTTGGGGGCACTGCTCTGGTGTGATAGGGATAGCAGCAGCCGCCCCTCCAGAGGGCATAAGTGCTCTACTGCTCAGTACCCACATGGTGCCAACTCTAGAGGCGTGAAGAGCCGGGGGCACGGGCACCTTCACCCAGACCCACAGGATGCCCTGGGCTAAGGCAGAAGACTTCTGTGGAGATAGGGCTCCAGCAGAGAGCCCCCACTGGGGTCAAGTCCAGTGGTGCCAGGGGAGTGGGGCACCCAGGATGGCAGAACTTAGTCCCCAGCTGCCACAGAGCTGGGAGGACTGCAGGGACATAGCTCTGCATCTGCACCCTGTAGCACCAGGAGTGGGCCCCCTGGGGCTGAGGCCCAGCTCCCAGCTTGGGGTGCCTGGTGGGTGGAACACCAAAGATGACCATCTCGAGCCTGGAGATTCTGAATTTTCCTTGCTGGGTTCTGACTTCCTTTAGACAGCTCCCTCCCTCCCTCCCTCCCACAGGGAATGTCCACCCTATGCTGGTCCCACCATTATACTTTGGAAGCACATCACTGGTTTCATGAGCTTACATACAGCTAGAGAGGAGTCTGACCTGCTCTGATGCAGATGATATTCAAATCTGGGTCTTTAAATTCTGGAGTTGAGGCTAGAATGAGTTAAGACTTTGAGGCTACTGGGATGGAAAGAATGTATTTTGTATGTGAGAAGCACATGAACTTTGTGGGCTAGGGTCTAAACGTGAGCCCTGAAACTCAGATGTTCAAACCTGACCCCTGAGGTGACATGCTAAGGAGTGGGGTCTTTGGGAAGTGATTAGTGACCTCATACAGGAGGCTGGAGGAAGTGTGCTCCTCCCACTTGCCCTGCTGTGTGAGGGCATGTGGACAACACTGTCTGAGAGGACCAGGCCCTTCCAGACACCCCATCTGCCGGAGCCGTGACCCTCGACTTCCAGCCTCAGGACTGGGAGTGAAGCATTTGGCTGTATCTTAGCTACCCAGACTGAGCTACAGTGACAGCAGCAGGAGTGGTCTAAGTCAGCTCCCGGCCCAGCAGGAGGCTGCCCCTTGCCAAGCCTCTCCTGCATCTCCCAGGGCTGCTGTGAGGGCCACAAGCTGGGCAGTGCTGGGAGGCACACACTGGCCACAGCACCCAGACACAGGGACAGAGCTGTGCAAGGTGGTCTGGTCCTCACACCAGAGGGAGTACAGTGGTAGACAGAGACCACATGACTTCATCAACATATGCGAATGTCACACCATCCCAGACCATCCCCAGGAAATGATAGAGTCCTTTACCCAAGTACAGTGCCTGGGATGTTGGCCGAATCTTCACAATCTGAGCTGAGTTCCAGAAGTCAGAACCCAATTTGTGTGGGTCAGGTACATTCTGGGACCCAGTCCCTGGCTGGGCCAAGTACAGAACCCCATAGTCAAGATCCAGCTGAGGACACTCCTTCATTGCTAGGCATACAGAAGGGGTCAGGGAGGCCTCAGGCCAGGGGTTTGCCCTGCTAAGTGTCCCCTCTGCAGCTAGATTAGTGACTGTTTCACTACCAGAAGTGAGCAAAGACTCAGGGCCTGCCAGCTGTGCCCGAGGAAGAAGCTGTCCTTTCCTAGAGGCAGGCTGCTAGGTGGGTCCTAGAAACACTGCTGGCCCCACGTGGCCGAGCCATGCCAATCTCAGCACTTACGCCTGAGCAGAGCAGCCACTAAGTGTGGGTGCTCTGGTGATATGGCCTTCATGTTCAGGGACACAGAGCCACTGTGGGGGCCGTGTGGCCAGTGGTGGTGCGCCAGAGTGGCGCACCCAGGGACCTCCTCTCCACTGCAGCCCAGCATCACACCATGTGTTAAAGCTCCAGGAAGCTGGGTGCAGTGGCCATGACTGCAGTCCCAGCAGCTCAGGAGGCTGAGGCAGGAGGATTGCGAGTTAAAAGCCAGCCTCAACAACAGCGAGGTGCTAAGCAACTCAGTGAGAGCCTGTCTCTCAATAAAAAAATACAAAATAGGGCTGGCTCAGTAGTTAACTGCCCCTGAGTTCAATCCCTGGTACCCCAAAACAAAACAAAACAACAACAAAATCCAAACCAAAACAAACAAAAAATGAAAGCACCAAGGAGTTTTTCTTTCGGTTATGGAAATTACACAAGCTCATTACAGAAAATTTGGAAACTAGAGAAACGCTAGAAGAATTTAAAACCTAAGAACGCATGCCGTGCTGGCAGCAAGGGAGACCGCCTATGGCGGCAGGGGCACCGGAAGCTCTGTGCACACCTGCCTGATTTTTCTATGGGCCTAAACAGTTCCCCAAATAAAGTCTATCTATGAAAGCTAATGAACACAAAAAACCGGTGTCCATCTTCCCTGGTGACCATGACTTGGAGTTCTACAGACATGGAGCTGGCCGTCCCTGGCTCTCTGCTGACACCTCGGGAGATGTCAGGAGACAGCACCACTGTCGCCCAGCCTGGCGGGCAGAGGGCAATGCCTTACAGAGGGCAAGCACAGAGCTGTAGCTGCCCAGAGATCAGACACCTCCTCCCCAGCAGGCTGCTCAATAGGGAGGCTAAGCCCACTCACCTCCTCGGACACTTTGAACCTCCGCAGCAGCGCCACCACCTTCTGCTTGAAGTTTTGTTGCTGCAAGGCAAGCGGCAAAGTCAGGCATGACCTGGAGCCACTCCTGGGGCACCGTGAGGCTGTGCCTGGGCCTCTTGCTGCACTGGGCCAGAGGAGGTGCACGGGAAACACTCAGCAGCACTGACACATGCAACGTGGCTCTTGCAGGAGTCCCACGACATGTTCACCAGGTCTCAGGCCACAGCTGAAGCCAGACAAAGAATGCCCGGGAGAGCTGACCGTCCCAGGCCCCACGCAGGGGTGCTAGGGGTGCCAAGAGGGCAAGTGCTGGCTTTGCCATTCCTCCAGAAGCCTCACAGCCCTTCCTGCTCTCCCAGCCCCCTCCGGAAGGAGGCTGCTGGGTGGGCCCTGAGCAGGTATGGTAGACAAGGTGGCGGTGCCTGCTCAGTGGACAGTCTGAACCCCACTGCTCCCTGGCTGCCCTGGGCTGTACAGTCTCAGCTCTAGCCACTGGCCACCAGCGAGGTATGTCCCCAGCCAACCTACAGAGAGAGGGCTCGCCCCACCCACCTCCCTTCAGAGGTTGGCCCAGGGCCCTGGAGCTGAGGCTTGACTGGTGCTAACCATGGTCCAGGACAACACGGATTCCCTGTGTGGGAGTAGCTGGCACAACAGGGGCACAGCCTCCCAAGGCCTCCCACTCACATGCTGCCACAAGTGGGCAGCGCCCGTCCCCTGTCAGCACTAGCACAGATTTCCCTGGCAACCCACACTGCCATTCCTGCAGGGGCACAGCTCAGTGCTGGGGTTTGAGGGTCTCCAGTTCTCCAGTGAAGGACACTGAGGGTCAGGAAGGGCTGAGGCCCACCCAAGTTTTCTTCCTAGAGGAAGGAACCCTGCCGAGCTCCTGTGCCCATGGGACTGCAGGCAGGCCGGGCTCAGGGCAAAGCAGGACTGGCCACACATAGGTGTGAGTGGTGCCAAGGCAAGGAGGCGGCCATCCCAGGCCCATGGAGGCCACAGCAGCAAAGGCCAGTCTATCTAGCCTCACTCCAGACCCTGGGGACCTCGTGACCATGCAAAGCTGGAGCGAGGACCTGGGGCAGGCCTCAGAGGGCAGTACCTGGCGGGAAGTGGCAGTCGGGGGTTGCCCAGGGACGCCCCTGCCTGGCCCCAGGCCCACGGTGCCCCGCTCGAGCCCCACCACCCAGTGTTAGTAGAACAGCTTCCACCGACCCTGGTCATGGACGTCGTTCTTACTATCGAGCGCCGCTGCTTCTTGGGCTTCCCCACCTCAAAGTCATCCTCATCCAGGTCCTGCGGGCACAGCACACGCCTGAGGTCACAACCACCCACCTGGGCCGGGCGGGGCCAGCCAAGCATGCAGCCCTAAGGAGGCACTGCTGAGGCCACCCTGGCCACAGCCTCTTTGGAGCTGCCCCTGGGCATGTGGGAGCCTGGGGTGGGAGAATCCCGGTGCCCTGAGCCCCCAGGGCCTCCCTGTGGCCGTGGCCACGCTCTGGCAAACCTCAGTTACCTGCCCCTGCACAGCGTCGTCACTGGCCTCCTGCTCCGAGGAGAAGCTCTCGTACTCGTCCTCAGAGTCGTTGTCTGTGGAGCAAGCACAGGGTATGTCGGAGACGTCGAGTCCTACCTACTTCCCTGGCACCAAGGTGGCTCACAGGCCCCCAGCTCGCGGGCCTGGCAGGGTCAGCGGGACCACACGACCCTGCTTTGGACCCCACTGCATCCTGCCCTCTAGTGTCTCAGCCAGGCCCCAGTCAACCTCCAGCAGCCTTCCCTGCCCCGGGGGGCCCCGTTGTGATGTTTGCCCCAGGCCACAGACTGAAGGGGACAGAGAGGACGGCCCATAGGGTACCTGGTCTCTATGAAGCCACCCAGGCAGGCCCCAGAGCATCAGGTGGCACTGATTGACGTACAACACCTCCTGAGCACATGTGACTCAGCCTTCAGGACCTAGGTGCCCCACAGTCCGCAGCTCTGCCACCCACTGCCAGGGCAGACCAGCAGGGAGGGGCACAGTGCCGCCTCACTCACCTGCGGACTTGGCCTTGGGCCCAGCCTGCATGGCGCTGTCCTCATGGTCGATGGGCTGGCTGGACAGGGAGATGATCCAGATCTCGGCCACCTTGACGGAGGCCTCCTTGATGTTGCTACAGAGGCTCAGCACCTGGCCGCCCTCAGAGGGGTGCTGCATCACCTGGAGGGGGGATAGTGCTAGAATGCACCACAAACAGAAAGGGCCCTCCACCCTGGCAACCCCATATCTGAGAGCAGGAGGTGCCCGGCAGTGGGCAAGAGAGTCCACAACAGAGAGCAAAGGAGAACAGGGCTGGGGGACGGCCAAGGTGAGGACGGAATGAGTAGGGGAGCAGGGCCCCAGCTCAGATGCCACAGACAGGGAAACAGCCAGGACCGACTGCAGCCAGCTGGAAGCCACCCAGGAGGCCCCGGCTCCCACAATAGCCAAGCGACCCATGGCAGCAGGGGTGAGGGCCAGCGTGGAACGTGACACGGCCACCAGCCCCTAAGATGCCTGTCCAGGGGCATGTTCATGGGGGCCAAGGAAGAATGGCCACGAGCAAGCACAGGACCTACCAGGTCTGGCTTGTGAGACCATCGAGCTCTAGGGTCAACTGCTACAAGAGAGTCACAAACCAGAGACGCAGGGTGCGTCCATCCCTTGGTCCCTGCCTGCCTTGCACCGCCATGTCTCAGAGCCCTCACTCACAGGCCTGCGCTCTCTGAAGCCCTGCTGGTGGCCAGCTGATGGGACCCATGTCAGGATTTTATACATCAGATTCAGCACTGAGGCTTGAACCCAGGGCCTTGCACATGCTAGGCAAGCGCTCTGCTAACTGAGCTACAGCCCCAGCCCCAGCCCCATAGATGAGATTTTTTTTTAAATTTTGGGTCCTGATTTGGGGGTGCTAAGTCTGATCTGTAAAAAAATAAATAAAATTCTAAGAAAGCTCACATCTGCTTTCACATCCTGTCATGCCAAATTTGGTCAGCTGGCAGCCCTACACCAAGACTCGCCCACTTCTGGGCTCTGTGCACCTGTGTTCCAACAGGGACACAGGTGCCCACATACTCTGCATGGGTACATGCCATTCAGAGGCTGCTTCCCTCACCTGCCTCTGCAGGCCCAGCTCCACACACCTGTCACTTTCCTGCAGTGACCTCAGACTTGGTGTGAACCACTGGCTCAGAGGCCAGAACATTCTCCAGAGGTGGACGCATGGATCCATCCCAGTGACCCTGGCTGAGGGAAGGGCCACCGGTTGGTGGGGGTGAGCAGCAGCCTGGATGTAGGCACACTGGCCCTGCCTGCCCACACCACCTCTGCAGGAGACAGGCGGGTCGGGGCCTCTGCCAAGAAAACCCACTCTCGCCTCCTCCGTGTGGGAGGGTAAGAGGGAGATGACACCTCCTGTGAAAGGCATGTTTGCGCTGATCCCTGCGTCCAGCTGCTCCTGAGAGCACCCTAAGCCTGGAGTGTAGGGGCTGGTCCTGTGAAGAGGGTTGGGAACATGCTCCACACCAGCCACCACAAACGAGGGAGAGTCCCCAGGGCTGGCTGGGGCTGGGGCTGGGGAGGTAGCCTGGGCCCACCTCTCCCCCATTTGGTTCCCAGTCTCCCTCTGACCTCTCCTTGACGCCCCAGCCCAGAACCCCTGGCTCTCCCAGCACACTCCGGGCTTTGGCCAGGGCTCCTCAGGACTGACGCCTCTTCCCAGCAGCACTCAGGAGCTCTGCCGCTGGGAGCTCTGCTGGGTGATGCTGATGGCCAGGGGGCCGTCCCACTCGGGCCCGGCTGTAGTGCATATGGCACTGAGGGCCCTGCGCCCCCTAGCTTGGCTGGCCCATGGGCCCAGTGACAGCTGGAGCCTGCTGGGGTGGCCTTCTCCTGCCACCCTACAGGCTCCCGTTCTCACCATCAAAGAGTCTCAGAGCCATGGGAAGCTGCTCAGAGGCCAGGGAGATGCTGGGCCAACCTACAATACTGAACCTCAGTGGTCAGGCCTGCGGACCTCGATTCTGCCACCCCAGCTACCTGGGTGAGGGTGCACAGGCTGAGGCCTGGGTCCACCTGGGACGGGAGCCCCAAGGGGGCAGAGCTGGGGCCTCCTCCCACCACCATGACGCTCACCAGTGTGAGTGGAGGCCATGCCTGGGCAGGTCTTGAGGGGCCATTAGCTCCTCCTGCTGCCAGGTCCTGGGGTTGTGCTCTCCTGTTTATGCCCCTGGCCCTGACAGCCATCCACATGCACGTGCAGGTCCCCAAGACACCCAGCTCAGGCCTTTCTGCCCGCCAAGTCCCTTGGGCAGAGCACATGGTGGGTCAGGGGCAGAGGGACAGTAAGTGGGGCCAACTACCGCTAGAGGCCCCTGGGGCTTCACAGGGAGACCACCCAACCATCACCTCTATGTCCATGCACTGGCTTGACCCCATGTCCCAACCTTAGGGACACTGTCCTCCTGCCAAGTGCCATCCTTATACAACAGTACCAGCCTCGCTGACAGCCCCAGCCTACTCCTATGTGGCAGCTTCTGCGACCACACCAGGCTGGCACAGCCCCCAGGTGAGCCTCATGACACATCCCACGCCCACCAGGCAAGGTCAGAGCTACCTTTATCCCCCAATCCACCAGAGCTCATGGGATGACATACAGCCCGCAATGGTCACAGGGAGGGATAGCCACTGCCAAGCAGCAAGGAAACCAGGCCCCGTGGGAAGGCCGAGCTGGGTCTGGGGCCAGAGGCTGTGGTGGGAGAGCACAGTGCAGGGCCTAGAGGAGGGTGGCCAGGGAGCACAGAGAGGCAGGCACTGAGGCAACCTTGGCTTCAGAGCACACAGCTGTGGGGCAGTGGGCTGTGGGGAGCAGAGATGCAGAGGCCACATCCAGGGACTGGCCCTTTCTCCCAAGAATGGACAGGCTTTAAAGCTGCAGCCGCCATGGCAGGGTGGTCTTTAAAACAGTCAGTCTAGCACAAGGGAGAGCCCAGAGTCTGGGGGGCAGAGGCCAGTTCCAGGAGACAGGATGGGGAGGCTTGGGTGTGCAGCACGGCGGGGCAGCTGGGGTCAGGGAGACCCAGGCCTGCAGTGACTGGTGGGGCTGGACGGCACCGGAGTCTGGCAGCCCTGTAGGGGCGGGGGTGCTACAGCCAGGCCTGCTGCTGCTATGCTTGCCCCAGGTAGGCCCAATACAGCTCCACGAGACCCCAGCTGTCCGTCTTCAGAGCCACTGCTGGGGCTCCCGGACCCATGAGGAGGTCTAGGCCCCTCAGCCCAGGGTGCCTCTATGTCACGAGTCCCTTCCATTTGCACAGTCCCCCGGCCCCAGAGCACCCCACGGCATGCAGGATGACACGGGGCTGCTGGGCAGTTTTCCTTCTGAGGTGCTCCCACTGCTTCAGCCAGTCCCATGTTTGGGGCTGGCAAGGGCCACATGGGATACCCAGGAGGAGCCTTCGGCGAGGGGCTCCAGGACAGGTCCGCCTGGGCCCTCTGCCACGGTGGGCAGGTCTGGAAGCAGGACGTGCACACAGGGCTGCATGTGTGGCAGGAGCTATGCTGAGCCATGTGGGGCCAGGGAACTGGGAAGAGGCAGCACATTTGGGCTGAGCTCAGCATCACGGGGAGCCCACTCCTCTGGTCACTTTGGTGTGAACACCAGACATGTAGGAGCAATCTGCCACATACAGATGCTCTGCTATTGTAGAAGCAGCCTGCACAGTGCCACACAGGCCCGGGCGCTCACCTCGGCCATGTTGACGGAGCCCGCAGCCAGCGTCTTGTAGCCCAGGATCGTGCGGTGTTTGTAGCGCTTTCTGCGCTGAAGCATGATCTGAAGCTTGTTGCCTTCTCTCTTCAGGAAATGCGGGTACTGCGGGCAGAAGTGCGCACCTGAGGCGCCCAGTGCAGCCTGCCCCATGGGTCTGAGGCCAGCTCTGCATGGGGTGACCTGTGATGTTGCCTGAGACCTTTCAGGGTCGCCCCTGGGCCCCGGGCCCTTTGTCTCCCACCACCCAGGAACAAGCACAGCAGTAGGGCTGCCTGCTCTGCCCCACCCTGCTGGCTGAAGCTGGTGGATGGGAATGGCTTGCCAAGATATTTGGGTTGGGGGGCCATGTGTGTTCATGGATGCATGAAGGAGACAACCATGGCCTGGACCCCCATGCATTCTCCCACTTTCAGGTGTGTACACCCTCCAGCTGGGCAGCCAGAGGGGACTGCTTGGAGGGACTTGCCCAAGCAGATGCTCACAGGTTCTTTCTCAAGACTTGACACAGAGAAAGCACCTTGGACCAAAGCAGACGAGCCCCTGCGCTTGGCTGAGCAGGGCTGTGTGCCTGTTCACACTGCAGAACCCAAGGGTCCTGCTCTCAATACAGGTGAGTCCTGTTTAGTAAATTACACCTCAAAGAACTGGACACCCCAAAAAGTCACACACTACAAACCCCAGGAGCATGTTGGTGGGGACAGCTCCAGTGGCCGGCCCCAGGTAGCCAGGCAGGGTAGGGCTGGTAGGTGGTGGGTGGTGACGGGGAGGTATTTGGCGGGAGCTCGCAGGGACACGGGCATTTCAGCAGACTCGTACATTTAAAAGGAGAAGAGGAGTCATAGGAACTTAGAATGAATTGGTTTAGTGGGTGCTGAATTAACTGGAGCTGGGCTAGCTTTCTAGATGGGGCAAGGCTCTGGAGAGAACCAGGGGGGCTCTCTGTTTCCCACTGGCCTTGGGAGGTGCTCAGCCACATCTTAGTTGAGAGACAGTCCACCACTAGGCACACCCAATGCTCATGGCTGTGAACTTAGTAGACTGAGTTCCCCTGGACTCCTGCCCATCTTCTCTAAATATGAGAATGAGCTTAACTGGGAATTTGATGTGTGGCCTCCTCATTACATTTTTTTAACCATGAGAAATGAATAAAAATAGAACATGGTACACCAAGAAAATTTTCTAATCATTTAATAAGCTACAACCAAGAGAAGATCAAAATAAGAAGGCACACAGTTTGCCCTAGCGAGGGAGTGTCCATCACTCCAGGTGCTGAGCAGGGCCCATCCGAACATCCAGGGCACTAAGACAGTGTCCCATCACCCCGTATTAGACTCACCTGCAGAGAGAAGGTCAAGGCCAGGTCAGTTTCCACCTGTCCACTGGGGGGCAGCACAATCTCATGAGATCGGAGGACCCGTTTGGAGCCCTGTGAGAAGATAGATCTGTTGATTTAAAGGGAATTTTTAAATAAAACCAACAACACGGTCACTTAGTCACTCTTTAAGCCGTCATGATGAAAATCCTGGACAGGAGGCCTAAGCAAGGAGGGTTCTCAGAGGCAGCATAGGACACACATCAGAGCCTTGAACACATCCTTCCCTTTGCTGCACCAACCCCACCTCTAGGACCTGCCCAGAAGTGAGAGGGTCAGGAACATTCCTGCCACAGTACACAGTCACCAAGATACCTCACGGCAGGACGCCAGCCTTAATTGGTAGGCCAGTGTGCTGGGCATCCCATATTTTAAAAAAAGCAGATCACACAGGGCCGACAGCCCTCCAGAGGACATCCTCAGAGGCCCAGTGCTGATGGCACAGAGACACTGTTGCCAGGAGAGAGAGGGTAGGCACCATCTGGGGACAGACACAAAGTACGCAGGCACTCAAGGCACAGTGAGCGTTAAGTGGCCTCAGTCAGCAGGAGCTTCCTGTCAGCATGTGGAAAGTCACTGTATGAACTGACAGGACCCCAACCTCCCACCTACACCAAATTAAACTCAAGTGCACCATCGCTGTTCGGAACAGTACTGTCTGAGAGGATCTGCTCCACACAGCGTGGTGGTGCACGCCTGCAATCCCATTGACTCAGGAGGCTGAGGCAGGAGGATTGCAAGTTCAAGACCAGCCTCAGCATCTTAGTGAAGGCCTAAGCAACTTAGCAAGGCCCTGCCTCAAAATAAAAGGTTTGGGAATGTGGCCTAGTGCTCAAGCGCCTTTGGGCTGAGTCCCAAGTACACACAAAAACAGCATTTCTCTGTCCAGTAAGGACAGACCCCGAGGACTTCATGCTGAGAGAGAAGGGTAGAGGTGGCCAGGTGCGCTGAGTGCCAGACTCCCGCATCATCAGACACAGAATGTGCCAAGGTTTGGGGGTGGGGTGGGCGGGCAGCTGCAGAGGGGGCTGGGGGTGGGGAGCCTGGGGATGTGAAGGAAAGGAGGGGGCATGGAGCTCACCACCCAGGGAGCCCAGAGCAGGGTCATGTGGCAGGAAGCAGGCATGGGTGGCCTGAGTGGGGGGATGTCAGCCGTCGGGTCTGGACCAGGGTGGCAGGGGGGTGGAGGCCCTTCCCCACAGCCCTCCTTCCTCCATCCCTGCTGGTCTCCCTGTCCTAGTACCGATCATCCTAGCTTCTGCGTCTCGGAGATCCAGACCTACCCAGCTGGGACAGCAGGAGAGGGCAGTGCAGAGATGCAGGGCCTGGGTGCCTCTGGGGCCGTGGAGAAGGGCCTTGGCTAGGGGGAAACTGACACACAGAGGGCCAGGGACATGATGGGGAATGGGGGGAGAGGCCACGGGTGTAAAGAGGGACGGTCCAGCCCTGTCCAGCTTGTTTGATGCAGCCTCCTGCGCCTTTGCACCTGTGTCTGCCAGCCCCACACTAAGAGGAAGCAGGAGGGACTCTTAGGGGTGGCAGGCTGAGCTCACCTGCATCTTGACCGCAATCACCACTGATGTGAGCTCCTTCTCCAGCTCCCTGAGGACCGCCAGCTTCTTCAGAGTCAGGCTGCACAACCTGTAAGGCGCACACAGTTCAGCCTGGACGCTGCCCGAAGGCCACCCACACCTTGCCCCCACCAGCCTGGGGCCACCTCCCAGAAGTTTCTGCAGGCCTGGCCCACTGCAGCCACACTCAGTGACCCTGTGTACCATGGCCAGGGCCTCATCTCCACCAGAGGCAGCTCAGCAGACAGGTGGGAGAGACAGGCCACCAGGATCCCAAAAGCCCTCCCATAAGACTGCAGAACAGAGAGGCCCCCAAAGACCAGGGTCACGGCATCACCCGGAGCCCAGCTCCCAGATGCGGGAGCAGAGACCCTAGCCCACACGGCACTCCCCACCCTGGCTTCCCCAGCCCACCCAGTGCTCCCTAACCTTCCCACTGCCAACCCCACCTCTTGTGCAATTGTGGGTTCCCACAGGGGACCCCAGTCACTGCAGGCAGTGTCTTCCCAACAAGACTACCCGGTGGACTGAGCCTGCCTGGGGAGCACCGGCCAGCAGGGAGCAGCAGAGGCTGACGCTGCGCAGTGGACCCTGCAGGAAGGGCCTCCAGCACTTAACCTAACCCTTGCCACCCTACTTGGAAGGGTGTCTGAGCTAAAACGTGTGGATTGCTCTTCCTGGAACTGCCCACTTGACATTTTGGACTGTGGTGCAGTCAGCACACTGAGACCCCGGGGCAAAGCCACAGCTGAGAGGTGACTAAGGGGTAAGGCTGCACAGGAGGCCGGCCACACTCCCGCGCAGGAGGGGCTGCCAGAGCCGGGAAGAGGAGGAGCCAGGGAAGGGGACGAGGGAGCAGAAGCAGCTGAGTGAAGCCAGCCAGAGAAGCAGAGAGCAGCGAGCACCCGTGGCCTGGTGTGGGCAGACTTCAGAACACCTCCAGCTGGACAAAGGGAAAGAGGACAGGAGTCCTCACTTCAGGAAGGACCTGCAGACATCAAAACATGAGCAGGGCAAACACTTCTTTGCCACCAACTACCCAAATCCACCAGGACGCAACAGTAATGGGGCTCATCAATCAGTTGAATTATCAGCTCAAATATCCTGAAAAAGAAGCCTCGGGCAAGCCCAAGCTGACATTAGAGGACAGGGCCCAGACCAGGCGATGGGGCCTGGGCCAGGTGAGGCCTAGTGGGGACGTGCCCTGCAGGACCCAGCCCCTCCCACCTCCTGCATTTTTTTGCTGCCTGTCCATGACTGAGCTCACCTTGGACGAGACGCCCCTCCTGAGGCAGCCTTGCTGGACCTGAGTAGGAGGCTGGCAGAGAGCTGTGGTCCTCCCTGCACTCATCTGGGGCTCGGGCCTTGGCTGGGCTGGGCTGCAGGGTAGCCCCAACGCCCGAAGTGCATGAGTGGAGCTGGAGGGCAGCTGTGCCACGCCCAGTAGGAGCTCTCCACCCAGGCTGAGACCTGGAGCAGCCACAGGATGCCCACGGCTAACGCTGCAGGTGAGGGACTGGGCACCGCCCCAAGACGGGACCCAGGCCTGCACCTGGGCTCTCACACCGTGGCTCACACAGACGGGCCCTGCTAGTGCAAGAGGCAAGGCGGGGACAGGGCACAGGCAGGAGGGAGATGAGCAGCCCCTGGTCTCAGACCCTGCTCATGCAGACTTAGCTCTGAACCAGTGTTCTCGGGCCACACGTCCCAGGGCCACTTGCAACAAGCTAATGCACACACACGGGGTGGGGGGTAGGAGGGTGGGCAAAGCTTAAAGACACCCATTTACAGATCCCCTCAGGGCTGGGCTGTGGCTAGGTGTGAGGCACTGGGCCCAATTCTCAGTACCACACAGAATTAAATAAAATAAAGGCTCATTGACAAGGAAAATGTACATATATTTTTAAAAAAGAAGTTCAATTAATTATTTAAACAATAAAATCCCCTCAAGGAGGAAATGCTTGGTCTAAAACAGTGCAGATCTTCACGCTAGAAATCCCGAGTGCTGGAAGGAAGGACAGAGCTGTACAGGCGCGAGGGGTGCTGCTGGCCCTCCCTAGCCCGACCTGTGCATCTGGCACCATGCCAGAGACATCCAGGAGTTCAGTCTGTGTCAATAAACTGATTTTACATGCAACAGCAAAAGAGCTAGAACAGCCCCGGCCACTCAGGAAGAAGTGGCAGGGACTGGGGCTGGGCTGGGGCTGGGCTAGGGCTCAGTGGCAGAGCACTTGCCTAGCACATGTGAGGCACTGGGTTTGATCCTCAGCACCACATAAAAACAAACAAAATAAAGGCGTTCTGTCCATCGATAACTAAAAAATAATAAAAATTAAAATTAAAAAAAAAAAAAGAAAGAAGAGAAAGAAGGAAGTCACTCAGCTCTGAGATGGCAGCTCCACTCTGCACGGAGCAGCAGCAGTGCCAGTGTGTGCCCGGCAGAGGGGCCACAGCAGTCAGGCAGGACAGGAAGCTGACTCACCAAACCTGTCAAAACCTAAGGCCAATCTGCAAAAACCTCTGCTAGGAGACAAGCTTTGGACAGCAGAGTCTTTGCTGACCAAACATTTAACAAAGGATTCTACCCACTGAAAAGGCCCTCTCAAAACTCATCAATATGAAAACAAACATAATGAATGAGTGAGCGAATTAAAAGACACTGATGGCGAGGGGCGTGAAAGGTGCTTCCCGCCAGAGCCACTGGGGAGACTGAGGGGCCGCCACACAGCTGTTCAGATGGCACTACAAATTCACAAAGAAAATGGAAAAGAGACCTCACCCCAGGTTATGGAGAGGAGGGACAGCAGCACCTGGAGCTCCTGTGGCTGCAGGGACGCCAGGTGCAGAGCCACCCGGACACACCCCGGTGGGTTCTTGTAGCACCAGGCGCACTGCTACCCCTTGGAACACCTCCCAGGGTAAAAGCCCAGTCCACTCAGAGACCTGCACGCATCCCCAGCAGCATGCTCAGTGGCCAAGGGCTGGAAACAGGCAGAGGAAGACCTGCAGCCTCTGGCCAGGAGGCAACCGGGCCACCTGAGGCTGGGCGGCGGACACACACGACCATCCAGAGGTACTGTGCTGGGCACAGGCCAGTGGCAGCAGGCTGTGCAGCTCTTCATTCTGGAAGGGCAATGCCAAGAGCAGAGAGTGCAGAGGCCAGGAGGGGTATGGACAGTGTGGGGGACTGTCCCAAGGTGCAGACCTGAAGAGAGTGGTGGACACAGAATTGGTTAGCACTCGAGAGCTGTGTAAAAGGAGGTGCGGAATGGAACGTTATTATATGATCACTTCCTCTTTCCTTTTTGGCACTGGAGATGGAACCCAGGCGTGCTCTACTGCTAAGCCATGTTCCCCCAGCCCTTTATATTTTTTGAAACAGGGTCTCACTAATTTGCTGCGGCTAGACTTGAACTTGTGATGCTCTTGCCTCAGCCTCCTGACTCACTGGGATTACACGTTTGTACCACCATGACTGGATATGTGATAACCTTTAGAAGTGAGGGGGAAAGGCAGGGTACATGCCTGTAATCTCAGGGCTCCAGAGGTTGAGGCAGGAGGATCACAACTTCTAGACCAACTGTGGCAACTTAGCAAGTTGCCAACTGTCTCAAAATGACAGAGGGCTGGGATGTAGCTTGGTGGTAAAGCACCCCTGGGTTCAATCTCCAGTGCCAGAAGAAAAAAAAAGGGGGGGGGGCAGATCTAAGAGACACACCAACCTACTGCTAACAGAAACCCTATTTGGATTCTGCTTTTTATAAACTAATTGTAAACCCGTGTGTGTGTGTGTGTGTGTGTGTGTGTGTGTACCCATCCTTGACACTTATTTGGGGGCCAGGGTTTCAAGGTCTCAACTTCTCATACTTGATGCTCTCAGAGGTCCTAGTTCTACAAGTTTATGCTCCTTGGCATTTCTCTGACGTGGGGCAGCACAGGCCGCTGCTGCTGGGAGGACCCAACACTGCAGAACAGGAGGCTCTGTGGGACTGTGGCTTCCGCCTTAGGGGGGCACTCTTCCTGGTAGATGCCCAAGGCCCAAGCTTACAGCTCTGCAGGGCACCAATTACAAGGGGCCCCTCCCTGCTGCGGCTGTGCTCAACTCCGGCCCACTGGGGTTTCCACGTGTGTTCCTTCGTGTGTTGATTTCCTGGCGTCCTGAGGTATGTTCTAAGAAAGGCTATTTGTTGCACACAGCATTAAAAGAACAATCACCTGCATAGACAAACTGAGCCAGACAGCAGCACTGCCACTTGCTGTTGATCCAAGGTTGGTCTGAAGAGAGAGGACAGCTGCCTTGGGATACCAGGCCAAACAGCCTTATAACAAGCCTACAAGGACACGCGACATGAACCTGCACCTGGTACTTGCAAGTCTTGTGACAGTGACGGTGAAGTTACAGAAATGAAGCAAAGTGTATTTTAGGCTGGGTCCAGTGGTGCACACCTATGATTCCAACGACTAGGGAGGCTGGAGGGTTGCAAGTTAAAGAACAGTCTGGGCAACTCAGTGAGGCTCTGTCTCAAAATAAAAGATAAAAAGGGTCGGTGTGACTCAATAGTAGAACACCCCTGGGTTCAATCCCCAGTGCCAGGAAAAACAAGTATTTTAAGACAATGTCAATATAGAATACAAGCCTGCCAACAGGGAACCATATCCATGCCCAGGGGTGACCTGCTGAGTGCCCAGTGCTGCTCCTGCCCAGTCTGCTTGGGGCAGCCCAAGGTGGTACCTGGCTGGTGAGCCTGCTGCTGTTCTAAAAGCAGACACTGGAGGCAGCAGCAGGAGGCTCAGTGGTCAGCCCGTGTCCACTAGTGCAGTTAGCAGGGACTCTGCAGGATGGAGGCCTCCTAAAGAAACACAGAGAAGGGCCACCGACACCAGTGTGCTCCTTGCCACACCTTCCCCACATCCTGAGGAGCTGGTGTCCCCACGAGGGCCTGCACCCTCCTTGGTAGCAAGTCTCCCGTGCTGTCAGCATCAGCTTCCTGCCAGAGCCCAGTCCCTGCCTCCTGGACATCTGGGCAAGCCTGCTAAGCTCGCAGCCCCTAGCCAGGTGGCCTGAGCAGAGGCAGTGGGCATCAGTTCCTGGGTGGCTGCCCTGCCCATTCCTGCCTCCTGGCTGCAATGGCTGGAGGAAGTGGAAGCCAGCCCAGAGGTCAGAGGCCACCAGCTGGCCAGCTCCGGACTGCAACCCCTGTGACACACGGGTAGCAGTGAGCACATGTGTTCGCTCAGGAGGGGCAGCGCAGCATCCCTCCAGCTGGGCCTTGGTCCAACCTGGCAGCCGTCCTTGGGACAGGACACCTGCCTGCAGGGAGCCACGTGGCTGGTGCTCACTCCCAGGCCAGGGGCAGCTCCTGGGCATTCCCCCTGGTCCTCAGTCTGTTTTCCTATTGCGAGGCCTTCTCCTACAGATGTCTAGGAATTCTTTATTCTAGATACTAATTGTCAGTTCAAATACACTGCAAATGTCCCCTCCCCGCCTCAGAATGTCAAGCAAGGTTTTCCATCGATTTACATGTCAGGTGTCCACGACGTCACTTCCCAGACACTTGATCTTCAGTCCACCCTTCCCCAAGCTTTGCTTCCTCTTTCCTCCACAAGGTACTTCACACAATTGGTGTCATCTGGGTCAGGTGTGAGGCAGTGACCTGCCCACGCTCCTTCCTGCGTGGGAGTGTCCAAGTGCTACAGGCCACGCACATGGCCACCGCTCTCTACCCGTTAGTCTACACTCTGCCACCGCACTCTACCCTGTTAGTCTACACTCTGCCACTGCACTCTACCCTGTTAGTCTACACTCTGCCACTCCAAATCGTTTCGGTTTCATACAGCTTACTTAAATACCTCTATATATGCCAGGGAAAGCCCAGCCTGTTAAGAACTTGATGTTTGTGTTCTTCCCAAATTTGTGCTGAAATCCTGACCCCCAGTAGGAGGTGGCTAGATTCTGCGGGGGTTAGGGGAGAACCTCATGATGAGAGGGACCTAGAGAGCCACAGCTCCTTCTGCCAGGTGGAGACACAGCAAGACGGTTGACTGAGAGCCCCAGTCCATGGTGGCACTGCAGCACCCAGCACGGAGAAGCTCCTCAACTCACCAGACTCCACTTTTCCCTCAAGTAGCCTGTCCACTTCAGAATCAGCTTGCCAAAACCAGGGGACATCCGTGTAGAGCTTCACGACCAGAGTCTTCATTTCTCTTTACTCCTTGTCTGATGTTCGTGAGTGAATGGTACAAGCTTCTCCTGTAATTCTTTAATGCTAGTTGCTTTTGTGAATACATTTTATTTTCAGAATGACTGCTGCTGCTGTGTGTGCTGACCCATACCACGCAGACCTGTGTCCTCTGTGTTCTGTGCCTGTGAACAACGTCACTTGCGAATGGCAGCTTTCTTTTTTCCATTCAGTCTCGCTTTTGTGCCACTGCAAAGCCCAGAGGGGCGGGAGCAGCCACATAGTCCCTCCAACTTCACAGGTAAGACCTGCCATGACAGCCCATGCAGCATCGTCCAGAACGCCCTGCGGCTGCAGAACAGGGCAGCAGGCAGCTGGCACTTGCAGAGTGAATGTGCAAGCTCAACAGCCCAGGAGACATGCACGAGATCCTGGAGGGTGAGGTCTGTGATCCTGAAAGGCACCCCACAAGTTGAAGAAGTTCCTGCTCCATACTTCTAAAAACACACGCTGGTTCCTCAGTTGTCGCTCCTCTCTGGGTCTGAGTGTGACAGGCGAACAGTGCCCTGGGCACAGATGCCTCACCCACCCTCCCTGAGGGGCCCTGTGGGCTTCCACGACACCACTGTCCCCAGGGCAGGCAGCCTGGCTTCTTTCCAGCCTCCCCAATCTCTGGGACACACAAAGAGTTTGTTTCTTGAAGATTTAGTAAAAGTCACCAGCAGAGCCCTTGGTGTGCCCCGAGGAGGATGAGGCTCGATGGCCGTTACTGAGCGCAGGTGGAGCCGCCCTCCTCTGAAGGCCTGGGGCCAGGAGTGCTCTGGATTGGGTTCTGGCATGTCTGTGTCTGCACCACGGAGTACCTTGAGGCTGGGGCTGGGGCCCTGAAGAGGCACAAACTGTTCATGTCAAACACACCAGAAACGCACAGCCAGGAGGTAGTGCCACACAGAGCTTTTGTGGACACAAGTTCCACTTGACCTGTCATGAGGTCAGGAGTGGGGTTTTCCACTTTTAGCATCATGGCACTCAAAAATCAAAAACAAACAAACAAAAACCGCAGATGTTGGTGCACTCTGGATTTCGGCTTAGGGATGTTCAACTAATAATTCATACTTTTTCCAGAAGGTTATTCTATTTATCAAGGTTTTCACCTTTATCGATGATGTTGTTTCAAACTTCATCTGTTTCACTTTATTCCTACAATCAGGTGTGCTTCCTCTTCCCACTTTGTTTTGGTGCTGGGGATTGGACCCAGGGAGGCCTAACCACTGAACAACACCCCAGCACTTTGTATTTTTTACTTTGAGACAGGGCCTCACTATGTTGCTGAGCCTGGCCTCCAACTTGTGATCCTCCTGCCTGGGCCCCCTGGAGTCTCTGAGGTTACAGATTGCACCTTGACTCACTTTTGCCAGAAGTCTGCTAGCTAATCACGCTTTTCCAGAGCATCTGCTTCTTCATTAAGACTTGCTCTTTGTACTCTCCATTCTTCTTAGTAAAAATCCACTCCGTTCTTCAGAAAACTTGAGTTGAATGCTCCCATGATGAGGTGACAAATCTCATTTTCTAATATATGCATTCAAAATGAGTTTTGTGCTGGGGACATGGTGACACACGTGTAATCCCAGCCACCTGGGAGGCTGAAGCTGAGGATCACATCAGCCCAGCAGGACGAAACTGGTGATGTAGCAAGAGCCCCATCTCGCAAAACCCAGAAAAAAAAGTCCAGCCTCAGACCCTGTGTGTGACACCAACGCAGGTTTCAGTGTCTGTCTTGCACGGCGTCTGTCCTGCTCCCAGCCAGGTGGCTGCACCTCCTTGGCCCCAGCAGAGAAGGCAGCTCTCGAGCCGCAACCTGGGGCCCTGCCTCCCAGGACAGTCTCCACACGCACAAGGCACCTCCTGCCATCCTGGGCACCTTCTTCCTCCTGTCCCCTCATACTGGCCCACGCAGGGCACACCTAAAGCCACCTCCATCTCCTCACAGAGGCTGGCCTTGCTCCGGGTGAGCAGCAGAGAGCGATGCGGCACCATTTCCGGCTCCAGCCGCCACAACTGTCCGTCTGTGAGAACCTGCACAGCACTGCCATGCAGCCAGTGGTGGCCACAGGACACCTGGATACTGAAGGCTGGGTCTTAGCAGCAAAAGGAAGGAGCTGCCTCCATGTGGGGACCAATCTGAAGAGGGGGCCAGACCCGGTGCTGCAGGGAGGAGGAGAGGGGCCATGAGGAAGGGAATCTGAGTCTTCAGCTAGTGCCAGGCTCTCCGCCAGCCAGGGCGCTGGATCTGACCATGCTGGGGAGCACTCAGAGCCTGGCATGGGGACAAAGAGCAAGGCAGAGGTGCCTGAGTTACGGCACGTGGGACCCTGGGCCAGCATGGAGTACGGGCAGCAGACATGGGAGTGGGGCCTCCCCTCCGGGATCACGAGTGTCCATCAGCAGCACATGGCCTGCAGGCAGTAGAGAGCGAAGGCAAACTCTCTCACACAGCAGGGGCGCAGGGGCCATCTGAGCCCACGGCCCCCAGGTCTTGCGAGGCGACTTCCCTGCTAGCCACCTCTGATCCGAGCAGGCAGCGCTCCGGGGGCTGATCCCACCCAGAGGGCAGGGAGGAAGCTGGGATCCTCTCCTCCCAGGGAAGCCTGCCAGCACCCAGAAGGACCCTTCGGCACCTGCCCCCGTCCCGTGTGCAGGACCTAGCAGCCCAGCTCAGCAGCGTGCTCCATGCAGGGCTGAAAATCCCCCTCCTGCACACCCCTACGTGCCACATGTGCCAGAGGTGAGGCCCTGCTACTGCCGGGGGACACACGTGAGTAATGAAGGAGGGCACCTGACGCCCATGTGTCCCTGTGGAACGGGCACCCCTTTAAGCCACCACAATCTGATGGCTGGGTCAGCTGGGCTTCCTTCGTTGCACCTGCCCCTGGGCAGGAGCAGCTCTTGGAGGTGAGCAGAGTCCCAGGCAGACCTGGGCTACCACCCAGAGCCCAGCACAGAGAAAAGCTGTGTGTGTGTGTGTGTGTGTGTGTGTGTGTGTGTGTACGCACGCGCACTAGGGACTGGACCTGGGGCATACTTCCACTGAGCTACGCCCCCAGCCCTTTTTTATTGTTTTAATTATTTTTGAGACAGGGTTTGCTGTCGCTGAGACTGGCCTCAAACTTGTAAATCTCCTGCCTCAGCCTCCTGAATTGCTAGATTACAGGTATGGCCACTACACCTGGCTTCTCTTTTTCTTTTCAGGTAAAAAACACACACAACAAAGAGTTGGCCATATCCCCACTTTTGAGTGTACAGATGGTGGCAATGGTACACGTTCGTCCTTCCACACCGTCACCACCCTCAACCTTGGGGCTCCTCCACCTTCCAAATGTGAAACCTGCACCATTAGACAGTCAGGCAGCCACCTTGACTGACACCATGACTCCAACCTCTCCGGGGACCCCATAGTGCTGTCACCAGGATCTGTCCTGTGGCTGGCGGACAAAGTCCTCAAGGACCGCCCTGCTGATGCCCCTCTGAAGGCTGAACTATGTTCCACCATGTGGATGTACCATGTTGCTCGTGCATCCATGTGTTCCCAAACACGTGGGCTGCTTGCACCTCGTGGCTGCTGTGCACAGGGCTGCTCTGATGCTGCCAGTTCTTCAGCACATACACAGAATGGAACTGCTGATCACACTGCGATTCCCTGTTGGGGGCTGAGGCAGCTCCACGGCGTCTCCAGGGCTACGCTGTCTCACGCTGTCCCCAACAACCAGCAGGGCGGAGGCCTCAGCTGTGACTAGACAACCTGCTGTGGCCAGCGACAGCAGCACACACCTGCAGGGCCAGCCACTCAGGAGGTTGAGGATGGAGGATTGCAAGTACCTGGCCAGCCTCAGCTGGCAACTCAGTCCCTGTCTCAAAATAAAAAATAAAAGGGACAGAGTCTGTAGCTCAGCAGTAGAGCATCCCTGGGTTCAATCCCCTGCACTGCAAAATAAACACCTCTGGTGGGAGGGTCCTCCTGAGGTGGTGTCCTCTGGTGGGAGGGTCCTCCTGAGGTGGTGTCCTCTGGTGGGAGGGTCCTCCTGAGGTGGTGTCCTCTGGTGGGAGGGTCCTCCTGAGGTGGTGTCCTCTGGTGGGAGGGTCCTCCTGAGGTGGTGTCCTCTGGTGGGAGGGTCCTCCTGAGGTGGTGTCCTCTGGTGGGAGGGTCCTCCTGAGGTGTGTCCTCTGGTGGGAGGGTCCTCACCCCTCTTGCTGGGGCACACCTCAGTGTCTGCTGGGGCCTGAATGGAGGACAGAGGCTGGCCACATCCTCTGTTGCCCAGCATCCCCTGGAGAATAAGGGCTGGGCCCCCCTCACTGCCCTTGCCCTGGCCTCATGCACGGCTCCAAGGGTAAGAGGTGCTTGTGTGTGAGCAAAACACCATTTTCCCTCTTTTTCCTTTGTATTTTAATTCTAAAATGAAAAGTTCCAGGCCCCTCTAATGCCCAGCCTCCCAGCCCACCTGGGAAAGACCCCAGGCCCTCCATGCTCCTGGCTCTCCAACTCCTGGATGCCCCTGGCTCTCTCCTCTCTACCCAACCTGCCCTGGGTGTCCTCCAAGGCTCAGACTCCACCCTATCCTTTCTGGTTGGATCCCACCTGCTCACCTGGAGAACTGTGTGGAACTCAGGGTGCCTGTGACAGGTGGCAGCGGACATGCACCCTGGGAGGACATGGGACCTCCTACAGACCTGCATACTCTAAGGACAGGGAGGCAAGTTCAGGACTGGTGTCTTCACAGGCCTCTGTCATCCCCTTGGGCCAAAAGGGCTTCCACAGTCTCCCCAGCAGGGACTCACAGGGTGGCCTGGTGACAAGATCAGAGCTGGCCATGGCCACTCAGCAGTTCCTCTGGCCCCTGGGTGTCCTCTGGCCAGCTGGCTTCACCCAACCCTCACTCCCTGCCTTCCTAGACTCTGGTCACAAGGGGCCCCAGGCCCATCTACTGCCCACCCTCCACACAGGATCCCTTCTGCTGAGCTGTGCCATACCACGTCACAGAGGGCATCACCACAGGGAAGACCTGGCCACCTTCGCAGCCCTGTTAGACCACGTCAGTCCCAAGAGCACTGGAACCCGAGAGCAGGACAGCACTTCATGGGTCTCAAAAGCACATGGTGGCACTCTGCTGGCCCTCTGAGGACAGACTCCACCCTCCCCTCAGACATGTGGGGAGCACAAGTGGTTAAGCCCCCAGCCTCGCGTGGGCTTACCCTGTGGGCCCCAGACCTGCTGACCCTGGGTTTGTCATGAGGGAACACTAAGGGGCTCTTGTTTCTAGGGCTGCCCATCTGAGCAGCATGCCGTGTGGGAGCAGGGACCACAGCGGCAGCTGGCCAGGCACCCCGTGTCCTATGACAGGAATGCTGCGGGCCAGCACCCGGGAGGGCTCGCAGTGCCTGCCCACCCACTCCCCTGCCCAGCAGGTTCCCTCAGGCCCCCCTCAGACTGGGCCAGAGAAGCTTCTGCAGCCGTGGCATGACAATCCTCCCAGAGCAAGCTCATGAAGACACCAAGGCTCATTCCACCAGCATCTCAAACACTTGGCACCCTCATGGGGCCCTGCGGCAGCTGCCAGCTCGCACTGGCTGAGCTCAGCTTTCCCCAGTGTACAAGCCTTATCTAGACATAGCTGCTACTGCTAATGAGGAGGAAAGGTCACAGGTGTCTTCTCTGTGTGTGTGTCCCTACCAGCAGCACTCAGGGCTAGGGCAGCCGCTAGGGAAGGCAAGAGTCAGCCAGGCTCTGCACGGATGGCCTGTGTAGGCTGAGACCAGGCTGGCACCCTCCACTGGGCACCCAACCTCCTCCCCATGACCCCAGCAGAGGCCTCCCAGGGAAGACAGGTGGCAGGTGTTGGAGTAAAGCAGGCGCCATCACACAGTGCCTGCTGGAGCACACCCTGTGCCCCTGCATGTCCATGGTGGGGAGGTCCCCAAGGGAAGACAAGCCCGGACCTCGTGAACAGACCCACCATGCGCCATCAGCTTTCGGGAGGATCCCCACCTTCACACCCACAGGGCTTGCATCCTCTGGCTCAGTGACCCACAGGTCCCAAGGCCAGTGCACAGTGCGCAGATCCACCTGGTCAACAGCCAGGAGGGAACCCAGGTCTGCTCCCACCCCCACCGTCTGCACATTTGCAATCCACGGCCTCCCAGGCTCAACTCCACAGCCCACACGGTGGTCCCCCCAAGGGAGCCGGGGACTTGTCTGAGTGCCCTGAGCTGCACACTCCAGCCCCCTAGCGCAGAGGCAAGAAGGTCAGCTCTGCACCAGCTCTGCTGTATGAGACAGAACCCAGTCAGTGGGCAGCTGTCCTCTTGGTGGGGGCAGCCTTCTAGGCTCCCCAAGGCCCATGGGTCCTCCAGGAGCCTCAGTACTCAGCTATCTGGTGCCGGCCCTGTCTCCCATCTCAGGTTCTGGGAACTGGCTGGGAGACACCGTCAGGGGGAGGCCTAGTGGAGGACAAGCCAGCATAGAGCATCGCAGTAGGATACCACGGAGGAGCCCTGCAAGCCAGAGTCCACTGCTGCGGGCTGCTACAGCATGGCAAGATCAGGTAAGGATCTGAGTGAGACATACCAGCCAGGAGTGACGCTGAGCAGGGCCAGGCCCCTGACCCCCAAGACTGTCCCACAGTCTCCACCAGCAAATGTGCCATGCTGCCTTCGGTAACTGAGGCCCAACAGGACGGGAACAGTCCCTGCCCAGGACCTGGCTTCATGTGAGCCTGGCGCCCTCGACAGCAAGTCCGGTCCGTTGCGGGGTGTTTCAGCAGACACAGATCCCTAGGGCTGACCCCAGGAAGGCCTGCAGAACTCATGCAGCAGGCCTGCAGACTGGGCTACCATCCTGAGGCAGCCTGCACTGTGGCTTGGGACTACATCCACAAGAGTGACTTAAAGGAAGGTGAGGGGTCAGGCTGGCCCCTAGCCCTGGGGTCCAGCTGGACCTCCTGCCTTCTGCTCCTCCCTGATGGTCCACAGGGCAGAGGGAGAGGGGTAGGCAGGAATGTGAACACACTGCGGGGGCCTGGACAAGGGCGGTCCCTAAGTTTGCTTGTCCCAGGTACATTCCCAAGGTTTGTGTCACAGGCTCCTCCAAAGCTGGTGGCACCAACTAGGGCACAGCAATAAGCAGCCAGAAAGAGGGACA